>NC_141699.1:225234514-225843264 GCF_964263255.1 Lissotriton vulgaris | reverse complement strand
CAATCGTCAATAATGACGCTGCTTATCCGGTGGCAAGACATTTCAAGACAACACATAATAACAATTTGAATTGTCTGTCCTACTTTGTGATAAATGCAGTAGCACCACTATGAAGAGGGGGACATAGGGAAAAGCTGTTAAGAAAGCTAGAAACTCAAATGATAATTGAGTTAGACAGTAAGAATCCCAATGGGTTAAATAACACAGAAGATCTGCACCACTGTTTCTAGAACTCCATTTAGAGAATAAATTAGGGCCAGGACTGCATACAATCAGACTTAAAATATTAAAAAGGAAATTATTTAACATAGTACAAGTTAAATGAAATCTAGAAAACAATCAATATATAAAATAGTTGTCTGATCAAATGGAAATAAATTAATGATGGTCCTTTACCGCCAAATGATTTTTAACATACATAAAATATTTTCGGGTATTTTTTAAGAAATTTAGTATTGTACCTCACTTTAAGCACTTTATAATTCACAAGCACTTTAAGCAGCTTTTTAATATGTTTATAAATTGTAGTGTATTGCATTCATGCAGAAATATTGACTTGTGGTATTTAAAAATATAATGCAACTCCAAGGGAATGTTATTGTGATATATTCAACCCCTTTTTTGTAAATATGTACAGACCCACACGAAGAGTGAGAAAGCTATATAAGATCTGCATTCATATACATTTTAGAAATTTGTATATTTATGGTTTTAGAATATAAATTATATGTATGAGAAAATTCTTTTGCAATTAGCTAATATGTACATATTGTAAAAAGTGTTTATATATTGTGTTTATTTATAGCAGAATTTTGCACAATGTTATCTGAATTGAATTTTGGGGTTGCAGCAATAAGGCATTCAAGCCGAGTATAAGAGTCTTTAGTCATATAGTTAAATTAATGTATGACAAACAACTATAATATGTTTCAACACATCAGAAAAACAATAGGCAAATTGCACTAGTATGTCGTTTATGTCTATGCTGGAAACACATCACATGATTATGTGCACGGTGGGCGGGCAGTTTGTATGAATGTAAATACCACATTTGCTGCTAAAAACTTTTTGTGTGAGCAAGAGCACGGCTCTCCTATACGATATAGAAAAACAAAGCCATCATGAGCTAATTAAGGCTCCATTTTGAAGAGTAACTGATAGTTCTAAGAAAAAACAAAAAGATATATACATACACAGTGACAATTACTTAATGCCACAAAATGTTCCCTTAGCTTCTTAATTTGTGCAGGGGAATTCCTCCATTGATGGCAAACAGGAGGTCAAAAATAGAGACAACCCAACCAGTCTATTATAAAAAAAATATAGCACCTATTTAGCTTCTCAATAAATCAAACTCATGAATTGTATCAAAAATAGAGGAAACTAAAATATTAATTTACCATGGATTGAAAGATCACGTGTTATTTATCCTAATAACTCGGGTTAGCTTCATCCTTCATGTAATGTATTGTGAAATGGTCCATAAAAACGTCTTCAATCACAAAGATTCTCAATCACTGTGCAAAGCAATTGAATATTAAGCATGACCTCCCATAAAAGCATTAGAAATGGTTACTTGTGAAAACACAGATAGCAAAAATCTATTGCAAAATATCGAATCATACCTTATTCATCAGCCAAAATGAGAGGTCTGATTTATTTCAATATTCTAACTACAATCCTTGCATATTTGGAGGCACGTGTTGACAGAGGGAGTAGGTGCAGATGATCATTTTGGAAGTTATGTATGCTAAAGTTTTCGTAGGGAACGTACATGCAAAAGCTGATACGACATTTTGTTTTCATGTAATGTGAAAACGAAGTTATCTTTGGTGCGCATTGTAGAAAGCTAGTTGAATATATACTATACCAAAAATAAGTATACTGTGCAAAAAGTCCAGGTATTGCTCATAAGTGGACAGGGGCTTGCTGTAACAATCCCAAGGTACTCTTTATGGGGGTGGTGTGGCCAAGCCACCTTAGGCTTATCAGAAATGAGTGTTAGACATCTAGTGTATACACCCAGTCAGTAAATGGTACACACAACACAATAATGCGATCCACACCAATTTATAAATATAATACGTTCCTTTATATAATTTTAGGAACCAAGATCATTAAAATTGGGCAAGTTCGTTTTGAGTTAAAAATGTTTATAGTATTTAAAAAGCGACACTTTCTGAAGCGATAATGTTATGCTATGGAGGAAAGGCATATACTGTAGACAGGTCCTTCACAGCAACTTACAGGGACAACCTTCTAGACTTTAGGTTAGTATGAGGTAAGGTCTGTGGCAGCATTAACAGGTCGCGTCCGGCAGCACTGGTGCGGACCGGTGCAGAGGTGCTATACGACATCGGGTGCCCATATAAAACTATAGGGATTGCTCCGGTCCCAGTCGTTGCAGACTGGGACTGGGGTTCCAGTCTTGCTGAAACACCAGTGGGCTCAGGTCTCGCAATGCTCGGGACGTAGGGACTCTCTTCATCTGGCCAGGGCGGCAAGTGCAGGGGTGTCTTTAGGCGTAGGGTTTTCACAACCGGAGGCTCTCTCAGTTGAGGGGGTATCCACAAAGAGACGACATTTGACAGTCAACTTTGGCCAAATCCAAGGTGGGCTTAGTCCCTGGAGGATTGTGGACCATGATGGCACCTTTGACCCTAACTCAGGCTAGGGGGGCATGGGTGCAGTGGTGCTTTCTGGTGTTGGGTTTTTGGTGGTCCTGTGTCCTCAAAGGTCTCTTGGGGTGCCTCTAGGATGCAGGGGAGCAGCTCTGCTACTCTACATAACTTCCTGGGTAAAGTGCTGCCACTTCTCCCAGGGTTTTGGAGGGACAGCAGCTGAAGGAGAAGTCCTCTTTGGTGCTATTCTTGGGGACAGCAGGAAGGCCGGCAGGGTTGGTGCCAAGTCAGTTACTGCTCCTCGTTTCTAGCCAGGGTCCTTCTTTCAGTTTGTGAGAATATGATTTCCTGGTGCCAGGGGCTCCCCTAAATAATAGAAGTAAGGGGCATTAGGGGAGTACAGGGTACTAGGCAGTGGGATACTTACCCCTGGGGTCACTACGGCTCATATATGACTACTTCCTGAGGTCACCAAGATGGCAGACTCTGACTTTTTTTGTCCACCTTAGGGGTGGAACTAGCCTGTGGATGAGCATGCTTCTCTGGCTAGTTTTCACGACAGTCCAGGTGCCAAACGGGCCCTGGTCTGGGGGGTGTGGAATTCCCTCACCCAGATTTGCATACAAAAGGCGGTAGGCTCTTTGACGCACCTGCTGTGGAATGCTAATTTATGGGCCATCCTGCTGGAGGGGAGTGTAAAATACCCTCTGCCGGAGCATGCATTGTTCCTGACCTCCTGAGAATGTTAGCCCTCACCACCGGGGGTCGGAAACTCGTCTGTGGTGGCAGGCTGGTCAGAACCAGTCAGCCAGTACACTAGTAATTGGTAGGTTTTCAGGGGGCACATGTAAGGTGCCCTCTGGATGCATGTATTAATAAATCCATCACTGGAATAAGTGTGGGCTTATTAATACAAGATGTTTGATACCAAGCATCTTTGGTTTCAGTGAAGCCATCATGTAGCTGGGAAACTCATTTTTGACCAGTGCCCAGCACATGTACTAAAAATGGCTTCCCTGTTCACTTGTACTGGAAGTAATTGAACTGGCCAGCACAGGGACAGATCTGCTCATGCAGATATATCCACACATGTAGTATAGTGCACCCTGCATAAGGTAGTAAAACCTACTGATGGGTGACTTACCTATACTGCATGTAGTGTCTGCAGGCGTGGCACACAGAGTTGTATGCCCTTTCGTGTTTTCACTTTTGTCTGCACGAGACACGCAGCCTGCATTGGCAATCTGCATGAGTTTGATGAGGGGTCCCTTA
Organism: Lissotriton vulgaris; assembly: GCF_964263255.1. NCBI lineage: Eukaryota > Metazoa > Chordata > Amphibia > Caudata > Salamandridae > Lissotriton > Lissotriton vulgaris. Next base: position 225,839,371 of record NC_141699.1, on the reverse strand, counting down.
GGGAGGCACAATTCATGCTGCAGCCTTGATCTGAAAGAGACCCGTTAGTGATAGATTCCTTACCTTAGAATATCCCAGGCGTCAGACTGGATCCGGAAACTTTTGCGTAGCAGTACCCTTGCGCGTCGGTAGGCGTCGTCTGCGGCTCCGCGTCCATCGTGGGCGCCGTGATGATGACGTCGTCGGAGTACTTAGACGCCGCCTCCGCGTGCTGACGTCAGTTATTCTTTTTTCCGCGCCAGGCAGCGCAGATCTGGAAAAAGCAGTAACCCTAGTCAATTTTTGACTAACTTTTTTAGATCATTTTTGATCCTTTCTCGAAGTCTTGCGACTCCGATCGGTGCCGTAGGGATGCCTGGTTTCAAGCACTGCGAGGATTGCGACCGCACGATGTCGGTCACGGATCCTCACCACCTGTGCCTAACTTGTCTAGGCGTCGACCACGACGACAAGGCCTGCTCTGACTGCCGGGCCCTCTCTTCGAAAGCCAGGCAGAAGCAGTCCCGCAGGCGACTCAAACTCCGGCAGTCGGCCCCGCGCGGTCCCGGTCCCACGGGAGGCCGAGGGACAGGTCGCGGGGATGGAGCCACCACAGCTCCGGGAGTCTGCACCACTCCTCTGGGTCGAAGACGTAGTCGTCGGGTAAGAAGCACAAGAAGTCGAAGAGGCGTCATCGCTCTTCTGACTCCCCCAGACGCTCGCGCGACGCGGCCGGGGGTTCGGGTGACACCACCCACGCGGCTCCTTCGGAGTCGCGGGCGTCGCGTCCTGCCCCACACTCTCCGATCCCTGGGCGAGATGCGACGCCGGAGGAGATTGAGTGCTTCCTCATGGCCATGAGGTCCCTTTCTCCTCAGACGGGCTCCGCGGCGCCTTCGGGCCCAGCGGACCCGTCTGGGGCCCCTAGCAGGTCGGGGGCTTCGGCCCCGATGCCGTCGGGTGCTTCGACACCACGGCGCCTTCGGGCCCGGTGTTGCAGGGCCCCACAGTCCCGACACCGCCAGCGCCTCAGGGTCAAGCGGTCCCGCCTTCGGGACCGGTGTCGCAGGACCCCATTGGACCTTCTACGGGTTCTGGATCGTCACCAGTGGACCTTACGACCCCCCCAGCGTCGGTCTGTATGGTGTCACCTCCGGCGCCGTCCTCGGGCGGCGCCACCCCCGATGCCTCCTTTGCTCCGGTTCCGGCTTCGGAACGGCGCCGCTGGGCACCGCATAAGACGCCGTTTGGAGATTTTCACTTTTACGAACCGGCCCCATTGATTGAAAACCCTGAGTATCAGGAGATGGGTGATGAGGATGATTGGGAGGGGTCTGAGGACCCTCTGACCAAAGGAGTGTCAGTCTCAAGAGGACTGGACAGGAGACCTCGGGGAGGCCAGTGGCCTGGACACCTCTCCAGACACTGGTTTTGTCTCCCCTCCTACCGTGGCTTCGGAGGAGGGGGCACCCTATAGTGTGGTGTTGATGAGGGCTGCCAAGGCCTTGGGCCTTGAGCTCCCCGTCGCGGCCGTGAGGACTAACCTCCTCACTGAGGTCCTTAAACCGTAGTCAAACTCGGCCGAGCCTCTGCTGCCTTTTAATGAGTCCTTGAGCGACGTTCTTTTGGGCACTTGGTCCAGGCCCGCTATGGGTTCGCCCGTAGATTGGAACGTGGCCAGACGCCACCGCCCGGCACCGGGCGACCCATGTTTCCTGTCCACCCACCCCACCCTCGAGAGTCTGGTCATCCAGGCCTCCAATTCCCAGACCGCATTCCCGTCGGCCACGCCGGACTGGGAATCCAAGAGGTACGAGCAGTACGGGAAAAAGATCTTCTCCTCCCTTAGTCTGGGACTGCGGTCTTCCAACACCGCATGCCTCTTGGGCCGCTACACCCACTCTCTGTGGGAGACGGTTGCCGAAGTGCTGCCAGAGTGTCCGTTGGAGGTACGAGCCAAACTCGGCCAAGCCCTTGTGGAAGGTCGGGATGCAGCGAAATACTCCATCCGGTGTGGGCTGGATACCACCGACTCACTAGGTAGAGCGAGGGCAACGACGGTGGCTGTTAGACGCCACGCCTGGTTGAGGTCCGCCAACTTCTCGGCAGATGTCCAAAACACTCTGATGGACATGCCGTTTGATGGCCGTCGCCTTTTTTTTTTTTTAAACCTTTATTTTACCTTCACATAGTTACACAGCAATTTGCCTACAACCCCGAGGGGGCGGCCGCTAATAAAGAGCAGTGATAGCCATGCATAAAAGAAGTCCACACAGTAGTCTAGCTGCTACTGTAAAAAGGCACATCACGAAATCGAGTGAAAGGTATTTAGCCAATATCACATTGCAAGTTAAGTAAGGTTTTGTTTTTTGTTTTTTATGAAAATAACAAAAAGAACAAGCCGTCGCCTTTTTGGCGACAAGGCAGACCACGCGCTTGAGCGCTTTAAGGACTCCAGGGCTACGGCCAAGTCCTTGGGCCTCTCTGCCCCGCGCCAGCAAACGGATGCCTTTCGCTCTTTCATGGCCAAGGAAGGGGCGCCCCCACACGTGCCACACGCCACAAAGCAACATCCAGCATGGTGGCGGCCGTGGAAATCGCCGTGGAGGCGGTCGGGGACAACGGCGAGGCCAGTCCACACCTTTCCCCGCAGCATCCGCCTCTAAACCCTCCTAGTGCGTGCTTCTCTGCCCATGTGACGCTAGTGGGGGGGCAGGGTTCGCCATCACCACTCTCACTGGCACACTGTCGCTTCGGACAGGTGGGTGCTGCAGATCGTCCGGAGGGGCTACTCCCTCCCCTTCGAGACGACCCCTCAAGCCATGCCACCGCAACACCCCTGCGTATCGGGGGATCGCTTGTGGCTGCTGCAGGAGGAAGTTTTGGCCCTCTTGGCAAAGGGGGCCATCAAGCGACTTCCTGGGCCAGAAGTAGGACGTGGTTGCTACTCCCACTACTTTCTGGTACCCAAGAAGAGCAAAGGGGGCCTACGCCCTATCTTGGACCTACGGAACGTCAACGGCTTCCTCCGGAAGGAGAAGTACAAGATGCTGACTCTGGCTCAGGTCTTGGCTGCCCTGGACCTGGGAGACTGGATGGTAGCGTTGGACTTGCAGGACGCTTATTTCCACATACCCGTCCTGCCGGCCCACCGGCGTTACCTGCGGTTCACGGTAGGCCACGAGCACTTTCAGTTTACCGTCCTCCCCTTCGGCCTTACCAGCGCCCCACGGGTGTTCACGAAGGTGATGGCGGTGGTCGCAGCTCATCTGCGCAGGTTAGGGGTTTCAGTCTTCCCCTACCTCGACGACTGGTTGTTGAAGGGGGGCTCGCCCCAGACAGTCGTCAACCACCTCCAGACAACGGCAGACCTCTTGCACCAGCTGGGGTTCTCCATCAATGTGCCTAAGTCACAGCTGTGTCCCTCTCAGAAGCTCCTGTTTCATTGGAGCGGTTCTCGACTTGGCGCAGTTTCGGGTTTACCCACCCGAACAGCGGGTTCGGGATATACAGGCTCTGATTCCAATCTTCCAGCCTTTATCCCGAGTTTCGGTCAGGTTGACGCTTCAGCTTCTGGGGCTGATGGCTTCCTGCATCCTTCTGGTGCATCACGCTCGGTTGCGGGCTCTGCAGTGGGACCTGAAGTTTCAGTGGGCCCAGCATCAGGGCAACCTGTCCGACCATGTCCTGATCTCGGAGGGCACTGCGAAACCGCTGCAGTGGTGGCTCACGGACCGCGATTGGGTCAGCGGCAGATCCCTCTCCCTTCCCCAACCGGAGCACGTAGTTGTGACGGACGCGTCCCTCCAGGGCTGTGGAGGCCACATGGGAGAGGCGGAGATCAGAGGCCTCTTGTCTCCGGCGGAGTCCCGGCTCCATATCAACCTTTTGGAGCCTCGGGCGATTCGTCTAGCACTGAAGGCATTCCTCCCCTTTGTCCGAGGGAGTGTAGTGCAGGTGTTCACAGACAACACCACCGCCATGTGGTACTGCAACAAACAGGGCGGGGTGGTGTTGTGGACCCTATGCCAGAAGGCTCTGCGCCTCTGGCAATGGCTGGAACATCAGGGCGTGACTCTGGTGGTTTAACACCTGGCAGGTTCTCTGAACGCCAGGGCGGACTAACTCAGCCGCCGGTGCATGGTGGATCACGAATGGCGTCTGAACTCGGGCGTGGCGCACGGTCTCTTTCTGCAGTGGGGAGAGCCTTAGTTAGATCTATTCGCCACCGAAGAGAACGCGCAATGTTATCAGTTCTGCACGTTGGAATTTCCAAGGCGGCACTCGCTCGGAGACGCTTTTCGTCGCAAGTGGAGTTGCGGTCTGTTGTACGCCTTTCCGCCTATACCACTTCTGCCCAAAGTGCTGAAGATCAGGCGTGACCGGGCACAAGTCATCCTTGTGGCTCCGGACTTGGCACGAAGGTACTGGTATCCCGAGCTACTCAGTATGTCAATCGATCCCCCGGTTCGTCTGCCTCTTCAGGAGGACCTTCTGTCGCTGCAGCAGGGGACGGTCCTCCACCCGAACCTGTCCAGTCTCCACCGCCATGCTTGGAGATTGAGCGGCGACAGTTGAGGCCATTTGATTTGCCTCCTGAAGTCTGTAACATCATTCTGGCAGCCAGGCGTCCCTCCACAAAGTCGGTATACGCCTGCAGGTGGAACAGATTTGTGGCATGGTGCACAGCAAAGGCTGTGGATCCCCTCAATGCCCCTCTTTCTAAGGTTCTTCTCTTTCTTCTTTCTCTTGCCCAGCAGGGCTCTGCTCTGGGCACTGTCAAGGGCTACCTTTCTGCTCTTTCAGCCTTTTTGAGGCTCCCTGATCAACCTTCTTTGTTCAAGTCCCCTATTGTTAATCGATTCCTGAAAGGCATCACAGATACGTTCCCTTCTGTTCCCTTTGTGATGCCTCAGTGGGACTTGAACTTGGTTCTAACTTTTCTGATGTGCGCTCCTTTTGAGCCGCTTCACAACTGTCCTCTTCGCCTTCTCACTTTGAAGACTGCCTTCCTGGTAGCCATCACCTCTGCCAGGAGAGTGAGTGAGCTCCAGGCTCTATCTTGTAAACCTCCTTTCCTTTCAGTCCATCCGGACAAGGTTTTGTTGCGGACAAGGCCCTCTTTCCTACCCAAGGTAGTCACGGCACTCCACATTGGGCAATCTATCACCTTGCCCACCTTCTTTATGCCTCCGCATCCCTCGAGAGAGGAAGAGAGGCTCCACCGTCTGGACCCAAAACGTGCGCTCTCATTCTATTTGGATCGCACACGCCAGTTCCGGGTGGATGACCAACTCTTTGTTGGTTACGTGGGCGCTAAGAAGGGGAAAGCGGTGCACAAGCGGACCATCTCGTGGTGGATCATCTTGTGTATCCAGGCGTGTTACTCCTTGGCTAAGAAGGAACCCCCTGTGGGGCTGAGGGCTCATTCCACTCGAGCCACAGCGACTACAACTGCCTTGGGCCGAGGTGTGCCCTTGCAGGACATTTGCCAGGCGGCTACGTGGGCCTCACTGCACACGTTTGCAAGACACTATTGCCTGAACAGTCAAGTCCGGAGGGGTAGCTTCTTTGGCCGTTCCGTCCTCCTGGACTTTCTGGTGTGATTTTCGGTTCGCAGACCCACCACCGGGGTTGGTATTGCTGGGGTATCTATTCTAAGGTAAGGAATCTATCACTAATGTGTCTCTTTCAGATGCGCAAGTTTCTACTTGTGTAACGATATATCTGTAAGAGACATTAGTTAGTGATAGATTCCTTACCGACCCACCCATCCTCCCCGTTCTGCGAACCGATATCTAGGGTTAAGGTCATCCCCTTTCAGGGCCCTAGTTTCAAGGCACCAGTGTTGGTTTTTAGCATAGCTCTGCATTTCTGGCGCGGAAAAGCTGTGTCTAAGAACTGACGTCAGCACGCGGAGGCGGCGTCTAAGTACTCCGACAACGTCATCACGACGCCGACGACGGACGCGGAGCTGCAGACGACGCCTACCGACGCGCAAGGGTACTGCTACGCAAAAGTTTCTGGATCCAGTCTAATGCCTGGGGATATTCTAAGGTAAGGAATCTATCACTAACTAATGTCTCTTACAGATATATCGTTACACAAGTAGTAACTTGTGCTTTATCCTCCTTGCCCTAGGTACCAGGGTACTACTTACTAGGTATTTACAGGGGGTGCTAAAGGTATTACTTAATGGGAAAACAATTGTTCAGTTTAGGGAAAGAGATCTGGCACTGGGGACCTGGCTAGCAAGAGCCCAGTGCACTTTCTGTCAAAATTGCATTGCATACCAGGCAAAAAGTGGGGGTGACAATGTCAAAAAGGGGCACTTTCCTGCACATATAATTATTTTCAAGTAGTTGCCATACCATTATAAAGAACGCTCCATGGCGAGCTAACCTTAGTTAATGAAACACTATATGGTGGTTCTCTTTGTATAAAATGTAAAACATTTGTAAATATAAGAAAGGTTCATCATACTAATGTATAGCCCCATCTTGTAGAAAGGCCACCTTCGCTTCATTATGCACAATATTATATCACAACAAGTACAAAAGCAAATATTGCATTCAGCAAGTGTGCCTTCGTTTTCACAGTGGTCAAATTGACTTGTAGGAGCGCAGTAAGAGAGGTGTGGGTTTACAGAGAAGCTACATGCAACACATCTTCCACAAAGGGTTATTTAAATGGAGCTGATCTAGTTAATCTGGGAATTTCTGGAAGTGTTTGATTTGAGGAACTCCATATTTATTTGAGGCAACACTAAAGGTCAAGAGCCCTGTTTAATGAAATGATTTATGGTACCACAGCTGTATTTAATAACCGTTTGGGCCAATACATTTATTTAAACCAGTGTATATCGGAAAGTGTTTCAACTCCACAAAATTGCTGTACACAGTGTTTATCGACTGGCCCTCAGTTCCTGCTTCACAAATCTACTGCACAATAAAAGCTGTCTCAGTTGATCATCCCTGTATCTTTCCAGTACTGGTAGTATTTCATTGAAGAGTGAAGGAGAAAGTCCATTAATGCTCCTCATGAGCTGGTTTTCCTTGGTTTCCTTGGCATATGATTTGTTTAAGCTCCTGAAAGTGGCTACATTTCCGCCCTTGTGATGTTATTCCCATTCATGACCTTTGCCAATGTTGATCATAGAATATTTGTGCAACTTGCGGAAAAATCGGCTGCCTTCTTCTAGGAACTTGGACATATTTTAATGTTTTGAAAGAACACCTGAAACGGACAAACAACATGTTTACTTGAAATTCTAGTGATCTTCTATAATCATGGAACTTATCCCCACATTACGGGAGATTCATGCCAATCCTCCCGTTCTTTTTCGCTTTTTGCTGGACCTACCATTCCATTTGATGTTCCCCTTGCAACAGTTTTCTTGGCCTTTTTCCAGAAATAAAGCAAATTGAATGCTCCTGCTCCACTAGCAGTTAGCTTTTGCATAAAAGTAAAGTCTTTCAGCAACCTCACTAGTCACTCCTTGATTGCCTTGCCATCAGCATGGTCATTGCAGTGCTGCTGTAAATCTACTACGCCTGTTCAAGAACAAGCTAATGAAGCTTCCTCAGGAGCCTATCTTCAGTCACAGCAGATTAGACTGCATCTACTCCTCTACCTTACTTCATTGGCAGAGGATGTCCAGTATGCATCCTCTACACTGAAAGAGTTAACTCTGCTTGTGGCAGACATAGTCGCTGCACTCTTCATAGTGCTGAGGGCATTTTGGTCAAATCCTAATCTCCACGCTTAGGGCAGAGAGTACAAGCCTGAATACAATGTGTTTTATGTCAAAGATCTTTACTTAAAGGAGTTCCTTCCACTGTTATTCATGGATATCTTGTCAGGACAGCCATCCCACAACAGGATTCTATTCTACTAGACAGCAGGAACCAAAAACCTCCTCCAACTAATTTGTAATGCTACAATGCCCAATGAGGCACAGTTATGTTTGGTGTCCAGGGGAGCTGAATTTACTCGTCAACCAGGAATTATCATTGCCAACTGAAGAAATGATCTTCAATCATCTTTTAGGACCACCTCGTGCTTTTACTGCTGCATAATTTTGTTTTATGGAAAGCGTGTAATGTGTCAATCAACAGATGATAAAAAATGTGAATGTAGTAGTTGGGGAACTTTATATTTTAAGGCTTAAGATCCTTCCGTGTGTTTCACAATAATTTGTTTTTACAGAAGGAAGCAGTCAAACACCACTTACACAAGCTCATGAACTTGTGTCCAGTTTTAAGGAACTTGCATTTGCCTGAGACCGCAAATTTAAATAAACACTCAACAAGCATGTACTTTTAAAAACGTAACATTGTATAATTATGGCCTCCTATCTTAGAAAAACCATGTACTATCCTCTTCTTCCACTACTGTGCATATGAGTGCTACCCATCTCGTTGTGAAAGTAGTAGGAAATGTAGTAAAATGTAATTTATAACCAGTCCAGTATTCCTAGCTCTAGCTGTGTCCCCTAACATATGCAGTGCTCCTACTATATTTTAAACCGTCATAAAATGAGTGGAACTGGAGGTGTTCTAAATAGTTTTTTCAAGCATTGTCAGTAATAGTAAGTCTTATTCTTAGCCTGCCTAAGATGAGTTCCTTGGACTAGGCGGACCCTGGCGAAACACTTTAAACGCCCAGTTTTAATGTACTGATTTGATGATTTTTTTTGTTTTTAGACAGACAAATTACATAGTTTCTTGCTCCAGTTTGGGCAGTTTTCAGAAAACCAGCCCACTGGTGATCGTTCCGACACTAAATCTTGGCTCAGCTGTTTCTATGTGGGGCGTATTTTTGAGTTGTAGGCAGACACAATATCGATATTGAGAACAAAAAAACTAATGTTTATTGATAGATGTAGATTTTCAAATCTCTCCACCCATTTTGGAGTTCGTAACAACCAGGGATAATCCTAGCTGAAATGCCTACTTCATGTAAAATACTGGACAAGTGGTATCTTACCTTTGGGAGCCTGTTTTATGCAACATTTCTTTGTTGACTTGCTAGCCTATTTTGACCTTGGATGCAGAGCATAAATAACGCTGCAGTTTGCCTTGGTACCGATTCATAATGGTGAGGGCACATCTATGCCATCTTCAGACAGCTCTTTTAGCTGCTCTGTAAGGTCTGGTGCATCGTACTTAGAATCTTAATTTTTTATGGACATCCTGTTATGTGGGACAATTTTACCTTGTGAATCCATTCATGGTGTCAAGATCTGATAGTGAAAGATTTCTCACTATCCTTTTCTCTGAAAGTGCACTTTGTCAGCTCGTCCATTTCAATCACTCAACAAGAAGTGAGAAGAGCAAACAAGACCAATAGGGGACTTTTGTTGGTTCCTGGTAACAAATGTCATGTAAATATCCTCTCTGATTCTAAAGTGGCTTGAGCACGTCCTACAATTGTGTTTTAAAATCTCAATGTCCTGGGAAACATTTGAGGGAAGCTCAAGCCTGTGGCCGGACTAGTGGCGACTGGCGTTATCTGCCTCCTGAATGTATCCCAAAAAACAGCTAGCCTGCTTTTGTATGATATAAATGCATTTTGGAGTGGCAGGAAGAAGACTTAATGGAAGCAGCCCTTTGATGTTTCACCATTGGGATGGCTCTGGAACAAAAATGCGTCTTCAGCAAACACAAGTGTGGCTAGTGGAGAAATGCAGGAACCAGGAAGGGTTAATAATGTGTTGAGTAGTTTAAAGTGTTGATTTAATTCAGAATGCAATGTATCGTATAGAAAGAGGGATCCATCTGGATCATCACTTCCTCTTGTATTGTAATGCAAGGGAATGAAAATCTTTCGCTGCCCACTATAACAGTGGTTCTTCTCATTTTTTGCACCCGTGTTCGAACGAAGTTCCAAGATTTGGAGTAAACACCGGAGTATTTTATCGGGGGATGAAAACATGGGCCATGAGCTGCATACACTACTGACAATCTCATGGGCCCTAGACAAAGATGAACCCTTACAACTGATCGTATATAAGCTACCATTAGGGACACCTAGTTGATAAAATGTGTATAGATAGATGAAAATATTTTTTAGTTCTCAGACACTGCCCCCATATTATGAAGCAGTAGACCCCTGCATCCACACACAGCAGAACCGCATTTCTTTAAACCTGTTTTCTTCTCCCATCATTCAGTCATTCTGGGAACTGATGAGTTCACAGTCAGCTGTATGTTAGACGCGAACGCTGGTGTCTGTGGTAGAACCCGGACACCAGCGTTCGTGTCTAACATACCGCTGACGGTGAACTCGTCAGTTCCCGATACTTCACTACGGTAAACCTGTGAGAATTCCGAACATTCCGAGAGAATCAAAGTCCCCCGATCAAGGGCTTCCCGCCAGAAATGCATTGGGCAGAACAATATGGAATTAAATGAGTTTTTACAAATGTACCATGAATGCAATAGTATGAATAACAAACACGAATAAAATTAACCTATGTATAACCATCAATAATACTTTAATGAAACTTTATTGAAACTTTCATCAAGGTGTGTCATTTTGGGGACGTTACTTCCACGGGAGGTAACGCGTGTTCAAAGTTGTAATTTACCCTTATACCCAGGAGGGTTTACCAATACGGCACCCACCACCAGGAGCAATTTCAATCAAGTTACGTAAACCCGGAGTGCGACAGTCCACATTCCAATTGGATTCATGTGTATACTGCCACACTATGCACTTCAGTGCCAGTCGCTGTGCAACTAAACCGGTTGTACTGTACGGTATACAAAGAATGCTCATAAAGTAGGCAGCAAAAACCCAATCACTGGAAGTGCAATGCCTCACTAACATGCAAAACCCTTAAGTGGAGTGAGACGGATACCTTGTGCTGTACACTTCTTTGAAATGACTAAGCCTAAAAGTGATCCAATTAGGAAGTTCCCCAACATCCTATCGTCCTCCTCATTATGAGAATCTGGCACTGCCACGTGTACAAGTCTATACAGTGAATGTAGCAGAAAACCGAACTGCTTTCACACACGTCATACTGTCCATTTAATTACAATAAACCAGGGTGCACATCTGCTTCATTGTCAAAATCTTTTTAAAATGAAGCATACTTTAAAATAATCTGAGACATTAATGTAAATGCACACATCTGACAAGGTTAAATCCAGCGACAGTAGTTTTATTTTTCCTTGAATGGCTACACTAGGTATATAACTCACATCAGTATTCTGAAGAGGATTTTTTATTGAGGTTGCATCATTAAACAACCTCAGCTGATAAAGTTGACTTAAATACTCGAGCTCAGAACGAGCTGTCCACCACAGTTTATAAGAACTCCTGGTCATTTGCGCAACCACTAACTAGCTGCCATTGCTTCAGCAAAAAGGGAAAGCAGGCCGCTCTGTAGCCACCCCTTCCTTTTTCCTCCCCACTTGCACTGACAGCCCTCCCTTGTATGTGTCCTCCCCACATCCCCCCCCATTGCTTGCCACCTTAGTATTGCTAAAGGGTCCTAATGGTGGGGGCTGCTTGCATTCCAGAAACGGTAGGCATTTCTCTCTACATCTTCAGGTTTCCAAAACAATCTGCCTTCACATGACTTTGCTTAAATGTGGTTAGCCTCCCTCTCTCTTAACTTATTATTAATCCCATAGGTTAAACTCGTGCATTTACCAATGCTTTTTTTAATTTAATTTTTTTCGTTTCGCTGTTCCTGTTTTCAGAGCGCTACTTAGTGTGAAATAAAGTATGCCTGTTTACCACTGTGTAAGGATTGTGGGTATGAACTCAGAGGATAAGGGCTGGCGAAGTGGTAATGTCAAAAATATTTACTTGAAATCTTCAGTCCCTAAACTAATATCTTGATCTACAAAATATTTGATCTCACACCTTCATCTTCTGGGGTCTGTATAATTCAAGTTCATTTTTCATTTTCCAATCTTTATTTCGGCCATTTGGCCATAAAAGATAAACAATACACATATACAACATAATAAATCAGTGCATTTACAATATAAAACATTGGAATAAGTATACTAAAATACATTAAAAGCTATGAGTCTTAAAATTAGGGGGAGACCTGGGTCTTTAAAATGCGATTACGAGTGTGCCAGACATTAGTAAGAAATTTAGCCAGAGCAAACACAGTTGGGCCTGAGACATCAGATTTTAAAATCCTGTACATTGGGGCGTATTCCCTGCAGCCCATATTTCTTATCAGTGGCAACAGCCAGTATTTCCTTGCGACCCTATAGGCTGGGCAGAAAAAGGCCACATGTAAGTCAGTTTCCTCCGTGGCATCACAGGCCGGACACTGCTTGGTGGAAGGGGGTGATGACCAGGAACTAGTAAAAGATCGAAATGGCAGCGTACCGTATCTCCATTGGAGGAAGAGCTTTCTGGCCAGCACTGGGGAAATGGCATCCAGAACCCCCTCAAACCTATATAGGTCCTTACTTTGTACAAATACCGAGGATAGTGACCCTTCAGCCTGACTGTCTATGGCCCTGGCTCGTTTTTGTTCAAAGTATGCATTAGCCAGAGATCTTTTGGAGATATTTGATGCGGCGCTGGCAGGATCAGTCCATAAGTCGGAAAGCCCTAGTTCCATGCAAGTGTTTTGGATGTGTTTTATCCACGGGATCCGAAGCGCTTTTGGGTGGGTCAATAATTCCAGCAACTCCGCCCTATAGGCTGCAAGATTGTTACTGCTCCACAGCCTACGCCAAAAGGCTATGGGTCTCAGACCTATTTCTTCGGCTATTGGTCGTAGACCTAAATCAAGCCTTAGGGGAAGGAGCGGGTGCTGGGCGGGAGTGCGGCTATCTGCCTGATAAAATTATTCTCTGTTAGTGACAGACTGCGGCATGATGTATGTCCCCAAAGTTCAGCCCCATACATTGTCGCTCCCCTGGCCTGGACCTTATATATCTGGATTAGTGACCCCAGCGGACGGTAATTCAAGTGGAAAGTGTGCATTCTAGGTGTGTTACGTTTGGGTGAAACATGCGTTTCTGTCGCTTGTAGGTAGTTACGATGAGTACCAGAAAGCAGTGTCCATGGTCATATCCAGGATAAATGAGTCATCTTGAATGGTATCCTGTCAAGCATTGAAGCACTCAGAATGGGATAAAAGAGTTCGCATTTATGGACTAGGAAATGTATATATTATATCCTATAAGGTTTTACTTTGGCTGACTGGGTATTTGGTTTATAGAAATGTGACATGAGGGTAAAAGTAATTCTCTGTCTTTGAAGGAAAGCCGAAATATCGTCTCACCCTAGTACCATGCTAAATCCATCTACTTTTGACATGTGTGTCATATCCCAGGACCTCACAATGATGTTCATTTTTCAGATTCAGCAGAACAGAGATCGGTTTCTGCAACTTTAAAATGGCAGCAACCTTGCTGAAATTGCAAGGGAATGTGGCGGTCTCCCCAAGGTAAATCTATTTTTGTTTGTTCTAGTCAGTCACTGGTGTTTGATGGACTGTTTGTTACATGGAGTTTACTAATGGACAGTATATATGAGTCCAAAATGCAACCACCCTCGATAAAGCTGTATCCAGTATTCATGTAAGCATAAATGGTGTGGCCCTTAAAGGCAAATAACTTGATCATGTCAGCAGTTTCGTCCAAGGAGCCATTAGCCAATGTCACTGAAGTAGTCAAACCTAAATTCCTGTCTGTTCTTTTGCTGATCCGTCCTAAATATGTATTAACACAACTGAAATGAGCAGTCTTCTGCCATCGTCTGCTAAAATAATACATTGCCACCGGTCATTCTAGCTGTGTATATCACTTTTGCCCAGACTTAAGTAGCTATACAGACGAGTTTATTTGAAACGAATGAATGACGTTTTTTCTATAAACAGCTTACTATTGTAGTTTTACCCTTATATAGCATTGTGAATGGTACTTGTACCCAAATCACTGTTACTCTTTTATAGACCTTGGGAGGGTGGATAACTGGATTTACCATAATGGGATTAATATTTGCGACCTACATTTCATGTACAGATTCCAGATGCAAACGATTGACCCACTGAGTTATCGTACTGATTTTTTTCTTTAATATCAAAATTAAAACTACTGTAAGAAATGTAGCTTTTGATGAACCTGTTTTTTTTTATATTCTGTTGTGTAATGAAAAAAATAGTTTTCTAAGAAGAGGAGTTCCTGCGTCATGTTGCAACCGGTGGTCAATCTTGTAAGCAATGTTGTTTTACCATTTCTAAACTCCAGAATGACTTTCCCTGTAAAAAAAATATTCCTTGCTAGACACACTGCAGGAAATGTCACCTTAATATAATTAAGTGTTTTAACTGGTGGTATTTGACATGTAATATTAACAGCAATTTATTTAAAATCATTGAAGTTATGTAACTCTGATTGAAACACATTATTACCATAGTTATAAAAAAATATGGGCGAAAACAAAAGTGTATACATTTCCCCTGTTTCTTTAGGGGGCGCGGGGTGGTGACATTATAAACCACAAGATTGAAGTCCGAGTGCCCTATTAATCTCGCCTGAACCCGGAGATGGTAATATAGGACCAATATTCCCCATGTTATTAGTTATGTATTTTTTATTACTTGATTTTAGCACTCTTTAGAAAGATTTTCAGCTCCATCCTGTTTCATTTGTAATGTTCATTGTTTGCCTGAGACTGCATGTCTGTCAGTGTTTTGAGAAATGTGCAAATGTGTGTTTTTGTTAAGGAATAGGTTATGTGCCAACATATAAATTGTGTTTCCATGCAACAGTTGTATCAATTTTTTAACAGAAAGCAGCATTATATATAAATTAAAAACATTTAATCTAAAGTGGGATTTTTTGCATTAGTAGTTCTGACTAATGTTAAAAGGAAGGTACTTTCATTGTGAAAGCTTTTAGGTTCTTTTTTACCTGCACTGAAATAAATAAGAAATGATGTATTAACCATCGATTTAACTTTCTTTGTTTAGAGAAGCTAAATCCCCTGCAAATGAAGCCAGCCCTGTGACTTCAAGAAAATATTTCATATTGGAAACTTTTTTTCTGTGAATACCAGCTTTGACACCACTGGCAAATATTCCATAAACGTCTTGCTCAAGTAAAATATAGTATATATGCAGATGTGCAGAGTGTGATATGCTATTTATTATCTTTGAGTGTTGAGGAGAGGCCATGACTTATGAGAAGTGAAGCATCAATTGAGTCATGAGGCCCATCAATGGTAATAAATGGAACATTATAATCTGTGCGTTTGCATATATGGTCTATGCCCTGGTATTTTTTCATGTTTACTTGTTTTAACAACAGGTATTTAACCATAACCAGGAAGCGAGCGAGGAGTTAAACTTTTTTAATATGATAAAATCACATTTAAAGTACCTTGTGGCTAATAAGAGAATTGTTTCCCTGTGTAAAGTAATTGCTCGTAGTAGTAATGCGTTTTTAGTGCAGTTACTGTAAATAACGTGCTATTGCGACACACCTCACTCACTCTCTTTGAATTCTGGCACACATTCAGAATCCTGGCATGGCCAACTGAATCTCTCCTCATTCTAAAGTTGATATAAAAAGTACGTGGTCATGGGCTGGCTCAGCTCACGCGGACATGCTGCTGGCTCAAAAGGCCCGAATTAAAAAAAAATGTTAAAGTAAACTTGTTCGATCTTTTTAAAAGCAGCGAACTACCTTGCCTGATACGAAGTAGGATTCTTCACCAGTTGTGGGATAGTTAGGGCAGCCACTGAGTACTTGTATCATCATGCAGGTATTTTTTTCTTATTTCTGTGTCCATTTTTTTTTCTTTACTTTTATGCGTTGTAGATTAAAAGGGCTCAAAGGGATAATCTTGTGTCTCTTCTTGGGAAAGATGTTACCAAAATAACAGTTTGCCTGGTTAATCTGATTGACTAGATTTCTGGGGACATGGAACCGTCTCCGAATCCTTCTCTGCTAGTACCCAGTTGAAGGGTATCCTAAAAATTGTGATAATACATTGGTGTTGAGGACATGGTGCTAATTATTGACAGCCGATGCCTTCTTGGATAGTTTGGGATACCAGACTCCAGGGCACGAGTCGGGGTACCACGCGGGTGGACGGCATCCCCCCACTTATTTCCGAGGGTTTTTCAGGGTGGATGCCGTCCACCCTGCTAAATCAAAACCACGTCCACCATTAAAAAACGGGAGCGCGGAGCGCACAAAGTAAATAAAGCATTTCTGGGTGGGCGAGTGGCTGGCTGAATCTGGAAGTTAACAAGCACGCCAGTGGTCACCACGCCCCTGCACCTACCATTTGTCTGTAATTTTAACCGGGCACAGCTTGCCCCCACCTCCCTTCTTGACTCCGATGCTGTATGAAAGCTCAGACCCCCAGCAGCACTGTAGAGGCAGAGCGGGATGGCAACCCTCACACCTCCAGCCCTTGAGGAGCTGTTAAGAGGTGCTTGAAGGTGACAGAGGGAGGGGCTGCAGGTTCAGGAGCAGGGGGCATCCATTCACATGCAAACAGCCCTGAATGTGCTTGTATCTGCTATTTAGAGGGGGGCTCACACATTCCATTTCTACCCAGGGCCCCAAACATCCTAGACTCGGCCAGATTACACCCCTGATTACACCGAGGCAGCACCTGCTTCTCTTCACCGAGCTTAATTACTGTCACTAATTTGTAAGCAAACCTCGGTTCTTCAAACATGCATAATGTAATACAATAAAGAAATGGCACAATCACACCCACACTGATGGAGGACAATCAGTTCAATCAGTTCTCTTAGAGTATCTCCTGTAAGTACATGCCCACCCCTGTGCCCACCCTGGTGGATCACGTTCCCTCTCCTGTGATGACTCCTGCTCCTGTCCCCCCATGTGGTGGCTCCAGTCCACCCCCGCCTGTGATGGCTCCTGTCCCCCATGTGGTGGCTCCAGTCCACCCCCGCCTGTGATGGCTCCTGTCCCCCCATGTTGTGGCTCCAGTCCACCCCCGCCTGTGATGGCTCCTGTCCCGCATGTTGTGGCTCCAGTCCACCCCCGCCTGTGATGGCTCTTGTCCCCCCCTGTGGTGGATCCTGTCTCCGCCCTGGGTGGCTTCTGTCCCAGTCCTGGAACGGCCCCTGCAGCGAGGGTGAAGTTCTTGATGGGCCTCTTCTCAAAAGGGCTCAGCTCAAAATTAATATGGAAAGGTGGGCGTGTAAGTACGTGAAGGGATGTGTGAATGGCTGGATGAATTAGTGAAAGGGTGAATGGATGAATGAAAGATTGAATAAATGGATAATGAGAGAGGATAGATGGATTGATGAGTGAGGGGAAGGATGGAGAGAAAATGTAAATAGCTGGATGTATGGGTGGAAGGGTAGCTGGATGATTGATGAGGGGAAGGATGAGGGATGGAGGGGAAGGATGGATGGGTGGATGAGGGGAAGGATAAATGGATGAGGGGAAGGATAAATGGATGAGGGGAAGGATGGATGGATGGATGGGAAGGATGGATGGATGAAGGGCAGGATAAATGGATGGGATGGATGGATGGGTGAGGGGAAGGATGGATGAAAGGATGGATGGATGAGGGGAAGGATGAAGGATGGATGGATGAGGTGCAGGATAAATGGATGGGATGGATGGGTGAGGGGAAGGATGATGGATGAGGAGAAGGATGGATGGATGGATGGAGGGGAAGGATGGATGGATGAAGGGCAGGATAAATGGATTGGATGGATGGATGGGTGAGGGGAAGGATGGATGAAAGGAAGAATGGATGAGGGGAAGGATGGATGGATGACGGGAAAGGATGGATGATGAGGGGAAGGATGGATGGATGGATGGATGGATGGATGATGAGGGGAAGGATGGATGGATGGATGATGAGGGAATGGATGGATGGATGATGAGGGGGTGGGTGAAAGGATGGATGGATGATGAAGGGGTGGGTGAAAGGATGGATGGATGATGAGGGGAAGGATGGATGGATGGATGATGAGGGAAAGGGTGGATGGATGGATGATGAGGGGAAAGATGGATGGGTGATGAGGGAAAAGGATGGATGGATGATGAGGGAGAAGGATGGATGGATGATGAGGGGAAGGATGGATGGATGATGAGGGGAAGGATGGATGGATGATGAGGGGAAGGATGGATGGATGATGAGGGAAAAGGATGGATGGATGATTAGGGAAAAGGATGGATGGATGATGAGGGAAAAGGATGGATGATGAGGGGAAGGATGGATGGATGATGAGGGGATGGATGGATGGATGATGAGGGGAAGGACAGATGGATGAATGGATGATGGGTGGGTGAAAGGATGGATGGATGGAGAGTGGGTGAAGGGATGGATGGATGGATGATGGGTGGGTGAAAGGATGGATGGATGGATGGATGGATGGTGGGTGAAGGGATGGATGGATAAGTGGGTGGGTGAAAGGATGGATGGATGGATGATGAGTGGATGGGTGAAAGGATGGATGGATGGATGATGGGTGGGTGAAAGGATGGATGGATGAGTGGGTGGGTGAAAGGATGGATCAGTGGATTGGATGGTGGGCGGTTGAAAGGATGGATGAGTGGGCGGGTGGATGGTGGGTGGATGATGGGGGGTAGGTGGATGAGTGAAATGATGGATGGATTGATGGATTGATAAGTGCAAGGGTTAATGAATGGACATATGAGTGAAAGGGTGGGTGTAAGGATGGATGAGTGAGTGAAAGGGAGGGTAGATGAACAAAAGGATGAATAGATGTGTGAAGGAGTGAAATGATAGATGGATGAGTGAAAGGGGCAATGGATGGATTCATGAGTGGATGAGTAGATGGATGGATGGGTGGGTGGATGGATGGATGGAAGGAAGGCTAAGTGAAAGGGTCGATGGAGAGAGAAAGGGAAGATGGATGGATGACTAAAAGAGTGGATGGGTGGAAGGATTAGTAAGTGAAAGGATGGCTGGATTGGTGAAAGGGTAAATGGCTGAATGGATGAGTGAATGGATGGATGGGATGAAGAGTGGATGGATAAGTGTACAGATGGATAGGGTGAAAGGGTGGATGGATGGATGGATAATTGAGGATGAGTGAAAGGATGGATGAGGGGATGGATGAAGGAATGGATGAGTGAAATGATAGATGGAAGGATACATGATGGATAGGTTTGCAAATGGTTGAATATTTTTGGAAATGGCTGGGCTTACTTATATACTATTGCGCGACCTCTGATGTGTCTGTAAAACGTACCTATTGTCCTGAAGTTTTGTCCTGAATTTTGACCTCCTGTCCTGAATTTGTCCTGAATTTTGACCCTTTGTCCTGAATTTTTACACTCACTGTCCTGAATTAGGGTGACCAGTTGGTCACCCTAATTCTTTGTGCGGTAGAACCGAGGCTCTTTAACACAGCAGCATGAGAGTGACGAGAGAGAAACCTGGCAGAGTGCTGCCAAAGAGCTCTCCCACTCAGAATATTTCATTATTCAAGTGATTGTGAACAATTAAGGGTAAACTGAGATGTGAAAAACTAAACACAATGCGATGCGGCTGCACGAGACTTGAGGAGTTAATTAAGTATTAGTACTAGCAAGTGTGCTGTAAGTTAAATTAAAACATTTTACATGCACTGTGCGCCTCGTGCGTGTAGAATCAGAGTCCCACTAGACCCGGCCCTGCCAATTAAGTGCCGGCGCTAAGCACTGGCACAAATTAAGCCCTGCATTGAACAATTGACACCAGGCTACAAAATGTAAGTAGTATGATGGTGTACACTTGTGTGTTCTTCCGTGTGTCGCTGTTTCCACATGGAATGTTTAATGATGACAGCAACACCCCCTTCTAGTTTGTGTTGTCGGTCTGAATTGTATAATTTTGTGGAATGGGGAGGTGTAGGATGGCGCTGGATTGTTCATTTAAACATGACTCCATGATGACGTCTGACTTGGCATTACGTATGTCAGTATATTTTTAATTTAGGCTCAATCCTGTCAGTGTTTGGATAATTGCACTACTGGATAGGGGGGCACACAGTTTTGCAAAGGTTCTGCCCGCTTTCTTCAAGGGGTCCCCACAAAATGACATCATGAGCTAGGCCCACCCCGATTTTATAGTAAGTAGTCTCTGTAAAGGGGGAAACAACCATTACAATGCATGAGTCATAATCGGCCCTTTTTTTAGGAACTATCACAAAAATAAACAGTATTAATAAAAAGTAAAGCAATGTTTATATTTTGTTGCACTGAAGTAAATGAAGGCAAATAAGTCAAACTAAAATATACCAAAACTAAATACATTTCCTAAAATAAATAGAAATAAATAAATCTGCTAAAATAAATACAATGGCCAGTTAATATATCTAAAATTTAGGCATTGACCCAAGTTAATGCCCCGGCAGCTCCATTGTCTTCAGCCAAGATTCCCAATGTTAGACTAATGTTCTGATTTGTTACCTTTGCTGCAAATTGTAAAGCGTTCTGATATCCTTCGGGATCAAGTTCACGCTATATAAAACTTTATAAATAAAATAAATAAATCTAGCCACAGCTAGGGAGAGGCAGCTGGGACAAAACTATTTAATACAGAATTGCTAGTTTACAATAGGTGGGGAGATAACATATAACACTCATCAATAGAATAACGTGAATATGGAGCCCTACTGTGTGTAATAGTCATTGTTGAGTGTGGGAAGCAGCCTCTCTGGGAACCTGTAATGTATACAAAATCTTGCAGTCAAACTTTCCTGTAGCGTTTTGAAAATGTGTTCATGAAACATATGACATTGATAGCCCATGGTTTGAAGGTGAGGAGAAACTGCAAAACCTGTGCAGGAGATTCTGTCTTAATTACAAAGGCGTATCTGAAGGCTTCAGAGACTATATTGATAATGGTGGTAATGACATTCCAGAGCAACTGCAACCTGTTTTGAGGGTGATAAACACACTTCCTGTGAGTTCAAGTGACTGCGAAAGGGGTTTCAGTACAATTAACTTGGTAATGTCACCCATACGAAACTGCCTTGGTATCGGACGCCTTTCATCATTAATGTTCATAAACCTCATGGGTCCTCCTCTTCCTCTTTGGAATCCAGTGACATATGTGAACAGGTGGTTGATTGCTCATCGTCATGCAGATGATAATCAATTTAGAAAGGTCGATCCTACAGCCCAGCACAATAAAAGATATGCAGACGCATGGTCGTTTTTTAATTGATAGCTTACAATGATATAAGCTGTCTCACATTTTCCATGGCCAGACATCCTGTGGCAATATAACATCTCCCATAATGTCTGAAATAACAGATGTACAGAGTATCAGGCTTTAACTGTAAGTGTGCACCTTGCATTTTTTTCTCTCATGGTCACAGTGTATTATACTTGTTAATAAATGTAAATTTTGTGTTCTAGGTAGCGTGATAAATTTTATAGTTTTGATAATCACTATTGTAGTTTCTAGTATGTGCTTTACTTCGGCTTTTTTCAACACACTAATTCTACTTTTGTTCATGGTCCCATGTTTTAGTATGCCTAACTTACAGCACTTAATGGCTTGACTAATGTAGTTGTACGCCAAACTTCATCCACATTTGGGCTGCTAATTCCTCCATACAGGGACCTTAAGTCACAGGCTTAAGTACCAAGCAGCTTAAATTGTTAAATCTTGCAATATATGCAAATGATAGATCTGCCTTACATGCGATGTCACTTCCTGTTGTGATGTCACTTCCTGTTGTGATGCTACTTCCTGTCGTGATGTCACTTCCTGTGACCACGCCTACCTTGGAGAGTCCCCCCACTTCTTTTTTTAGGACTTGTGCCCTGCCAGACTCTAACGCTATGCGTGTATACTATACTGACCTCATGGATTCTGAAGAAAGGGGAATGTTCCTATTTCTCCAGTTGAGCCTGAGGACTTCCCTGAAGTGGCACGGGACTCCACTTCAACAGCACGCCTGTAGGTTGAGTGGGCGCCATCTTGACGAGACATAACCGATACTGCGACATTGTTCAGCAGTAAGCAGCTTTGGGTTCTCGTGCTAGGAAAGCCGCTGAGTGTTAATTAACTAGGAGCAATTCAGAGTAATGGAAATAAACTGTTTTATTGTGTTTATAAAATAATGGCTAGTATTTATTGTATTATGTTTGTCTTCATATGGTAGTTGTGGGTTGAAGTCCAACATAGTAAGTTTTTAGCTGAATAAGCTGTTTATAGTAAATAATGCAGCGGTTAATAGATATATGGATCAGCCAGCTCATTCCACATTGCATCCCGGACACGTGCTTCCCGACGTACTCCAGCTTGGCAGCACAGTGTTTATTCCCGTAAACCATATCACGATTTTTTTAAATTCGATTAAGAATGGTAGTTTGTTCGTGATTATGTTGTTTAGAAGACTTGTGACTATCAACGTAGCCTTTTGTACATGAATCCACCTCGGCTTCTGTTTTTGACTAAATGCTCCCCCCTTGTGGCTCGATTATATATTTTATGTTTCAAATATCCTGTAAAATGTTAATTTACTGTTTAAAAATTGACCCTTTAGTTAATGGTTCTCAATAGAAACGTCCATGAATAATTTTCACGGTAGCAGTGAGGGGTACTACATAATCTGCTTACTTATTTTATACTATTCATAGTGGATTTTGATTGTTTCTGTTTTATATTTTTATACTGTCCAGGTTTGCTATGGAATGGTTATTAAGTGTTAACTGAAAGATCAACGAGAAGGCACATCTAGCAACCCTGGATGTGGGAAACCAATCAGAATGCGTGTATCAATAAGGAGGCTGCTACTGGGATCTTGCCTCGCGTTTGCACTAATGGTGGCGGTTCATCTTGGCCAGCAGATGCTTGAATGTCAACAAATACTCGGCATGAGCAATCACCGGAAGATGAAACCTGAAAACGAGCACCTGGTTATGGTGGATTCAAACAACATAGAATACCGTTATAGTAAAGAAATGCCTTTAATATTTATCGGTGGCGTGCCAAGAAGTGGAACCACGTTAATGAGGGCCATGTTGGACGCACATCCCGAAATCCGATGTGGTGAAGAGACTCGAATCATCCCCCGGTTGCTGGCCATGCGGCAGGCGTGGTCCAAATCCGGAAGAGAGAAAATGCGACTAGACGAAGCTGGTGTCACTGACCAAGTCTTGGACTCCGCCATGCAGGCGTTTATATTGGAAGTAATAGCCAAACATGGAGAACCAGCAAAATATTTATGTAATAAAGACCCTTTTACACTGAAATCGTCACTGTACCTCTCTAGAATATTCCCGAACTCCAAGTTTCTTTTGATGATACGAGATGGCCGCGCCTCGGTGCATTCCATGATCACCAGGAAGGTGACAATTGCTGGGTTCGATCTGAACAGTTATCGAGACTGCCTTACAAAGTGGAACAAAGCTATTGAAGTCATGTACTCTCAGTGCTTAGAAATCGGGCAAACAAAGTGCCTCCCGGTTTTTTATGAACAATTGGTTTTGCATCCTAAACAGTCCTTGGAAATGATTATGAACTTTTTAGATATCTCCTGGAATGAGGCAATGCTACATCATGAAGAGCTCATTGGGAAGCCTGGAGGAGTATCTCTTTCAAAGTAAGTTTTGGTTGTCTCCAGATGTGCACTTTTTGTTTATGTACAAATTAGTCATGTATTGAAATTACGGTAAGATTGAAAACTTTATCAATAGACAAATCGCAAATCTGATATAAAATATTAATTGATTAGACATTTTTTCTGAAGTGCGATCCGCCATGCACTACTACTGCTTTTGTATCTTAGAAAATATTAATGATCTCAAACGTTTAACAGCCAGGGTATTGTTAGGCATTCTCTTTTTGATTGAAGACATTCTGTCATGTCACAAAGGGTGTTGTGACACTTTACGCAACAAGGCAGGCAGGCAGATCTCCACCACATGCTAGGAATACATGGAGCAGCAAAATATCAAATGTTGCTCTGCTAAACGAGGTTCTTTAAATAAATATTTTAGAGTTGTTAATTTTCAAAATATATCCTGATCGGCTTATAAATTCTGAAGTGGCACTTTAAAAGGTATAATTTGAGAATATCCTTTTGCTTTAGATAAAAAGGCTACTTTCTCTTTCTAACCTAATTCACCAACACCCGTATGCTTTCTAGCTCAAGTTCAATATTCTTCTAATTTATAACCTGTGTTCAAGGTTGTTGATTCATTATTAAAGCATTTTGTCTTTCCCTAGATCAAATCATGGCAGTCCAGATGTTGTTTTTAAAGCTTAGCATACAGTTGCTCATATTTTCTTAGATCTGCTTTTGCCATTGAAATTCACAGCATTTGAAAGATTTGGTGACAGATGATCACGCAAATAGATATCAAGCATTTCTCCAAAATCACATTTAGATGCCAAAATACGCAAATTAGAAACATAGTCTTCAATACTTTCTTCAGCTAATTGTTTACTTTTGTTAAAGCTGTGTCTCTCTACCATTATGTTTGGCTGTTCAATAAACCTTTTTTCCAACCTTTTAACTGCTTCTGTATACACATCCCATGGAATAAATTGTCCCGGAGGAGGTTCAGATTCAGGAATATTATCGAAAATTCCCCTTCCAGCATCTCCCAATAAATCATAAAGTACTGCTTTTTTCCTTTCTTTTGAATTATCTTTTCCATTAATAGCGATAATATAACTTTCAAATGATTTAAACCATTGTTGCCCTCTTACTGGTGGTTTTTCTGCATTTTGTAGAAATTGATTCATCTGATATGCCTGAATTTGATATGCCATACTAGTTGATGAAGAATTTTATAAAATATCTCACCTTTAGAATGTTGTTCAAATAGTAAAATACTCCAAAATGATGAGATTCTGCAAATAATTGAATACTTTGAAATATACTTTCAAAATAGAGCCACCCAGTTCGTCGCGTCTTAAATAAATATTACTCCGTGGAGATCGGTGAGGTTGCCATGTGGTTGCTATGCAACACAAAACTTAAAATGGCCGCCACGTAGTCTCACGTTGTTGTGACCTTGCATGATGATTCTACCATGCGCAATGACGTTCAAACGCAGCGTTTTTCTTCCGTTCCAACGATGACTACCTCCGTTCTATCAGAGTGACGGAGAAAGATTCCAGCGCACTCAGCTATAATCCAGCACGCTCTGTCAGACTCGAGCCTCGGTCAAATAAAAACAAGGCAACGGTTCAACGCGCGTCCTTCAGAAACATAAGAAGAGGTAAATTAATCTTACCCTTTGTTTCTCATACGCCGCGTTAGAGTCCTGAGTCACTTTCCAAAAATTAAAGATGTCGAAAAATGCCGATCTTTATCCTTGGTGGGTTAAATAAAATATGAACTCCAAAAAATGATTTAAAAATCCCATCTCATCGTTGCCAAAATTATGTTGTATTGATGACAACATAAATCATTATATATAAAAGGAGTTTATTAGAATAAGAATAAAATATACATGATATAACCCACAGGAAAAGATAGAAGATCCAGATGCGATGTTGACAGGTCTTAAGCTGATGAAAGAATGACTATCAACAACGCATCTGTAAAAGAACACACAGAATGTAGAATGCATACATCAAATCTAAACTAAACATCATGAGGAACACGAGCTGTTAAAGAAATATACACACAATATAATACAATGTATATGGATACAACACAGATTATTAACATAGGAGTTCAATTCCAACGTAGATTGGCATATTTTGTAACTATTGTGAGCCAAAAATGCTTAGCAAGATCTCCCCCTAAATCTCTTTAACCGGTTCGACACTATTGACGGAACCGTTCCGTCACAGCTCGCAGGCGAGCTGTGCTCATGACGGAATGGTTCCGTCACGGCCCGCTCGCAGCACCTGCGCGGCGCGTTTCATTAAGTGGGTGGGGCCGTGACGGAACCGTTCCGTCACAAGCACACCTCACCCGCGAGCCGTGACGGAAAGGTTCTGTCACCCGCGCAGGTGAGGCCCGTGCCCCCCCCTCGCCCCCCCCCCCCCCGACGACTGTTAACGCTGCGGCAGAATAGCCGCCGCAGCTAAGGTGTTAAAAATATTGTCAGTGACTCCACCTCAAGATGGCAACCAGAGTAGACTGGCTCTGGTTCCCACTTGACCCTGAGGAAGAACGCCAACAATCACTGCAGTTGCGCCCGGAAATCCCCTGTGTATCAGAGACCTCTTGAAGAAAATAATTTGGGTGCTCTGGAGCGCGACATGAGAGTTCTCAGTGGGGTGCCATCCAGCAGATAATCACGGCTGCCGCAGTCGTGAGCCTAAGGCGGCCCTCACTGGCGTAATGAAAAGTGAGGGGGCCTCCCTGCAAGGTATGTAGAGGGGACCCCTCCAAGCTCAATCAGGAGCTCTCCGGCCAGAGTGCAGTGCCCGGGGGGGGGGGGGCCCTTGGAGCTTGAGGCACCGCGGGGGCTGCAGGGGCCTGTGTTATTCCCCTGGCGGCCCTGTCCTAAGCTCTCCCTGTGGAAAATGTTGAGGTGCAGTCTGTAATAAATTCTGCTGAAAAGGGGTTGCCTATGCTGGCAGGGCTAGTCTCCTTGGTTGACAAATATAGCCACTTGAGCAACGCTGAGCAATATTCCGGTCATCTCTCCCCTAAAACGACTCAACATATGCCGCAGTCTACAATCTGCAGCCTTGAACCCAGGGACTTTAAGGATTATACCATTCTGGAAATTGCCATACCGTTAGAAAAAACTACGTTTTGGAGGGCAATTTGTAAACGCCAGTCAACAGGGACTTGGTACAGAGATTGTCATTGGATACTCACGCTAGTTGCTCCCGTATGCCAACCCTGTACAGTAGCACCCCCTCTAGTCTGTCCCGTGTGTATTAATCAGATTTATCAAATTTGGAGGCATCCGAGGCGTCCCCAGATAAAGAGGTACAACATTTATTAGAAATATTAAATAGAGCGGATAACTGATTGGTGGAGAAGGGCAATCTTGAGATACTTTGTTATAGTGAGGATTCTCTCGTCAATTGTATTCTTGTTGGAGAAAACCACTTTCACTAATCTTAATGGGGGTTCAGAAGCTCAATTGTGTTAAGCCCAGTATAAGTAAGCATGAAAAGGGCATTGAAGTAAAATCCCAGGCACGCCAGACATGCACAGGGGTGTCTAGTTTGGAAATCCAGGTTGAGGTTCCGGGAGATAAGGGGGTCCCCACTGCTTCACCATTGAGAGACAGTCCCATGGATAGCTCTGCCCCTAAAAAACAATGGACAGGGGATACTTTGCACATCAGTCCCGGGGGCAACACAAACTTAACTGCATCTATGAATCCATTACAGGTGTACCCTATTTTTAAAAGGGAACACTAATATGTCTTGCATTACTGATTCAGTAACCGACCCACTCCTCGTTAAATGGACCATGGGTAGTTTAGCGGCTGTTCCCCCTGAGGAGGGTGCCCCTACGAAAGAAAATAATAGATCAAAAGGACGGACGGAGGGAGAAGAAGAACAGGATCTGGCGCATGCCAAGGCGTAAGCCCTAAAAATTGAGGCTTCCTCTGGTACCCGAGAAGCCAGATATCTCAAAACTGCCTCAAAGTAGGAATGATTCCAGGCCTCCAGTCTTTGACGACTGCCAATATCTGGGGCATTCGGAGATAAATCCTCCCCCTCCCACTACTACTACTACGGTAGTTGACCCTTTATGGAATGTACATGGGGAGTTGGAAGGGCAGGAAGATAAAGGCATTCCCAAATTTAATGAGGGGGGAGTGGAAAACACCTGGGGGAATTTTAAAGTACAGATCGACCCGAATGTAGTGCACCGAGGAATCAGGAAAGACCATAACCCAGTGCACTTAACAGCACAAACCTATGTTGCTGTGCCAGATTTAGGTCAGGCCATGGATAACGTCCTGTCCGGGGTACTATCCCAGTACGGATGGAACCCAGCCAAGGGAGGGTCCTGGAAAGGGGCCCGACCTTGCTTCTTGTACAAAGCAGAATTCAGTGTTTGAAGTCTGAACTAAGGTTAAGCAATAGGATATGTGCTGGACATAGTTCTGGGCATGCAACTAAAATTCTGATCTTTGCTTCTCTGTTTGGTACTGAATCAGCTTCTATTCAACAGATGTTCTCTGTTGCTGCTGCTATCAGAAATAGAGGCTTTAAGATTAGTAATAAGCAGAGCTATTGAGCTGGTCTATCTAGATTTTAGTAATGGTCCTCCAAATACTAGTCACATTTAGCTCAGGAATAATTGCAACGCTAGTGTTGGCTAACATGATTATTTTAGAAAAGAGGGATACATGTTTTTCCATATGTGGACCCTTTGGTGGCCCGCTTGAGTCCTACAAGAAAGACTCCCAGGAGCTAGGTAGTAGGTTTCCAACTACAAGGGACGTTATAAATCTGAAAGATATAAACATTTCGGTGGGTAGCTCCTCCGTAAAAAGAGATTATTATTATAGGACCTGAGCCCCAAACCCATAGGGGATGAAGAGCTGGCACGGTGGAGTTGGGTAGCTGGCTTGCTGAATGACTTAAGAGAAAATACAGAACTCCCCATGCTGCGGAGGTAGCCCACTGGGAAAATTATTGCCTTGGAACCTGGAGGGTGTTGGAAATTCTAATCTTAAATTAAACTCCTTATTAGAACACAATCCTAAAATCATTTGCCTCCAGGAAACATGGAGCTGCGTGGATTTCAATGCTGAGAAATTTTTTGTATTTTGTTGTGCAGCAAAACCTTTAACTAAAGGTCTTGCAAGTGGTGGACTAGCTATTTCGCTCAGCTGCAGTATAAATTGGAATCCTGTGTTTTTTCTAAATCCTTCCAAGTTTTGCATGGGTTTGAAATTTAGGTTGGGTAATGGTACACAAGATCAGCCTGCAACCCTTTTTTTGGTAAATGTATAAATTCACGCATGAAGAGCAACTAATTCAGTGGTTGAATCTATTTTTAGGTCTCGCCTGAGCCAGCGCATGCGATGGTCTGGCGAGACATTTAGTAAATGCTTTAAAAAGCGCTACCTTGTCGGCCACCTGCTTGCTAGAATTCGCACAAGTGCGGAGACGTGCACAGCACTTTTTCCCGTCGCACGCGGGCATGCGCACCACTTGCGTTTTTTTTTACATTTAATTTTTGCACACACAACTCCCGGTCGCGTGGCCAATGCTTGTTATATGGGAACGATGTGTTGTGTTCATGCTTACCTTCGCTGGGGCTCAAGGGAACTTGCGTGGTTCTATGATCTAAATATACTCCGATCTTGGGAACGGTGTTTGCGTTCTCTTGAGTCAGTTGGATTCCTGTTCTGCCCGACTGAACATGTTGGCCCCTTGCCTCCTTCTAACTCAATAAAGAAGTGTAACTCGGAAGTCTCAGCGTTGACTTAACATTGGCTTCCACTGTTATAATTTTGTTGACTCGCCCATCTCGACTTTACCCTAACGCTAGGTGCCCTTCTTCTTCAGCACTGGTCACCAAGCACGCCCCTTTTACGACCTCGCCTGTTGACGCTGTCTGGGCGGAGCTTGTTCCGTCTTGTTTTCATGTGCGGTTGCTTTCATCCAAGCAGGCAGTGACATGGAGGCTGGATTGGTGTCTGCCGATGGCAAGAACAGTAAGGGCGTGCATTGCCAGCGATGTAGCTCTACGGTGCTGCTGCCTGGGGCCGCGAAGTACGAGAGGCGCGAGGTGAGGGAATCTCACCAGTAAAAGTGCATTCTATATAAATGCATGCACAATATTAGTAAAGGGGCGCTGCATGCGTTGAGGCGGAGCTGGGACATACAGGAAAGGGTGCAGTACGGTAGAGATTGTAGGTGGGGCTGCATCCTCAAGGGGTGGAAAGACATGAATTGTGGGGCGTTGTCCCACTGGGGTTAGTGCCAAGTGGCCGTCCTGGAGGGTAGGAGATCGGTAGTGTTGTGTGTGAGACACTATTTTCTTTTCCTACTCGGTTAGGACTGACTGTGTGTTGTGCCAAGAAGAGCAACAGTACCTGAATATGTTGTTGAGTGCACTGATAAGAAGCGATTAATGCCAGTATTAACGCCTTCACCGCGTCGTTTTTTCCGCCGCGGTGCGGGCGTTCTATTGAGTGGGCGGGGCTCCGCTGGCCGACGGCAGCACCCGCGAGGTAGTGCTCCCTTCGGCCAACGGGAGCACAGAACGGGTTATGGTAAAATACATATAGGCAGAGAGTTTCACATTAGGATTGGAAAAACACACACACTTTAGTCTACTAGATCACTCAATCTTTATATTTAGACCATGAGGCATCCAGCACATACCACGTCATTATGAGACTAGCAATCACAAAACTGGTCAATACAAATAGAATGAGGCATCGAGCAGAGTACTAAAATAATAAAATCATCTTTAAAAAAAAATTCGATTGGAAAGGTAGAGCTTGAGAAAATGATAGTCTTAATGTGAGCTGTGATGGAGTTCCAACACTGCTCTGGTTAGGAGGCCAGAAGAGTAAAACCATTTTAATTAAGTGAGTTCTTGCCTTGGATTTTCTCGCTCTCTTGCTCTCTTTTTCTCTTGCTCTCTTTTTCTCTCGCTCTCTTTTTCTCTCGCTCTCTTTTTCTCTCGCTATCTTTTTCTCTCGCTCTCTTTTTCTCTCTCGCTCTCTCTCTCTCTCGCTCTCTCTCTCTCTCTCTCGCTCTCTCTCCAACCCCCCCCCCCCCCCCCCCTCCCCCGCAATGCCTTAACCCTTCTGGTCTAGTAGCGTGGCCTCTACCATGGAAAACCCTGATCAGACGTTTTTCTAGCCCCCACCCCCATTTATATGCTGTGTGTTGGACCTGCGATGGGCAAGCCCAGCACAAAGGGGGTAGCTTGGCTCAAGTGTCATGGCAAGTGAAGGCTATCTTGTTAAGCCGGCTTTGACCCAATAATATCTCCTTGTACAACCACCAAAAAGGACACCACACCACTGTTGTAGAAAAATACGATTCCTTTATGTAAAAATTCTCTGTTGTGAATGGGGATCAATTAGGAAAGCACATTTACATTTCTTTTGGCCACAATTTGCTGGGTTTCGATTTTGGAATAAATACAATAAATAAGCTCAGGATTACATATCATCAATAAATAGAATAAATACCAGGAATAAATATCATCAATAAATAGAATAAATATTGGGAATAAATATCTTCAATAAATAGAATAAATATCACTTTCTGTTTAGCAAAATAAATACTGGTTCAGTTAAATAAACAACCACAGGTTCATTCTGTTTTAGCTGCCCCCAATTAAATACTTAAGGAACACTACATTTACAAATACGTTTCAGGTTGGAAAGATAACTCTTACAGTTTATGACGATTTCACCAATAATGTACACAAGCTTCTCTGGGCACACAAGGAGTGTTGGGACTCTTTAAGAATCACACGGGGGTTATGCGCGTGTATCTAAAAGGCAAGGAAAGACAGTGAACACTTCATTTACACTCGGCTGCCACCGGGTTGAGATCTCTGTTTGCCGGTGGGGTCTAAGCGCGCCTAGGGGCTTTACCACTGCTAGCACTCAGGCGGCACCAGTTCAAAGTCTTTAGACTGACGAACGGGGCTGCCGAAGAGGTCACACAATCTTCGCGCTCAGTCAAATAAATGCCGGTTCACAGTTCCTTTATATCACCGCTTCCCACCTGAAGAAACAGGCCCACCTCACATCGGCTGCAATCGAAAAGCGATTCAGTCGGGCTCAGCACTTCTCTCGCCAGCGACGGGTTCTCAGGGGCTCCACGGACCTCCCTCCAAATTCCTCAAACAGAGATTGTTCCCACCCACAGCTACAGCCGCTGATTCACTGGGGAGGGGCAGAGACAGTAGTCACACGAAAACGGCCACAGTCTCTTGGGGGTGACAGGGCACTCGCTGGGCAGGCGCTGTAGGCGGGAGGTCACCGCACAAACAGCTGACTGGAATGCCAGTCAGGATTCACGCCAGTGACCCTTGGTGCTCAACTGCCAGCGCTACCAGCCCCTCAGGGGTCAACAGGGCAGGTGTCAATCTGGTGTCAAGTCTGGAATCTCCTTCTTCACCTAGATCTGGGACATCAGTATCCTATCTAGTCTTCTGGTCATCTAAAATGGCCGCCAGGTACTGGACCTTATATAGCTAGTGCCCTGAGGTGCTGGTTCGTGCCAGTAGGTTCTAGAACCTTCTTTGGGCTAGGCCAATGACATGGCACTTCTGAGCGGTATTTGGGACCCTAACAGCCACCATACTGGGGTTCTAGAGCAGCCATTTTGTGTACCTGAGGAAAATAAAGAAATTCCTGTCAGGAATGCGCGCCAAGTAAAAGGGCGCCAAAACCTTGAAAGGTCAAGGTTTATGGAGGCTCCAAGGGGAGTCACTCACATGAGGAAAAAGGATGGCCACCATTTTGAGATTCGTACAGGTTGCCAATCCCAGTCTATAATGTCACAGGTTTCGCCAGGTGCCTTGTAAATAGGTGCCAAAAACCTTGTGAACAACTGGGCGTCAAGGAACATCCAGCCCCATGAAACAGCACATAAAAGGTCCTGGTAGACAAAGAAAAGCGACAAATTTTGGGAGGTACAGGGGAACAAAAGAAATCATAGTGGTGAGGGGACTCTCAGAAGCAGACAGGTCTAACACTGTGTTTCCGTTCACTGCCTGTCACCACAACAGCCACCAATTATCATCCCAACACAAGCGGGCATTTGCTCAGAAGCCAGTGCTGATGCGTTTCCATCATTGTATCGCTAATTTCTGTGCTAGTTGGTCCTGCACTTCCAGTAAATAAAATGAATAACTCCAGAATGATAAGTGTACCCACCCTGACGACTTATTTTTAAGTCCTCCTTCGTGATGTCGTAACGCACAATTATTCCTACACCCCTGTTTTGATTAAAACACTGCATCTCCCTGTTTACTTTCTCGACCACATTGTATTTAACTGACCCTCTCTAAATCAGTCTAGCAATCAGTGCTGTCCCAAAAATGTATGTCCCCGTTCAAACGCTCTCAATAATTTCAAAGTCCTGTTCTATCACTTTTATCAAACCCAATCTCAAGAGTACCCGATAATCAAAATAGAAAACATTGCCAACTTAGAACTGAAAATAATACTGTGTTAAAAACATATCTTCTATTTACCTAATGTGATGCAGAAAAAATTCCAATGACCATCTTCCCACCCACATAATGTCCCTCAGAGAAATCCCAGCCGATTAGCCGCAGATGCCATTCCAGTCCTAAAGGAATGAGTGCTAAAATCCCCTGACTTTTCCCCCCACTCCAGCCAGAACTTTCTTCATTACACCTAGGACCTGAGATGCCGGCGACTTCTTCCCGTCCTGGTCACAAAAAAAGTACCTTTTTTGTCCTGCCAACTGCTCTAAATTGCAGCCAAGCTCCCACTGGACACAGCATCACTCATGGTGCCTAACACCATTTCCCGCTTGTTCGGATTTCGATTTTTAATTTATTTTACTTCCTTTCAAGCGCAAATTTTTCCTCTAAGTGCAGCATCCTCAACATTTGACATTGTCTTTGCTGTCCCAAGCAGCTCAAACTCTAAAGACTCCATATGGTAACT
Source organism: Lissotriton vulgaris (assembly GCF_964263255.1). Taxonomy (NCBI): domain Eukaryota; kingdom Metazoa; phylum Chordata; class Amphibia; order Caudata; family Salamandridae; genus Lissotriton; species Lissotriton vulgaris. The sequence goes on along the minus strand of NC_141699.1, from coordinate 225,805,877 downwards.
ATCTAACTTAGCAACACTTCAAACCTAGACAAGCATTGGCATAGCCAATAGGTCTCGCATTTGGGACCTTATAAGTGTTTAGCCATGCAACAGTTGGTGTTGTTGCACCAAGAATATTCTGCTGCATAACTAAATACTTATACGGTCCAAAAAGCGAGACCTGTTGTCTATACCAATGCTTGTGTATGTTTCCCGTAGTGAAAGATCTGATTTCTTTTAAGTGATGGATTGTTAAGCTGATGCTTTTGGAGAACTTGCATTTAAAATTGTGTTGTGAAACTGCACAACCTTTTACCAAAAGTTCCTGGAATTTGATCGTTTTTTTGAGATTCCAAATATTTCCTCGTGGACTAATACCTCACATATCATGCCCTGTTTACTTTCTCGACCACATTGTATTTAACTGACCCTCTCTAAATCAGTCTAGCAATCAGTGCTGTCCCAAAAATGTATGTCCCCGTTCAAACGCTCTCAATAATTTCAAAGTCCTGTTCTATCACTTTTATCAAACCCAATCTCAAGAGTACCCGATAATCAAAATAGAAAACATTGCCAACTTAGAACTGAAAATAATACTGTGTTAAAAACATATCTTCTATTTACCTAATGTGATGCAGAAAAAATTCCAATGACCATCTTCCCACCCACATAATGTCCCTCAGAGAAATCCCAGCCGATTAGCCGCAGATGCCATTCCAGTCCTAAAGGAATGAGTGCTAAAATCCCCTGACTTTTCCCCCCACTCCAGCCAGAACTTTCTTCATTACACCTAGGACCTGAGATGCCGGCGACTTCTTCCCGTCCTGGTCACAAAAAAAGTACCTTTTTTTGTCCTGCCAACTGCTCTAAATTGCAGCCAAGCTCCCACTGGACACAGCATCACTCATGGTGCCTAACACCATTTCCCGCTTGTTCGGATTTCGATTTTTAATTTATTTTACTTCCTTTCAAGCGCAAATTTTTCCTCTAAGTGCAGCATCCTCAACATTTGACATTGTCTTTGCTGTCCCAAGCAGCTCAAACTCTAAAGACTCCATATGGTAACTATCTAACTTAGCAACACTTCAAACCTAGACAAGCATTGGCATAGCCAATAGGTCTCGCATTTGGGACCTTATAAGTGTTTAGCCATGCAACAGTTGGTGTTGTTGCACCAAGAATATTCTGCTGCATAACTAAATACTTATACGGTCCAAAAAGCGAGACCTGTTGTCTATACCAATGCTTGTGTATGTTTCCCGTAGTGAAAGATCTGATTTCTTTTAAGTGATGGATTGTTAAGCTGATGCTTTTGGAGAACTTGCATTTAAAATTGTGTTTTGAAACTGCACAACCTTTTACCAAAAGTTCCTGGAATTTGATCGTTTTTTTGAGATTCCAAATATTTCCTCGGGGACTAATACCTCACATATCATGCCACACAATCTCGCCTACCCACTTCAAGGTAGCATCTTTGTAATCTTCTCATCCTCAGCCTCACTGTCCAGTCTAAGCCCGCTCTCCCTTAAGACTGGGCTAACCACCATGCTGTTACATTTATCATAATCCCTCATAAACCCATCCCTACAGAAAGGTACACCAAATCATTTAAAAACTTCCCCCTTGACACACTCATAAAAGGAGATATCAACTCCCATTAACCACAACAGCTGACAATAAAGGGACTGCCACTCTCCAGATTAGACCATCATACTCCTTCAAATCACCAGCACACTCACATCCAAACCCTAACACTCAATGCACCCAAACAATAACAAAAGAAACAGCCACAAACATGGAAGTTCTAGCCACTACATAATGTCAAAGCAATGAAAATATGCCACAAATCACGCACAAGCCAGTACCAAAGTCAAACTGGAAAAGTATTTCAAATTCATCTTGTAAGCAAATAATTAGAAAAACAAATCCTCATCAAGAGTGACAGTCATTGCATCAACCCCCAAACACCTTCATACATCCCAACAATCCAGTCATCAAGCACTACTTTGCTAACATAATTTTTATCAATCACAACATTCACACTCACACACTCGCAATGACAGACCAAAATAACCCTGTAGTAACTTCTCCCTCCTTCAAAACCCAGGGCCACTGAATACGTATCTAACATCATCCACTGAAAAAGACAATACTAGGAGGTTTCCAACCACCAACCAATCTACCAATGCTTTCTCCTCAACCTTGATATTGTAAACTCCACTCTGCTGTAAGACACTTTACCTGCTTCACAAGATGGCAGATCCTGTCCCTCTCAAAAAGCCACACCTGAACTAAGACAAGCTCTCAAGGTAACAACCCACTGCCACATCCCATTTTAGAGAAACTCCATGAGGCAGACTCCAGTTCCAAAAGCACATTAGATGCTTCGCAGATAGCACTCTTGGTTAGTTCCTTGCTGCAGACATAAGAATGACTTGTGATGGAAACAGCTGCCATCTCATGCTCGGAGACCAGTCAGTGAGATCTGCTACTACTGGATATCATGCTATAATATTAGCATAACTCCCACATGGGCATCTTCAACACAACTCTGAACCAGTTCACATCTTTCATCAGTTTCTTCAAGTACCTCCAGTGTGCCCCCACATCTGGTTATTTTCAATGTCCATCAGCGCTTCATATTCATAATGTATTGATGTCCAATCTTTATATCTGTTCACCCAGCAAGATCTCCCTTCAAAGTACAATGTCGATATGTAACTACATAGCACAAATAACTTTAAGTAGGGTCAGAGGCAATGTTTAGAGACCTGCGTGGATATCTTGCCCCAATATTGCAAACTGAACAAACCAAAAATATCCAAGGGTCTAAAATGTGATAGAGAACACTATAAATTAATTTTGAAAACCAATACCACGATATCTAAATGCCGAAAAAGTAGGAAATATTCATTAAATTTCCGGATTCCCATCACTCACCAACATGGTGACATGCTTCATCATCTGGGTCCTGGAAGTAAACCTAGTGACTCTAAGGGCTACAACTCCATCATGATGGAATCATTTCAAAAGGAGGATAACTATCTAAATTACCAGATGTGAGCAGTGTATGGGAAGTGTATGCAGTGCAACATTGATATTTGAGATTAAAATTGAATCACGACAGATCCAATATTTATTATTGTCCACTGTGAACAAAACTAAAAACAGTGCAAAAGACAGTTTTAACAAATAGCTGTCTAAAATTATTAAGTGGTCAACATGTTTCAGCACATGTGGACACCGATCTGTCCTGTGCCTTCGTCAGGACCCACCAAACAAATTTTTTTGCTACTGCAATAGGTGAAAATAGTTTGAAAAAATTCAAATTATACAAGTACACTCGAAACGGTTGGACGCAATACAGCCGGATCACCTTATTTGTACCATGTACAAACCTTCCTCAAAGACACTAGTATACCTTGAGGTATCTGAAAGAAACATTATATTCTATGTTCGTGTTCAATATCAAAAGAAATTAAGTGTTTTCAGTTCTACAGACATAGTGGCAGTAACGTTGCCAGCTATCATACTAGATCTTGGGGCATAAGTCACTTATTCTTACCTCAAGTTTCTGAGGAGACTACCTCAACCCACCTGGCAACAACTCAGGGGAAAGGAGGCACCGCTCTAAAAAGGAGAGAAGCAGAACAATCCATCATTTTCTTTGGTGTTCCGCCTATCCTAATATCCTATTGCTCATCATCGTAATCCCAATCAACAAACAGAACCATATCCACACACACAGTCAAAACCTACCTGTCTAGTTGTATTTCACCTCCCCTTCATGGGTTTATTCAAAACTACTATATTAATCTTGTCATCCGCATACTGGACACATTCACCCATGATGCGGTGCTTTTTCATGTCCCTGGAGAAATTAATAAAAGGTCTTATCATACAACACGTCAAGGTGTTAGTGCATAAACAAATAATGCACTCGTTCCTGCTATTGGACTTGAGTGTCATATTCTAACAATCATATTCATTCTATGTGTTACTAATATCTGAGGGCACCTCTGTTCTCTACAAAACCAGGGGACTGTCAGAGGCAAATAGCCTCAAAAGCATAAAATGGTCTCCCAAACTGATCTCGTGGTAACTGAACAATTTGCTTAATCACTTAGCCCCGTAAGTGTTTCTCTGTTATGCTTCAAACAGAGCATTTCTCAATTAACATAGATAAACTTGCTAGCATGAAATGGTCGCACAACCCGATCTCGTAGTCTCTAAATAATTTGCTCATCCGCTTGACCCCGTCAGTATATCTCTTTTACACTCCAAACAGAGCTATTCTCATTCTACGTGGGCAACTTCCTAGCATGTATATCCTAGTTCTTATTCTAATCAAAAGAGGGGAGGTGGAAAACGGATCCATTCATTTTCCAGGTAGATATAGGCTAATCAAAAGGGAAAGGATCACTTGTCCTGCTCAACCTTGAGTGTACAGGACTAGCAAGGGGTGTCCCAATAAAAAGACCCTCATGCACGTGATGGGTAAGGTGGATTCAGAGCGGTATATCTTGATTCTCCGCTTTTTTATCACGTGTGTGCATAATCATAAGGTCTAGTTTCGTTATGCAGCCTCCACCCGGAGGTATTTTACCCAAGGTTGGTGCAGTAGTGAGCCAGAGATAAAAATATTTAAAAAGACCAAAAACTCAGATAAAGGGAATGTTATTCAGTCTGGTTTGTGGTCTGGTAAACTCTATTATAGTGCAGCTTGTTGACTTGGTAATGAGTAGTAGTTGCACTTAGAGTCATAGAATTAGAAAAAATGGGGGGGGGGGTGATTGAACATAGGTCGACATGTTTCTGCCTTGGTTGCCTGGATCCTAGTTCTTAGTCTATGTAGAAGTTCTTACTTAGAGCGTAGCCAATTTGTAACGCCCTCCTCTGTATTTGTTCTCCTCTAAATGCAGAGCGCTCACACTTAAATATAGTGGTATTGGTTTTCAAAAGAAATTCATAGTGTTCTCTATCACATTTTAGACCCTTGAATATTTTCAATATGTAACTACACCTCAAAGTGCCAGACAACACGCAGCTCCACGCAAAACATCGTATCTGGATGCCTCCGGTCCAGTAGACATTCAGCTTACCCAAACGCTCATTAACGCAGCATGCTTCTTGGCATGACTCTCCTGTATGCATCTCACACCCCAAGGCCTTTGGTTTGCAGATAGACATAATGTTACCAACTATGTTTCCACCAATAAAGTTAGCCATTCCTGGATCTCAACAGCCTTTGTTCAGTCACATGTCAATGAGAGCTATGCTGACTTCGGTCTCGCGGAGCATATCCTGTCTCCACTTGAAGTTACTCAACATGCAGCTGGTGCCTGACTAATTACCCTAAGAAGAAATTTGACCACATCACCCTCACCTTAACACTGTTACATTGGATCCTATTACTACAGAGCAACACATTCAAGAAAGCCTATGAAGAGGAATGGAGCGTTGTGCGCATTACAAAGGTTGTTACTCAAGTCCTGCAGAGACCTACAATGCAATAGATTAGGAGCGTCAGATCTCTGGTGGTCTTCACTGATCATGCAATGGATCCATCACACGGATGGAGATTCAGAATGTCCAGAAGACGGGCAAGGAAGCAAGGGCTGTGGACCAAAGTCCCTGAAATCTCAGCTCTCTCCTCCTTTTGCTACCATTCAAGATACAATTGAAACCCTTTGACTGTGCACCTGTCATGTAAACGATGATGCTTCTCCAGCCCACTTGAGCTGCCACCCAGTCTATCAATCCGTCCCCAGGCCTAGCGCCTTACTACGGATGTATCATATGGCTCACATATGTGCCCCTGGTGCTTTATAAACGTCTTTGCCTGCTGAGTGCCCCCGTGTACACCTGGCTTCCTGCATAACGCGTTCAGATGCCCTAAGAGCCAAGTCAATGCACTACCAGTTCCCCCAATGAAAATAAACTGAAAGTAACACCTCAGTGGTCAAGAATTGACACAGTCAACGGATAGACAATGCTGTTCTGACTACACTCAAGGAAACACAAACTGCTCAGCATGCACGGTACAGGCCTGGCTAGGTTTTAAATAAACATGTCTGTGTATATGTTCCCAGATTGCCTAGATTTTACTTTGTTCATGCACATATGTGTGAAGACCAGGATACATCAATACACTCCTGTAACAGATGAAAAGGACCCCGCATGTCCCAGAGGGTTGCACATTTACTTGAATGTGTTTTCAGTACACTTGCTAACTGCACCGTGTAATCATTATTATCAGCGATTAAAGGCTTGTCAGTATTTCATTACCATCTGCCTTACTTCAAAGGGCTGATTGTGACGCTTTGTTATAAATTGTGTCGCTGCGGTTCTTTCTTTAACAGATTAGTCCGAGGCTCTGCCCCCTCACGTGAGGCGCTTGAAGCATCCTTCTGAGCCGTGCTATACGGAACTCTCCCTCTGATGGAAGCACTGGAAGGGAGAATGTATTTGTTGGAAAATCATATGTAGTGTTTAGTGCATGTAGAATGGAAGTGCATACACGATGGAAGTGCATTCAGCATAGGAAGTGCATACACGATGGAAGTGCATTCAGCATAGGAAGTGCATACACAATGGAAGTGCATTCAGCGTAGGAAGTGCATTCAGCGTAGGAAGTGCATGCAGCATAAAGTGCATGCAGCAGTTAGTGCGTGCAGCAGTTAGTGCGTGCAGCAGTTAGTGCATGCAGCAGTTAGTGCATGCAGCAGTTAGTGCATGCAGCAGTTAGTGCATGCAGCAGTTAGTGCATACAGAATGGAAGTGCATACATAATAGAAGTACATGCTGCATGGAAGTGCTTACAGAATGGAAGTGCATGCAGCAAAGAAGTACATGCAGCACGGAAGTGCTTACAGAACGGAAGTGCATGCAGCAAAAAAGTACATGCAGCACGGAAGTGCTTACAGAATGGAAGTGCATGCAGCATAGAAGTACATGCAGCATAGAAGTGCTTACAGAACGGAAGTGCATGCAGCATAGAAGTACATGCAGCGTGGAAGTAAGCACAGAATGGAAGTGTATGCAGCATAGAAGCACAGGCAGCTTGGAAGTGCATGCAGCATAGAAGTGCATGCAGCATAGAAGTGCATGCAGCATAGAAGTGCATGCAGCATAGAAGTGCATGCAGCATAGAAGTGCATGCAGCATGGAAGTAAGCACAGAATGGAAGTGCATGCAGCATGGAAGTGCATGCAGCATGGAAGTGCATGCAGCATGGAAAAGCATGCAGCAAAGAAGTGCGCACAGAATGAAAGTATATGCAGCATAGAAGTACATGAAGCATTGAAGAGCATGCAGCATGGAAGAGCATGCAGCAAAGAAGTGCGCACAGAATGGATGTGTATGCAGCCTAACTGCAGCACAATGGAAGCGTATGCACAATGGAAATGCATGCGCAATAGAAGTGTATGCAGAATGGAAGTAAATGCATCATAAAAGTGCCAGCAGGATGGAAGTGCCCGCAGGATGGTAGTGCCCGCAGGATGGTAGTGCCCGCAGGATGGAAGTGCCCGCAGAAGGTTTAATGCCTAGAAGTGTAAATTTCACAACCCTTAAACTGTGAATTCAATTTTATAAGGTATTTCATTCAATACTTTTAGTGTGAATATGTAAGATTCCAAAAAGAGGAAAAAAACAATTAAACATAGTCAGATCGGAGTCTACGCACAAATACACTCTAAATTAGTTGGCCACCTGAGACATCACCCTACCCTCCAAACGGACTGGTAAAGCAGGTACTAACTCGATGCCATGGCTTACTAAATAAAAGGAACATATTTACTTGACAGATAAGAGACCATTTGTCAATGGCAGGATGCAGCAGTCTGTCCTTTGCTTTGTTTCTGGAGGTTTCCGAGTTAGTGACCGTCGGACAGTAACCATCTGAGCTGGTGATTATCTCTGTAACAGAAAGATGCCTCAGGTACTAAGCTGCCAAAGCACCAAAGAGGAACAAGCATTGGCATAGCCAATAGGTCTCGCCTTTGAGACCTTATAAGTGTTTAGCCATGCCACAGTTGATGTTGTCGCACCAAGGATATTGTGCTGCATAACTAAAGGTCCCAAAAGCGAGACCTATTTTTGCATAAGATAAGTATCTCAGAAGGGTGCACCTTGATATTGATGGTGGGTGATTTTAATGCTAAAATCTCCAACTGCTCCTCTATGGCTTTTTCCAACCATAGTGGAGGACGTATGGTCAATTTGTGAATCCTTACTGCCTGGCCATATTAGCATAATCTGAGAATGCTTGATTTTGTGCTGTTGAATGGCAGATTCGCAGATGATTCTCTGGCTTCTTTTACTTTTCATGGTCTACGCGGGCACTCGCTCATTGACTATATTGTGGTATCCTATCAACTCTTTGGTGTGTGTACGCAATTTAAGGTACTGCCTACAAACCTGAGCAATCATGGGGTTCGGTCAGTGGATGTCAACATGGAACTTGAGCTGCCAGAACCTTGGAATCGAAGGGATGATAGCATTTTATATGACCAAATTAATGGGCGCACTTTTTGGTTAATAAAACCTTCCATGTTGTAGGAGGATTATTGAAAATGCGAATCCTGGCCCTAGTCAGGAAAATCCGAGGTTCGAAAAGATATAGGCCCTAATTGGATCATGCGGAAGCAAAAAGCAAGCCAGCAGTGCTAATCTTTTAGTGCCTAAATTATGGGAGGTAAAAAAACATAAATGCGAAATTAACACCCTAATAAGGGCACAATTTAAGCAGGGAAATTAATAGATTAAAACAGGCAAGAAAAAGAAAATTGACATCGGAGCGTAGAGGGGTGGAAGATGCGTGTTAGGTCAAATTAAGAGAGGTTGCACAGTCCGTTGATACACGTAAATATTGAACTTTTAAAACCTTCGCTGCGGCGGCTATTCTGCCGCAGCGCTAACGGTCGCGGGGGGGGGGGGCATGTGGCTCACCTGCGCGGGTGACAGAACCGTTCCGTCACGGCTCGCTGGTGAGCTGTGCTGGTGACGGAACTATTCCGTCACGGCCCCGCCCGCTTGATGATACGCGCCGCGCAGGTGCGGCGAGCGGGCCGTGACGGAACCGTTCCGTCATGAGCACAGCCCACCCGAGGGGCGTGACAAACTGTTCCGTCAATAGCGTCGAAGTGGTTAATAGCCAAATTGTGTGATGGTAGAGCTCTTGTGACTTTTGTGTACCCTGGACTCAGACGTCTCATAAGATATCTTCAGGAGAGCGATTCAAGAACAAAGTCACTCTAGGTTGCTGTTCTCCCGTTTTCACAAGATATTTTGAGAACCAACCAGTTTCAGGTGGAAATTAGGAAATATGAAATTTAGCAAACACAAATACAAGTTCACTCAGGAGAGCTAGTCTATTCCAGCCAGAATCCTCAGGCAAGTAACCGCGCACAGAATCACCCGAACCATAGCGTATGTGAAAGAAGCATGGTGTTGTATCCCAGTGTGACATTGAGATCTCAAGCCAACCTCTTACACTTCAGGACTCTCCTGAAGCAGAGCTACTCAGGCTGACCAGTGACTCACCGCAGCAGTTTTGACCATGGATAGTAAGCAGCCACAACACTGTCCAAGGTCTTAATTTGATGATCGCATGAAATTTTCTAAGACAGCCCCCACATGAGCCAAACAAGACCACTGTCTTTGCTGACCTGCTGGGTGGGTGCCCAACCTGACATTGGCACGAGAGGCTTAATGTGCCCTCAGTGGCCGGAGATCACCTGAAGGTCTGGCCACACAGTTGGACTGGGCTGCCTGCGACATCCTGCACCCTTCAAAATAACTCCTGGCTTTACCACCTCTTAACTTTCGCCAGGAGAATCCTGGTGCCGCAAGAACGTTGAGCTCCCTAGAGTCAATTTACATATTAACCCAACTCTTGAATTGCCTGTTGATTAAACCATTCAGAGACAATCTGTTTATATAGGTGAACTAGGCAACCACCTATAGTGCAAAGTTATGTAGGAACTTTTTTAAAGTTTTAAAAAAGTGGGGGGGGGGGGGGGGGGGGGGGTTGTCCACTGCATAGTTTGCCTAACCGTGTCAGTGGCTGGAAACTAATTTAGGGCCACTCCAGAAACAATTTGTTAAAGTGACCTTAAGGAGACTTGCAAGCCCTACATAAAAAAAATACAGAGAAATACTCATTAATTCAAATTACTCATTACAGTGCCACTTCTGGATGCCATGGGGCAACTAGTGGCAATTTTTGCCAAAAAGCTATAGTGTGCAAAAGCAATAAAAGATATTCAGAGTGAATTTTAGAAAAGTAATATATGTACCTTAATTTCAATTTGCTCAACATTTTATTGGGTATTTTTTTTTATTTTTAATTGTTGGAAGACCTTTATTGATAGTTAATCGCACATACAGCTCAACAAAGAGCCCGAGGGCTCACAAATACAGTACAATGCAACATAGGAAAGCTCAAAGGATCTATTACAGAGATACTGAGGTCTAATTTTTAAAGTTTTTTTTCTGAAGGATAGACAGGAGCAGGATATCGTGAAAACAACGAGTTGGTCCCGGTCTCATAGGAGAAGGATAGACGGGTACACAACGTAATAAAATGCCAGAATCGCTGCCTACCACACAGAAGAGAAACGTCTAAACCCAGAAAAGAAAGAAAAAGAAAAAGGATAGAAGGCCCATAGAACCAAAAGGAATAAAACAAACCCCCCCCCATCCACCCCCCACCCTGCACCCCTGCAGCGGCTACGGCCTATCCCCCCCTAGCAGTGTGCCTGTCGCCCAATAAAAGGAGTCCCGAAATATAGAGTAAGAAAAGGGTACTAATCTATAACTCTCATTAAATGAAGAAAGGCGGGGAGGAGCCCACCACCCGTCCCTCGGCTACACCCTCTCGTAAGTCCAGTAACAGCACAAAGTATAAAGTCCGGTGATGTTAAGCATTACAATCAGAGCAAGTTGGAGGCACAAAATCGACACACAGCGTAGTCAAAGGTAGCAACACACCACCCACATGCCCAGGTCATCAACAAGGAATCCGCCAAACCGTGAGGATAAGCGCTCACCCCTGGCCCGTTCTCTCCCTTCCACCACTACGAACCATGGAAACCCAAATGGACGTGGACAACAAATCAGAGGAGCCAGTCTGGTACAAGCATTGAATAGGGCCAGGTATAAACAGAGCAAGCGATCCCAGGAAGGGCACAAGATAAACAGTTCTCTTGTTGTAAAGCGTGGCCGGGTCTGGGATGAAAGTCTCAGTGTTCGGTCCCTTCCGGAGCGGATCCCGGGAAACAGGAGGCATGAGACGGGGAGAACACTTCCGCCGTGGCCGCAAGTCACCGATTGCACGTTGTCCCGGGTGAACACCAGCCACTGCGCGAGGCATTCCGAGGCTTGGGGCGCTTGAGGCAGCCATCTTGCCGCCGGCGGGCATGGAGGAAGGGGAGTCACTGTGGACCTGCGAGTCAGCCATTTTGGAGCATCCCAGTGCAAACACTGTCGTCCACCTTACTGGCCAAAGCTCGAGCAGAATGCACCACATCACAGTGAAGGGAAACAACAGCTGCCAATAAGTCACTGTAGCACAGAGCATCTCCATTTTCCCTTCCAAACATGGCCCGCTGCTCCATACACCCGCGATCACACTGCGGCACAGTCATGTCGATGCTGCACTCAAATACGCCCTCCATAGTATTCAGGTGGGAAGCTACAAATCAGGCCAGGCAACTGACAATGGGCGTAAGGTCCCCGGGAGGCTGGGGACGGCAGGCAGAACTGAGGTGGGCTACAGATGTCGTCCCGTAGAGATGCCGCCCCATCCGATGAGAAGGGAACAAAGAGGTCGGGAGCCGCTCGCAGTCAAAGGGAAAGTACACAAGCAGGCACTGGGTAGCCGAAAGACCGGGCTCATACAGACAAACGGCTTAAACGATCGAGCCGGCAGGCACACTCATCTCTGTACCTTCAGTCCAGCGGGGCAATGAATGAAGACTCGGCCATTTCGCAAGAAAAAGTTCCAACCGGGTCACAGCAGTCGCTGAAGGCCGATGTTGTTCACCTGGCAGCCGGTCCCGACATCCACTCGAGGTCCCGGTCTCAGAGCAGTAACAGGCCGCGAGCTGCCGTCGGACGGTTCGCCCACTTGCAGAGCAGCTCGAGCCTCGGGATTTCGACACAATCCGTCGGAGCTCCCCTGCTTCCACGGTGTGCCATTTCGGGTCAGGATCACCGGCAGGATAGGTACGAGTAGAGTGACGGTTCTCGGAGCCCTTTTATTGGGTATTTAAAGCCCAAACCAAACTTTAGAAGGCAACAATATGAATATGAAACTGCGTGGTGAAAGAATTATTCTGTTTTTAGGTTGGGCTGGTTCCCATTGAAACAAGCATTTGAAATGCAAGAGGTCTCGCAATTGCCAGATTTTTAGCTATTGGCATTGTAAATGACAATACCTTTTATTATGTGTTTAAAAAACCTGCAATAATTAAAGGCATTGCCATTTACAATACCAACAGGTCTGAGTTTCTAAAATGTGAGAACTATTGCATTACAAATGCTTGTTATATAATGGAACTACCATACTTCCCTTTGAGGACGACTTAATAGTCCCATATGCATAGCAGTAAGAAACCGGATACAAGAATTGTGCCCAGGCTGTGTCGTCCTGTTTAACAATAGCAATTGGTACGTCATCGGGGCCTATCGCACCTGAATACCTTGCCCTTTTAATAAATCCATCTATTTCATTACATGGGGGGGGGGGGTCTATAATTGCTCCCCACTGAGGAGTCGGAGACAAAGTCTGAATTCAGCTCAGCAAAGGAATTTTAATGCATATAACTGGGAAATGTATGTGGTTCATTCTACATCCAATACCAAAATGGGTTTTGCCTTAGATATTGGCAAACCACACTTCACATAATGTGGTGTCATTTTTGCAAAATTCAAAAATTGTGTGATTTCTTTTGTTTAGTTTGTGACCCTCATCTGCCTGTTTAGTTTTAGGCCCATTGCAGACCAGTTAACATTTTACTGGAGGTGCAGCTTATTTGGGACAATGTGCAACCATCCGGCTGGTTTAGGGGTGACGTGAAAAGACATGAAAAGGATGAGACCAGTCAGGTATTTGGGTGTGCACTGGTGAGGGCTGGGTTGGAAAAAATACCTTTTGCTTGTCTGCTACGTATTGGGCTGGTGGCTGCGGATAGATGACGGATTGGAAAATCTGTTATTTTTAATTAGTAGAGTAGTTGCTAATGTATGACTGGTGTATGTTCCCAGTACTACTCCTGAAATTGCTCATTATTCTGACAAACATTTTAAATCTGAAAGAGACACGTTAGTGATAGATTCCTTACCTTAGGATATCCCCAGGCGTCAGACTGGATCCGGAAACTTTTGTGTAGCAGTACCCTTGCGCGTCGGTAGGCGTCGTCTGCGGCTCCGCGCCCGTCGTCGGCGTCATGGGCGCCGTGATGACGTCGTCGGAGTACTTAGACGCCGCCTCCGCGTGCTGACGTCAGTTCTTCTTTTTTCCGCGCCAGCCAGCGCAGATCTGGAAAAAGCAGTAACCCAGTAAATTTTTGACTAACTTTTTGGTGATCATTTTTGATCCTTTTCGAAGTCTTGCGACTCCGATCGGTGCCGTAGGGATGCCTGGCTTCAAGCATTGTGACGATTGCGACCGCACCATGTCGGTCACTGATCCTCACCGCCTGTCCCTGACGTGTCTAGGCGTCGACCACAACGACGAGGCCTGCCCCGAATGTCGGGCCCTTTCGAGGAAAGCCAGGCGGGAGCGGTCCCGCAGGCGGCTCGAACTCCGGCAGTCGGCCCCGCGCCGTGTGAGGTCCTGGTCCCACGGGAGGTCGAGGGACAGGTCGCGGGGACGGAGCCGTCTCAGCTCCGGGAGTCGGCACCACTCCTCCGGGTCCAAGTCGTCAGGTAAGAAACACAAGAAGTCGAAGAGGCATCATCGCTCTTCTGACTCCCCCCGACGCTCGCGCGATGCGGCCGGGGGTTCGGGTGACACCGCCCACGCGGCTCCTCTGGAGTTGCGGGCGTCGCGTCCGGCCCCATACCCTCCGGTCCCTGGGCTGAATGCGACGCCGGAGGAGATTGAGCGCTTCCTCATGGCCATGAGGTCCCTTTCTCCTCCAACGGGCTCCGCGGCGCCTTCGGGCCCAGCGGACCCGTCTGGGGGTCCTAGTGGGTCGGGGGCTTCGACCCCGACGCCGTCGGGTGCTTCGGCCCGACGCCGCCGGTGCCCTTGGGCCCGGCGCCGCAGGGAACAGCGGCACCGCGGGACTCCACTGGACCTTCCTTGGGCTCTGGATAGTCACCGGTGGACCTTACGACCCCCCCGGCGTCGGTCCCTCCGGTGTCACCCCCGGCGCCGTCCTCGGGCGCCGCCGCCCCCGATGCCTCCTTTGTTTCGGTTCCGACGACGGGACGGCGCCTCTCGGCGCCGCACCCGGTGCCGTTTATAGATTTTTACTTCTATGAACCGACCTCATTCAATTACGACCCTGAATCTCAGGAGATGGGTGATGAGGAGGATTGGGAGGGGTCTGAGGACCCTCTGACCAAGGAGTGTCAGTCTCATCAGGACTGGGCAGGAGACCTTGGGGAGGCCAGTGGCCTGGACATCTCTCCAGACACTGGTTTTGTCTCTCCTCCTACCGTGGCTTCGGAGGAGGGGGCTACCTATAGTGTGGTGTTGACGAGGGCTGCCAAAACCTTGGGCCTTGAGCTCCCCGTCGCGGACGTGAGGACTAACCTCCTCACAGAGGTCCTTAAACCGCAGTCATGCTCAGTTGAGCCTCTGCTGCCCTTTAATGAGGCCTTGACCGACGTTCTTTTGGGCACTAGGTCCAGGCCCGCTACGGGTTCGCCCGTGGATAGGAACGTGGCCAGACGCTACCGCCCGGCTCCGGGTGACCCATGTTTCCTGTCCTCCCACCCCACCCCGAGAGTCTGGTCATCCAGGCCTCCAATTCCCAGACCGCATTCCCGTCGGCTCCGCCCGACAGGGAATCCAAGTGGTATGAGAATTATGGTAAAAAGATATTCTCCTCCCTTAGTCTGGGACTGCGGTCTTCCAACACCGCATGCCTCTTGGGCCGCTACACCCACTCTCTGTGGGAGACGGTGGCGGAGGTGCTGCCAGAGTGCCCGTTGGAGGTACGGGCCAAACTGGGCCAAGCCCTTGTGGAGGGCCGAGATGCAGCCAGATATTCGATCAGGTGTGGGCTGGATACCACCGACTCGCTAGGCAGAGCGATGGCTACGACGGTGGCGGTGAGACGCCACGCATGGCTGAGGTCCGCCAATTTTTCGGCAGATGTCCAGAACACTCTGATGGACATGCCGTTCGTTGGCCGTCGCCTCTTTGGCGACAAAGCGGACCACGCGCTTGAGCGCTTTTAAGACTCCAGGGCTACGGCCAAGTCCTTGGGCCTTTCGGCCCCGCGCCAGCAAACAGGTTCCTTTTGCTCCTTTCGTGGCCAAGGAAGGGGCGCTCCCACACGTGCCGCCAGCCACCCGCCGCAGACTGCCGTCCAGCGCGGCTGTGGAAACCGCCGCGGAGGCGGTCGGGGAAACAGGCGTGGTCAGTCCACACCTTCCCCCGCAGCATCCACCTCTAAACCCTCCTAGTCCGTGCTTTTCGGCCCATGTGACGCCAGTGGGAGGCAGGGTTTGCCATCACCACTCTCACTGGCGCACTGTCACTTCGGACAGGTGGGTGCTGCAGATCGTCCGGAGGGGCTACTCCCTCCCCTTCGAGACGACCCCTCAAGCCATGCCACCGCAACACCACCGCGTATCGGGGCATCACTTGCGGCTCCTGAGGAGGAAGTTTCGGCCCTCTTGGCCAAGGGGGCCATCGAGCGCGTTCCTGGGCCAGAAGTAGGAAGGTGTTGCTACTCCCACTAATTTCTGGTACCCAAGAAGGGCAAAGGGGGCCTACGCCCTATCTTGGATCTGAGGAACGTCAGCGGCTTCCTCCGGAAGGAAAAGTTCAAAATGCTGACTCTGGCTCAGGTCTTGGCTGCCCTAGACCCAGGAGACTGGATGGTAGCGTTGGACTTGCAGGATGCGTATTTCCACATCCCCGTCCTGCCGGCCCACCGGCGTTACCTGTGGTTCACGGTAGGCCACGAGCACTTTCAGTTTACCGTGCTCCCCTTCGGCCTTACCAGCGCCCCACGGGTGTTCACGAAGGTGATGGCGGTGGTCGCAGCTCATCTGCGCAGGTTGGGGGTCTCAGTCTTCCCCTACCTCGACGACGGGTTGTTGAAGGCGGGTTCGCCCCAGACAGTAGTCAGCCACCTCCAGACTACGGCGGATCTCCTGCACCGGCTGGGATTTTCCATCGATGTGCCGAAGTCGCACCTGTGTCCCTCTCAGAAGCTCCTTTTCATCGGAGCGGTTCTCGACTCGGCGCAGTTTCGGGTTTACCCGCCCGAACAGCGGGTTGGGGATATACAGGCTCTGATTCCGATCTTCCGGCCTGCATCCCGAGTTTCGGTCAGGTTGACGCTGCGGCTTCTGGGGCTGATGGCCTCCTGCATCCTTTTGGTGCATCACGCACGGTGGCGGATGCGGGCTCTGCAGTGGGACCTGAAGTTTCAGTGGGCCCAGCATCAGGGCAACCTGTCCTACCATATCCTGATCTCGGAGGGCACTGCGAGACAGCTGCAGTGGTGGCTCACGGACTGCGATAGGGTCAACGGCAGATCCCTCTCCCTTCCCCAACCAGAGCACTTAGTTGTGACGGACGCGTCCCTCCAGGGCTGGGGGGGCCACATGGGAGAGGCAGAGATCAGAGGCCTCTGGTCTCCGCCGGAGGCCCGGCTCCATATCAACCTTTTGGAGCTGCAGGCGATTCGTCTAGCACTGAAGGCATTCTTCCCGTCTGTCTGAGGGAGTGCAGTGCAGGTGTACACGGAAAACACCACCGCCATGTGGTACTGCAACAAACAAGGCGGGGTGGGGCCGTGGACCCTTTGCCAGGAGGCTCTGCGCCTCTTGCAATGGCTGGAACATCAGGGCGTGACTCTGATGGTTCAACACCTGGCAGGTTCTCTGAACGCCAGGGCGGACGAACTCAGCCGACGGTGCTCGATGGATCACAAATGGCGTCTGCACCCGGGCGTGGCGCAAGGCCTCTTTCAGCAGTGGGGAGAGCCTTGGTTAGATCTATTCGCCACCGAAGAGAACGCGCAATGTCATCAGTTCTGCGCGTTGGAATTTCCAAGGCGGCACTCGCTCTGAGATGCTTTTCGTCGCGAGTGGAGCTGCGGTCTGTTGTACGCCTTTCCGCCTATACCACTTCTGCCTAGAGTGCTGAAGAAGATCAAGCGCGACCGGGCACAAGTCATCCTTGTGGCTCCGGACTGGGCACGAAGGTACTGGTATCCCGAGCTACTCAGTATGTCAGTCGATCCCCCAGTTCGTCTGCCTCTTCAGGAGGACCTTCTGTCGCAGCAGCAGGGGACGGTCCTCCACCCGAACCTGTCCAGTCTCCACCTCCATGCTTGGAGATTGAGCGGCGACAGTTGAGGCCATTTGACTTGCCGCCTGAAGTCTTTAACATCATTCTGGCAGCCAAGCGTCCCTCCACAAAGTCGGTATACGCCTGCAGGTGGAACAGATTTGTGGCATGGTGCACAGCAAAGGCTGTGGATCCCCTTAATGCCCCTCTTTCTGAGGTTCTCCTCTTTCTTCTTTCTCTTGCCCAGCGGGGCTCTGCTCTGCGCACTATCAAGGGCTATCTTTCAGCTCTTTCAGCCTTTCTGAGGCTGCCTGATCAACCTTCTTTGTTCAAGTCCCCTATCGTTAATCGATTCCTGAAGGGCATCACACATACGTTCCCTCCTGTTCCCTTCGTGATGCCTCAGTGGGACTTGAACCTGGTTCTTACCTTTCTGATGTGTGCTCCCTTTGAGCCACTTCACAACTGTCCTCTTCGCCTTCTCTCTTTGAAGACTGCCTTCCTGGTTGCCATCACCTCTGCCAGGAGAGTGAGTGAGCTCCAGGCTCTATCTTGCAAGCCTCCTTTCCTTTCAGTCCATCCGGACAAGGTTGTGTTACGGACAAGGCCCTCCTTTCTACCCAAGGTAGTCCCGGCCTTCCATATTGGGCAATCTATCACCTTGCCCACCTTCTTTCCGCCTCCGCATCCCTCGCGAGAAGAAGAGAGGCTCCACCGTCTGGACCCAAAACGTGCGCTCTCATTTTATTTGAATCGCACACAACAGTTCTGGGTGGATGACCAACTCTTTGTTGGGTACGCGGGCGCTAAGAAAGGAAAAGCGGTGCACAAGCGGACCATCTCCCGGTGGATCATCTTGTGCATCCAGGCGTGTTACTCCTTGGCTAAGAAGGAACCCCCTGTGGGGCTAAGGGCTCATTCCACTCGAGCCACAGCCACTACAACTGCCTTGGGACGAGGTGTGCCCTTGCAGGACATTTGTCAGGCGGCTACATGGGCCTCGCTGCACACGTTTGCAAGACATTATTGCCTGGACAGCCAAGTCCGGAGGGATGGCTACTTTGGCCGTTCCGTCCTCCAGGACTTTCTGGTGTGCTTATTGGTTCGCAGACCTACCACCACGGGGTTGGTATTGCTGGGGTATGTATTCTAAGGTAAGGAATCTATCACTAACGTGTCTTTTTCAGAGGCACAAGTTACTACTTGTGTAACGATATATCTGTAAGAGACATTAGTTAGTGATAGATTTCTTACCGACTCACCCATCCTCCCCGTTCTGCGAACCGATATCTAGGGTTAAGGTCAACCCCTTTCAGGGCCCTAGTTTCATGGCACCAGTGTTGGTTTTTGGCATGGCTCTGCGCTTCTGGCGCGGAAAAGCTGTGTCTAAGAACTGACGTCAGCACGCGGAGGCGGCGTCTAAGTACTCCGACGACGGACGCGGAGCTGCAAACGACGCCTACCGACGCGCAAGGGTACTGCTACGCAAAAGTTTCCGGATCCAGTCTGACGCCTGGGGATATTCTAAGGTAAGGAATCTATCACCAACTAATGTCTCTTACAGATATATCGTTACACAAGTAGTAACTTGTGCATCAAATCGAAATGTAGGATGAAAACTAGGGTTAGGTGTCTTTCTCTGGCCTGGCACAACTTGCTCTTAGCGACGTATTGTTAACGGGCGGACAACAAACTGTGTTGTGCTGTGTGGTTACCTTAATCTAGCACTGTAAACTAAAGTACAAGCATCAATGCACTCCCGGTCCCTGTTATTGCACAGGGACAAACAAAGGGTCATTCAGACGCATTGGAGGAAAACTCACTCTGGAAATTGAAAGTGTATGCAAAGCCCATCTAAGCACGCCTACGCAAGTGCATTAACCCTATGAGCAACCTTTATTGCAATAACTTGACAGACTGATATGCACTCCCGGTAAGCGTGAAGGCGATTTCTAGGAATCTGGACCTCTTCACCTCATGGATTAAAGCACACCCAGTTTTGGAAAAGGTGATGGACAGAGTTTCTGAATGATGCAGAATACTCCTACCCAGTCAAGATATCAGGGCTTGATCCATCACCGTTCTTTAGCTCACTGCACCATCCCAGCTCAGAACCTGGCCATATGCAAATTAGTCTGTTCCTGTCCCAGTGCATGATGGGAACAGGGCAAACCAAACTACCAAGCCAATTCTTATACTGGGAAGGAGACAAGCTTCCGGGGACCGGTTTCTGGCATTTCAGCCGTCGTCGGCCCGGCTTGCTTGAATCCTGATGGTGCAATGAGCTAGGGACTCACGTCTGAGTATACCCTTCCACACTTAGTGTGGATAAAATCAATTTTGGAAAAGGTGATGGACAGAGTTTCTGAATGATGCAGAATACTCCTACCCAGTCAAGAGATCAGGGCTTGATCCATCACCGTTCTTTAGCTCACTGCACCATCCCAGCTCAGAACCTGGCCATATGCAAATTAGTCTGTTCCTGTCCCAGTGCATGATGGGAACAGGGCAAACCAAACTACCAAGCCAATTCTTATACTGGGAAGGAAACAAGCTTCCGGGGACCGGTTTCTGGCATTTCAGCCGTCGTCGGCCCGGCTTGCTTGAATCCTGATGGTGCAATGAGCTAGGGACTCACGTCTGACTATACCCTCCCACACTTAGTGTGGATAAAATCCATTTTGGAAAAGGTGATGGACAGAGTTTCTGAATGATGCAGAATACTCCTACCCAGTCAAGAGATCAGGGCTTGATCCATCACCGTTCTTTAGCTCACTGCACCATCCCAGCTCAGAACCTGGTCATATGCAAATTAGTCTGTTCCTGTCCCAGTGCATGATGGGAACAGGGCAAACCAAACTACCAAGCCAATTCTTATACTGGGAAGGAAACAAGCTTCCGGGGACCGGTTTCTGGCATTTCAGCCGTCGTCGGCCCGGCTTGCTTGAATCCTGATGGTGCAATGAGCTAGGGACTCACGTCTGAGTATACCCTCCCACACTAAGTGTGGATAAAATCAATTTTGGAAAAGGTGATGGACAGAGTTTCTGAATGATGCAGAATACTCCTACCCAGTCAAGAGATCAGGGCTTGATCCATCACCGTTCTTTATCTCACTGCACCATCCCAGCTCAGAACCTGGCCATATGCGAATTAGTCTGTTCCTGTCCCAGTGCATGATGGGAACAGGGCAAACCAAACTACCAAGCCAATTCTTATACTGGGAAGGAAACAAGCTTCCCGGGACCGGTTTCTGGCATTTCAGCCGTCGTCGGCCCGGCTTGCTTGAATCCTGATGGTGCAATGAGCTAGGGACTCACGTCTGACTATACCCTCCCACACTTAGTGTGGATAAAATCCATTTTGGAAAAGGTGATGGACAGAGTTTCTGAATGATGCAGAATACTCCCACCCAGTCAAGAGATCAGGGCTTGATCCATCACAGTTCTTTAGCTCACTGCACCATCCCAGCTCAGAACCTGGCCATATGCAAATTAGTCTGTTCCTGTCCCAGTGCATGATGGGAACAGGGCAAACCAAACTACCAAGCCAATTCTTATACTGGGAAGGAAACAAGCTTCCGGGGACCGGTTTCTGGCATTTCAGTTGTCGTCGGCCCGGCTTGCTTGAATCCTGATGGTGCAATGAGCTAGAGACTCACGTCTGAGTATACCCTCCCACACTTAGTGTGGATAAAATCAATTTTGGAAAAGGTGATGGACAGAGTTTCTGAATGATGCAGAATACTCCTACCCAGTCAAGAGATCAGGGCTTGATCCATCACCGTTCTTTAGCTCACTGCACCATCCCAGCTCAGAACCTGGCCATATGCAAATTAGTCTGTTCCTGTCCCAGTGCATGATGGGAACAGGGCAAACCAAACTACCAAGCCAATTCTTATACTGGGAAGGAAACAAGCTTCCGGGGACCGGTTTCTGGCATTTCAGCCGTCGGCCCGGCTTGCTTGAATCCTGATGGTGCAATGAGCTAGGGACTCACGTCTGAGTATACCCTCCCACACTTAGTGTGGATAAAATCAATTTTGGAAAAGGTGATGGACAGAGTTTCTGAATGATGCAGAATACTCCTACCCAGTCAAGAGATCAGGGCTTGATCCATCACCGTTCTTTATCTCACTGCACCATCCCAGCTCAGAACCTGGCCATATGCAAATTAGTCTGTTCCTGTCCCAGTGCATGATGGGAACAGGGCAAACCAAACTACCAAGCCAATTCTTATACTGGGAAGGAAGCAAGCTTCCGGGGACCGGTTTCTGGCATTTCAGCTGTCGACGGCCCGGCTTGCTTGAATCCTGATGGTGCAATGAGCTAGGGACTCACGTCTGAGTATACCCTCCCACACTTAGTGTGGATAAAATCAATTTTGGAAAAGGTGATGGACAGAGTTTCTGAATGATGCAGAATACTCCTACCCAGTCAAGAGATCAGGGCTTGATCCATCACCGTTCTTTAGCTCACTGCACCATCCCAGCTCAGAACCTGGCCATATGCAAATTAGTCTGTTCCTGTCCCAGTGCATGATGGGAACAGGGCAAACCAAACTACCAAGCCAATTCTTATACTGGGAAGGAAACAAGCTTCCGGGGACCGGTTTCTGGCATTTCAGCTGTCGTCGGCCAGGCTTGCTTGAATCCTGATGGTTCTAATTGAAAAATGCCCAATGAGCAGGGGTATACCATTATACGTAGCCTTTATAGATTTCTCCACGGCTTTCGACCGGGTTGACCGGGGGACACTGTGGAGAAAATTGGTCACTATAGGGATTCCCATGCACCTGCTTTGATTAATTATCGCATTGCACTCATCCAGTTGGACTCTGGTCCTGATGGGAGGAGGCCAGGGCCTGTGAAGTAGAACAAGAGACCCACAATGGGCTGAAGCAAGGGTGCCTACTGGCTCCTCTTCTCTTTTCTCTTTATATTAATGATTTGCCGAGCAGGGTAGGGCTTTGTAAAGAGGACCCCCCAAAGCTAGGAACTATGAAGTTAAGCCGCCTGCTATATGCGGATGACCCCATTTTGTTAGACCTAACTCCAATTGGACTTCAAAGGCGACTTACAGAGTTAGCAAGTTACTCAGAAGATTCTTGAAAATAAATATTTCAAAAAGTAAAATTATGGTATTTAGATATCAGGGATGTCAGGAAAAATATGCCCTAGTTCTTGGGGAATGATAAACTTGCTGTGGTGAAGTTATATCCATATTTAGTGAGTATTTTCACAAGTAAGTGCTCCAGTAGCAATCACCGTTGACCATTTTTGAGGTAAGGCAATTTCTCAGGCTTACGCAATTAGTAGACTTTATAAGCATTGCGGGAAAGGACACTTTGCACATGTTTTGTCAGTTTATAAAATTAAAATTCCTTCAGCGTTGAGTTATGCCTGTGAAACAGTAGATGAATAGCAGTGACATAATTTTGAGAAAGCAGAGGGCCGTATCTGGCGCCAAATGTGGAATCTGAATCGCGCCGCACCCATAGAGGAGCTCTGGCTCAAATTTGGGCTACTCTCCTCTTACATGTTCTCTATGGCTGCGTGCTTAAGATGGAGCAATGCACTATTGAACAGTTTTGAGATCCCTTTAGGGGTAGCAATGCGGGAGGAAATCTTATACACCCTGAAGGGAAAAGGTGTTTTCTTTAGGAATTACCAGAAAGCCGTACATTTATTTGATTTTGAGAATAGCTGTATGGGCGCTCTTCCTAAACCAGTTTTGAAAACAAGAATAAAAAAACGAATTACGACATATCTCGTGAAAGAAATACAGCATTGTGTGCAGCGCATCCCAATAATGACTTTATAGTGGGGAGTAGTATTTATGAAAAAAGCCACAACCCTCCGTTATATGGAACCTCCCCCATGGAGTGCGCAGAATAATCCTGTTGCTTTGGCTGGATTTACTTACCTTAAGAATTGTAACAGGAGCTTGGGAGTGTCTTCCTAGGCAGGAAAGACTTTGTCACCTATGTGACACTTGTGTGGAGAACTTAAATCACGTCCTATTTGTCTGTCCCCTACTACAACCTTCACAACATTGATACCGAAGACCTTTTTTCCTAAAGTATAATATTGCCACAGTTAAGGTAGGGTGAAATAGTTAGGAGTACAGTGGCATAGAGTAGAGTTCTGTAAAGTTACGCAGCTTAGTGCAGTGGCATAGAGTAGAGTGGCACAGTAGCATAGAGTGCTTCGGCATAGAGTAGATTGTTTCAAAGTTGAGTGATGTTTCATAAAGTGGAGTGGTGCAGGGTAGAGTCCAGTGGCGTAGTGTAGATTGTTTCCAAGTAGGATGAGATGATACAGAGTAATGCGGGGTAGAGTGCAGTGGCATAGACCACAGACTTGAGTAGAATGGTGTAGAGTGGAGTGGCGCAGACTGGAGTAAAGTGCAGTAACGTAGAGTGGTGTGGGGCAGGGTCAAATGCTTTGGCATAGAGTGCAGTGGCACAGAGTGCAGTTTTGCAGAGTAGAGTGGCATAGAGTGAAGTGGCGTAGGATAGGGTGGTGCAGAGTAGAGTGGCCTAGACTGGAGTGGTGCAAAGTAAAGTGCACTGGCATAGAGTAGCGTGGTGCAGAGTAGGGTGCAGTGATGTACAGATTACAATACCCTAGAGTGTAGTGGCATAAAGTTGCATTGCCGTAGAGTCCAGTGATGTAGAGTGGCATAGAGTGCAGTGGCGTAGAGTAGTGTTTCAGTATAGATTATAGCGGCGTACGGTGCAATGGTGCAGAATAGATCGGCTTAAATGTAAAATGTAAATTGATACTTGTATAGCGCACTACTCACCCGCAAGGGTCTCAAGGCGCTTGTACGAATACCGCTGTGGAACCCATCCTGGCTTTCCCTGTGAGACGTCCACTCCTGGGCACCCCCAAGGAGGCCAGGCATCCTTTGCGTTGTGGGGGCCGTTGTGGAGATTAAGCAAGCTATTGCCCAGAGTTGCAGAGTGGGACTCCATGATTGGAATAGGCACCGAGGAGAGAATGATCAGGTCCGTGGAATATTTAGCCCAAGACCCACCGAGGCGGGGAATTGAACCCTGGTCCCGGGCTAGACCTCTGCATCAGGGTCTGCCGCTCTAATCATTGAGCCACACTTCTCCCTTAGAGTACAGTGGTGTCAAGTGTATTGGTTTTGAGTGAAGTGATGTAGAGTGCTGCGGTGTAGAATAGAGTGGCGTGGCGCAGGGTCGAGTGCAGTAGTGTAGAGTGGCTTAGAGTGGATTGGCATAGAGTGCACTGTTGTAGAGTGCAGCAATCTAAAGTGTAGTTGTGCACAGAGCATTGGCGTAGAGTTGCTGAGTAGATTGTCGCAGTGTGCAGTTGTCTATAGTAGAGTGCATTGGCATAGAGTGCATTGGCATAGAGTGGTGCAGAGTAGTGACACAGCAGTGGCATAGAGTGCAGTGGTGTAGAATAGAGCCTCATAGAGTGTAGGTTCATAGAGTACAACAGTGTAGAGTGCAGTGGTGCAGAAGTAGATTGGCGAAGAGTGCATTGGTTTTGAGGAAAATAGTGTGGAGTGTATTGGCATAGAGTGCAGTGGTGCAGAGTAGAGTGGCGCTGATTGGAGCGACGCTGAGTGCAGTGGTGCTTGGTAGATTAAGAGTAGAGCAGAGTGGTGCACGGTAGAGTACAGTGGCATAGAGCAGAGGGGTGTAGAATGCAAAGTAGATCAGATTGGTGTAGAGCAGATTGGCATAGAGAGCACTGGCTTAGAGGTACAGAGGCATAATGTTCAGTGTTGCAGAGTGTAGTGGCACAGAGCACAGTGGTGCACAGTAGAATAGCGTGGGTAGAGTGCATTGGCAAAGATTGGTGTAGAGTAGAGAGACATAGAGTGAAGTGGTGTAGGGTGCAGTGGTGCAGAGTAGACTGAAGTGGAGTGGGGTAAAGTGAAGTATGCATGGTGTGGTAGCGTACTTCCATTACCTACAACACATCTTGAAATGGCCATTGCATTTGCACATACATAGTTTTACTGAAAAACGTATACAGTGCTGGAAAGCCTAACACAGATTGAAATACAAATAGAAAGCAAGCAAATGTTAGTTACAAACCACAAAGCCAATGGTGAGCAATGGGCAGAATGCATTTCCAGGGAAGCTTTCTGAATGTCCCAGAGATGTTGTTAGCAAGGCTTCAACCTTAAAAGGAGACCGCGGATAGGACACACATAGTGGGGAAGGCGGCGCTTGTCACAATTTAAGCATACACAGCCCAATATGGATGAAGTTTCCGGGAGAGAGCCAGAAGTAGATCAACATAGGTGAGCGCAAGAGGAGTGGTCAGAAACGCAACATCTAGAGTGCTCAAAGTGCTTTTGCTTAATGTTGATTTGTTATCTTTCCAAGTTTGTTGGATAAAGGAAACTAGGTCCGACACACACAATGTACACAAATCGACAGGTATATTGATAACAAAATATATTCAGGTACATTTGCCCTAATATAACTGAACGTTAAAGGTCCATCTTTCCCAATAAGCATAACAAAGGTATGGAGATATGTTGGGAAAATCAGGTCCTTATGTAAAAAACTGCAGGGGTGGCTATTCTGTTAAAGGGAACCCTAGCTGGGTTAAACCACACAGCCATTAGATCCACTAATGGAAGCTTCTTAATCCTACATAAGGGAACTCCGTGGATTCCCTTTTACCTTCATCAATGTATGTAGCTCAAATTCACAATAATAGGACTTCCTCATAAACATTGTAGAAAACTGTGTGGGCACCACTAGAGAATCCCTGATTCTCATAGGTGATCTAGAAGGTAATTTAACATATCTCTTGCTTTGGATCAAGACAGATATGCACAGGCGTAGGGATAAGAATCTAATTAAGGGCCAACTTCAGAACTAAAAAGACAGATTGCACTATTGCAGCTGACTCAGTATTTCTAGGAGCAAGGAAATAAAGCAGATAGATTGCTAGTGTTGTACCTACGTGCTCAATGGGCAAAAGCATAAATAGCATTAATTAGGACAGCACAGGGTACACTTGCCACAGAAGAACAGGCTAAGGAGGCGATGTTTACCTATTTGTACCAAAACTAATACGAGGCAGGCTCAGTTGTTTTGGGAACCCCTTCACCTTTTTAATGAGAACACGCAGGTCTACTGCTTCTGCCGCTGGAGAATCTGTACAACTCTTTATGAAAGTGGGAGCATAATGCAATCGAAATGAGGCACTAAATGACTCTTCTCCCGATACCTGGGAAGGATACTAAGAAGTGTAATTCATATCATCACATTTGCTGCTAAATGCTGTTGCCAACATTTTCACTAAAATCCTGACCAATGGACTGGATAAGATGCTTCCCTCTCTGGGAGGGGCAGATGAAGTTGGCTTTATTTAAGGCAGGCAAGCTCCAATATAATACGTAGAGTAGTCCACCTCATTGGAAAAGCAAACCCGGAAGGTTTCCCTGCTCTCCTGCAATGCTTGACATGGGGAAGGCTTTCGAAAAGGTGAGCTGGGACTTTCTAAAAGATGTCTTGACTAAACTGGGGATACGGTCATTGTTTTAAGGATGGAATTAGCCCAATTCTCCAGTATTAGATCTTTCATAGATTCACATGCTTGAATCATTCCCCAACATCGAAGTGGGAGTCGCATAGTACCATACTGAAGCAGTACATAACATTACCACATAATATTACCATTGCCTATTATGACAATGAAACACTCCCTTTAATTATGTAACTATATAATTTAAAAGGAACCAAACTCTAGCCAATCAGGTGACCACACCCTCAAGAATACTGAGGGGAGTCTTCCTGAGCTCTGCTAAGTTCTTCAACCAGATTGGCAACATTTACCTACAAACTATCATGTGAGAACCATTAGGGAAGGGCTTTTCAGGACCTGTGGGAAGAAAAGACTTAATTCTGAAGACCCTCACAAGGACTGTATCAAATGTCTCCACCCAACCAACAAGGTGAAGGACGACAAGATCTGTTGCACCTTTTCCAAATAGGGAAGGGAGGCGTATTTTATGGCCACAGAATCTGGAATCAAAAAGCTTTCCTCTTTCTCAGGAGGAAGATAGTGACAACTCTACAACCTCTCAGAAAAGGTCATGTAAAAGGGAAAGGACACATGACCAAGAAACATCAGAGGTGTCTAGAAAGGTCTTGAAAAATACTCATCAGGGGTGAACTAGAGAAAGTTCTCCCAAGGAGAGAAAAGAGAAATTCTCCTCAGAAGCTGCGAGATCTTGAACATATCTGTGGAAGTGCGGGTTTGATAAACAGGTGAGGAGGCTGTATATATTTTCCAAAAGAGCGTGGTTTATTGTCAATAAGTGAGATATCAACTGGGGCCAATTGTCTCTCCTCTTGGTCTTTTCCAGATTCACTGAGTGGGAAACTGGACGGAGTTGTCGTATAAGATGTTCAGGGCTCCTCTTCGGTCTTGGTGGGGTCCCCGGAGGCTCATAGAAGAGGAGATCGAAATGGAGCCGTCAGACACTCTGTTCTAAGTGTAAATTTATAACTCTACCAGTCACCACACCTGGGAGTAATGGAAAAGATGTTTGGAAAGGGTGTGCACAGGGAGAAACCAGGTTTAACTAGGGAAACGGCAAAAAACGATAAAGGAGGACCCCCGTCCAAACTTAACATGCGGTGGGTGGATACTGCCGAAAATGTAACCATAGTAGGGGGGGGGGGGACGAAAGAAGATACATTTCGTGTTCTCTTTGTCAGGGCCCGTTTTGCATAAAACCAATGTGCTTAGCGACTTCTTAATAGTAGAAGCAATTTCAATATCCCCCAAGCACAATACCTCTACCCTCCCCTTAACACACCTGCTTTCACTTTACAGTTCCCTGGACGCGGTATCACTCACCGGCTCCGCCGCAACTCTCCTGAGTTGCGGCCGCTCTCCAGCCTCCTCGGTGGGCACCACCAATCCTCGGTTTCACCGCTCCTCTTTTCTCCGTCTCCGTCCTCTGCTCTCTTCACTTGGCCGTCTTCTTCTCCATTGGTCGTAGACGACTCCTTCCTGTGTCCTCCGTTTGTCATTGGATTGCCGAATCTACTTCCTGGTTCATCTCCGCCTATTCCCGGGGTGTTTACTGGGCCTCACTGTGGAAAGACATTACACGGGGATAGTGATTGGTACACCCACGATTCATCCTCTAAGTCCCAGGATGCACTAGGCGGCCTCTGAACCACAGAATGTTCGTTCCATGACGACTTAAAGGTAAGGCTGGCGTCCTCTTTATCACATCCCCTTTCCAGTGCTGTCTTTCTACTGGGGATCTGACTGTGGGGAAACCTAGATAAGTAGTCCACATTTCCCTGTTCGCTACCTTTCCTATGTTTGGTTTGAAACCAATAGGGTTGTAGTGACATAAACCACCTTAGCACCCTCTCATTATTGCCTTTATTTCGGGCTAGCCACTCTAGAGGGGCATGATCAGTATATAGGGTAAACTCCCGCCCCTCAAGATAATATCTTAATGTGTCTATGGCCCACTTAATGGCTAATGCTTCCTTCTCTATGGTAGCATAGTTTCTCTCTCTGGGGTACAGCTTACGGCTTATGTACAGAATAGGTCTTTCTCCCTGTGGTGGTTCTTGTGACAAGACTGCTCCTATCCCTTGATCTGATGCGTCAGTCTGAAGGACAAAGGGCAGAGAGTAATCTGGACTTACTAGAACAGTATCCGCAGTGTGGGATGCTTTCAATGACTCAAAGGCCTGTACTATGTCCACCATAGGACGCTTTAGTATTTCATTTTGGGAGTAGGTTAGTCAAAGGGGCTGTGATCTGGGAAAACCTCAGAATAAACCGACGATAGTACCTGAGTAACCCCAGGAAAGCCCAGGGATCCTTCTTGGATTGGGGCAAAGGTATCTGTGAAATGGCGTTCAATTTAGATGTTTGTGGTCTTATCACCCCTCTCCTAACAGATATCCGAGATATCGTACGGCTTGAGCTGCGAGATGACTCTTAGCAGGATTAATTTTCAGACCGTATTGCCCTAAGGTTTTTATAACCTGAAAAAGATGTAGCATATGTTGTTCCCAGGAGTCACTATATATGATTATCATCAATATATGCTCCCGCATACCTCTCATGGGGTTGCAATATCACATTCATAGCCCTCTGAAACGTAGCCGGAGCACCATGTAATCCAAAGGGTAACGCTTTAAATTGGTACAATCTATCTTGTTTTCGGAGGGTTATCTGCCAATATCCTTTACACAAGTCTAGTGTACTAATGTATTTGGCCTTCCCTATTCTCTCGACTATTTCATCCACTCGGGGAAGAGGATAAGTATCGAACTCAGAGATTTTGTTGACTTCTCTAAAGTCAATGCAAAAACGTACCGAGCCATCCGGCTTCGGCACAAGGACAATGGGTGAGTTCCACTCACTCACAGAGGGCTCAATTATGCCCATTTGCAGCATCTTTTGTATCTTGTTTTTAATGGTTTGGCGCCGGGCCTCCGGGATACGGTAGGGTCTAAGGCGCACTCGTTTCCCAGGGGTGTTTTTATGGCTTGCTCCAAAAGAGTTGTCCTACCAGGGGATGAAGAAAAAGAATCCTGAATTGGCTTTATGGTTTTTATCAGTCCATTTAAGAGTTCAGGGGGAAGACCAGCATCTATGCATTGATAGAACAAAGGGGTCTGGGCTTATGTTGTGTTTACAGGTACTGGTCCCTCCCATTTCTTTAACAAATTCACATGGTATAGATTTGTGAAACATGTCTAGCTGGATCTATTGCAACCCGGTAGGTCACAGGAGTGACCTTCTCCAAAACAGTATAGGGTCCCTGCCACTGCCTCAATCGTTTTTGATCGGAGGATGCCATCATTAATAGCACGGAATCCCCTATGTTAAAAGATCTCATTTTAGCCCTTTTGTCATATTGTTCTTTCTGTGCTTTTTCTAAATTGTTCCTTACAATTGTCCTGATTTGTCCTAGGTTGGTGCGCAGATTAGAAACATAGTCTGTCAGTGGTTTGGTATAATTAGGCTTTGTTTCCCATTTCTCTTGGGCCATTTCTAGATAAGTATGCAGTTTATGCCCCTACATCAGTTAAAAGAGGGAGTATCCGGTACTCTTTTGTTCCTTGCACCTAATGGAGAACTAAGCGAGAGGTAACATATCCTCCCATTTTCTGGATTCTAGGGCTAGGAGTTTCTAAGGGTGTCTTTAATAGTGGCGTTGTACCTTTCAACTAACCCATCCGTTTGAGGTCGATAGGCAGCCGTCCTAATTTGTTGTACTCCTAACAGATCGCAGACTTGTTTCATTAAGCTTCACATAAAGGGTGGCCCTTGGTCCGTTAGGATCTCTTTCGGGAATCCCACCCTGGAAAACAGTTATCATAGCTTTAGCTATGTTAGGAGCATCGGGTCTACGTAAGGGTAGGGCTTCAGGAAATCAAGTAGCATAATCAACCATGACAAGTACATAACGGCATCCACTACGAGATGGTAAAAAATGCCCTATTATGTCCATGCCTACCCTACTAAAAGGCTCACTTATAATGGGAAGGGGTTGAAGGGCTGCTCTCGGAGGATGGTATCTGCTTTTTCATTGGCACACTGGGCATTCTCTGCAGTATTCCTTTACTTGTTGATAAATGCTGGGCCAATCGAACCATTCCATAATTTGTTTTTCCGTTTTATCTACTCCGAAATGTCCTCCTAATAAATGACTGTGTGCTAGGTATAGAACTTTATCCCTGAAAGGACCAGGCACTATCAATTGGGGGTTATGGTTGGGACTTCGTTTCCTGTACAATAATCCCTTCCTCTTGAAAAAATAGGGACCTACGTGGTGAGGGTCTTAGTCTTCTAAAGCCTTGTTCAAGGCCTCTTGTAAAACTGGATGTTCTCATTGTGCTGCATGAAAACTTCTGTCGGTTTCCCAGGGGTTCTCATCCTGTATAACTGGCATAACCAACCGACTCTTGCCTTTCTCCGCCCTTCTTTGTCTCTTGCTTTTCTTGTCCTTTGATGGAGGCCATTCTTTATTGATATCTTGCGGAAAAGGAGCAGTGGCCCACCATTCTTCTTCTTCCTTGGGATTACCATGTAACAACTGAGATAGCTTCGGGTAATCGTTCCCAAGTATAGCCTGTTCTGGTAATCGGGGTATGAGTCCTACTGTTAAGGTGGTTCCTGGATCACTAGAATGTTGTACTTGAACCTGAGCGGTGGGGTAGGGCTTGGTATCACCATGAACACACCTTATGGCTACTGTTCCATCAATTGGGCCTAAACACGACCCTAGATCTTGAGGTCGAACCACTCTATGGAGACATCCGGTATCTGCTAGGCCTGTCATGGGATGACCATTCACAGCTACGGTACAACGGTAGGGCGAAAGTTTCTTTTCTGGCGGGGAGCAGAAGTAGTTACGGGTTACGCCAATTTCCATGGGCTCTTCCTTTTGAGGACAGAACCGGGCAATATGTCCCATTCCCCCACACTGAAAACATTGGGGTTCCTATAGGAGGAGGTCTGATTATCGGGGTCCCTGGAATGATAGTAACATGCTCGGATTTATTTACTATAGGTGATCGGGGATGGCGATGTACTCCTGGACCTCCTGTTTTTCCTTCTGAATTTCCTGGGCTCTGTTGTATGCACTAGCTATCTCCACTGCAGTTTCAATAGTCAAATTGGCTTATCGCACCCACCTCTGAATGAGTGGATGAAGTGAGGACAAATACTGTTCCAAATATATTTTAGCCATAATTCCATCCTTATCTGTGGTGGCTGGCTTTAGCCATCAGTCTGCCATGTCTTTTACTCTAAAATATAAAGCTCTAGGGGTTTCTTGGGGCCCTTTCTTCATCTGGCGTAATTTCAACCTATAGGTCTCGTCATCTACTCCCAACCTCTCCATGATGCATCTTTTTATGTCCCCATAGGGTACCACACCTTGTACTGTGGCTGCCTGATACGCTGCTTGCAGGGCACCCGAAAGGAGGGGCCCCAGATACTGACCCCATTTGTCAGGTGACCACGATGCGGCCGTGGCCATTCTCTCAAAATTATTGAAGAAGTAATCAGGGTCTTCTCCACTTGCATATCGTTGTAGTACTACCGAGGGTAGAGTTGTGGGCCCTCACTGATGTCCCAAGGCTTCAGTTATTTTATCCATAGCAGCTCCATGTGTTTGGCTCTGGCCGGTGAGCACTTGTTGCAGCTTACCCTTATCATCTTCGACTATTGTCAGGAAGCATTCCATTACTTTTTTTATCAAATGTTCCTGGTTTTCTGCCGTTTTCAGCCATTGCAGCCTCCATTTTGCCTTTCAATCCCACTTCTGATACCACTTGTGGGAGTGCGGGTTGATAAACATGTGAGGAGGCTGTATATATTTTCCAAAAGAGCGTGGTTTATTGTCAATAAGTAAGTTATCAACTGGGGCAGAGTGTCTCTCCTTTTGGTCTTCTCCAGATTCACTGGGTGGGGAACTGGACGGAGTTGACGTAGAAGATGTTCCGGGCTCCTCTTCGGTCTTGGTGGGGTCTCCCCGGAGGCTCATAGAAGAGGAGATAGAAATGGAGCCGTCAGACACTCTGTTCTAAGTGTAAATTTAGAACTCTGCCAGTCACCTGCCAGTCACCACACCTGGGAGTGATGGAAAAGATGTTTGGAAAGGGTGTGCACAGGGAGAAACCAAGTTTAACTAGGGAAACGAAAAAACGGTAAAGGAGGACCACCGTCCAAACTTAACATGCTGCGGCTGGATATTGCCGAAAATGTAACCAGAAGGGGAGGGGACGAAAGAAGATACATTTCGTGCTCCCTTTCTCTGTGCCCGTGCTTAGCGACTTCTTAATAGTAGAAGCGATTTCAATATCATTTTGATCATTTGCTTTAGAATAAAGGAGACCCAATGGAAGTTTTGTTTATAAGAATACCTGCCTTCAGGAATATTAATGTTCAATATTTAATGAATAGTGAATCCTCAGTGGAAATGACCAATAAATAACCACGTAATGTGTTGGAATAATTTGCCTCATGTGAAAAATGACACAAATGAAACAGTTGGATCTATTAGTATATTTTTACTGAGAGAAGAGGAGAAATGGAATTATGTATCTAACTTATAATTGCAAAGAGATCAGTGATTGGTTAATGGATGTAGAGTTAGATTTGCAGTTTTGTTGTTGCACACTTTGTTCTTTCCATTGGTTAATTCCTGTTTTTTCAAGTTGACAATGCTATTCTATGTCGCTGGTCAAATCAGTGTGCAGAATTAATACAAATGCCACCATTTGCACTTCAGTAAAAATATGTAAAGAAAAGGAATTTAAGGGCAGTGGATTCACAGTGCTTCAAATACACCTGTCGGGCCCAATTAATTTATTTTAACTTTGTGCCTAATATTGTAATACCGCTTTCCCCAACTACCTCTATTAGTTGTGCTGGTTTTTCCACAGGGTTGCCACTATTTACTGTGTAACTGTTTAACTAGCAGGAGTTTAATTTATTGTTGATTATTTAAATCTTACAATGTTGGGAAGAATACCTCCCATAACAGCTCAATAAGGTCACTGTGTTTATATTCTGTGGCCTTTGGTCTAACAGGGCCCCATCAAGGGGGCACCTTTGTCCTTTCTAACAATGTAAATAGTTTCTAAATATATATGTATGAGCTTTACAACTGCTGCATACAATGTCCTTTTTTCCTATCTGTCTTCTGCACTCCCGTTGTCACTTCGGTCCACAGATTTTCTTGTTTCAAGTTTTCCACTACGATGTTTCTCTGTTGTACACTTTATTACATTGTGGCCCTGTGTTTAAGTTGTGTGTGCAAATTAAAATCATCAAACCATTCTATTATTGTTTGAAATCCTTCAGTTTAACTGGCATTGATAAATGTATGCTTTTAGAGGTGTTGAAGTTTACTTGGAATTTACTGACAAAGTTCTTAAGTAGCAATCATTTGACACTAGACATGATCAAAAGATTGCAAGTAGTTGGTACTGATAGATGAAAGGGACATTGGCGATTTACTTTTTCATTTTTCAAAGTTCATCTTGGCAGAAAACAGAAATAACATTGCATTCCATATCACCTGTATGTGTTAAAACCAGATGTTCATTTACAAAACAGAGAAAACTTGGTTTTGTACCAATTTTACAATTTAATTTCAAGTAGAAACATACTTCTAGGAGTTTTGTTTTTGTATGTTCAAAATAGTCTGTACTACACAATTCCCATAACGATCTATAAACTAAACTCACAAAAAGTAGTTGGAACATGATGAACACAGAGACGAATATATGAAATAATGTTACCATAAATGCAAAATAAAGGGGGGCGTGGACAACCGCCGATGCAGATGGCCGCACTGTGACGCTGTTCTGTCCAAGCACACCTGTTCGAAGGTAAATCCTCCCAAAGATGCGGGAACACTGGTGCCGAGCTTGCCCCATTGTGTTCCGCAGCCTGCAGTGGACCTTCCGTTTCGAGAACTGGTCACTTTCAACAGAAGTTGGCAGAGAACGGCTTGCTTGCGTGTGGTCTCCAGTGGCGCAGCGCAGGAGGAGGAGCACTCTGAGCCCGGCCGCGATTGCGGTTATTGGCTCCAAAGCCGACTAACAACATAGCGTCTGGCGACCTTGGAAGCCGCAAACAAAGTTAGTGCGCAACGCTCCGGCGAGAGCCTGGATCTTGGCGGGCTTACCAGCAGGGGGCTCACTGTTGGCTATGCACCAGAATTGGGAACGTGCCCTGAAGAGGCCTAGACTGCGTGGGTACGCGGTGCAGGTAAACAGTGTTGGACCGTTTCATCAGCCAGGATTTGCGTCTGTATCGTAAGCCCGTAAGAGAACACTGCTGTGAGGCCATAAATGTTTTACAATCAAGGCTGGGACTGAATGAACGTCGGATTGGGCATTAATTAAGAACCAGTGTCGGCCCGGGGGTGCCCAGGAAAGACACAGTGAGTGCATCCAGTGAGCTGCATTGCTCCTACCTGGATTCAGACCAGTTGTCACACCGGAAGGAATTTGCAGGAATACGTCTTGGGAGCAAGTTGAGGGCAGTGCCAGCCAACACAGGTCCAGCTGTGGAAATCCCACAGGACGCATCACGCAAAGACTGTGCATATTTTGGGGGCCCGAGCTCAGAGTGGCCACCGGCTGCATTATTGGATAGGGATCTGTTGGGACATCGCGTACACGTGTCGCTGCCTCCCTCAGTGTGGCCTGCCTCACTCTGACTCCACCAGTGCCGCAAGTGAAGAAGTCCTTCGGCGATTGGGTAGTTGTTCGGCCTGGACAGGCCCGATTCGGAACCCAGGGGAATGTACAGTCATAGTGAGTAGTGCAAGCGGCAGTGAACAACTACAGAAGCAACTAGGGCGTGGGCTGTTGGTGATTCACTCAACAATACATAGACCCCGGTGTGGCCTGAGGCTGCAACGCCAAGTCCACCATGCAGGCCAAATTAGACAAATACACCTGGTACAAGGGCACGGGCGCTAAAGAAAAAGAACTAGACAATGGGCCAGAGAAGAAGCAGAAAGTGCCTGAAGAACCAAAACTAACCCATCACGACATAATGCCCGCCATTACGACGGTCAGAACGTCACTGGAGTCCAGAATTGATAGTGTCTTTACAGAAGTCTTGTTAATAAGAGCCGACATGAGGTCAATAAACACTAGACTCAAGGAAGTTGAATCCATTACAAGCTCCTTGGTCAAAGACCCATCTACCCTCCAACAGGCAGTGAGAGACCTAAAATCATGCAACAACAGGATGGCAGCTCAGCTGGATGAGTATGAGGTTACAAAAAACTACAGTGTAAAATTAGTGACTTATGGTGACAAGTGACAAAAGTGCTGTGCAAAGGTGACATGGATGACATATACATACAAAAAGGGGGAGAGAAACCTATAGGTCAAGTCCAAAAGTCAATGCATAACCCTCCAACAGTAGTTATAGTTTCTTGTTCAAGTCAGGGGGATTGCGTGGACTAATAGTGACAGTAACGTCGACGTTTCAACCCTTGACAATTGTTCAGCTTATTAGGCATCAGAGGTGGGTCTTCATCAGAACAAGGGGGGTGAGGGATGACCGCTGCTAACTGCGGATCCTAGTTATTGGGCATCCAACTTGAAGCAAATTGCATGGAGGCGTAAGCCGACACCTCAGACTCACACCAGTGGGTTCTGGTCTGAATTAATAATGAAATTTCATCAGCCGGTAGAAGTTTATTGTATGGAAACTGCTGAGGCAATCATAGGCATTGAATTCAGAGACGTCCTTGTTCGTCGAAGTCTAATCAATTGTGTCTTAAACTACAGGGACAGAGACGTTGTATTACAAACGGCTTTCACATCACCTCTATTGAACTTGACTATGGTTAGGTTTCCTTCTTCCCTAACTTCACGCTAAAGGTACAGCTGCAGCGACAAAGCTTTCTAGAAATTAAGAAAGCCTTGCATGACAGACATTAAATACGTAATGCTCTTCTCGGCCAGTCTACGAGTGGAATCGGAGGGAACGGCCTGGATTTTCGCTACCCCAGAGAAGGCATGTGACTGGCTTGAAGGCTGGCACACAGCAGGAAAAAGGGTCTCCAGAGCCAACAGAACAGAACCGGGAAACCACAAGTGGAACAGAGAGCAAGACCCTCCACAGAGTGAAGCCTGGTGGCTGACGGCGATAAAGAGGACTTGTCAGGGCTCTTTACTTCTTTCATAGACTTTCATTGCCCATGCGGAGAGCCCTACATGAACTTAATTCCCCGGCTTGCACGCCTTCAGGAGGTGGGCGAGATGAGCTGGGCTGCCGTACACGAGGGGCGAGAGACGAGGCGACCTGTAGTAAGATGGTGCAAGTGGAGAGGTTGAGACATTGCACCAGTATTCCTATATTGTAATTGTTGAACGGATGTGGGGTTTACACACGCTCCACAAGTTAACGGGGTGGTCAATAGGCACTCTGCAAGTTTGGGGTGGCGGGAGGTTCTGATGCCGCCATGCAGGGAGGCGGGGGGGTGGAGGGGGAAGTTCCAAACACCGAAAATCTTTGGTGAGCAGTACGTTGCACGCCCCAATGATCCGTTAAACCTCATCGGTGGAAAGGAACGGGTTGTGGTCTGTGTAGTTGGAACATAAGATAGTTTGGTGAAGGTAGGCGCTACACGAAAAGCTGCAGATAGTACAATCCATGCATTGGGAAAGTTTGCACTGACAACGGGCAGGCAGAGGCGGACGAAAAGCCCCCCGCAAAGCCTGGTGGCGGGTGGAGGTCTTGCCGCACTGACGCAGTTTAACAACTCATATACACTTGACTGCAGGATTAAAACAGGGGCTTAAACTGTTGTCCTGGAATGTGAATGGATTAGGGGATAAGATTAAAAGAGGAGTTGCCCTACAATTATTAAAACGCCACTCCCCCGACATGATTCTAATCCAGGAGACCCATCTACTGGGCAATGCATGTAAAGCACTGGCGAGATGGGGATTCAAAATCGTAGCGCATTCAGCATTTGTCTCCGGTTCCCGGGGGGTGGGATTAATGACTCATAAGACATTCCAGATGAAAACTGAGTGCATGTGGATAGATCACTTGGGTCAATTTGTGGTGGTTTTGGGGACGTGGGAGGGAAGGACGCAAAACGTAATATCTGTTTACCTACCGCCGGGCCTTCAGACCCCCGCATTTAGAGACATTGGTGATCTCTTGCTTAGTTTACTGGAGTCCAGACTCCTGACTGGGGGCGACTTTAATTGAATAGTCTCAGATTCTTTAGATAGGTGGTCCCAGAAAACATAACCTCTTGCTCGTACACAAATCCACAACTTTATGGAAGGTATGGGCCTAGTAAGACGCCTGGAGGACACTCCATCCAGGGGAACAGCAGTACACATATTCTTCCAGGGCTCACCGCAGAATGTTCAGAATAGACTACATCATAACGCTAGCGGACCAGTTAGAGAACGTCAAAGAAGTGAGCCACCTAGCCAGGATTATATCAGACCACTCACCCGTATGGGCCCAAATAGAGGTGGGAGAACCCAGAATTGGTTGAGTAGCACCTATTAATCCATGGTACCTCAAGAACCCTCAGCTAAAGGAGAAAATTGTACAAGACACAGAATTGTACTTTCAGGAAAACGAACGGTTGGTGGACTCGGCTCAGACATTATGGGAAGACTATAAGGTTGTAACACAAATAGGAAGAATTAGTGAGTTTAGAAACAGAAATACTGGCACTAGAGGAGAGGTGTCCGGGGGGAAAAACCTAGACAAAACGAGACCCGCCTTAGCGTTAAAGACGAATGAGTATTCTGCCGTGGCCACTGATGCGGCCAAGGCATTTGCACAGGGCGACGCTCACCAAGATCTTGATGGTGGGGACAAAGCCAGAAAATTGCTGCCCTGGTTGGACCGTAGCGAACAAGCAAGTAGTC
The DNA here is from genome assembly GCF_964263255.1 of Lissotriton vulgaris. NCBI lineage: Eukaryota > Metazoa > Chordata > Amphibia > Caudata > Salamandridae > Lissotriton > Lissotriton vulgaris. The sequence continues at coordinate 225,766,981 of NC_141699.1, read as the reverse complement.
GTGGCAGAGCTCGTACTGGAGTCCGTGGAGAGACTCACTGATCCGCAGGAGATAGCGGATGCCTTCGGCATCCACTATTGTGGTATGTGTGTATATATATATATATATATATATATATATATATATATCCAAGAGCCTGTGTGCTCGAAACGCGTCTTTTGTGCCCAAATAAAGAAAACCTTTGAAACTTACCCGGCTGGTGCGGCTTGTCATTCCTTCACGGTGCTGTGCAGGAAGTTCGAGAGAATATATATATATATATCTCCCAGACACCATACGTCGCAGAAGACATGCACTCCTATTTAGGTGATATATCCCTGCCTGCTCTCTCTGAGGAGGATAGGTTAGACCTTGACTAGGAGCTGAATACCGCAGAGGTCGAGAAATCCATACACAACTTAAGGATGGCAAATGCTTTGGGCCCAAATGGTGCACCCGTTGAACTGTACAAGTTGGCCTCTAGTAAGATCGCACCCTATCTTTCCAAAATGTTTCGAGAGAGTGGGGTGGCAGGACTGCTCCTTGTCGACCAAAGGGTGGCTACGATCGTGGTACTTCATAAGATTGGCAAACCTAAGAATCTATGCTAGTCTTACAGGCACATATCGCTGCTCAATGCAGAAGCTAAGATACTGGCGAAAGTCTCGGCCACTCGTTTGCTGCACGCCCTGACGCAACTGGTACACCTGGACCAATCTGGCTTTATGCCAGCTAGGAACACTTTTAACTTGAGGAAACTTCAGGGAGTATTGGACCGGACCAACACGATATACTAAGATGCAGTGGTAGTGTCCTTGGACGCGGCCATTGCGTTTGTCATGATAAAATGATCTTACATGTTTCCAATATTAGAAAAAATTGGGATTTGGCCCGGGCTACTTGGGGTGGGGTCTGCCTCTTCTATTCTTCACCGCTCATCCAAATGGTGGTAAACAATAGGAAGTCTCCAGTGTTTGAACTTAGTACGGGTACCAGGCAGGGTGTTCCCCTTTCCCCATTCTATTTGCTCTGGTGCTCGAACCACTGGCGATGTGGATATGGAAATATCCTGTCATTAGGGGGCTATAGTGGGCAGAGGGCTGGGAGGACCGTATTTCGCTATACCCCGATAACATCCTACTATATTTGACATCCCCCTCCGCCTCCCTCAATAGAGTGCTTCACGTTTTTCATGGTATTTCAACAATTTGCCGGCTACACGATTACCTGGCCCAAATCGGTCATCTTTGTCCTTAGTGGAGAGATGCCCTCTCTGCCAAGAGAGTTCTGAATAACGGAAGGAGAGACGGGTTTAAATATCTGGGGATCCGAGTCTCTAAAGACCCGATTTACTTCTATGAGCACAATCTTCTACCCCCGCTGCAAAGACTTAAAATTGACGTCCAGCACTGGAGTTCGCTCCCATTGACCCTGCTGGGCCGTGCAGCCTTATTTAAAATGATGCCTCCTCCACGGTTTTTATGGGTCTTACAGAACACGCCGCACCCGGTGGGGGCTGATTACTTTAGAACCATAGATGGTGCTCTGAGGGAACTCCTGTGAGATGGCAAATCAACTAGAATTGCCATGCAAAAGCTTATGCTGGGGTGGTACGATGGTGGGATTTGTCTCCCGACATTAGGAAATATTTATGGGTGGCACAACTAGCCGCTATAAACCAGTGCATGTACAGACCACAGGGAGATTCCAGATTTAACATGGACAAGTGGCTACGCACGGGCGGGAGCTTTGCAGGGGCATTGTACACTAATCCAGCCAGGAAAAAATGGTCTGGGCCCACTGGACATGCGTTACATCTGTGTCGGGTGGCTACAAGGAGTCTGGGGTGGGATTTGGGGAAGATCACACTGGCCACCCCACTCTGGGACACCGACCTACTTGGCAACCTGCGACACACCCGGGGACTTGACCGTTGGGACGTAATAGCGATCTTTAGGGTTGGGGATCTATGGAAGGCAGGAAAAATCATTTCCTTTGCCCGATTACAAGTAGAGTATGAATTGGCCAATACTGAGTATTTTATATACCTGCAGGTCCGACATCCGTTACTCGCGGTGATAACCCAGGGAGAGACGCCGCCAGACTCCACACCTCTGGAGGATAGGGTCCTAGATGGGAATCTTCCAGAAAATGCCATATCGTTAATATACAGAAAACTCGTCAATAACATGACGGACCCTCTAGTTCGACTAAGGGCCAAATGGGATTACAATGTCGCCTGCCTGGATGATGAAGAATGGATTGAGGCACTTGCCTCTCCTAAAGAAATTGCTATATCCTCCAGGCTCCATCTTGTGGAGCTGAAAATACTCCATCGAATATACTTAGCGGGACCCTGTTAGTAAAGATGGGCTATCGTGAGGAGGCAGGATGCATGAGGGGATTTCGATTGGAGTGTACTTTTATACATACACTCTGGGAATGTACAAAAATTCAGAGATACTGGTTGTCCTTGAAGAAATGTATCGAACTAATAATGGGCTGCACGATTGACTGCAGCATTAAACTATGTCTCCTAAATATCTGGGGCCCCACTGACCCACGCTCCATAGACCGGACATGGCTGAATCTGGGGATGGCAATTGCCAAGAGAAATATCGCTAAATGTTGGAGGGTGAAGAAACCACCAATGCTGGTTGATTGGCGAAAAGATATAGATTGGTGTATGATAACAGAGAAAGCTGTATACGAATCCAGAGGTTGTTCCACTAAATGGACACAGATTTGGGGAAAATGGAATGATTACAGGGGAAGGGATATGTGATCCCCCGGAGCATGGGACGGGTGCTCTTATGGGAATGCTGGATCTTGACGGCGCCAATGTAAATGGTATGCAAGGTTTCTGGGACTTCAGCTGTGTAGCAATGCTTGTGCTAGTACAAATTCATGTATATGTAAATCCAATATTGACAACAGTTTGCTCCTTGCCTCAAATAAAAAGTTTTATAAAAAAAAAAAGCAAAATAGAGACATTCATTTGATTAGTCTGTCTTCTTTTGTTACAAATGTGAAATAACGTTAGAGGCAGGAACATATTCTAATCCGTTATCTGTGTGTGAAGTTAATGATACACTGACATTGAGTTTATAATATGTAAAATGGCTACATGCCAGTACAGGTTCAAAGATTGAGATTGTTGTTCGCAGAATCTGGCTATTTATTGCCACATACTGTGGAAAATCTGCCAGTATGGGATTTTTCAACTGGACTGATTCATGGAGTAGGTTTGGAAATATGAGTGTTCCTAGGTGATTGGCAGGATATCAGTAAGGCTTCAAACAGCTTGGGTAATTATACACTTCCCCAGATGTTTTAAGCTCAGTTAAGGACTTTAAGTTAGTGCCACCAAAGGCTGGCATTCATGTGTTAATTGTCTGAAGGGCAGGCAGAAAACCCCATATTTCATTGCTCCATATGGAAAGGTGTTTCGCCACCAGATAAATAGTTTTTCTATTGGAGAAAAAAAGCTAAGATGCAACGATAAACCTTTTTAGTAATTAGCCAGGTCCAGCAGATATGCTGGTTACTGAGCATTTTTTTCTCCCTATAGTGAGCCATATATGTCCGATAGATACAACTGTGGAGTAAAGGGTTTCTGTACTCTGCCCAAGTTTCCGGATGCACTGTCCTAATATGTTCAGACGATTGGCTACAACAGTGATGTGCCGAAAGAAGGTGTACAGCACTATTAGTGCTGTCTGATTGGAGGAGGAATTTGAGGTCAAGAAATTCGAGAAAGGCTCACTGATAAGTGAAAATAATAAGTGATCTTTGCCATGAATGAAGCAAAATGACCCCTCCTACTTCATGTTTGTGATTTCTCCAGATCAGTTTATACTTTTGTCATGTTTTGCTCAAATACTGGCAATGGAATGTACACAATTCATTGATCTCTGATTTTCTAGGATAGAAAGATCAACCGATCAAGTTATCAAGCCGGTGAATTTGGAAGCATTGTCGAAATGGGTTGGGCACTTACCAAGTGACGTCGTTCAGGAGATGCCTCAAATAGCACCAATGCTTGCTCGACTTGGTTATGACCCATTGGCCAACCCGCCAAGTTATGGAAACCCTGACCCCTTGGTAGTCAATAACACTAACCGGGTAAGTATTACAGTTGCCAAAGTATATATTTTAGGCGTTATGAAGTGCATTATTGTTCTCGAATTCTCGAAATGTGGCTTTATTTTTGGTTATTTATATAATAAACAGTTCCTATAAGGCATTCGAGTAATGTACAGAGATGGATATTCTGCTAAGAAGAAAAATATCAACCTGGAAGAGGCAGTAAAAGTGTGACCAGCAATAGGCAAAAACTGATGGAAAATTCAGAAGTGTAATCCATGTAAATAACAGCAGCACTGTGAAATTACCCCCAGGCGTCAAACTGGATCTGGAACGTTTTCGTTAGCAGTACCCCTGCGCGTCGGTAGGCGTCATCGTGCGGCTCCGTGTATGTCGTTGGCGTCGTACTCGCCGAGATGACGTCGCTGGAGCTATTTAGATGCGGGCTGACGTCCGTTCTTTCTTTTTCTGCGCCAGCAAGCGCAGATCCAGAGAGAGGGGTACCCCCAGTCACTTTTTGACTGAGTTATTTTTGGGACTTTTTGTCTGTTTTCGAGTCATTGACTCCTAGTGTATAGGGATGCCCGGTTTTAAGTCTTGCGCAGCTTGTCCCCGCACAATGTTGGTGACGGACCCGCACCATGAGTATCTCTACTGCATGGGGCGCGACCACGACTCCGAGTCGTGCCCTGAATACCGGGCCATGGCTCCGAAAACTTTGCGGGAAACGGTACCAAAAGTTGCTGGAGTCCTGGGACTCAGCTCCGTGCCGTTCAAGGTCCAGTGGGAGGTCTAGGGACCGCTCGCAGAGCCGCCATTACCATTGTTCAACAAAGTCTTCGCACTCTGAGTCAGGTAAGGTGAAGCACAAGAAGTCGAAGAAGCGTTGTCGCTCTTCGCCTTCCCCTAGCCTGTTGCACGACACGGCTGCGGGTGCTGCCACCCCTGTGGCTCCGGTGGAGCCTAAGCAGTGGCCGATGGCCTACCCACCTTTTCCGGGTCCATCGGCAACTTTGGCCCAGTTGCAGGACTTCCTGCCATGGCACGAGTCTTTGGGCTGTCGGGCCCTGTCGGCACACCTCGGGGTCCAACTAAGGGTCCTCGCTCTTCTGCGTCGTCTGCTCCTGCCCTGACGTCGCCAACTACTCCGGTCTCAATGCTTTTTTGGCGACAAGGCAGACAGTGCGTAGGAGCGTTTTAATGACTCACGGGCTATGGCCAAGTCCTTACGCCTTTCAGCCATGCGTACTCCTTCTGCTTTTCGCTCCTTTCGTGGCCAAGGAATGGGTGTTCAAACAAGTTTGTTTCAGAGCCACAGTAGGAATGAAGGATGGTGCACCAAAAAAAGAAGTCCGTAGCAAATATGGTAAGTAGAAAAAGTTCCTTTATTATTAGAAATCTTTAAAAGGCCTCAGCCAACTCGTTTCGTCCCCAAGGGGGACTTCATCAGGGCAAAGAAAAAGTGGCAATATTTTAAAGATGAACCCCGGACATGCTAACCCCACAAACACAGAGTGTCCACGTCGTAGGTCTATGAGGTTCTAGATCTAATAGCTATTCCAGTAGAAACGTGGTGAATGTGAGGGTTGACGGACACCGTTATTACAGCAAGTAAAATAGTCCAAACAGATGCAGAAAATGATAAGTCTAAACTACACAATCCTCGTATCCAAGCGGATGATTGGATCAGGGCGCCATATATAAATAGGAACCTTCAGCATTGTGAAGACAGGTATTCCGAACATAGTACATTCCCTTATTATGCGGAGAATATATTTGAAGTGGTGAAAAGGATTGATACATGCCTTATTCCTCGCTGTTCCTTGCATATTTGTAGTTTCCATTACTTGCTGCAGCGTTTGGGTGGCCTCTACTCTCAACCCTTAAGTCCAGGCGAAACATCTTGCACCCCACTCGGGGACTGTGCCATTTATTTATATATGGCACCCTGATTCACTCATCCGCTTGGATACGAGGATTGAGTAGTTTAGAATGATCATTTTCTGCATCTGTTTGGACTATTTTACTTGCTGTAATAACGGTGACCATCAACCCTCACATTCACTACGTTTTTACTGAAATAGCTATTAGATCTAGAACCTCATCGACCTACGACGTGGACACTCGGTGTTTGTGGGATTAGCATGTCCTGGGTTCATCTTTAAAATATTGCCACTTTTTCTTTGCCCTGACGAAGTCCCCCTTGGGGACGAAACGCGTTGGCTGAGGTCTTTTAAAGATTTCTTATAATAAAGGAACTTTTTCTACTTACCATATTTGCTACGGACTTCGTTTGTTGGTGCACCATCCTTCATTCCTACATTTCGGTATCTGCCCTGACAGTGGAGCTTCTGTGTGGCTAGCCCCGGATGTGACTTGCACAACTTTCTAAATTCTTCCTACTGCGAAATTTGAGTGCGAACCTTGGTCAGCCACAGCTTCCTTTATTGACATTGTTTCAGAGCCACAGGCCTGCACCGCAACAGTCTCAGCGCAGACGTGGGACCCGCAGAGGAGGGTCATGGGACCAGCAGGCAGGTCAGTCCACGACCTCCCCGCCCGCTACTTCCTCCAAACCGTCCGAGTCTAGTGTTTCAGGCTGTAACGTCAAGGTATTCCCTTGACGGTTCAACACTTGGCAGGTTCTTTGAACGCCAGGGCGGACGAACTCCGCCTCCGGTGCATGATGGCTCACGAGTGGCGTCTTCACTCTAAGGTGACGCAAGGTCTCTTTCAACAGTGGGGAGAGCCTTGGTTAGATTTATTCGCCACCGAAGAGAATGCGCTATGTCATCACTTCAGCGAGTTGGAATTTCCAAGGCGGCACTCGCTCAGCGACGCTTTTCGTCACGAGTGGAGCTGCGGTCTATTTTACGCCTTTACGCCTATACCACTTCTACCCAGAGTTCTGAAGATCAGGCGCGACCGGCCCACGTCATTCTTGTGGCCCCGGGCTGGACTCGAAGAGTTTGGTATCCCTAGACACTCCGTATGAGCATCGATCCCCCGATCCGACTGCCTCTTCGGGAGAATCTTCTGTCGCAGCAGCAGGGGACGGTCCTCCACCCGAACCTGTCCAGCCTCCACCTACATGTGTTGAAATAGAGCGGCGACAGTTGATTCCATTTGACCTGCCTCCTCAAGTCTAAGATATCATTCTGGCAGCCAGGTGTCCCTCCGCTAAATCGGTATGCACCTGCAGGTGGAACAAATTTGTGGCATGGTGCACAGTAAAGGTTGTGGATCCCCTTTCTGCCCCTCTTTCGGAAGTCCTTTTGTTCCTTCTTTCTCTGGCCCAGCAGGGCTCTGCTCTGGGCACCATTGAGGGCTATCTTTCTGCAATTTCAGCCTTTCTCAGGGTCCCTGATCAGCCCTCTCTTTTCAAGTCCCCTGTTGTCAATAGATTACTCAAAGACATTACTCACCTTTATCCTCCTATTCTGTTTGTGATGCAGCAGTGCGACTTGAATCTGGTTCTTAATTATTTGATGTGCGCTCCTTTTGAGCCACTTCATAACTGTCTTCGTTTATTGACATTGAAGACTGCTTTCCTGGTTGCTATCACCTCCGCTAGGCGCATGAGTGAGCTCTAGGCTTTTTCCTGTAAGCCTTTTCTGTCGGTTCATCGGGATAAGGTTGTGCTTCGCACTCCTCCTTCCTTCTTGCCAAAGGTTGTCACTGCCTTCCAGATCGGGCAAACTACCACCTTGCCCACTTTCTTTCTGCACCTTTCCAGAGAGGAGGAGCGGCTCCACCGTCTGGACCCAAAACGTGCACTCTCATTTTACTTCAATCGCACACAACAGTTCCGGGTATCCACCCGCTCTTGACACTGAGTGTTTTAGATGTAAAACATGTAACTTTACACTCAAACCAAACTTGTGTTCCTAAACGGAGACATGTACTACACAACACCCACCGCTACCAGCCCTAAAATTAATTTCTCCGCGGGAATCCCTTATCAAGATCTCCATTGAATAACATTCCTCCATACACAGTCTCTTATTAAAAATAAAAACACATTTGTGGAATTTGTAAAATGTTAATCTCCAGATATTACATTTGCTACAGAAATATGGGCGGATCTCACATCGGTCCCTGATTTACGAACTGCCATTCCAGTGGTCTGAAGTGTTTTTAGACTGGACCGGCCTGCTGAACACGGGGATGGGCGCTCAATTTAAAGCATCATCTGAGCCTATTATTCATCTAGACTATGAAGCCATTATGTTTAATTTTAAATTGAACAATGCAGTCACCTTCAATGGTGTCTAATCTATCGCCCGCCTTCCCACCACCCCCGGGCCCAGAGCAAAATTCATCCATACCTCAATCCAGTTTACTGAATCCTGTATGGATCTCCCTAACTGTACAATCCTTGGACATTTAATGCTCACTCAGATACTGAAGACACTGGACACCTAGTTGACAGCCTGCTTAGTTTTGAACCTACTAAATTAATGTAGTAACCCATCTGGCAAATCACACCCTCGATGGTGTCTTTAGTAGTATTAGTGAGCAAAGTTTTGAGAAAATCCTGCCCCTCTGTGGGCAGACCACAAAGCATTGTTTCTCTCGCTCAAGTCCCCACCAATATCAGTCAGAGCCCTATCGTACCTACCTTAACAAAATTCTGCTTTTGGAAATAAATAGACAATACTAAACTTAACAATACAATTGAAAATGACATTGATGCAGCCACTGCTAACAGCACGGCCTAGATTGCCTCCTCAGTATGTCAGCTAGCCCCTGTAAAGATGATCAAAAATCATGATAAGATGTCCTCTACCCCTTGGTATTCAAACTAACTACAAGTATTAAAACAAAAATGTAAACATCAGGAAAATGGATATTAAGCTGTTGCCCAAATGAAACACACTAATACAAGCTGCTAATCTGCAACCATAACTCCATCATCATGACAGATATTTTACAGATAAAAACAATTTCACTAAAAACTCTTATAAAAAGTTATTTAAAACAGTGAAAACACTGTCCAACTGCAATACTGATAACACTATAGACCCCAACTAAACCCTGTGCAATTAACTGTCCAAATGTTTTCAATCAAAGGTTAATGTAATCTTCAATGTATTTACTTCCAATCTGAATGACAAGCCCTCCAAGTTCAGAAGTGATAGGCCGTATGCTATATTAAATATACTTTTAGCATTCTCCCCTCTCACCAGTGATATGATTCTATGTCAGGACCGGAGGCTTCGGATTATGCTATACTTCACTTTAATTTTCATAGCAGCCAATTTAATAACCCCAACAAAACCACATTTCCCATAAGTCCAGGGAAATTGAAGAAACAGACAAGCACATCCATGAACAGCATTGTTCAATCAGAATCCAGGATAGAGCCCCTCTTCAGCATCCTGGTCTTTCTCTTTTTTCGGTGCTCGCAGCCACAGATGAGTGTTTTACCCTTTTTTCCATAACACTTTGATATTTGAATATTGTTTTCTGACGTGTTAATGTTGTCAATGCCGTTGTTTTATTATGCGGTAATGGCGGGGCCGCTTGCCAATCCTATGTGATTCTGGTCTGCACTTTGGCAGGATGCCTGTTTAATGTTTTGGTGACAGTCACAGGACCATTTTCCGGTCCTACCTGACGTTTTATTATCCTGGTTTGTAGATACAGCATACAGTTGCGGGTCCACTTGCTGCCGCTATGCGACTGGATGAATGTAATGTGCACCCTGCGGCGGGGTGCGGTGAAAACCTTCAGCCACTAGGTGGCGCTGCATGAGCACGCCCCCTCTATGGTTGATGGCGCGCGGAGCTCGGATTTCCCTGGCAGAATCCGCCTTCCAGAGCATCCGCTAGCCCCTGAAGAGAGATGCCCTCGTGGAGGGTCGGTACAGGCTGTTCAGCCTGCTTTATTCTGATGTCCTGAGCTGCTGCTTTGGGTAGGTGTGTGTGCTCATTGAAGTTTGGCGCATGTGTATGTATATATCTGGTTTTAATCAGACTCGAAGTTTGGCCTGCAAGGGACACGCTCCCAGGAGAGGTCTTTGGGCCTTATTGATAGATGTATTAAAATGATTTTGGCATAAGGCAGGGTAGTGTCCCTGGGGCATTGATATCTTTGGAGATAGGGGCTGGACCCTATACACATTACCAATTGCTGGTCCCCAGCAACCATAAAGCAGTTTTTTTCCTCAGGACTGCTGGAGGTAGTCAGCTGCCCCACCAACCTTAAGCAGGGTGTGGTTGGCAGCATTAATAGCCCTAGTTTCAGTGGTTTAACTGTGTTTGTGAGGCATGTCCGACCAGGCAGACATGCAGTGGGACAAGGATCCCTTAGCCCAGATTCCTGGGGACGATGATTTTTTCGATGTGGTGGACGCGTCAATTTATAGAGCTATGGAGGAGGTAATGACCCCCATGGAGGAGCATTTAGCGCAGCGGATTGCGTTTGACTGCGCTAAGTGAGCTCTGCCTGCGACACATGCCACTAGTAACCTGCAAGCTGCACAGGGGCAGAGCCAGCCACAGCCAAGCACCCCAAGGTGGACGGTGTGGACCAGGATGCTTTTGCGCACTTGTGGGAAGCGTTCCTTGCCCATAACCAGTCCTTGGCAGACTGCCCCATTGCCCCCATACCCACTCTGCCTCCGCCAGCGAGCAAGGGGCTGGAGATGATGCCCAAGAGGATACGGATGAAGAGGCTGGTCCATCAGGCCAATGACGTCCGGCGACAACCCCTGGGCCTATTGACACTCAAGGGGTGGGAGACAGCTCTGACATGTTGGATTCGGAGTTAATTTTACACCCTCGGTCGTCCCAATGCGCGCCCTCCTTGAAGGTGGCGAGCTACGTGGCCAGTAGGATTCGGTCTCCCATGGGGAAAGAGGTTACTAGCCTCCTCCGGACGGAGTGCCATCGCCCTCCCTAGATGGTAAAGTTGCCCAGACCATTGAATTGGATCCCTGAATGACCAGGTTCTTGACCAAGTTTATTAAGGACCCCAAGAAGGATATAGACAAGTCCTGGAGGGTGTGCCAGGATAAGCTTTGGAACGCCCTGGGTCCGCTAACTATGATCCTGGACATTGCCAAAGATGCCATGGCCTTGGGGGCCCTAATATCTCCAGAGGCTCTTTCAGGTTGGGCACAGAGAGCAGTGGTGTTCCTAGGGAACACCAACTGAGCTCTCTCTACCGAGCGGTGGCGTTCCTTCCTTATCCAGGTGGACTTGAAGTTTGGGGACCTGGCCGATTCTGAAGCCGGAGAGGTGGCCCAGGTGGTTTGTTTGGCGAGCCTTTTATCAAGGAACTTGGCAAATTGGTAAATACGTTCACGTCCCTTAATAAGGCTCAGTCCTCTGTCAAGAGGATTTTCTCTTCCCAAGTTTTCCATGGGGCCTGTCGAGGTAGGAGCTGCACGACCGGCCAGGCCCCCCCAAACTTCAGAGGGCAAGTCTCCAGGTGGGGGCAGAATCCAGATCAAGCACGCTATCACAACTTCTACCCCTCCCGTGGACTACGATCAAGAGGTCGGGGCTTCAGAGGTGGCACAAACACCTCTAGCGCCAATAAGTGCTTCTGCCTCTTCTCTTGTGCAAGTGGGCGGCCGTTTGGCCAGGTTTATGCATGTGTGGGAAACCACCACCAGCGATGCTTGGGTGTTAGTCTGAGCTTTTCAAACAAATTCTGCGGCAAGAGAGCAGACCCAGGCCTTTTCAATTATCGCAGCTAGAGGCGGAACTGATCGATGCAAAGGTCTCCTCCCTCCTCGCCAAGAGTTTGTTTGCCTTACCTCGCCACAAGGCTTCAGCAAGAACATGTTTTTGGTAGACAAGGCAGATGAGGGAGCAGCGTCCTGTGCTTAATCTCTGCAAGTTCAACAAGTGGTTGGTTTGCCGCCATTTCAAAATGGAGGGTATCCACCTCTTGAGGGACATTTTACGCCCTGCGGATTGGATGGTCCACTTGGACTTAACAGATGCTTACTTGGCTATAGTTTTCCACCGCACAGAAAATTCCTGCAGTTTCTTTGGCGCCAGCGGATGTTCCAGTTTACCACTCTCTTTCGGGCTTTCCTCCGCTCCTAGGTGCTTCACGAAGGTGCTGAGACCAGTGGTGGAGCACCTTTGAGCTTGAGGGACACGCCTCATTGTGTACCTTGAAGACAAGACCCCGACTGTTGCTAGAACAGTTGCAGCAGGCGGTAAGCCTGTTAGAGAGGCTGGGGTTCGTCATAAACACCAGGAATTCGCTGTCGGTTCTGGCTCAGAAGGTCACGTTCTTGGGTTTCGTGATAGACTCTATCGAGGCAACTCTCTGCCTTCCCTCAAACCGTCATGAGCTGCACCGGACATTGGCCAAAGAGAGTGCCCCTCCTGCAGTTTGCCCGCGTGGTGGAACTTCTGTCGGTCTCCATCCATGCCATTTTTTCAGGCCCATTGCACTATCGGGCACTACAGCAGCTGAAAGCGAGACACTTGTGGAAGGGACTCTCATCCAGTGCCTGTCCGACGAGGCTCTGGAGGAAATTCGCTAGTGGCTCACTCATATGGAGGCATGGAATGGCCCGGCAATTTCCGACTCTACATCAGACCTAGTTATTGAGTGTGACGCAAGCAGGTCGGGATGGGGCGCCAGATGTAGGGATTTTTTCACAGGAGGGTCTTGGTCACTGCAGGAGCAGGCTCTGCCTTTCTATTGTTTGGTGCTTTTAGGGGTTTCCTTTGCTGTCTGTGGCTGGACCAGAGACCAGGTTAAATCGTGTGTCCTTCTGAAGTTGGCCAATGTCTCGGCAGTCGGGTACTTAAATCACTTGGGTGGCACTCTGTCAAAGGTTCTCTCTGACTTGGCGACAAGCCTTTGGCAGTTCTGTCCAAATCACCAGATTTCGTTGACAGCGGAATATTTCCCTGCACAGGAGAATAAGGTTGCAGATTGGCACTCGCAACACTTTCGGGATTCCATTCTTTGGAAGTTGCAACCGGAGGTTTTCGCCATGGTGCAGAACCGTTGGGGACCTTTTTCTGTGGATTTTTTTGCCTCTAGACTGGATCATCAGATGGCCCTGTTCTTCAGCTGGAGGCCGGATACTCTGGCTATGGCAACGGACGTTTTCCTGCAGGATTTGGCTCAGGAGCAGGCTTATGCGTTCCCACGCTTTGCGATGATCACAAGAGCATCGGCGCAGATCAGGCTGCAGTGGGCGGAGGTGGTTCTCATCACCCTAATTTGGAGGTCACAAGTTTGGTTTCTAGTTCTACTGGAACTTTCTTGGGATTTTCCAATCAGTCTCCCCCAATTTCCAGAGCTGCTTCTCAAGCTGTATCAGGTTCTTCATCTGATGGTGCTGAACGGCTCCCTACACCTGATGGCATGGAAGACTACAGGGGTAGATGGTCGATCCCAGGCCTTTCCATGTATGCTGAAGACCTCTTATCCAATGCCTGGTCCGATAGCACGGGCAAGAGATACCGATCAGCCTGGAGGAGATGTTGTAGTTGGTGTGTGCAACGGGGTTGCAATCCTGTGGGTGCAGACGTAGTGCAGATCTTGAACTGTCTGGTGAGTCTAGCCCAACAAGTTTTGGCCTACCGGTCAGTGAATACCTTCCGATCCGCCATTTCAGCAGGGCACGTTCCTGTTTAAGGAGCACCCGTAGGGAAGCACCTCTTCACATGTCTACTTCTGAGGGGGCTCATTTTGTCTCTACCTCCTGAACCGCTTAACCCAGAGTTATGGGATGTCAACAAAGTTCTCAACTTATTTTTGTCTTGGCAGCCAAATTAGTTCTTGTCCAGGAAGGAGTTGCCGGCTAAGCTGGCGATGCTCCTCTGCCTAGTCTTGTGTAGACAAATTTCAGATGTCGGGCCCAGGATATCACGGGCAGGGTTTTTTCTCCAACCGGGGTTTCTTTTACCAATCATCGAAGAACCAAATGTCACACGAGAGTGATGAGAGTAGCCTGAATTTCCAGACTCCCCGAAATTGTGTGTGGTGCAATGCTTAAAAGCATATGATGAGATGTCTTTGGAGCTTAGACCTCCAGGCGAACAACAGCTTTTGATTGCCCTTTGCATAAGACAGTGTCATCTCCCACGATTGCACGTTGGGTGTGGTGGGTCATGCAAGAGGCTGGTATTAACCTACAACAGTTTGGAGCCCATTCTGCGAGGGGAGCGATGGCTCCCAAAGCTTCTACGCTTGGGGCAAGGTTGTAAGACATAATGAACGCTGTGAATGTGTCCTCAGACTCAACCTTTAAATGATTCTACTTCAAATCTTTTATTGATATGGCCCGCTTGGTGGTAAGTAAGCTTTAAACTAGCATTATCCAAAGCCTCTGGTCCTGATATAGAATGAAACATTTCCTAGCTTTCGTAACAGAAAGTTTCAATTCTATTAAGGACTTGGAGGCAAGGATTATCCCACTCGCGGAGAGGTTGGGATATACCCACCTGTTGGGAGTAAGTACCTTTTCTCTGTCTGATTTGGCATGTTGGTCTAATTCTGGGGGCTATTTGGGATGGAATGGTCTTTCAGTTAATGAGCAGTTTTAGGTACTGGTGATTCAAAGTCCAGAGTTTTTTCTCTGTTAAAATGGTGTTCATTGGAATGCTGCAAATGTTCTTTGACTAGCTTCCAGTTCTGATCCCTTTTCTTTGGTTCCAGGAGGAGATTCTGGAAAGCAGGATGCGTAGAGTTAGACGGATGGCTTGATTCGCGCGATGAAAGAGGAAGACCGGGCCACCTAAGAGGGGCTATATCCTGGATCCTGGATCCTGGATCCTGGGTTCTGATTGGACAATGCTATTCTTGGATGTGCTTGGCCGTTGTTTGTTTCTCCAATTTCCCTGGACATATGGGAAATGTGATTTTGTTGGTATTATTAAAATGGCTGCTATGAAAATTAAAGTGAATAAAGTATATCATAATCCTCACCTCTGAGTCCTTAATGGAATTGAAACTTTGTTACGAAAGCTAGGACATTTTTAATTCTCTAATCTCATTGAGGGCACGAAATCGGGTGCCCCTACAGATCCATCTCCCCCTAGTGTGGTCCACGGTATCTCACTAATCTGATTTACTAAAATTGATTTTGATCTTAGGGCATTTTCCTGCAGCCTGGAAGAAGGACGCGGTTTTTCACTTGACCCCCAAACCGTGAAAATCAATTGACCTATTTCACTCCTTTCTTTGCCAGCCATGATTCTTGAGAAAGCCATGAATGTGGAACTTATGACTTTCCTTGACAAACATAATCTTCTGGACTCTTGTAAGTTTGGATTTAGATTCAATCACTGTCCCGAGTGGTCCTTGCAACTGCTACAGAAGAAATTTGATCCTTTGTGGACAAGAGTGGTAATGCGCCTTTAATTCTGCTGAACTTATTGGCCATGCCTGAAACAGTTAACCACTCGCTGTTAATCAACCGTCTGGAATCCATCAGCCTCATGGACTCTGCCCTCTCAAGTTCATTTCTAGCAGATCGAGAGCAAGTTATAACTTTGGGAGATTTTGTCTGAGCCTTGTTCTCTTACTTGTGGGGTCTCACATGGATCATCACTGAGCCCCACTCTTTTCAATAATTTTGTCACCCTTAGGGCGAACCTGATTCGATCTTGTGGTTTCTCTCTGATTTGCTACTCCGACAACATGCAGAGTGTAGTCTCAGTCGCTTCTGACTCTGAAAAGGTGGTCAAACAGTTAAATGGCACAAATTGTCACCTGGATAGAGGATATTGCCTCAAATTTAAACTCAGATAAGATCAAGGTACTTCAATTCGGTAAGGACACCTCCTTCTGAACTGTTTCTCGGTGCCCACAAAATCTATGCCCTCCCCCCTCCAGTGAAGAAGGCTAAAAACCTAGGTGCCCTTTTTGCCGGAAAACTGTCTTTCTCGGGTCAAATAAACTAGGTTACTTCATCCTGTTTTTTTCCTGGTAAGAATTTTGAGGGAGATGTTTTTACTTTCATTTCTCCAGAACTTCAAAAAGCTGTTATTATTGCCTTGGGCATATCTAGGATTGACTATTGCAACGCTCTGTATGTAGGGATTCAAAAACATCTGTTGAACAAGCTCCAAACTCTCCAAAAAGCTGCGGCTCAGCTACTTATGAAAATTCCCAAATTTAACTCTGTCTCTCAAAACATCCCTAACCTTCACTGACTTCCAGTTAGAGTGTGAGTGAATGTTAAGGCTCTGTGCATGTCACACAAGGCTCTTCTCAACGCTGACCCTTATTTCTTTAACCAGTTGACCGTGGTGCGAATTCCGCTGCGGTGCGGGTGAAATATCGAGTGGGAGTGGTTCGGACGTCCCCCGGCCGTCCTCCGTACACGGCCACCGTGACGTCGGACGGCCGAGTGCCGTCCGCATCGAACGGGTTAAAAAGAAATTCCAATGCACGCTTTGATCTACTGCAGTCAAAATAATGATCATCCCGAGTTCAGCAAAGCCAACTGGGGTGGCAGAAGTTTTTCCTTTGACACTTGCAAATTATGGAATTTGTTACCCTTTAAGCTTAGAGCACAATCTGAATCGCAGCAGTTTAGGAAACTTAAAAACTTCACTCTTCGCACGCTCCTCACTGCATTAGGTCTTCCTTCTGAGCCTGCTGTCTGACGCTAGCACCAAGACGCCCTTGGGCTTTTCCACGCTTTATATATGTGTGTACTTACTTCTAGATGTGGTGGCAGAGTATGGATCAGTTGAGAGGCTCAGGAGTAAATTGAAACGAGACTTCACATAAAATGTGGTGAATCTATATTGGAATGTTGGGAGCTCCATTGAAGAAAATGAAGTGGCTCATGGCTAATAATGGTCTTTTGCTCCATCATTTCACTGTTAGTCTTTCTGTTTTTCCATTTTTCCATTTTTATTAATTTATACATTCTATCCTGGGGGGTGGAATGTTCTGATAGCCTTATAGCCCTTCCGCCTCAAGCTATACCGATTGTGAAATTCCCTCTTCCTTGTTCTAGGCCCAGGTGTGTGTGGGACCTTCAACTCCGGCTCAAGGCCTTTAATAAGCGTGATAGACCTCAGCAGCTGGTTATAAGGCTATATTATAACTGTTTAGGCCACTCCAGAGGGCTATTCTGTTTTTTTAAACCGCAAATGACCGTTTAATAATAATCGATCAAACGGTAATTTGCTGTTAGCAGTATGCTACTAAAGAAATAAACGTTTTTGGCATTTTGTGAAAGAAGAATAAATGAAAGTTTTGGCATTTTGAAAAAAAGATGATTAACATTATACTCTGCTGGGCTAGCCAGTGTTTAACTGTCCGTATGTGAATATGTTTTGCAAATGCAATATATACTTTTAATGGGAGACAAGAATTTATCAGAGGTTTCTCTAGATGTAAATAAATGACTTGGCTAGTAAGTGCAATCACTGCTGAGAACGAATTCTGCACGACTGATGAAAACAGCAGATGCGATTTGCCCAGTGTGCTGAAGTTAATATCCCTCTCCAGAGCATGGAAGTTGCAGCAAAACCAGCTTCAATGCTACTGCTCCACGTTTACCATCAGTTTCCTTTTACTTTCGTATCTCCAACTATTTTCCATTTGTATTCATAAATCGCAACCTTAAAGGAATAAGATTTCATCGTTGTGGCAGAATGACCGTGTATTAAGCAAGATGTATGTTTTTCCCCCCCAAGGTTTTGAAGGGTGACTTTAAGGCTCCAAGCAACTTGAAAGGGAATATTCAGGTAATTAGTTGTGCTGGTTAATTTAATTCTATTGTTCATTCTTGGCACTTTACTGGTTTAGTCAGTTTTAACATTCTCCTTTTGTATATACTGTATTGTACAGGTTTCACGTTGTTTGAAATGTATACACGCCAGTGGACTTTTTTTGTATTTAAATGGTTTTATGAATGTACATTGCATGTTAATTCCCGTCTCCTATCCTTTAAGGATTGGTTGTTGTGGCCGGAAACACATTTTCCTAAGTGGTTTTAGTAGAGCTATTAAATATTAAGCAAGTTGACTTATGCACAGGACCATACATATCGCAATCTAAGCATGGGACTTGCCATCAGTCACTCGGGCCTAATTTGTGCATGTGCTTAGAGCTGGTGTTTATCAGCACTTAATTATGGGAACCAAGACTTATTTTTCAAAGTCAGATTTTGACCCGGAGTAAGAGTGAAAAGGATGTAGACAAAAATAGTAAAACAATAACAAATGGAGAAGGCAGGGGCGAAATATATTCTGCAATATTGATGTAAAGAGACCGTAAAAAGAGTGATGTAAGAAAGAGAAATGTAGTTGAATTAATTCAGGCCGCCTTGTAAGGCAGAGTGAAAGTTTTGTTACACCAGCATAATCTCAAATCATTTAACCCATTTCGTGTTAAATGAAATTGTCATTCTCATCCATGGGATACTCATCAATAGTCCTAATCTATGAATAATCCCCGCCCATGTGCAGGATCCTGGATAATCCCCGCCCATGTGCGGGATCCCGGAGCATATAGAAAATACATATAAATATATATGTATATATATGGGAAAACATATATTTGCAGCCTAAAACATTTCCCAACTGGCAAAATTCCCGCAAAATTACATAAATTAGTATACATACAGTAGTACTCTCCCAACCCCTAAGGAAGAAAGAGCAGGAAAACATTTGTATACACCAATGCTTCATTGCAATAGGAAAAACCTGTAATTGCAGGCATTTGCCAGTACGCTGCAGTAGAGTATAAAGCAACAAAGAAAAACTGACACCTTGCCTTTAAGGCATTAGAGTAGGGGTACCGTGCCTTTAAGACCTGAAGGCAACCCCCTGCTCCCATGATGCACCACAGGGGACAGTTGGGTCAGTTCTTTTTGGAGGTGCATAACACCTAAGGAGATCCACAATAAAACCTCCCATAACTCTGTAAATCTGCTCGTCCGGGGAGGTGGGCGGGAGCTTATGACTTTGATTAGTATACCCCTGGATGAGAACTAGGATTACAGGTAAGTAACTAATCCTTCTCATCCAGCCAGGGGATACTCATCAATAGTCATTATCTATGAATAGATTAGCAAGCTCATACCCAAAGTCTCGCGGACGAGCAAGAAGTAAAAAACTTCACAGAATGACTAAGACCTATATTGCAAATGCATCTTATGCAAATAAGTTCCTTAAAGAGGCCTGCCCTACTTTGGCATCGGCCTGAGTATCTGAGTCCAGGCAATAATGGCGGGTAAAGGTATGGACAGGCCGCCAAGTTGCCCCTTTACAAATTTCAGAAATAGGAACATTACGAAGGAGAGCTGTAGTGGAAGCTTTCCCTCTAGTCGAATATGCATGTGGTCTACCCTCCAAGGTCTTGTTAGCTAGTTGATAAGCTAAAGCTATACAGGAGACAATCCAGCGAGAAATTGACCTTTTGGAAGCTGACAGGCCAGTATTAGTACAGCCATAATTAACAAAAAGCCGGTCAGACTTTCTAAGAGGAAGGGTTTTTGACAAGTAGAACTTCAGGACCCTACGGAGATCTAGAGAGTGTAATGACCTCTCCGGGGAGTGGAAGGTTTAGGAAAAAAGGTAGGTAAGGTAATAGACTGTTTGATATGAAAGTCTGAAACTACCTTAGGCAGAAAACTTGGGTGCGTTCTTAAGACCACCCTGTTGGCATGAAAAAATGTGTAAGGCTCCTTACAACACAAGGCCTAGATTTCGTTGACCCTACTGGCAGAGGTAATCGCCACTAAAAAAGCAGCTTTCCAGGTCAAGTGCTGCAAAGAGGCCTTATGTATTGGCTCGAAAGGAGCACTCATCAGCTTAGTCAGGACGATATTAAGCTCCCAGGGAGGGGAGGGGGACCTCACCGGTGGGAAGACTTTCTTAAGACCTTCTAGGAAATCTTTAACTACAGGCATAAGGAAGAAAGATGTCTGATTAGGAGTCTTCCTATATGCTGTGATTGCAGCTAAATGAACCCTGATGGAGGGGTATTTCAGGCCTGATCTCGCTAAATGCAATAGATATGGAAGAATTACCATCGAAACCATGGTACTTCCTCCATTTCCCCACACCCTGCGGAACTTTCGGGGACAACCCCTGGCTTTGTAGGTCACTCTCAGCCGCCATGTACAAATCCATCCCCCTCCTCCAGTGTCCCACTTGGAGGGGTGAAGGTGCTTCACACTCTCGCGCCAAATCCCTCTTTGCCACCACCAAGTCCAGTATTACATAGATCAGGTGTGGGGGGCTCAGATCCACGTCATTGGTTATTCCCAGTAACACAAATTTGGGGTCCAAGGCGAGCGTCACCTCCAGTACTTTACTCAGCTCCCCCAGTATGTACGTCCAGTAAGTGTGAATGATGAGGCAATCCCATAGGGTGTGAAAGAAGGTTCCCTGCGGGTGTCCACATATCAAACAGGGATCACTAGCTGTACCCATGCGATGCATCCTGGCTCTGTCATAATAGACCCGTTGCAGTATTTTATGCTGGATGAGACGCAGTCTGGATTTAATCACAACTTCCCTATGGTGCATCAAGGCTGCCTCCCAGTCTATTGTGTCCATTTTGTCCACGTCCTGTTCCCAGACTGCTCTCAGCTTACCCAGTCTGTCCGGTGTATTATTATTCAGGGTTTTATTTGTCAGGGACACCAGTTTATTGGGTATGTGTTCCTGCAGCAAAGGCCCCTCTAGCGGGGCATATTCTGGCAGTGGGGAGGTGAGTGCCACCTCGGCCTTCCAGGCATGGCGTAACTGCGCATATTTGAAGAACTGCGCTGAACTCGGGCCATACTCCGCCCTCAGGGTTTAAGCTCTCCTTTCGCCACTATGTCCCCCAACGATGAGATTCCAATAGTATCCCACCCGCCAAAGCCAGTGAGTTTATGCAGCTCTCTAAGCCATGTGCAGGTCCATATCAGCGTCTGGTTGGTCGTTTATGCGTCCACCCCATCATCTTTGTCGCCCTATCCCATATCTATACTTATTTGTGTGCCGGGAGCAGCCGTCGCTTCCCGACTCCCCCATACAAATAGTGCAGGCTAGTGCGGCGTGCCATGGTGGCCCTTTCCAGCCTATACGTCGTGTGGTCCGCAGATGCATGGAGCCACTCGTTGATCGGTGCAAGATGTTCGGCCCAATAATATGCCTCCACGTCCGTTAGGGAGATCCCTCCATTATATTGATTCCTCTGGCGCATAGCTAGGGCTATTCTTAGTTGCTACCCTAACCACAATAAGGCGCGTAGTTCTGCATTTATTACTTGGAAGGTCTGTCTAGAGAGAGGGAAGTATTCATTCTGCAGGGCATACAGAAAGCGGGGCAGCGTGATCATCTTAAACATTGCCGCCCGGCTTAAGATCGTTTGGGGGAGGGAGTTCCATCTGAGGGCGTCATCCGCAAAGTTCTTAATCACTCTCTGGATATTTTTTTGATAGGAAGTATGTTTGTCGGTCATCAGGTAGATCCCCAGATATGTACCCTGCCTGAGTGACCTGGAGGGCGCCTGGTAGCAGGGGGCCACTCTTCCTTCATGCGTGGGCAATAAAAAACGATTTGTGCCAGTTTATTATGTACTCCGAGAAGGAACCGTACCTATCCAGGAGTTTGAATAGTGCAGGGACCGTGGCCGCCGGTTGCGTCACATATAGGAGTATATCATCCGCGTAAAGCGAGATCTTTTCCTCCTGCAGGTCAACCTATGTTATACGGAAGCCTCGCACCTCTTCCGCCATTTCACAGGCCACTATTTCAACAGTAAGGGCAAATAACAACGGGGACATGGGGCATCCCTGGCGGGTCCCCCTCCTAACAGGGAAGTCGTCTGGCAACATATCGTTCACTTTAACCTGGGCTCTGGGGTCTGTATATAGATGTCTTACCCACTGTCTAAAATTGGGGCCGACCCCGAATTTAACCAGCGCCGCCTCCAGAAAGGGCCAGTGAACAGCATCAATTGCCTTTTCAGCATCAATAGAGAGGAACATATGGGGATCCTCCCTCTGTTACATCTCCATAAGCCAGTTATGGGTCCGCCGTAGGTTTTGCCTGGTCGCCCTGTCCGGCAGGAATCCCGTCTGGTCCTGATGTACCAGGCCGGAGATCACCTGGCGTAGGCGAAGAGCCAGGACCGTAGCCAGAAGCTTGACCTCTACATTTAGGAGGGAGATTGGTCTGTACGACGCGCAGACGTCAGGGGGCCTGCCCTGTTTTTGTATAGGCATGATCGTGGCCATTCTCAGGTAAGACGGAGGAGTACCCTCTTGGGTTGCGTCTCTGAAGAGCGCCAGAAGGTGGGGTATCAAGAGATCAGTATTTTTTTTAAAGAATACCGCCGGAAGACCATTTGGGCCTGGGGCCTTCCCCGGTCGAAGCCTAGGTATTGCATCTCTTATTTCTGTGGCCGATAAGTCGGCCTCGAGTGTCTCATTATCTTCATCAGTCAAGACCGGGGTGTGCCAGGTAGGATCTCGAGTTAGTCTGGGCCGCCCAGTTCCTTGGCTTTATAAAACTCCTGGAAATAGGATGCAAACGCCTGGGCGATCTGGGAGTCCGCCTTCTGTAACTGACCCTGTCCATCAACCACCCCATCTACCCACCGGACATCCCTTTCCCTACGACTCAACCAAGCCAGGGGCTTTCCGGACTTGTCCCCAACATCATGCAGTCTGTGCAGGGTTGCAAGTGCCTGTGCCTTTGCTTCATTCGTAACCAGATCCCTGTACTGGTGATGAGTGTCCAGGAGGCGCCAAAGCACCTGTTGGTCCCTACCTGCCAGGTATTGCCGTTCGAGTTCGATGATTTGGGCTTCCGGGGTGTGCAGTTCCTCTTGGCTTTCCGCTTCTCCCAAGATATCCTACTTTTTGCCCTATCTCAGAGCACTGTCTTATATGTTTCCCATACTGTAAACCCCCAACTGTACTGAGCCTATATTTTCAACAAAATACACCTTCGTATCCGCCCTGAGGCCCTGCATTATCTCGGTATTCTGCAGCTCCCATGTTGGCAGTCTCCAGCCCCCATCCCGGAGTCGGGGCCTCCCTCCCAGCCTGACCAATAGTGGCGATTGATCCCAAATACCCCGTGCCAGGTATTCGGTTTCGTCATCCGCCCTAAGAGCATGCCGGGGGAGGAAGATATAGTCCCGTCGGAAGTGTACTTTGTGCACCCCTGAATAATATGAGTAGCTTCTTGCGTCCGAATGTAACCATCTCCACACGTCTGTCAAACCTAGCGTACCCATAGTCCTGGCCAGTTGCATTGTTGGAGAGCCGTCGTCTCGTAACCCTGACCGGTCCAGGGGGGTGGACATAACGTCAAAGTCGCCAGCTATGATGTGTCGCGTATCCGGCGTGTCTAGTAGAACCTCCGCCAACCCCGACAGCGTCCTGGCCTGGAGTTTCTGGGGAGCATAGACCGAGACTAGTGTAACCCGCTGCCTCCCCCATGTTCCGTCACCCCTACATAGGTCCCCTGGGGTTCCGTCCAGGTCCGGGTCACGTTGAAGGGAGGGGATTCTTTAATCAAGATAGCTACCCCCCTTGATCCCGCTATGTAACCCGCATGAGCCAATACTTTTTTAAGCTCCTCTCACAAAGAAACCACATTTCGTTCCCTTAAGGTGGGTGTCCTGGAGGCAGACTACGTCCGGGCGCAATCGTTTAATGTGTGCTGTTGCCAACCCCCTTTTAATCTGGTCACCCAGACCATTGACGTTCCAAGAGAGAACCTTGCAGGGACCAATCACCCAACCACCCTCAGGGGCTCCATGTGTGGTTCCAATGGCCATGTCGCGGCCATGGCCAATGGCCATGTCGCGGTAGTGGTCAATTGTGTCTCGGGTGTGGGCCGGACGGCATGTGTGCCTACCAGAGCGGAACTGCGTACCATATGCCAATCGAACAGAAAACAAAACACATACCAGAACTTCCCCAACCAGAAAACAAGCTGAACCCTCCCACCCCACCCCCTCTCCTTTGACTCCCCCCGTCAACATGACGGGAAGCGGACTCTAGGGCAGGCAGAGCCCTCCCTCGCCCAACTCACGCCACAAGTTCCAACTCCTGTGAGTGTCCCAGAACCATCTGGGTAAAGCCCAGAAAAGAGCGATCATAAGAGCCAGCACTAAAAAAGGAGAGAGAAATGGAAAGAGAAGAAAAGGAATCAGCAAAGTGAAATAGGAATTAGAGAGATAGAGATAAGTTTAAGGGAGTGCGTGTCCAGCTGGCACACTCCAGCTGAATAGTGTAGGTCATGGCCAACCCTGCATACCCCTGTTCAAGAGTTAGTCCGGGGGGTCAGACTGAGATGCCCCGGCGCCAGGCTATGTTGCTTGTTCCAGTGCCAAAATCTCTGCCGCCAGGGGGTGCATCGAAGGGTCCAACACCTCCTCCCCTCCAGAGAAGGACCGGTTGCTTTCAACGTCAGCACCTCCGTACACTCCAATATCAGTCCCGCCGTAAGACTAGAGTCAAGTGATCCGCCGGTGTGGTGTCTCCTCCTTCCCGAACCCTTTTGGGCATATGGGGTAGCTTCCAGGGTGCGACCCTTTCGCTGTTGACGAGGTCGGAGTGAGCGATGCGAGTCCAGAGGTCGTTTGCCAGGCCCGCCCGAGGGCAGCAACCCACTCATCTGCGTTTCTGGCCCTCTCAAGAGGGGGGCGTTCCTCAAGCCATTGCCACGCCTCCTCCGGCGTCTGGAAGAAGTGAGACTTGCCCAGGAAGAGGACCTTCAGTTTTGCCGGAAAAAGCAACATGTATTGGATTTTATTTTCTCTGAGTTTCGCTTTCACGTAGTCGAAGCTGCGCCTCTGGTTTTGCACTTCCCTACTGTAGTCCGGGAAAATCATTATACACGTGTTTTCATGTCTGATGTCTCCAAATTTCCAGGTTTCTCTTACTATCATATCCCTATCAAGGAAGTTCAGAAAACGGGCTATCACTGGCCGGGGCTGGGCTCCCACAGGCGGTCTGGCCAGCAACGGTCGATGGGCCCGCTCTATGACAAAAGCAGGAGGAGAATTTATCAGCCGGGAAGGTGTTCCGTAGCCATGCGTGGAGAAAGTGAGGCATATTCATCCCCTCGATTCCTTCTCTAAAGCCCACGAAACAGAGGTTTTTGCGCCGGGCCCTGTTTTCCGCCTCATCCACCCTCCACAGCCGTTCCTTATGCAAAGACTGAAGCTCCCGCATACCTTTATTGAGGTCTTGTACTGTATCTTCCACCTCGCCCAGCCTCGTCTCCGCCTCTGTGACTCTACCAGCTAGGTATCGTAGGTCCTGTCGCAGTAGGGCCACTTCCGTCCACACTGCACCAATCTGAACTTCCAGCGCTGTCCTGGACGCCTGGATCGCCTGGAGGAGGGTATCTGTGTCAGATCGGGCACCCGGACTCCTGCTGTGGGGGGGCAACGACCTTCGTATATTGTTCCATTTTGCCTTGTCGTTGTGGTTTCGGGCCCGGTCCCTTCCCATCCTGCGATTCTTTGGGGCAGCCTCCGCCCGCCTGCGCCTGTGCCCCACAGTCAGAATGCTCCCGGCTTTTGTCGCAGGCGACGGTCGCAGCCAGATCACCAGAGTGGGTGGGATCCTCCCACAGCCTCCCTTTTCTCGAACTGGCCACCTGCCCGTTTGGCGCAAATCACATAAACGTCTTTACCCTCGCCAAGGCCCACCACCGCCAGGTCCAATGATGCCCCTCGGACCCAATGGGCCGCTGCACTCTTCCGATGTTGCCCCTCTAGCCACGTCCTCCGACCCATCCCAGCGCGTCCGCCGGGGCATCCCCACCTCAGGCAATGGGGGGACGACAATCCAAGGGCTCCCGCAGCCTCCACCGGCGCTGTTGCTAGGACTACACACTAGGCTGGGAGGTCGAAGACGGTGGGAGGGGGGGGGGGAAATTCCTCTGTTATAGTTAGTTCTGCTAACTATAACTCACACACCCGCAATGCACTGCTAATGATGTCACATATTACATCATTCATGACATGGTCAGTGACATAACTGATGACATCCCAAATGACATCACTGATGACATCATCCAGTGAATCTGGTTTAGTTTGACATTTAAATATATATATATTTAAATATATATATATATATATATATATATATATATATATATATATATATATATATATATATATATATATATATATATCCATCCATACTTATATAATAAAGTTAGAGCCCAAACCTTTGAGGCGGGTAATCTCCGGAACCACAGCACCAATCACAACACCCAATACAGCGTTGGAAAGGGCAGTTGCAGCAGAAGGACATAGGCTATGCAGACGCCCACCATATACATTTAAAAGGTAAAAGAACCGTGCCAGCCAAGTAGTCCCTTGTGGGCGTGTCTGCGTTGTGCTGTGGACGTGTGCTGGGGGCGTGACAAACGGTGGGGGTGTGTGGTATGTTCCGCCTTTCATGCCATGTCTCATAGTGTGTGCTAATCCCACCCTGCTCCCTTTAAATACCCCTGCACCTCATAATCATAACCCACCCTTACTCCTTAAAATACCCCAACACCCTTAAACACTAACCCATCTTAACCCCATAAATATACCCTGTACCCCAAAACCCAAACCTATCCCTGAACCCTAAAAATAACCCTGTACCCCAAAACCCAAACCTACCCTTGAACCCTAAAATACCCCTGTACCCCAAAACCCAAACCTAGCCCTGAACCCTAAAAATACCCTGTGTGTCCCAAAACCCAAACCTAGCCCTGAACCCTTAAAATACCCCTGTACCCCAAAACCCAAACCTACTCCTGAACCCTTAAAATACCCCTGTACCCCAAAACCCAAACCTACTCCTGAACCCTAAAAATACCCCTGTACCCCAAAACCCATACCTATCCCTAAACCCTAAAACTACCCCTGTACCCCATAACCCAAAACTATATCTGAACCTTTAAAATACCCAAACACCCCAAAACATATACCTCAGTACCCCAAAACATATACCCCTATACCCATACTTACCTTAACCAAACCTAAAAAAAAAACATGCTTTTACCATTCATGCATTTACAACGAATTTCGTTGTAAATGTATGCGTGGTAAAATCTTATAAAATGTAATGCTGTGCGTTATAATGGCATTGCGGAGTCATGGTACTTTCGTAATGAAAGTATGCGGAGTGATGGTATGCAGAAAGAAAGTTGCAGAATAATGGGTGTTTACCTTCCCCCGGTGAGTACATTGGTGGCACGGCGGCCCACATCTCCAGCAACATACTCATATTTTTTCACCACCCATTTGAAAAATGCACAGGTCTCTCTCATTGATGTCCAGCACCGACATACACTTTTAGACACATCTCCCGCCACAAGTTCTAGAATTGCGAACTTTAGAGCTGTGGAGCTACGTTCGAATCTCGGCAACAGCTCAACATCCTGTGATTCCAGGCAAATCGCTTTGTCTCTGAGGTGCCGGGTTTTTAGAGACCCGGTGGTGCCAGGGGATCACACCCGAAGACCTCCGAGTTCTCCCTGTTCTGGACTTACAGAAACACAGAGTCTTCTAGTTGAAGTCAGTGATCGAGTTTTATTGGCTGCAACCAAGTAACATGCGTCCTAGAAGTACGACAACACGGGCCGTAAGTTCTCAGGAGACTGTTCGTTTTTACAGAACCAGCCTTCTCCTTATATACAGAAATAATAGCTGTAGGCAAGAATTCTTGAGTTTATGATATGGCTATACAAATATTTCCACAATAATACAAAGAGCGAAGTCATGCTGGTCAGCACATATTTTAGATGTCCAGTTGGTGATGGATTACCCCGCCAGATCCAGAACTCCCATCAGATATCGATGAAACACCAATAAGGTCGGGCACCCTCCCATCATAAAACGGGTTGTAAACAAGAATCATGGACAGGTGTATGTGTATGTGTATGGGAAACAGGGTCTGTATGTAGTGGATGGTTTATGACATGTTGTGCCTTGATGATATCTTGCTCGGCCACTGGGCGAGGAGCTGCCCAAACAGGCTTGGCTGGAGGCAGTGGAGGCAGCTTCGGCCAGGTCATGGGGAAGTCAGCTACAAAGGACGTGTCCTTTTAGATCAAGCTCGGCTTTAATCAATTGACTTATATGAGGGCAAGCCATAAGATGGATGCCGTTTACAAAATGGAGTCCGAGGGTTCGGGACGGAAACTACGATTTAAGGGTGTTAGCATCACTCAATCGTGACGCAAATACATAGGGATAATGTCCTGATCATTACCGGTTCGTAGATACCAAATTCGTCATGGTACGACGATATTTTATGACACGAGTGTTGGACCTCGATATCTGTAAAACAGCGGGGTCCAGATTTGCAGTACCACAGACCCTCCTTTTGCCCTCATATTAGGCAATAACTCACACTAATCTGAGTCCAAATCTGTATTGATGAATTCACGGAGATGCTGCTGTACCATCATTCTGTTGCTCAATTCGTCCCTTGACACAGGCTTCCTTACACATGAAGTGGCGCAGAGGCCACATATTGCAGGAGCGCACTGCACAAACAGACCGAACATAAACAGAACGGCTAAGATCATCCCGATGAAGATCCGAGTTTTCCATCCCCAGGCAGAGATCAGTTCCCAGAACCACCCTAGCAGAGACCAGTCTCCTTTCTCCATGTGAAGGGAGTCGGAGATTTTGTGTAATTTGGAGATGGCCTGGTATACCGTCGGAGCATTATCGGGGATGAAAATGCAACAACTACATTGGATCACTCTACATACACCACCACGGTCTGCAAGTATGACATCTAGGGCAACCCGGTTCTGAAGGGTCATAAGTCGATCCGACTGAAGCTCAGCTGTTAAGTTGCTAAGGGCACCGGCCGTTTCAGTCACGGCGGATTCAACTATTCTCTTCAGTTGTCGAATGTTCCTGCTGTTCACCATGGGCCCCCAAAATGGCAGAAAACCCTTTGCGAAGTCTCCAAACTCCTGACCCGCGGTGTCGTCTTGACTCACGACACCCCTAACTATCCTTGTCCGATGGTAATCTGCCCCGGCCGTGTAGGTGGGTGGCAGCAGAAACGAGATGAAACATGTGCCCGAGAAGTCAGGGGGCAACCATGTGTAGGCTTTGTCATGGCAGACGAAATAGGTGCCTTTAGCCGCCAAGAATGGAGGGGAAGTTCGGGAGGCAAACACATACGTCTCCGTACATATGCTCTTCCCCAACTGCGCTTTGGGATCCCTGCCAATACCTTGCAGACATAAGTGACCTTGGTGGGGTACTATCCAGACTGGGGAGGATTTCTTTGATTTCTGGCTCTCACTTAAGGAAATCCCATACTTGGTGATGTTCCACCTGCTGTATGGGGTAAACTCATCTTTGGGAGTTGCTCTAACCGTGTCAATATCTCTACTCATATTTCGGATCCCTGCCACTAGTGCCTTATTGTTTGAGTTCTCCCCTCGAACGTAGGGTTCAAGGGAATACAGGAACATAGTCTGGAAAGCCCACAGGGAACCGAAATAACTGAATGGCAGGACAAAGTAAGGGATGCCCTTATCTGCAGTGTGTGGCATGAGTCCGCATATCCAACAATTCGATGTGTTCATAATAGACTGGTGCTGGTGTAGGAGCTGGACAAAGGAGTTATTTACGAATTCCAGTCTTCTGGCAGACTCGTGTTCAGGTAGAGGGTGAAAGGAGTGTGTGGGATCAGTGGGAGAAGGTGCGAGTTGTGCGTTGTGTATGAATGGAACTCGAAAAATGGACAGAGCAAAGCCGGTCAAAAACATTATTATACTACACAACATTAAGATGCTTAACACTAGAGTTCGTCTTCTTGCCATTATAGTACATATTTTCTTTTCAAAGGTCATGTGTCTAGCAGGTCTCTCAACCCCTGGAAACTCCATCCTCTGGTTGCTGCCCGCGGTGGGAGGTTGCTTCTGCCAAGATGTGCGCTCTGTCCAGTCCGGGGTGATTCCCTCAGACTGACCAGAACCGTTGACCTAGGCGTCCCCGGCTGCACTCCTCAGACTTCAACCGCGGCCTTAGCAGCAGAACCGGATGGCGGTTCGAAAATCAAAAATGAGCTAGTTCCCTGGGCGAGAGAGCTGTGGAATCAAAAATAGTTCATGGGAAAAGGGGGGGGAAAATCGCACAAATTCGATTATGTCAGTTCCTTGGTTTTGGCCTCAGATTATATTGTTCCTTTCCAGGCACGGTGTGATCTTCAAACAATGTTTTAGGTTCTGTAGTGTCCAACTGCATCGACGGGGGCACAGATCCTTGCAAAATACAATCACTCTCTTTGTCGGTACCAGTTCCTTTTAATCGTGCATCGCTGAAGGGGACAAAACGTGGTATAAACTCAGTCTCGGAGTCAGCGACTCCTTGCTGGACCCTTGGGTCGTATGGAAGGGGCAACGGGACCCTTTTGCAATGGGCGCCGTGCACCTAATGTTTCTTTCCGTGGACACGTACTGCAGAGCGGGTGGACAGTAAAACCTGGAAAGGTGCGGTCCAGCGAGGCTCCTCGTTCTTGGTACGTCTGAAATTCCGAATCAGGATCCAGGAGCCGGGCTCGATGGCGTGGCCTGGATCGTCAGACGCCGGTGGAGAGGAGCTGTGGACCTGTTGATGTAAAGCATGCAGTTTAGTTGTCTATTCGTGCAAATAGTCAAACAGTGCAGGGTACTCGATCTCACTGAGCTTTCTTGGCCTCGGTACTCCCCATATATTCGCTGGGCACCCAAACACGATCTCGTGTGGGCTAAGTCCCAGTCTAGAATGGACAATCATCCTGGTAGACAGGGGTGCTAAAGGCAGGGCATCTGGCCACTTGAGGCCTGTGCTGGCTTGGATCTTGGCCAGTTTCAATTTTAACGTGCCATTATAGCACTCTACTAATCCTGCCGATTGGGGATGATTTGCAGCATGGAACTTTTGGCGGATGCCTAGACACTCACACACTCTCTTCATCACTCGTCCCACAAATTCACTTCCGTTATCACTCCAGACAATTCTAGGCATGCCGAATCTAGGGAAGAATTCCTTGACAAGGGCTTTGGCAGTTGACAATGCAGTGTTGTTCTTAAGGGGGTGCGCTTCCACCCACCAGGAGAAGGCGCAAACGACAACAAGGACATATTTCAGGTTATTGCACCTCTCCATGTGAATGAAATCGAGTTGCAAGACCTCGAACGGGTATGTTGGAGGGGCAAAATGACCAGCTGGGGTTGGGGTTCCCCTACCGGGATTGTGCTTCAAACACACCATACAGTTTCTGACCAGATTCTCTGCACATTTTGGGATACCACTATTCTGCCATACTGGGGCCAACAGCTTACATATTCCTTTCACACTGATGTGTGCCATTCCATGGGCCATCGTTACCACTGCGAGCAAATAGGCGTTAGGTAACAACCATCGCTGATGTTCTGACAGTTCGACCCAACAACCATTCGCGTCTAACCTACCCTTGCTTTCTCTCCATTCATTCACTTCTTTCTCGGTAGCATCAGCTTGTATAGACTTTACACTTTCAATGGTGTCTTCACACATACCCACATCAGGGGTCCATCTAGCAGGACCTACTACATATTTACTAATAAGATCAAGGCGATTCAGGCCTCCTTTGTGGAAGGACCGGAGGATGGAAGCGGCGTCACCGGGGCGGGTTGCGGACTTCCGCACACACCGGCGGCGGTGTTGTCTGATTTTCCTGCTGTTTCCAGCGATGTGTCCAGGCAGCTGCTGGCCAATCTGAAATCTGGCTCGCCACTTGACCCCTGCCCCGCCAAATTTTTGGCTGGGATGGCGGCGGTGGTGAACCCGCTGGTTAATCCCATCCTCAACGCCTCTTTGAGGGAGGGGAGGGTCCCTAGCTCTTGGAAAAGAGCGATGGTGATCCCCCTCCTAAAGAAACCGGGTCTTGACGCCGAGGTTCTGGCCAATTATAGGCCAATTTCACTTCTTCCGGCCCTCGCGAAGATCACGGAAAAACACGTCCACGGTGTCCTGTCGAGCTTTCTGGAAGCTAACAATCTGCTCCACCCATCCCAATCCGGTTTCCGTCCTAATTTTAGTACGGAAACGGCATTGCTAGAGGTCACTGAGATCATCAGGGAGACTCTGGATGTCGGCGGGAGGGCCATGTTGGTCATGTTAGACCTATCGGCGGCCTTCGACACCGTCCCCCATAGGGCGCTCTTAGCGAGGCTTTATGACATCGGCCTTAGGGGGACGGCGCTCAGGTGGTTCACATCTTTCCTGGAAGGCCGCCGCCAGACGGTCTGGGTTTCCCAGAGCTCTGCCGAGATGCCGCCACTGGGAGTTGGGGTTCCACAGGGTTCTGTGTTGAGCCCCACGTTGTTTAACATCTTTATGTCCCCTTTGGCGGCCTTGGTGGAAGCATATGGGGGCCTGAAACTTGTGTTTTTTTCAGTGAATTATATATATATATATATATATATATATATATATATATATATATATATATATATATATATATATATATATATATATATATATTTTTTTTAATCTCCTCTCACTCTTACAAGGAAGGAATCAGCACTCAGGTTGTAGTTTGGAAGTATTTAACACAATGTGAAAATTCAGAAATTGATACAATAAAGAAAGGAAAACAAGTGTTAATATGCACACAATGTCATTTCAGCATATCTTGCCCAGTGACCGCCATACCTGTATGTTCGTCAACGTGACATATTCATAATAAACATAATTAGGATTGCAAACATTTACATAAACAATGGACTACACATTACTTTAGAGTGAAAGGCTATCAGCCATATTAATCTGGGCTAATGGTTCTTACATGAAAGAAAAGAAAACAAGCATTTACAATGCAATGGTTTCGCCTTTGGAAAAGTTTGAGCTATTGGCATTGCTCATGACATTTCTTTTTTTTTTTACTTATAAATAAATGGCATTGTTATTTACATTGCCAACAGCTCTCTCAGCCCACACAGCTCTCTCAGCCCACACAGCTCTCTCAGCCCACACAGCTCTCTCAGCCCACACAGCTCTCTCAGCCCACACAGCTCACACAGCCCACACAGCCCACACAGCCCACACAGCTCTCACAGCCCACACTATGCTGCTGTCTCTAAGAGAAGCACTTCCCAAATTCAAAACAGATCTCAGTTTCAGAGATTCATTCCCCAAATGCAACTACAGACATGTGCTTTCCCAAGGAAATATACTGCAAAAATAAAACCAGCATTTACAAGTAGGGCCGGAGACACGGACAGTGGGAGGGGGGGCAGGAACGGGCACACGGACAGCGGGAGAAGCCAAATGCCACTGGAGCTAGGTGGCCAGAGCGCCTTTCAAAAGTGGCCCGGATTGGGAAATGTTTTGCGTCATTGCGTACAGAAGGGAGCTGTAGTGACGCTGCTTCGTAGAAGAGCCTTTTAACGCCAATGCTGGCAGCAACACTCCAGCACAAGCTGGTACTGCACCCAGCTGCCCTGTCACCTTCTATTTCCGGTCACCTCCTGACAGGGACATTTAACACAAATGACTTTACTTTTTCGAGTTCATGGTAATCCCCAGATAAAAGCGGTGCAAGGGGAGAACATTATGGTAGCTAGTCAGTTTGGTCTAGCTTTGCCACTGCATTAATACAGCGGGTAAAACTTCTGATTAGCCGTTGCGGGACCATTGGTGGCCACTGGCCAGAGATTGGAGTTTCAACTTAAGTTACCTTGGATAGAGACCGTAGCATGTTTTAGGTAAAAGGATGCTATCTACGTCTATCTATCTATTGGCAATAGAGATAACACACTACAGTGCGGCATGTGAAAGCGATTTGGAGACCAAACGAGTTGGCTACAAAATGTTTAAACCCACTAAAAGTACACTTTTCTCAAAATGCTTCCTTTGAAAACGCCTTTCTTTGTAGCAGGCACCATTTATGACAACACAGTTCAAGTAGACAAATGAGCAAATATTCAAACGGTTTATTGAGAACATACCTACACGGTTCACAGAAGCACATGGTTAACTGGCTAAACTAGCACACACATTAGTTAGTGGTCAAACCAGGTGCCTGTAGCACAACTCTCCACTTCTGGGCAGTCTCCAAGAATAGCACGTGCAGCCAGTCAATTAAACAGAAGGGGTCAAAGGTAAATAATCGCTTTGTATGTATTTTATGTCTAGCGGCGCCCAAAGTGAATATGCAGTGCTTGTGCTCAAGGATGGTCCCATTTGCAGATCCGCTTCCGCCTGGCCCTGTCACCGGGAAGCCGTCACTGCGGCGCCCGGCTCCAAGCGCTAACAGCAAACATCTGCCACCTGGGATGGGGAATGTAACGGATCTGATGGGAGGGGAGGCTCCGGGACGAGCCTTCTCTGGTCCTGCACACTTCTCTTTTTCAAGTTGTCCAGACGGATGGCACACTACATACACTTAAGCCCTGCAACTCTCTCCCCCCCCCTGGTTGTAAACAGGCCGGGAGGGGGTGAGGCACGGGCCGTCCCCTCTCTCTGAGTCACCCTCCCTCCAGTCGGCGCATCGTCGGGAAAACTTTCCATGAGTTCCCAATCCCCGCCGGGCCGGACCTTACCTTGCAGCATGGCCTCGAGTTTCTTGCGGTCCACTTGGAAATGCTCCTCCGTCCATTCGGGGTCGGGCGGGCCGCTCAGGTCGTCCTCGGAGCCGGGCAGCGGGGAGTCGGCGCTGCGCTCGCTGTTGGAGCCCGGGTCCGACTGCTGCTGCTGCAGGAGGTACCCGCCTGCCCCACAGAAGGGGTCACACTGCGCCTCCATGGCAGGGTCTGGGGTCCTGCTGCTGGGCTCACCTGGCTCTCTGCTTCTTGTAGCGCCCAGGCTCTCTCACCTCCGGTCTGCCGCAGCCCTCCTCTCACAACCTGTGCATGATACTAGTTTTAAATCGTCCTGATAACACGGACACGGGGGGGCGGGAACGACTACAGGGGGGGCAGGAAAGGCACGGACAGCGGGAGGGGGGGGGCGGGAAAGCACGGACAGCGGGAGGGGGGCGGAGAAGGCACAGACAGCGGGAGGGGGGGGGCGGGAATGGCAAACAGCACCAAAAAAAGTACTCACCTGGACTTCTTCCGGCACCGGTCGGCCACGGAATAAGAAGAAAACAAACGGACTACAAAAAAAAAAAACCCGCCCACGGCCGCGATGACTATCGGAGAGGGAAGAAATCGCGGGAACGCCCACGAATCTGGTCCGGCCATGACAGACAGATCTCTGTTCCAATGGCTAGCCTCCATTTATGGAGCTAGCCAATGGAACAGAGGGGCGGATTCCAAGCCACACTCTTTCTAACATTAGATTTCGCCTGTGCCGAAAAGCTGCGCAGAGCGCAGCCTTCGGCGAGGCGAAACCTAAAAAGGGGTGTTAATATACACACACTATCGCTAAATAAAGTTCTAGCGATTGTATTTCCATTCCATTCACAGCTCATTTGAGATGTCATGAGTGATGTAACTGACCATGTCATGAATGATGTAATGTCTGAGGTCATTAGCAGTACATTGTGGGAGCATAAGTTATAGTTGGCTCGGGTAACAATAACTGCTGAATTTCACTGGTTGTAAATGAATGAAATCAGAGTATAACTTTACCGTCCCTGTAATCTTTCTTTTTTTTCAGCAAATTTCTAGTTTTTCTTTTTTACGTTAAGTAGGATGCATATCACAATGGATGGTGGGGGGTTGGAAGCAGGGCCCTGGCATTGTGCTGCCCCCACCCAATCTTGCTGCTCCTGCCTTCCCTCCTTCTAGCCATCCATTGTCCAAGTCCATGTCCCTGCTCCCTTATTACAGCCCTGTGTGGCCGTTGGTCTGCCACTGGCCTCCCCTCCTTCTCTGAACTGTTAGCTTGCTGCCCAATCCATCTCCTCCCTATCCTCTATTGTCTGAATCCATGGACTAGCCTCCGCCCTCCTGCATGGTCTGATGTGCTGCCACTGCCTGCCATTTAGCATGATGTACCAGTCCACTCCTCCATTGCCTAATTCTATGCCCCATCATTGACCTCCTGCTTAGCCTCTGTGCTTAGCTTGCTGCCCCTATTCTCCTTCCCCCTGCCCTCCGATGTCTGTGTTCATGCCCCTGCTCCATCCTTTTGCCCACCAGGTTCCATGGACCTGCCACTCCTATCTACTCCGAGTGTTCTGTTGAGCTGCCACTCTCCTCCCACCTGCCTAGCATTGTCAGATGACTGTAACCTGTCCCTGCCACCTCCACCCTGCCTGTCCACATTACATGCCCCTATCCCCTTCCTCCTGTCCCCCATGGTCCATTTTACTGCCACACCCTTCTGCCCTCCCTGCTCTGTTGTGCTGCAACTGCTCCTCCTGCCTGCCCCGCGTGGTCTGTTGTGAGGCCCCTTTCCCTGAACTCTTGTCTGTCTGTGCCCAGGTCATAACACTCCCTTCTATCCTCCATGGTACTTTGTGCATGCCCCTGCATCCTCCTTCTTGCCCATCATATCCATTGTGCTGCCACGGCCCCTCCCACCTTCCCTGTGTGGTCAGCTAGCTGCCCCTGACCCACCTTCCCTCCATGGTCTATGTGTATGCCATTATAGTCTCACTGTTGCTCTCCATGGTGTCTTGCTTCTAGTGCCCATCCTGCCTGACCTCCATGGTCAGCTTGCTGCTCCTGCCCTGCCCCCTTGCCCCCAGCCCTCTGTTTTCATGTGCAGACCCCTATTCTCTCCCTCCTGGCTTGTCTGTTCCATTGTAATGCCCCTGATCCGTCCCTCCTGCCCTTTATGGGCCGTTCTGCTGCAGCTTTATCTCCTGTCTGTCTATTATTGTCAGCTAGCTACCATTACCTCTTTCCCCTCGGTTCTCTGTTGTCCATGTCCCATCCCTATTGCTTTCTATGGATTGTTGTGCTGCACTCCCGTCCCGCATGCCCTCTGTGGTGTATTGTGCTGCTGCAAACCCTGATGCCTGCCCTGTGAGGTCAGTTTGGTGCACCTCTCCATGTCCCTCCTGTCCTCTGTTATCCAAGACTATGCCCCTACCCCCAATTTCTCCTGCCTTCCATGATCCATTGTACCATACTTGCTAACATTTTGTACTTGGTAAGAGGGAGATTTTGAAAAAAGAACTGGGGTATTGATTTTTCCCTTTGACTTACATTGAAAAAGAGGAGATTGTAGACAGATCACATTAAGTCCGTTTGGCCTTGAAAACATTGGGTGTTTCCTCGCTGAATCGGGTCTGTTTGCATGTATGGTTGTACTACCACTGCCTCTTCCTTCTGCCCACAATGGTCTATTATATTTCCACAGACTCTTGTCAGTCCTGTATTGTTGGTTTGTTGCTCCTGCCCTCCTTTCCACTGCCCTCCATAGTCTGTTGTGTTGCCACTGCCCTTCCTGCCTGCCCAGTGTGGTCAAATTGTTGCCTCTGCACCCTCCTACCTGCCTTCAGTCTGTGCCCCTGGCCTGTGCCTCTCAACAATATCCTAATGAACAACTAGATTGCTAACATTTTATATTTATTATAAAAGTGGGTAACACCTGACGTCATCTTGATGTAATCAAAACTGTAATACCTAGAGCATTTCCTTTAGAAATTACATATATGAGAGGTTCTTATTTACATCAAAATTATGTTTAGTGCTCTAAAAAGCCAAAATGAGGACATCTTTTCTGAGTTTTCCAAAAGCGACAAAGCACTTTTAAATTATTTGTTTTCTTTATGTTTTTTTTAATCCAGTTGACCACTTGATTAAATGTTGCAGTTAGGGCGGAGGATGTGGTGTTACTTCCAGAGCTGCAGACTTTGCAAATGGGGAACAAGGTTGGAGATTCTGCTTCAGCTCGACCTTCTGTGATTCTGGTCAAATCACTTAATCTCCCCATGTCTAAAACCAAAATGAATGTGTTCTTCTGTGATGTAACCAATGCTCATGTAAAGCACTCCAATACCTGACAAGTCTGCCCTATATAAAACTGCAAAAACACAAAAAATAAAAAGTCTTTTGCACACTTCTGTCATTGGGCTACATGTGGGCTACATCTGGGTGTTATGCGTGCTACATTTGGGCTCTTTTGTCTCTGGTGGCCATCTTGGGAGACATATTTGTTATGAAGTTTCCTAATTTCCTCATTTACTATAGTCTCCTCAGTAGGAAATACTTTCATTTTTTTACTATGTTTCCATCAAGAAGGCATTCAGATGTGTCACACATTCACCATAAATTCAGAATGTTAGCACTCTAGTTGCTTATTAGATCACTGTAGTAAAGCTACTGCTCACCAGGGAAGTCTGCTGCTGGTATTGAAAGTGCATGTTTCAGTCTGCATGTCAGACTTTTTTAATGAAATAGAAGAGGATTTGATAAGTCACTCAAAATGTGCCCTAATTTTTCTTTCTGCAGCACTAATCATACTTTATATGGCAAAATGAACCCCCTCGTTTTGTTCCTTTTTAAAGTAAATGTTTTAGATGTTAGTACTTTTTTCCAATGAAGATGGCTTCAGGTGTTCAATACGTTTGACATAAGTAGGACGGTTAGCGCTCTTGTTGTTCTTTAGAACACTCTGGGAAGCTGCAGTAGAACACAAAGGAATCAACTGACAGTCTCTGCCCTTGTTGGATGAACATGTTTTACTGAGAATGTCAGACTTCATTCTCACATGACTGAGAAAGATAATGTGAATTTACAGAAAATATGCTCTCAGTTTAGCTTATAGATCACCTTCCAAACCTCTGTGGGAAAAGCATGAGAAAATAGTTTTCTCTCAAACATGATTCATGATATCCCAGCAGAAGGCTTTTTCACATGGTAAAATAACCTTAGAACACACAATTCCTAAAATGAGTATGGTACCATCAACAAATGATTTATAATGTAACTAAAGTCTTAAAACCTATTAACTGCAATGCTTTTTAATGAGGTGTATATTGGTCACAAGATGGTTGCCAACCCTTCTTGGATGAAGTGCTGACAGCGAATCGGATCTCACGATGAGATGTGCGGTTAGGCTCCGCCCAGATATATATATTTCGTTTTCCATTAATATTTAAAAAACAACTGAACGGATATACACCATTTAACAAAAAGGGCTCTTTCTGAACCAAGGGCTACCTTTTTGCCAAATTTGCTATAATTCCGTTCAGCAGTTCAAGCTGTAACTGTGTCTAAAATTTCCTATGGAAAATTGCATGGAGAAAACACTTTTTTTTAGACCTCCCATTTTTCTCTGCCCCCACTTGCCGAATCACCCCGAAACTTTCAAGATAGGAGCGGACCGAAGCAGAAAATGTTGCAAAGATTCGTCAATCGGCGCCAAAGTTATTGGGAATAGAATGTTGCAATTTTCCTATGGTAACTGGGTCCTAACTATAACTACCTACTGGCGACCACCAGTAGGTAAAATATAATCTCTATCTCTGACAGACACTATACTGAGTTTAATTAGCTTGCTATTCTATGCAAGGGTTAGGACTCTCAATGAAGCTCCTATGATGCAGAAGGTAAAGTTATGTACCTGTAGGTATAGTTCTGCATAGTAGGTGTCTTCATTGAAGTCCTAAAAACCCTCCCTTCTCTCTGTCTGTCAGGCTATAAAATATTCTTGTCCTATACTTCCCATAAAAAGAATTGACTCCCGCAGGCAAACCGTCACTGCAGTGCATTGTGGATGGGGTTCCTCTGGGATTCTTAAAGATGCAAGTCACATTTTCTGATTTCTGTTCAGGGTGTTTTTTCCTTTTCTTTCTATGCTTTCAGGCACAGTCCCTTTTTAGGTCGAGCTCTCTCGACCTATTGTCATCGAGTTGCTCCTCAAGGGAGCTAGACTGGTGCACGAGCGGCGATTGCACATCGTGGACGCGCACGCCCAGCGCCCCCCCCCCCCCCCCATACCCCCCCACCCCCCCATCCGTGCACATCTCTTGCTCCAACTGTGCACAGCCAGTCAGCCTTTCAATCGCGCGCGTGCACACCCCCCCACACACACACAAGCGCACAGAGACACACACCCCATCCCCCCTACAACTAAGCCCCACACCGCACACACAGACAGCGCACACACACGCAGATTGTGGTCTGTGGACGCGCCCGTGAACACGTGCATGTGCACAGCTCCCTTCATCGTCGCAAGCTTCACTTTCATAATGCGCACGCACGCTACAAGCCCGGGAAGCGCTGTCTTCTTGTATTCAGCCGTCATGTCCCTCTAAGTACCCCTCCTCAGCAGTATAGATCACCCTCGCCCGTTAACACTTACCGTGCCCTTCTCGTCCTCGCTCTGGCACCTCTCCCCGTACTCTCCTTCCACAACCAGGTCCGACCTGCGAGCCCCACAGAGCAGCGCGCCTCCCGGTCCCTGGACAGCCTCTGCCCATTTTCAGGGGCATAACACAGGCCCCCGCGTTGCGGGGGCGGGGGCGCAGCTTCAGGGGCCCCCTCAGCGAGACCCAGTAAGCACTATATATAGTCAGGTATTTGCTAATGAAATCGTTACGTGCATGGCAGTCGTTCGATGCACCAGCACCTGGTCCTCGCAGTGGCCTCTTCATATTGGTGAGCATGGATGTCTCTCCATCTGCGGCTGCGCAGTATTCTCCCATAGGGTGGGGCTGGCCTGGTGACCATTATCATGCGCATTGCGCAAGCGTGACTGGTGAGCCGAGGCATCAAAGAGGCCAGAGATAACTGAAAGGGACCATGCGGCCGCAGCCCGCAGGCCATAATTGAATTATTTCTGCCCGCAGGTGAGTCTGTCTATGCATCCATGTCCGAGGAGCAAGCAAGGAGTCCATGTCAGAGAGTGGAATGGTATTAAAAGTGAAACGTCACATAAGCCTCGGTTCCGTTCTGCGAGTGCAGACAGAGACCGCGAGGATTGCTCCAGTGCGAGTTTTTATTCATGAGGATTCAAAGCTGCCAAGGTTTCAGATTACTGTGTGTAACATTTTCATAATTTCTTAGTAAATATGATTGAACTTTTAACGACTATGCGTGGCACTTTGTTACGAGCAAAATTAAGCAATGAAGACAAGGGCAATAGATGAATATCAGAAATATTGAACGAATGTGAATCCACCAGCAGCACTCTGCTGCCTGTAGGTAACTTGGTTTAGCAGTAATGCCACGTTTTACTGAATGTTGCACTCCATAATTATGCATTTGTTGCATTATTGTTTACAGTCCGTAATCGTTTATTTTTCATGCTGCTCGTGCTCCCGTAATCTGTTGTGTATGAGTGTAGCAGGGCTAAGCACAGCGCTATCTCGGGATAAGGTCTCAGACAGATTGCCCACCCCTGAGCTATAATATGTGGACAAGGCAAAATGACAAATGGCACAGTGTAGATTATTGCAATTTTAAGTAAACTACTGCAGAGCCCAAAAGGCCGAAACTACCATCAACACTGTTAAATGCGATTCGTTCTTTCAAGAGCTCAGAGAGGAGCGACCGTGCCAAATTAGACACTCTCTTTACCAGACGATTATCAAGCAACCTTAGAGCTCTACACTCGCTTTCTTATCACTTGTCCACCTCTCGTCTGCTGCTCTCCTCTCTCTCTCATTACGTTTCTCTCTCTAGCTCTCTCCATCTCTCTTTTCATCCTCATCTTGTCTATTATTGTCCTCTGCTCCCTTTCTCTAATTCCTATCCCTCTTTCTCTTCCTCTTTTTACCCTCTCTCTTTATCTTCCTACCAATCTCTCGCCTTCATCTTCCTTCTCTCTCATGTTCATCAATCCCTCTCTCCCTGTTATCTTTTTCTCTCCATCTTATCCTCTCTTGCGCACACTCCTTTCTTTCTTTCCTCCTGTCTTCATCCTCTGCCCTCTTAGTCCTTCACCTCTGTCTTTGCCTCTCTGTAACGCTATGTTCCAGCCCGTCCTTTCAAAGAGACAATACTATCGGGCGACATGCTGCACTAGCCTCAGGCAGTGCAGTATGTCAGAAAATGGTGAATTAGGTCCTTTCCCTCACACGCCCTTATGACCCATCAGAAGCCATGATAATGGAAAAGGACAGCCTTCCGTCCTATCTGAGCTTCTGATTGGGCATAAGGGTGTGATCCTCGCTCTGGCACACTTTTGACTGAATCTGGGCACTTGGGAACCGTGATTCATGAAGTGCATGTCAAGGACTGCCTCGGGTAAGTTTCACTTATGTCTATGTCTGAAAGCATGTGCATATTTTTTTCCATGTGTCTGCCAGCCTGCACCAGTGTATGTGTATGTTAATGTGTGTATGTGTGAGATTTTACACAATTGTATCAGAATACTTTAAAAAAATGTTTTTTGTGGCAATGCTACCTGCGTCGCTTCCCCTCGCCCTTTCACCCGGGAAGTGTATTCAAGGTGCAAATAACTTCTCAGGAAGCTACAAAAAACATTTAAAACGCCCCCCGGGTCCCCCCCCCCCCAAAAAAAATATTCTGCCAATGCATGCACCACGTAGAACAGACAGTCAGTAGCAGTGATAAGGGTCATACATATCCGGTTAATATGGAATGCTACAGACATAAATAGAAAACTCTGACACCGTTACATTTCTTATGTGTAAAAGTGCAGTTTCACACTGTTTGTTATTTTCTGATCTATGGCACAGCTCCACTTTAACAAGCAGCATTTAGAACAATTAAATCTGGTTGTAGTTCTGAGCAGAATCGGGTGCCTCATTGAAATGTAATCCTAGGTGACGTGGCAACCAGGCTCAACATAAAAACTCAATTTGCAGCCTCAGCTTCAGTTTAAGGTGTCTGATTGGAATGGCCTTTGAATTTACCAATCGTTGACTTAGGTGCTGCACATGGTTATAAAAAAAGAACGTTATTACAGAATTGTTGGTGTATATAGGTTAGGATGATAAGAAAGGCCATTACAAGCCAGTGAAGCGTGGGCTAGAAATTGCCCCAAACAGAAGGACTGACAAAAACAGCAGATCCACAATGTGAAAATAGATACTTCGAAGGAGTGTACTTACTTATTCTGTGTCATAGATGTACACTAAAATGTATTGATGTGTGTGGGGGGGAGCATCAGGAGGGAATTGCGTTCATGGAGCACAAAATGTGTGTTAAAATAACTGGAACGAAGTTGGAGAGGCTAGTCTTGCAATCAGCTTCTTCCTTTCCTTTGTTTCTCCCTCTCCTATTACTCCTTTTCTCCGGTTTATGTTGCTTTGCCAGTTCTCTTCTCTTTCATGTTCCTTGTTGTGCCATTGTCCTCCCTTTCCTCTTTCTTGCTCTTTTCTTTCTCCTCTTCACTTTCTTGCTTTCAATCTCCTCTTTACTTTTTCTTTCCTCTTTCAATCATTTTGTGTCCACTTACCGCTCATATTCACGTAACTCATCCCATCTCTAGTTCCCTCTTTTACTTTTTCTCTCCTCTCCTCATCTTTCCTCTTTCTTTCTCTCCCCTCATGTTTTCACACCCTCTCCTTGTTTTTGCGTGTTCTCTTTCCCATCTGCTTTCCTCGTTCCTTTCTTCCCTTCTATATTCCCCTTATATTATTTTATTCTCACATTGTTTATTCTCATCTCCTTCTTGCTGTCTTCCCCATTTCCATTACCACTCTTCACAATTTGATAATCTCACTATTAACTCTCTCTTTTTCTCTCCTCTCCTTTTGTTTGCTCTCCTCTTGCTTCACTTTCTTTACATGATCCTCATCTTTTCATTCCATCCACTTTTCTCCCACCTCTTTCATTCTGCTGTCCACCTTTCTCTACGTTTTTCTCCTCTCCCCTTTTCATGTCTTCTATTTTTCCTCTCCTCATTTGCTCTCCCTCATTTTCTTTTTTTAGTTTTCACAATTTGGCTCATCTTTCCTCTTCTCCCTACATTTACTCCTAATGCACTTCCCATCTCTTTAACAGAGCCTCAAAGCACATCTAGTTCCACACACCTAAATTCCTTGCATACCTGAAAATAAATGGTCCACCAGTCTAATATTCTTGAGAATGTGGATACATTGCAGCATCACAGACAGCTCACACCCATCATCTGAAACCCTCTCTATTACACCACTCTCATGTCACTCTGCCTATTATTTCACGTCCTCATGCTGGCTCCTCTCATCCCCGCTCACATTTAACTAAAAGGTCCCCTTCCTCTCTTCTCTTCACTCTTTTCAACTTTCCCTCCCGTTGTAAACCTCTTGTCCCCCTGTCTCCCTCCCCCACACTCCCCAATTCCCCCACCACCAACTACTATAGTTGGCTCCTGGCCATCTTCCACATCGGAACTTCCCACACAACAATACACCCAACATTGTACCATTTCCTATGATCTCACCTCACATAACCATACGATACTTCTGCATTTGGCCAATATACTCTCTACTGTGGATTGATTCCTGTCTTTCTTGTGCTCCCTCTCCTGCCTCTCACTCTCCTGCTCACTGTCCACACCTGTTCTAGACCATCACTTACTCAACAACACACCACCACTAAAACTCAGTCTCCAAATAAAACTCACCGGCGACTTCATCCCTGGTGCCTACTTTGCCTTCTCTTCTTAGAGTACCACAATATTCCATGGCATACAACCCAGGTCACAGCATATCATACAAACTCCACATCGAGAACACCACCCGCCTTCACACTTCGGCACATGACTCAACACTGCAGAGACATGGTCAACAGCATCACTT
The DNA here is from genome assembly GCF_964263255.1 of Lissotriton vulgaris. Classification (NCBI taxonomy): domain Eukaryota; kingdom Metazoa; phylum Chordata; class Amphibia; order Caudata; family Salamandridae; genus Lissotriton; species Lissotriton vulgaris. The sequence goes on along the minus strand of NC_141699.1, from coordinate 225,722,358 downwards.
AATACATCTCACCATACACCATGAGGGAACTCTTGCCTTAACTCACTTCAGCATACCACTAGCTCACACAACATAGACCATTGTGTCCCTTGTGACTAACACATTTCAGTACACCAATCTATCACACCCATTTCAGTGGCCATTTTTCTGATTAAAGACCAATACATAAAAGTCCTATGTGAAAGCATATTTAAAGACAGCAAACTTTGCCGAAGGACATAAGTGCATTTCTCCAAAGACAAAGGCCATGCTCCATTTTTAGGCACAAGGAGATTTTCTGAGATTCAAAACTACTTCCTAGTGTTGCATAAATAGCAGCTATACCTACTAGGGAACATTGCCTTTAACATTCACCTTCCCGTCAGACGTCAATACGATTAGTCAACTTAAAGGAAAGTCTGTTGTAATTCCCAGTGCCCACCATATATATGGCATAGCAATTTTGCTTATTCTCTTTGCTGTCTTGCTTAGTCAGAATCAAAAACGTTGTTTACGTCTCACCACTTTCTAAATCCACCAGCCGCCTCTGCCTGATGGAGTCGGGGGGGGGGGGGGGGGGTCCCTCTAGGTACCTTGCAGGGGGGCCCCCTCAGGTTTCGTTACGCCACTGCTTTCCTCGGTGGCCAGGTATGGCCATACCTGCCACAGGGTCTCATCCATGCAAGCGGACTAGAGGGTCCTCTATCCCTGAGCATTCGAGCGAACGCGCTCCACCCCCCACCTGCGCAGTAGTCCATCCGGCAGGCGCGCGCTCGCGACTCCACTCCTGACCCGTTACAGGAACAGAGAAAGTTGCAGTCGCGTCCTAGAGACGGCGCGCTCCCGCCGCCTCCTTCCCTCGCTCTGACCGCAAGCGCGCGCGCCAGCCTGCACCTGGTGAGGGCAACGGCGTGAGACAGCGGAACCCGGGCAGAGCGCGAGATCCTGCCCCGCAGCAATGCCTCCACAGCCCGAGTGCGGCAGAGGAAGCTTCCCCACTCTGCCCCGCCTGCCCGAAGAGGGTGAGTTGGGGAAGAAGGGATATTGCTTTCAACTATCTGTTCTAAAGTTACACGTCCCAGCAATCACAGCCTCTCCTACGGTGAAGCTTCAACTTTCTCTGAAACGTGTAATGCTGCCTGTACCCTGGCATCGCCAATTAATTATACCAAAGGGCCCTCTTTGCTGCTCATGTGCACATGACTTCATCTTTCACGTTTCCTTTCTAATCGCCATCGCCGCCCCTCCCGCCTCATGCAACATCAAAATCCAAATCCGGATTCCTATTCGTGACGTCACTGCATGTTCCTTACTTGCTTTATATTTCGATATCAATGTAGTCTCATTGCTGCTTTGTCTTTTTATTATCCATTCCCTACACTTGTTTTATGTGATGTCATCGCCCACTCATGACGGATGGGATGTGATGTCATTGCCCACTGACTCCTTGATTTATGCGCCATTATTGCCCGATTCCTAATTGTTTTTTGCGGCATCATTGCCAGTTCCACACTTACTTACATGTTATCTTTGCCCACCCTACCACACGTTTAATTTGATGTTATTGCCCCCCTCGCTGCTTGTTTATATTTTAATATTTCCGACCCCTAATTGTTGTATACACTACCATTGCCTACTCCTCGCCTTTGTTTTACGTGCTGTACGTACAATATAGATTGTGACATCAATGCACAATCTAAGCTTGTCTTTTGTGATATCACAAATTATTTAACTTGGCTACATCACTGTCCCCACACCCTTTGCAATTTAGTGGACTTGGAGCGATTGTTCATTTGAAACAAGTTTACACATATTTACATCTTCATGGTGGACTGTAAAATAAAACTGCGAGGGACACTCTGATACCCACTTGTGTCATTTTCGTGCTATACAAATCTTTTAAAATAAATACAAAAAAATAAGACCTATCACCACACTGCCTTCCTTGCACCCTGATGGCCAAACCTCACATCACCACAGCACAAACAGGAAGCAGGCCGTTTAAGGAATCCGATGCCCATGATGAGCCAGCAGTTTCAGACCTACAGAGTTCAGAGTTGATTTCAGACTCAATTCAAACCCAAAACGTTACGGAAGATAAGGGTTTGCCATTGTTTACTTTTTGTTTTATAATTAAGATATTGTACTTCGAATCGGCCAAACCAACTTGTTTAAACAGGCACCCACACAGCACCAGCCGTCAGTGCACGCTTTCACCGGGCACAAACATCACCAGCCGTCAGTGCACGCTTCCACCAGGCACACACCACCAGACGTCTGTGCACGCTTTCACCAGACACACACACCAGCCGTCAATGCACACATCCAACAGGCACACACACCACCAGCCTTCAGTGCAAGCTTCCAGGCACACACACCACCAGCCGTCAGTGCACGCTTTGCCACCAGGCATACACACCACCAACCGTCAGTGCACGCTTTCACCAAGCATACACACCACCGGCCGTCAGTGCACACTTTCACCAGGCACAGACACCATCAGTCGTCCGTGCACGCTTTCACTGGGCACAAACACCACCAGCCGTCAGTGCACGCTTTCACTGGCCACAAACACCACCAGCCATTAGGGCATGCTTTCACCAGGCACAAACACCACCAGCCGTCAGTGCACGCTTTCACCAGGCACACACCACCAGCCATCAGTGCACGGTTTCACCAGGCACACACACACCACCAGCCATCAATGCACGCTTTCACCAGGCACACACACACCACCAGCCATCAGTGCACGCTTTCACCAGGAAGACACCACCAGCCCTCAGTGCATGCTTTCACCAGGCACACACACCTCCAGCTGTCCGTGCGCGCTTCCACCAGGCACACACACCAGCAGCCTTCAGTGAACGCTTCCAGACACACACACCACCAGCCGTCAGTGCACGCTATGCCACCAGGCACACACACCACCAGCCGTCAGTGCAAGCTTTGCCACCAGGCACACACACCACCAGCCGTCAGTGCACACTTTCAACAGGCACACACACACACACCACCAGCCGTCAGTGCACGCTTTCACCAGGCATACACACCACTGGCTGTCAGTGTACACTTTCAACAGGCACAGACACCATCAGCCGTCAGTGCACAGTTTCACCTGGCACAAACACCACCAGCCGTCAGTGCACAGTTTCACCGGGCACAAACACCACCAGCCGTCAGTGCATGCTTCCACCAGGCACACACCACCAGACGTCAGTGCACGCTTTCACCAGGCACACACACACACACACACACACACCACCAGCCGTCCGTGCACGCTTTCACCAGGCACACACACACCACCAGCCGTCCGTGCACGCTTTCACCAGGCACACACACACCACCAGCCGTCCGTGCACGCTTTCACCAGGCACACACACACCACCAGCCGTCCGTGCACGCTTCCACCAGGCACACATACCACCAGCCATCAGTGCACACATCAATTGTTAACGCATCCACAATTAACTATTGTAGCAATCGCAGTATGGCGCACTTTTCTTTTAAACATCTTCATCTAAAGCGCAGCATGCCACCATTGCTACAAAAATAAATACACATTTGTTTGGCCTACAATTTACAGACTTTTGTTGCAATTGGTGTTGCAATATTTAGCAATGCCAATAGCTCAAAATTAATTAATGCGCGACCTATTGCATTGCAAATGCTTGTTTATGAAAAAGTGTTGTAAACTTTAAAGTTCATCTCTCCTGCAGTCTTTATTAGCATGCTCCTGGAAAATACAACCCTGACAGTCTACACTATAAATCAGTGGTTCCCAAAATGTTTCGACCCACGGCTCCCTTGGCCTATTGGCCACATCTCCCACTGTTACTTTTTTAGGGAGGGTCTGGAGGATGTAAGCCAGGCCTCAGGAGTACTTTCATTTTTGTCCCTGAAATTAATTGGGATGAACCTAATGAAGGTATTATAATAATATACGCAGAGTGTTTCTTATTATTAAGGCTTTACCTCTATTAAAATATTTGTAGTTACACTTTTTTGCCCATGCATTTTTAGAGACCCTTCTCAAACTTTTTTTTTAACCAACTTACAGTACTAGATAGCACCCCTATGCATGTAGGCTCCATTGCCAAAGTGTTTCTACGCTTATATTTGCAGGCACTTCTACCCATGTCATACGTGCCAACGCACCTGTCTTTTTTTTTTTTTTGTCCTCATCTCACCTTGTCAAGTCGTTGTGGTTCTTTTTGCAGCCTTTAACTCTATCTGGGCACCACAAGGCTTCCCACATTCACTTGGGTCTCCTGACCATCCCCTTTTAGTGCGGGGACATGGTGTAATCATTGGACCGACTGAATAAGTCTTAGATTTCGTCCCCAACTCATTAGAGGATGCCAGATAGCTTATCCTCTACGGCCTCATACTCCAACCTGGCCAAAGTGAAAGCTGCTTTAAGCCAATCCTCTTTTCAGGGGGAGAGGGTCTTTCCACCTCCTACAGATTTCTCTCCTTGTCAATAAGATCATATATAGCAACAGACCTTTATCCTACCGTGAGGCAGTCTGACAGAATAGGCCATCATCCCCGAATAGAATCAGGGGGAGATTTACCTCCACTCTGGTCTTGAATATTCCCAACAGAGTGTCCCCAACCCCTTCCTAAAAGAAGTCCAGCACTGTACAATCAAAAAAAATGTGTATATCATTTGCTAATGGGGGATGACCTCTTGGACATTTTGGTGGAGGCGTTGGAGCAAATTTTGCTATTTTATGGGACGCATAGTAAAGTCTATTGATGACAAAAAGGTGGTTCTTTTTTAAGCAAGCAGGTTTTATAAACTTATATAGTGTCTTTAGAGATGATTCAAAGAGGGTCTCGGCCTGCATTTCCATGGGAGATTGACTCCATACCACTTCTGAGGCGGGAATCCCAGTCTTCGGTTTTTAATAAGTGGTTATACCAGATCGATATTTCCTTCTTAACTGGTGAGGTGGATTGACACATCCTCTAAATTTCAACGTTTCCTTTTATCTCACCCTGCTCTGCGACAGACCAGGAAACTAATTGAAGATATTTAAATCTTGATAATCCAATCCCTACCTTCGCCCTCAAATATTCCCATGGATGTATCCCATCTTCATCAATCAGGTCTGACCACATAGTGATTCCAGCCCTCTTTATTGGCACCCCTAGGGTATCTTTAAGACATTCTGGGGTTCCGGGCGAGTCCCAAATAGGAGCAAGATCTGAATAGTAACCAATCCCCCAACTGGTCCTTACCCTATACCACGCCTCCAGGGCTGCCCTTAGGACCTTCAGACGTACCCGCTTAAAGAATCTCTGGGAACCAAATTTGTACAGGAAAGCTTCTCCTCCGCCACCTCCTTCTGCTCTCGCCATCTCACCCAACACTCTGCCCCAGGTTGACCCGTTTGGTTTGATGAGTAGCATCCGAACGCTCTTAAATTGAAATGCTGCTGCATATAGATTTATGTCGGGAAGAGCAAGCCCTCCTTTAAGCAGTCTGCGTCTAAGCTTTTTCCCGGTCAAATTAACCCCTTTATCCCCCCATACAAAGCTTCCTATCTTGCTCTACACCTTACTTATAGTCTTTTTTGGGAAAGGTAGAGGAATGGTTGAAAATAGATAACGCACCTGTCTCAGCAAGGTGACTCATGTTTTTTTAAACCAAATACAGCTTTATATTAGCTGTCTCCTTCCTAAAATACCCTCAACTCATTGCAAGCCAAATAAATTCCTCAGATTTTTTTTTATTAAAACATTTTGTTATAAACTGCCCTCTTTCTTGCTTCCAAATGTTGGCATTATGCAATATACTGTGTTTTACATCCCTGTGCTAGTGGAGAGAGCCTGCCTGTCTAGAAATGTGTTTGTGCTGGAGGAAATGTGTAGTGGAAGTACCTAAGCTTCAAGTACACATTTCAATACTTAACACTTAGTGTGTTTGAGAGGCAGGACCACTTTATTTTCCTGATAACTTGCAATTGTTTAAAATGCATTTGGGAAAAAACTAAACTATCAACGAGTCTAACAAAATAAATCTGGAATCTTATGCTTTGGGATTGTTGGAACGTGGAGATCCAGTAAAATATGGAGGCAATCTCCCTTGATATGCCATCAATTAAGAACTAGGTTTACAAATTTAGGCATGTCGCTTACAATTCATCGACCTCATGCAATTGTCTAATTAGTTAACTTTGACATTAAATATTTTAAAGTATTTGGTGAGCGACTCCCCTGGCTAGTTTTGACTGCGCACGAGGGAGCCACGGCGAACAGATTGGGAACCCCTTGAATAGATGAATGAAAAATGACTTTCAGTGATGGACACTATACAGATCTTTTCCTGGAAGTTATACATATATTGAAGAAGGTGTTCCAGGGTCCGCGCAGGCAGCACGGAATTGTTTGAGGTTTATGACTTGAGTGAAGATACCTACGATGCAAGACCAGGTTACCTTTTTATTCCATTAGAGCAGGACCATTTAGTCTGTCTGAAATATCTACCCTTGCCATGTGCCAGTTATTAGGAGCTAGAATAATATGTATCAGTCTTTGTCCAAGCATAATAATTTTGACACTTTGTTGAAAACAATTTAAAGTAATTTTGAGCTCACTTATAGTCTTGGATGTGTAAGCAATCATCTGCTCCTAGTATGCTCTGCTCATGGTTAGGGATAAGATGTTTTCAGCTTATGCGGTGGCACTGCCCTGGCTGCATCATACCGGCAGCTAAACCCGCCGTTTATTGTTTGCTCTGCAATTGGGCTACTGAATGCAGAGACACTGCAGGGTTGGGCTAGATCTAATTTGACACTGAGCGGCTAAGGTGGCCACACCAGGATTAGTCTACTAATGTTGGTGTGCTCCAAATGCATACTAACTTACATTGACTCATGCTCGGAGTCTCACTCACACTGGTGTAGTGCAGGAGTGGCAACAGCTAGGGAAGATAGAGGACACAGTAGAAAGACTGAAAACAAGAGACAAAACAAGAACCAGCAAGAGTTATTTAGAGGTAGGGAGTGTCTGATGATTGATTAAAGATGCATAAGGGAAAAAACAAGCTTACGAGCCTTAATAATCATCACACCAATATTCAATAGCACCAGCCACAGGCTTTTGAGCAAAACCTGGCCACGCAGCTTAATGTTTTACAAATTAATCACTTAGAGTGACTGATACTATGTTGTAATGATTGGACAAAACCCTGTGTGTAAGTGACTCACTACAGCTGGTTGACGCTTTTGTTAGGACAATCTTTCTCTCCCACTCCCATGTCGACATTAAGTGGAACGATTGCAAAAAAAAAGTTTTATTGTATAAACCAAAATTCGACATTCATACAGACAGCGAACCATAAATGATACATCTACTAAAGATTAACAGCCATCTTCACACTTTATTCTCTCATTTCTCCATCTTCTTCCTCTTCTTCCACTCCTCTGATATAGAGGACATTGTTACACCTTATCAGGACTTAACCCAGATGTCCAGATAACACCCCCTCAATGTATTCTTCTGTGTTTGCCAGCTGCATGTTCATATATCCATCGACAGATACTAGATACCCTTTGTATTCCATTCCCCATTTTAGTTTGACAATTACTGGTTTGCCAGTCAGCCATTGAGGAAAGGCTGTGGGTTCAGTGGTAGACTCATGCTGGGTTAATTTTCCCTCACCGGGAAAACACAAAAAAATTCCTCCCCGGGGCCGCAGAAATCACGCGCCACTGCTGGAGTGGAACGATTGCAATGTGAAACTGAACCAAAAATTATTTTAGTACATAGGACAGTTTGTAACATTTAATATTACTTCTCTCTGAGAACAGGTACATCAATCATTCCTTATTTACAATTCAGTGCAGACCTCCTCCATGATGATTATAATGATTGTGTGTGTGTGTTGGAGTAAGTGAAATGAAATGAAATGAATGAAACTTATATAGCGCACGACTTACCCTGGGGCATCTCCGCGCTTGCTTAGGGAACCCGTCCTGGTATTCCCCTGTGAGATAACCCTGGCAGGGTATCCACAAGGTGAAAGCCAGGCATCCCACCGCGAGGGGCCGTTGTGGAGATTAAGCAAGCTATTGCCCAGAGTCGCAGAGTGTGAACCCGTGAGTCAAGAGGGCACCGGAGCGAGAATTAACGAGTCCGTGGAATTTTGAGCCCAAGACCCGCCGAGGCGGGGAATTGAACCCTGGTCCCGGGCCGAACTCAAGCTCCAGGTCTGCCGCCTCTAACCCCTGAGCCACACTTCTCCAAGTGGTACGTCCATAAGCTTGCTGTCTGTGTCTTATATAGAGGACACCTTCGACCAGTCCTAGCTTTTTTATCCAGGAGCACTTTGCATTCCCAGAAGTAGACTGATGTTGCATAACCACTTAAGGAGTGTTGTGGTGATGTTAAAGCCATTTCTAGGCACAAAATGGCATCGTATCGGCCATCTATTTAATTTTATTGGTAAAACTTTGTTGTATTCGCAATAAGGTTTCACACACAAATCATTGAAAAGTCATATTTAAATAAAAGTAAGCTTGGCAGTTTTGAATATCACTGACTAAAAATCCATAAAACAGCCGATGTCCCAGAAGACTAGTTAAACTGCATAACGTATGGCGGGTTTTTCTGTGTACTTATGTAGGAGGCTGCCTTTTCCTGACAAGAATTACAAATACCTCTTAAACTACGAATTTCATCCATCTCAAAATTTTCACACTATCAACATGTCCAGTTTGCCTGTTGAGCATAGCACAGGAACATATTGCTCCTACTCTTCCTTTACTCCTACTTTTTTTATTTTTAAGACAAAATGGGCTTGTTGATAGTTGTGAAACATTTGAGATGGGTATATTGAATTCTTGTCAGGAAAAGGCAGCCTGAAACAATATGTTCCTGTGCTATGCCCAACAGAAACCACTATAAACCAGTAGTGTATGCTGGCTGTAACACTCTACAAATCCACAAAACACGAGGAGCCCACTTTCCTAGATAAGGCCAGTTAACAATGTTTTTGAAGCCGGAGTTGAGAGAGGTGCAAATGCAAATCATACTGCTGACGTGTCAAAAGGGGGTGGGGTCGCACACCACTCACTCACCAGCGGGATCGCCCCTAAGGACTATGGTCAGTGTAGTTTTGTATTCCGCGATGTATCTTTCTTCGCCATCCCTGGACACGTGTTTCGGGGTATTTACCCCTCATCAGCAGGGAATAGGCCATCTTCTTATTTTCTGGGGTTGCCGGTGGCTGCCAAATATTGCCAGGTCTAGTACCACACAGGCGCGCGGGTGCGGGGTCCCAGGCTCGTCAGCCCGCTTAAACATTTCAAAAGGGGGTGGGGTCGCACACTGCCTATCCCTGCTGACGAGGGTTGAAAACCCGAAACACGTGTCCAGGGATGGCGAAGACAGCGAAGATAGCAAGATCGAAAGATGATGCATCGCGAACACTCTACTACAATGACCAGAGTCCTTAGGGGCAACTTCCGCCGGTGTGTGAGTAGTGTGCGACCCCACCCCCTTTTTGTAACTTTAAGCTCCCTTGAACAGCGGGCTGACGAGCCTGGGATCCCGCACCTACACGCCGGAGTGGTACTATACCTGGCAGATATTGGCAGCCATCGGCGACCCCAGAACACTGCCTATCCCTGCTGACGAGGGTTGAAAACCCGAAACACGTGTCCAGGGATGGCGAAGACAGCGAAGATAGCAAGATCGAAAGATGATGCATCGCGAACACTCTACTACAATGACCAGAGTCCTTAGGGGCAACTTCCGCCGGTGTGTGAGTAGTGTGCGACCCCACCCCCTTTTTGTAACTTTAAGCTCCCTTGAGCAGCGGGCTGACGAGCCTAGGATCCCGCACCTACGCGCCGGAGTGGTACTATACCTGGCAGATATTGGCAGCCATCGGCGACCCCAGAACACTGCCTATCCCTGCTGACGAGGGTTGAAAACCCGAAACACGTGTCCAGGGATGGCGAAGACAGCGAAGATAGCAAGATCGAAAGATGATGCATCGCGAACACTCTACTACAATGACCAGAGTCCTTAGGGGCAACTTCCGCCGGTGTGTGAGTAGTGTGCGACCCCACCCCCTTTTTGTAACTTTAAGCTCCCTTGAGCAGCGGGCTGACGAGCCTGGGATCCCGCACCTACGCGCCGGAGTGGTACTATACCTGGCAGATATTGGCAGCCATCGGCGACCCCAGAACACTGCCTATCCCTGCTGACGAGGGTTGAAAACCCGAAACACGTGTCCAGGGATGGCGAAGACAGCGAAGATAGCAAGATCGAAAGATGATGCATCGCGAACACTCTACTACAATGACCAGAGTCCTTAGGGGCAACTTCCGCCGGTGTGTGAGTAGTGTGCGACCCCACCCCCTTTTTGTAACTTTAAGCTCCCTTGAGCAGCGGGCTGACGAGCCTGGGATCCCGCACCTACGCGCCGGAGTGGTACTATACCTGGCAGATATTGGCAGCCATCGGCGACCCCAGAACACTGCCTATCCCTGCTGACGAGGGTTGAAAACCCGAAACACGTGTCCAGGGATGGCGAAGATAGCAAGATCGAAAGATGATGCATCGCGAACACTCTACTACAATGACCAGAGTCCTTAGGGGCAACTTCCGCCGGTGTGTGAGTAGTGTGCGACCCCACCCCCTTTTTATACTGCTGACGTGGTAACAGCGCATTAAGATCAAGTACAGACCCAACCTGGGCTGACAGTCATTCTACCCTTCTCCCCCATGCCCACTTACAGTACCAGATTGCAGAGTAAATGCACAGAAATGCAACCGATCAGGCGAGGTAGGTCCCAAGAGCGTTTCATCATCCCGAATACTGACGCCAGCCTTGAAATTACAAGAAGAGTCCCAGACTCCTTCCACTTCAAATGCAGGTGCTCAGTCCACTAAAACTATAAGGAGCGGCAAGCTCCTAATAAGAACAACCACCATGGCTAAAGGACCTGACATGAGAGGCATAAAACAGTTTGGGAATGCACCAGAAAAAAGGAAGACATACCCCTGATAGCAACAGAATTAATCAGTTTTCAGTGAAAAATCGTCATAAAACCAGGACTAAGAAGGAAGAAAGTCAAAAATACAGTGTCCCCACATATAGCATATACTGTAGCTGGTGGCACATCCTTGTGTCTTTGTAAGTTATATCTTGCCATTCCACAAAGATTAGAGGTGTACGAATATGCATTAATAAAAACTATGTTGTATACAGGTGGTATGTCAGACATCACTCTGCAATGAAGATTTTTTTTATAGAAAATTGAGTCATTCTTGTAGCAGGGTGGACAGTTGTATTCTGTGCACCTTCAACCACATAAATTAGGGATTTCTGATTTCAGAAAAATGCTATAAGTATTGATCCAATACTTGATTTTGACTTTCCTTCTGATTGATGCTTATAGGGGTTCACCAGACATAAGCTCTTCTTTGCCCTTTCCAACTGTACAGAATTCAGTTGTATACTGAAAACCATATAATCTGATACAAAGATATGTGGTGAAGAATGCAGATATTGGGTGTTCGAAACAAAAATATGTTCCATATGAGTCTCTGTAGAAATTGTCCTTGAGTTACCAGAAACCAAATGTTCCAATAAAGTTATTATCTGCCAAATGGCACTGTTAATAAGTTGCGAACCAGGGCTGAAGACTGCCTAAAGGCCATGGATGAGAGCTCTTAAAATAGGCACATATCCGATGAGTGCCCTGACATACAATTTGTCTTTGCAGCAAATGAATCTATGAACAGTCCAATAATATATGTGAAGCCGCATGGCAAAGTAGTAAAGTGTCATGGCATCAATTTAGGATTTCATCCTGAAGATCCCTAGCTGCCATGTCTAAGGCCTTGGACTTTAAGAGCACATATACTTATTAGGTAAATCTTTTATCTTCTGCACGCATATATGAGGAAAATGTAGTTCCTTCATCTGTGTCCAAAAATGAACATGCAAGTCCCATTATCTCAGTAGGATGCAGATTTGCTGATGGGTGTGAATCCTTTGTATAATTGTGGGCCAGCCATCAGCCACTGGACCCAGGTACTTTGAATTTGTATTGGAAAAAGTAGTAGTCCCAAAGTAGTGTATGAACGTTGATATTGGCATTACACTTGCAGGCTTCTCTAATCAGTCCCAATTTCCCGAAACAATCAAGCTGCCGGTGTTGTTTTTCTAGTCCAATACAAGTCTGCTATCATGGTTCTTTCCTTTAGTGAAAAGTTCAGTTCCAAGCAGAACACTAATTGAAGATTGGATGTCCCAAAATAACTACTCCAATAGATCTGTTGAGAGCATGAGAGAGAAATGAGGGCTGCTGAAAATCTGCTTCCTAAACTGCATCTGAGTACCAAATAGCCAGAGCATTTACTTTAGTTGTAAGTAATATGGAAAATAATTTAGACCTTTGTGTTTTCCCTTAGATTCCAAATAATTAGGGGTACTTGCATTTAAAATGCGCAGCCTATTGGTTTTGCTGATGCATGATGCTTTTTTTTTTGTTTTCATAAAATAACAGCTTGCCCTCAGCCTTTGAGAGGATTCATTTGTTATTTTCCATTTTACTTTGTAATGTGGAGAATGGTTCTTCCGGAGCCCAGATGGTTGTTTGAGTAGGAGAACGTTTGCTCTGTTAAGAGTAACATCATACTGATTTTAATAGCACTGCTGTAATCTAGTTGTAGATAATAGATTATGGTTAAATGTATATGTTTCCTAAGTTCATGCCTAAAGGGGGATTTAAAAAACTGTTACTTGCTATGTCTTTTAAAGTGTAGACCTTGAGTGCATCACATATGCAAGCTAGTAGCCGTCGTAAAAGTGTTCATTAGTGAGGGAGTGCCAAAGAAATGGACTCCCTGACTCCTACTTCTTGTAAGGATTTATTACATTGAGCATGCCGTCACCAAAACACCCAGTGCACTCTATTTACCTCTCGATATATCCATTGCTTTTATGAACCCGAAAATTAGAAAAACCTAGGTCAAACCTAGCAAACAGGTGCTGCATGATTGACTTGTGCATGTGTTAAATAGTAAGGTGAGAGAAACATGGACAACTTGGCCATGGATAGCAGGGTGGTTTCCTATTGCTTAGATGAACAACTAGCTAGAGGTGACTTGTAGCTGTTCTCCAGGAGAGTTAAATGAACAGCTAAGAGATACTCTCTTGTGAGTGTTTTTTACGAGACCACATAGGGCTATTAGACTCAATCAGCTTTATTTGCTCTGTAGAAGTTAGCATCTAAGGCAAATAGTGACCTTTATAAACTGTGCCATGTGATAGTCAAAAAATGCTTGGTGTATGTACTTTTTGTGGACTGAGTAGATACTGAATCTGACTTATTTTTATGCTTAGCTAGGTGACTTAATATAACCAGAATCTTTTGGTATTGTATTTAAATTTATACTGATCTCAGAATTACAATATAAAATATGATAATCTTTATGTATAGTTACTATGTTTTAGTGGAGTTTTGATGATACTCATGCATTCTGTGTGATAGGTCCTGTATGTGCGTGTACCAAACATTCAACTTCTTTTGATTGATCATTCTAAGATAGCCTTTATATCTGGTCTAACTTGTTAAATGGACCACCAAAACTAACTGGTGTCCCCTGATGTACCAATTGCAAGTTTTGATCTGTTAACATTTTTATAAAACTTTCAAGAGGATTTTTATTTTAGTAAAGCAATGTGTTTTTTTTTTAAAATAGTGTATAGTATGTGTAATGTTTATTATCTGACAGACAAGTATTACAGATGTTTTTCTTTTTGTGCTAGCAACTAGAGAACTGTAAATATTTCATTTCCTTATTTTCAGATTAATCCGAATACATCATCAATCCATTGGTGAAGTTAAAGGTGATCAGGTGTGTATAATATGGCAAAAAGACTGCAAGTAAATGGTGGAATTTATGAGTTACATGTCAGCACTTTTAGTCAAACTATTGAGTCTGAGCTGGAAATTTGAATTGTTGGTGGTTCATTTATCACCAGTGTAAACTACCAATCCCTAGGTTTAGTTTGAAAATATAAATGAAATAAGGAATATGTTTGTGTTTATTAATCAAAATCATTACAAATTAGAACTGTCAGCACCTTGGTAGACCCAAGTACTTGAAAAAACCAAACCAAACACAGGGAGTCTATGAGCACAACACTAATGGCTCAGCTGCTAACACCCCTCTCAGTGAGTGTCAGGGATGCCCTAGTCGTCCTCCAGCAGCTATCGCAAATCTCAAAGAGCACCTAAAGTATGAAAAATACATCAAAACTAAATTCAAAGGAGAATTGGTCGACAAGATCCATAACCATCTGAACGTGGATGACCATCAAACAGACTCAGTGATCAGTCCTATCATCTGGCTGTTCCACTTGTGCATCGGCAGGTCCCTTGATGATCGAGACCTCATGCCACATATTAATGGTACCGGATCTGGTCCACACAAACCTATGAACCGCCTTATGATGGCTGATTTTTGATGGTTAGATACTAAATTAGAAAAACAGTGCAACATAAACAAAACCTAGTGACTTAAAATAGAATGGTGTGTCCTCAAAAACTGCTATTTTAATACCAGTCAGGGCACACCCTCTAATTAAAAACTAGAACAGTGCAATTGACAGTGTGACCAAATAACTGTCAAATAAATGGGCCCACATGTTTCTGCCTTGTGGGCAAACCATCCCCAGCTTTCATCAGGGCTTCTGCTCATACAAAGTTGCTACTGTTATTAACGTGAACAAATAAACATATTTAATTAAATAATAAATGTTGGCAACGATACAACCTGTACCAACCGTGATTCTCTAATCCTCCTTGTCAATATATGTATGACGATCTGTGAGGAAAACATATATTTTTAATTAAAATGTATATAACAAACCCTAGTGCTTTCTGAAACAATTTATGCAGAATATCAAATACTTTTCTCGCCTAAGTTGACTGGGGAAAAGACCTCACCTCGCCTGGACAAAGCTCTGGACTAGGAGGCCCGCACTGTGGAAACTGGTGCAAACAGACAAAAGAAAGACATTCCATGTAACTCCTTATTGAGCAAGTATCCATGTCAACCTATATTGACTGTTTTCTGTCACCCTACTCCACTCCAACACAGTGAATCAATCGGTGATCTTTCCTAGTGAAATTACCAAGGTCACAGTGTTCACAAAATATACCTCTCTATGGCAAACTTACATATTTATATCTAAAGAATTCATATATTCTTACTTCAAAATACGATTTTACTTCTTTATTTTTAGTTTGTACGCTTCCGAAATGAGCTGGTTTGCAAGGAATGTTATCGTGTCATAACTACATCCCAACTTCAGCAGTATATTTGGAAAAGCAGTATAATTAAAAAGAGGTAAACTTGAAAAGAGCATCTGCTCAACTCTCCGTCGGTACCTCTGTCTCTCCTGCCCCGCCCACTGCGATGTCCGATGCCGAGTCTCCACGCCACTTTACTCTAGCCTTTTGATGCAGAACACCAGGCATAAGGCTGCAGCACACTCTCCGCGACGCGACACTGGAGAAGTGTGGCTCACTGGTTAGAGGAGGCAAACCCAGAAGCAGAGGTCAGACCCGGGACCAGGGTTCAATTCCCGACGCGGCAGGGTCTTGAGCCCAAATGTCCACGGACTCGATAATTCTCGCTTCGGTGCCCACTCGAATCATGGGTTCACACTCTGCAACTCTGGGCATTAGCTTGCTTAATCTCCACAACGGCCCCCCCACGGCGGGATGCCTGGCTTTCACCTTGGGGATGCCCAGTACGGGTTATCTCACAGGGAAAAGCCAGGACGGGTTCCCAAGGCAAGCGCTGAGATGCTCCAGGGTAAGTCGAGCGCTATATAAGACTGTACAATAATAATAATAATAATAATTCGACACGGAAGACGGGCGACGGATGCTCAAGGCAAGAGACCAAGGGACTGAGTTTGTTATACTCGCGGGGCACCGCTGAGAACGCCTCTTGCCTTGCTGCTGCAGCATGGATACATTTGTGTAGTTAAGTTGCATGCAAGCCACTCCACATGACAACTGGGGCCTAGCTCTACCTTGGTCACAGGAGTCGGATGGTTTGCAGCACGGAGCCCACTGAGTTTACAGCAGCGGTGGCACCAGGTTCATGATCTGCCAGGCGGTGTGGAGCTGCAGAGCCGGGGAGCTGAGGTGAGCGCGCGGAAGTCAGAGACTTTTCAAAAATCTACCCCTCGATTTTGCTATTTCACTGATCGTCAATTATGCTTTAGTTAGGCACTATAGGAAAGCCTACTAGCTGAGCTATACAGAAACTTTCCAACGTAGTGGCCCTCGGGGAACACACCTTGCAGATATTCTGTCCTTACTCCTATTTTCGTAACAAATAATAAATAATAAGGACCCGACTCGCCCTCCAATAAGGGCTTCCCTCTATTTGGGTCAATTTGAGCGCCCGGCACGCAACCTCTATACCTTGGCTGCAACCATGGCGGCTAGAGCTAAGCGTAAGCAGGATAAAATGGACCTTGCGAGAGAACTTTTAAAATCGCCACTAGTATCATACCTCAACCTGTGGTCAAAGGCGTGGAAAAAAAGGCAGAAGAAAGGCGCAACAAAGGAGCGCTTTAAAACTTAAAGCGGTGGAAGTGAGGGAAGCAGCTGGGAATTACAGACAAAATAAATATAGTGTCTTAAACAAGCAAGCTGAGGAAGAGGACCTGGAGGAAGAGGTGGGGGACGAAGATGAGGAAACGTTATCTGAACTTTCAGCAGAGTTAAGTCTGTTGGCGGTTGGAGAAAAAAGTGAGGGAGTCGGGGGAAACAAAGCAGATAAGGTGGAAAAGGCGGATAAGAATGGCAGTACGGCCAATGCTGTTAATATTGTCAATATTGTCCAAAACTTAGCCAAGAGGGTCAAGAGTCAATCAACCCCCAAGCAGTATCCTCTCTTCTCTAAACCGCTGCTCCAGCAGGGTCAGCTTACAAGTACACCTACGTGGGAAGAGAGAAGTCAAAGGGGAGCAAATGGCAATGCGGAGCAAGAGGTTTCTAATGAAAAAAGAAATATAATAAATTCAACATCGCCAGTGGCAGAGGCACAGTCTGGTTCAGAAGTAACGCCAGCGGCAGTGCCAAATGTCACTTCACTCCCCTCTATTAATGCATCACAATGTATCCAAAATTGGGCCTCTCCGGCCCCCTGCACCGCCCTCCCATGTTCCAATTTGCAATCCCAACCGCATCACAGTCCTGCCAAAATTGAAAAGACGGCCAATTCTGCCGTAAAAGTACCGCCTGTGAATATCTACTCTTCCCGTTCTCCTACAGTTATGGTAGATCCATGCCAAGCTATATGTTCACACGAGACCCAAGAGGACGAACTACCCATACCCCCAAACGTCTCAAAATTGAACTCTGTGGAGGACTTGCTCGCCACTATACTTCGTGACCTAAGGGATTTTAAAAGCTCCCAAGCCCATGAAATATCACAGCTGCACAAATGGAGGAGTGCTTTGAAAACCTTCCCATGAGTGTCTCGGAGGCTGAAGCTCGGATCTCGACCCTAGAAGATACTTTAACGACAATGCAGAAAGATCTTCATGTAGCAAACAGAGAGAAATCTCAATTAGCGGAAAAAATGCAGGACTTGGAAAATTATGACAGGCGGTCCAATCTACGGTTAGTAGGCATTTCCGAGGGCCTGGAAGATAAGGATGTGGTAAAGGGCACACAGAGTCCCTGCGCACAAACCCAATAACCTGAAATACCCTCGCACAATATTGCTTAACTTTTCGGATTTTAGGGTAAAGGAGAGAATCCTAAACACTGCCTTTTCAAAGAGAACATTCAATGCTGATGGAGTGAACAACTTTCGGATTTTCTCAGATATGTCGGCGGCATCCGCCCACAGACGCATGGACTTTGTTAAGATGATTGACTCTTTCAAGACTAAGGGGGCTCATGCCATGATTGTACAACAATCCAAATTGAAGGTGCTAGCAAAAGGGAGATTCTTTATCTTTACAGACTTGCATGAAGCCCAGTCATTTCTTGAAGGACTCGGCGCATAACTATATGTTGGATATCTAATTATTTGTTCTGTTTGAGTAAGAAAGGGGCGGGTCAAGGGGGGACAGGAAGCACACAAGGATGCAATAAAATGGCATCCACAAAGAAGAAAAGGACACAGAGAAGGACGGAACTGGGTCACAGGGGGCTACCGTCCACTCTAGGGGGAGGTAGGGAGGGGGGAGGTGAAGGGGGTGTCGCAGAGGGAAAAAGAGTTCATACACCAAAAAATCGCACGGCCAACTTTTGACACTGCTATGGCACGGCAAAACTTAGTAATATACCAGCAATAGTAGTTTGTTTTATGCCAATTGATTTTTCAATCCCTAGCATGGGAAGATACTCAAGATCTAAGTTGAGGTGCCTTATTAGAAGTATTGATGGTAATATTGTTTAAACCATGTTAGCCTGTCTCAGAGTGGAAAAGGTTGTAAGGTCTGAGTTCTATATCCTTTTTTTGCACAATGGTCAGTGATAGGAGGTCGTAGATTCCTTCCCCATAGTAGCATTGCTTTTCATACTATTGCTCGCTCTGACCTTTTATCTCCGGGTTCGTATAATCAGCACGTATTTGAACTTTAAGTATTGAAGCCGTATATCTGTTTTCTGTATTCGGAATATGAGAATTGCGTATTTTGCACAATAGGGCGTAATGTCCTCTAATCACTGCTTTGTATTTTGCACTTTAAATGTTGCTCCTCAATCACTCCTCAATTACTTGCTGCTATTGGAGTACTGTTTTGCGTATTTTGCACAAGGGGATGTTTAAATTCTTCCTGAACATATTTTATATATATTCTCTTTTTAAGCATGTTAACTAACGAGTAATATGTTGAAGTTTGTCTCCTTTAATGCAAATGGTTTGAACAACGTTCGCAAAAAAAATGCTATTGAGTGTTAGTTAAAAAGCCTCAGTCTGGATGTTATTTATTTACAAGAAACCAATCACAGAACCTAGGCTGAATCCGACAAAAATTTTTAAGGGATGGGTGGGTCACAAAATTTCTTCAGTAGCTGGGCTGGCGCAGAGGGGAGTATGCATTTTAATAGGCAGTCATGTAGGCTTTTCCTTAGAAGGGGCATTTACAGACCCCAGTGGTAGATGGGCACTTGCACATGGCAAATTAAATCATGCTAATATAATTTTAGCCACAATTTATGCACCAGTTATAGACGACCCTCTTCCAATCCTGCAATTGAAACAGGCTTTAACAGGTTTACCCGGGCAAATAATATGAAGGGGGTGTGGGGGGGGGGGGGGGGATTTTAATTTTTTACAAAATCCCTTAGTCGATTCATCCAAAAAAGAACGGCACCAGAATAAACCCCAAGTTGCTATTGGCATACAAAGCTGCAAACTAGATCTTGATGTCACCGATCACTGGCACTCCTGTAATAGCCTTAAACGTGAATACTCTTGCCATTCTGCAAAATATAATTCTGCATCTTGGTTAGACTTTTTTCTAACATCTCACGGGTTGGAGGTACATAAATATGCTCATCTACCGAACGCGTTTTCAGATCATGCAGTACTCTACATGGGGATAAGAATAGGGAGGCAAGAAACCGTGCCACCTAGGAGATGGTACTTTAATAAATTGAACCTCTCGGATACTCAATGGTGTGCAGACATCGAGGAAAAGATTGAGGAGTTTTTCGCGCGAAACAGAGGCACAGCCCCATTAAATACGACCTGGGATGCATTCAAGGCCACTATGCGGGGAATAATTACCTCCAAAGAAATACCAAAGCAGAAGGCAAGAAGGGAGGCGAAAATTAAATTACAAACAAATCTTACGCAGGCAACCCAAGAACATTATAGGGTGAGATCCTCACTTTCGGGACAAAGGGTATCCAAAGCAAAGAGAAAAATGAAGGATTTCTATTATGATTTAGGCGAGACTAATAGCAATCTTTATGCCCAAAACCTATATGAAGAGAGCGAATATACAGGAAAACTTTTGGCGTGGCAAGCCAAAGAAAATCAGGCCTGAAATAGGATAGAGCAACTAATTGACCCTGTCACCAAAATTCAGGTAAAGACTACAGCTTCCATTGGTGAGATGTTTTTAAAACATTATGAGGGAGTCTACCAAGCTACTGAAGGGGTTGCGCCTGAAACCATCGGGGAATTCTTAAGAGACACTAGAAATACCCAAATTAGATCATGAGGGGAAGAAATTGCTGATCGAGGACTTTACAAAGTCAGAACTCGATGAGGTAATTCGCTCTCTTCCCAACGGCAAGGCCAATGGCGACGACGGGCTCCCTGTAGAACTCTTTAAAAACTTTGATGGTACTTTGCATAAAGAATTCCTACTTCTAGCCAATTATTTAATACAAGGAGGATTACCCCTGGACTCTTTTCATTCAGCAGTGGTGGTTAGCATTTTAAACAAGATCGCCATCAGGAGCGAGATCAGAGATCATCATCCTCGCAGAGCTGAGTTTCTAAAAGAAAACAAAGGTCGACATTCTTATCCCGAATAACGCCTCTAACCTGAAAGGAATGTCTGACAACAGAGTGTGTGGCTTAATTCAGAACATGGCCCCGGGGAGGGAGGAGGGCTGTTTCACAAGCCTGAGATAAAGGAATAACATCTTTCCTCGGTTATCAAAGTGTGTTTTGTTGAGTACTGGTACTGTGAGAAGATACCTTGATGCCACGCAGGACGTTTTAATACAGTTCTGATAGTTCCTGTTAGACTTCTAGTCCTATAAAGAAGAGCCACGTGAATCAAGCAAGACAAGGTCTGTGTGGGAAGGATGGGGGCGAAATACATCTATTTGTGGATGTAAGCCATAGCAGGGGGTGTCTTTGTCCTGTTACTGCAAATTAATGACTATAAAAAACTAGTCTGTCAGGCAGGAGAACCTCTGACTATGGTCCATCATAGAAGTCGCAAAGTAAATTTATCTCTTCCTGTTTGTCACATTAGCTGTGTAAATTGCTCCTTTCACTTGTTTTTAATAAAAAAAAACATTAATCATCACCGACTGTGTTGCGGACATACAAATGTGTCTTGAATTCTGAGGCCTGTTCTTATATCGCCCCTCCAATCATGCACACACATTTGACATCAATAGTTGCTTTAATATTGTTGTATGTCAGTCACATATTCTGTCACTTTGCAGCTTGGCGTATAAACCCTCCGACATACATACAGGCCGATGACGTCACGCTGTATTTCTCACGTAGTATCGCAAATTTTCTGATAGATACATCTGCCTTGTGGATTCCTCACCTTGTGATTCCTCACCTTGTGAATATCCCCCTTGCGGCAGCAACGTTCGGAAAATTTCTACGTCATAGGAGCACGGCTTTGCGCGCGACTCCGTCTGACGTCACCGACTCCTCATAAGGCCCACGTCGGCGTGATGACATCAGTTCCCTTTTTTCCGCGTCGTCGACGCTAACGGTTTCTGGGATCTTCTGCGATACTTTGAGTATCTTGTTACTATTTTGTGTAACTGTTTCTCTTTTGAGATTTTCTTCTTCATCGAGGATGTCATCGAGGAAGACGGGGTTCAAGCTGTGTGGTTCCTGTGCCCAAATGATGTTGATCACTGATCCGCATGCCGATTGTCTGTGGTGTCTTGGGTCGGACCATGATGTTAAGAACTGTCGTTCCTGCTTCAAGATGAACCCCAAGGCCTTACGAGAGCAGGAGGCGAAGCTTCTTCTTGCGAAGGTGAAAGAAAGAGAAGCTGGAAGGTTTTCGAGGTCGGTTTCCAGGCGCTCTAAGTCGAGGCAGATGTCGCGGTCGAAGTCGAGGTAGAGGTCGGCTTCGAGATCGAGGTCCAGAGTGAGGTTGAGATCCAGAGAGAGGTCGAGGTCAGGATCCAAGTCAGCTTCGGGTCATGCTTCGAGCTCCTCGAGAAAGAAGCCCAAGAGGAGTAAGCATCGCTCTAAACATCACTCTGGCAAGGAGTCTTCGGATTCGAAGAAGAAGTCTCGTAAACATCATAAGGACTTCGTGTCTCCTTCTCTGGCGCAGTCTCGTGGAGGTTCTCCTGTTCAGGAGCAGGAACCAGATCTGGAGTCGCACCATTCTTCGGTGCATGAAGAAGAAGAGGTTCCTCGGGCTCCGACTCCGGAGGTGGAGCATGAAAGTCAAGAGGGCCAGGGTGCACCTTTGCCGGATCAGCCTCCTTCGGAGCGGCCGTTGGGTTCGTACCCTCCCTTTCCTGGTCCGGGTCAGGACCCCTCGCAATTTCTAAATGCCATGTTTGGTGTTTATGCGAGGGCAATGTACCCTACTGGCGCACCGGTTGGTCCCATGGGTCCATTGTCTTTTAATTTAGGCGTACCTCAGGCTTACGCCCCGGCCCCCTTTATGCTGTTTATGCCGACGCCTTGTGCTCCTTGGCTCGGTACGGCGCCGCCGAGGTCGTCTACTTCGCATGCGGCTTCGCCGGCTCCGGATCGACCTCGTGATTCGGATCGTGGTGCTTCCTGTCCTCCAGCTCCTCGTTCGACGTCGGCTCCGTCAGAGTCTTTGCCGGATCCGTCGACTTCGGTCCGCATGGAATGGTTGAGGCGCAGGGCTCAGCGCCTCTTGGAGGAAAAGGAGTACATGGATTCCGAGGTTCAGGAAGGAGAGCTACAAGAACAGGGGGATTGTTTTGAGGACCTCCAAAGCGCTAGTGACCTGGAACTTTCTCCTGAGTGGGGTTTGCCATCCGTTTCGGATACACCATCCAAGGACGTTGCACCCTATCACGTCGTGATTAGGGAGGCTGCGGATTTGCTCGGTTTGACTTTGCCCACTGTTGAGTACAAGCAAAACATCCTCACAGAGGTTTTACATTCGCCTTCTTCTATAATAGAGCCTACTCTTCCATTCACTGACGCTTTGACTGAGCCTATAAAGGAGGTTTGGAAGAGGCCTTTGACTGCTCCTGCGGTTTCCAGGTCGGTGGCAAGGCGTTACAGGGTGGCTCCTGGTGACCCTGAATTTCTTTCTTCACATCCTTCTCCGGAGAGTCTAGTGGTGCAGGCCGCTTGTTCCAACAGGTCTGCAGGTTCATTCCCTCAGGTGCCGGCAGACAAGGACTCTAAAAAATTGGACCAGTCTGCGAAAAAGATTTTCTCCTCGAGTAGCATGGCTTTAAAATCTACTAATGCTACTTGCCTGTTGGGGAGATATGTTCATGCATTGATGGACTCTGTGAAACAACTCTCATCTAAACTTCCAGAGGATGATAGGAAGAACTTTAATGAAGTGGTCTCAGATACTCAGGCTGCAGCCCGTATGGTAATACAGAGTGGCATGGACACGGTGGACTCTGTTGCCAGGATTATGGGCTCTACTGTTGCAACCAGAAGGGCTGCATAGCTAAAATCTTCTGATTTTGATGTACAGTCTACCTTATTGGACTTGCCATTTGACGGGACAGGCCTCTTTGGTAAGAAAGCGGATGTGGCCTTGGAGAGATTCAAGGACAGCCGGGCGACGGTGAGGTCTTTGGGCCTTCAGGCAAGGGGTTCTGCAACTAGAAAGTTTAGGGGATTTGGCAGATCCACTTTTCGTTCCTATAACCAAGGTCAGCAGCAGCAGCGACAGAACCCTCTGTATAAGACATACAGAAGAAAACAAAGGGGCCGTGCTTGTGGACGCCAGGCCTCCTCCTCCTCTTCCTCTAATAATCAACCCCTTCCCTCAACAGCAAAGCAGCCCTAGATCCGCCATTCTGGATCATGTGGGTCCGGTAGGGGGTCGGCTTACTCATTTTCTACGGGATTGGGAATCGGTTACATCAGATCTTTGGGTTCTCAATCTCGTAGAAAATGGGTATGCACTTCCTTTCCAGGAGTTCCCTCCCAATTACCCTCCTTGCCAGGGTTATTGTTCGGAGTCCCACCTGCTTCGCCTGCAGGAAGAAGTCCTGGCTCTGTTCAGAAAAGGTGCGATAGAGGTGGTCCCAGAGCAGGAGAGGGGTCAGGGGTGCTACTCCCGATATTTCCTGATCCCCAAGAAGGATGGCAGGTTACGACCAATCTTGGACCTCAGGATTTTGAATCTCTACCTCAAACAGGAGAAGTTCAAAATGCTCACGCTTGCGCAGGTTCTTCAAGCGCTGTTGGAAGAAGACTGGATGGTGTCAATCGACTTGCAGGATGCGTATTTTCACATCCCAATCCTGAAGTCGCACAGGAAGTATCTCCGTTTTTACGGTGGGATCGCAACACTACCAGTTTGCGTTCCTTCCGTTTGGACTTACTACTGCGCCTCGAGTTTTCACCAAGGTGATGGCGGTGGTGGCTGCTCATCTCAGGAGGTCGGGGATTCCTGTGTTCCCCTATCTGGACGACTGGCTGATCAAAGCAGAGTCGCCCGAGAAGGTGCATCATCACCTTCAAGAGACATCGCAGCTGTTGTACAGATTGGGTTTTTCGACCAACGTGCCCAAATCTCACCTGGTGCCCTCCCAGCGCAACCTGTTCATAGGTGCGGTACTGGACACTACTGTATGTCGTGCATTCCCTCCGCCTCAAAGGATTCGCGACATTCAGGAAATGATTCCTTTGTTCTACAATGGAGCGGTTGTTCCAGTCCTGAAGGTCCTTCGCCTGCTCGGTCTGATGGCTTCTTGCATTCTGTTGGTCAACCATGCACACTGGCACATGAGGGCACTCCAGTGGTGCCTCCGCAGGCAGTGGTATCAGCACAACGGAGATCTCAGGGAGTCAGTGAAGATCTCCAGAGAAACTGCAGCGGATCTGTCTTGGTGGGGCGTGGAAGGCAATCTGTCACAAGGAAAGCCTTTTCAGCTACCACCATCGGTGGCCACGGTGATAACGGATGCATCCACTCTAGGGTGGGGTGCTCATCTGGGGCATCTGGAGGTCAAGGGTCTTTGGTCTCCAGCGGAAAGGTTGCTTCACATCAACCTTCTAGAGTTGCGGGCGGTACGTCAAGCGCTCAAGGCCTTCCTCCCTTCCCTTCGCGGTCAGTCGATCAAAGTCCTGACGGACAACACGACCGCGATGTGGTACATCAACAAGCAGGGAGGAGTAGGGTCGCAGTGTCTCTGCAAAGAGGCTCTGCGTCTCTGGTCCTGGGTTCAGGACCATCAGATTTGTCTGATTGCAAATCATCTGGCCGGAGTTCTGAACGTTAGTGCAGACGTTCTCTGCCGACCACGAGTGGAGGCTTCACCCGGAGGTTGTTCACAACATCTTTCAGATGTGGGGATCTCCTCGGGTGGACCTGTTTGCCACTTGCGAGAATGCTCACTGCCCGTCATTCTGCAGTCTCCAGTATCCGATGCAAGGAGCATTGGAGGACGCGTTTCAGGTGAGCTGGGGAGGTCATCTCCTTTACGCGTTTCCCCCCATACCCTTGATTCCTTGGGTTCTGAGGAAGATTCGCCAAGACCGGGCCCAAGTCATATTGGTCGCCCCGGATTGGCCAAGAAGGGTGTGGTACTCGGACCTTCTCCACCTCTCCTCTCGCCCACCGCTCCGTCTCCCTCTCAGGGCAGACCTCCTCTCTCAGGTGGAGGGGCAAGTTCTACACCACCACCTCCAGACATTACACCTTCATGCCTGGAAATTGAACGGGGCAACTTGAATTCCTTTTCTCTCCCTCACGATGTGGTGGATGTCATTCTTTCTGCCATGCGTGACTCCACCAAGTCCATCTATTCGTATAGGTGGTCTAAGTTTGTCTCTTGGTGCAGGGAGAGGGATGTTGACCCTTTGAGGGCTCATTTGTCTGACATTTTGCAGTTTGCTCTTTCTCTGGCACGGCAAGGATTTGCTGTTGCTACGGTCAAAGGATATCTTTCAGCCTTGTCAGCATTTCTCTGTTTGCCGGATCAGCCCTCTCTTTTTAAGTCTCCTGTAGTGTTAAGATTTTTGAAGGGACTCACTAATAGGTTCCCTCCTTCTCCGTTTATTGTTCCTCATTGGGACTTGAATCTTGTGTTAACTTATCTGATGGGTTCTCCGTTTGAACCCTTGCACAAGTGTCCCATGAGGCTTCTTTCTTTTAAAACGGTCTTCTTGGTTGCAATTACCTCGGCAAGGAGGGTAAGTGAGCTTCAAGCTCTTAGTTCCAAGCCCCCGTTCTTATCCATTCATGCTGAAAGAATGGTTCTCAGGACCAGGGCTGCTTTTCTGCCTAAGGTGGTAACTCCCTTCCATCTAGGACAATCCATTACCCTTCCTACCTTTTATCCTCCCCCACACCCTTCCAAGGAGGAGGAAAGGCTTCATCGCTTGGACCCGAAGAGAGCAGTTAGTTTCTATCTTGATAGGACTAAAGACTATCGTGGTGACGGTCAGCTCTTCGTGGGTTTTACTGGCTGCAAGAAGGGCAGAGCGGTGCACAAGCGCACACTTTCCAGGTGAATTATCCTGTGCATCAAGATTTGCTACTCTCTGGCGGGTAAGGACCCTCCTGAGGGTATTAGAGCTCATTCAACTAGAGCGAAGTCTGCATCATCTGCATTGTCTGGAGGTGTTCCTGTTGAGGACATTTGCAGGGCCGCGACATGGGCCTCCCTCCACACTTTTGCGAAGCACTACTGCTTGGATGCTGAGGTGAGGAGGGACGGCCACTTCGCGCGCTCTGTCCTCCAAGATTTCCTGGTGTAGCAGAGTGGACACCCTCCTCCGGGAGTGGGGACTGCTGTGGGAATCTATTCACAAGGTGAGAAATCCACAAGGCAGATGTATCTATCAGAAGAACAAGTTACTTACCTTCGGTAACGCTTTTTCTGGTAGATACAGTATCTGCCTGTGGATTCCTCACTGACCCACCCGCCTCCCCGTTGTTCACTCTCCTATACCTGGGTTTGTGTACGTATGTATTTATGTACTTATTTTTCTGGTATTTTATGCTTTTGCTATGCACTTTTAGTGGGTTTTTGGATTGCGTGTACTGTGTACATTGTATATTTGTATATGTTTGTTGGTCCGTCCGGGTGCCTCGAAGGCACGGAAAAAAGGGCGGAACTGACGTCATCACGCCGACGTGGGCCTTATGAGGAGTCGGTGACGTCAGACTGAGTTGCGCGCATTGCCGTGCTCCTATGACGTCGACCACGCCGGCGTGCTACAAAGAATTTTCCGAACGTTGCTGGCGCAAGGGGGATATTCACAAGGTGAGGAATCCACAGGCAGATACTGTATCTACCAGAAAAAGCGTTACCGAAGGTAAGTAACTTGTTCACCTCACCCATAACGTCGGTGCCCCTGTCAATCATGATGTCACTGCCCCTGAAGTATTCCAGTCTCTTGAAAAGTTCCCTCCGAATCCATACAGTACTTCAAAGAAGGAATATGAAATAGGTACTGCTAAACAGGTAGCTTAAAAAAACACATAATTGAATGTTTTTTTCTTTTCAGACAGAGCACGAAGAGCACAGGCAGGTAGTTTCAGACAGACGAAGCAGAACACGTTCCATTCGCTGTTTCTTTGTCAGGAGGCATTTTACGTTAAAGAAAAGGGCAGCGACGCGCACTTTATCAAACCTGATATTTCATTCGAGAAAGCAAACAAAGCACTACCTTGACAGGACCTGTAAAATAAACGTCATGCATTCTGTCACTTTTGCAGCTTGGCGTATAAACCCTCCGACATACATACAGGCTGATGACGTCTCGCTGTATTTCACACATAGTATTGCAAATTACCTCACCCATAACGTCGGTGCCCCGGTCAATCATGATGTCACTGCCCCTGAAGTATTCCAGTCTATTGAAAAGTTCCCTCGGAATCCATGCAGTACTTCATAGAACGAATGTGAAATAGGTACTGCTAAACAGGCAGCTTAAAAAAAATAAAGAAAACGGGGCGGAAACAGGAAACTGAATCCCGCCCCTCCAGGACTCCCTGACCTGCCTCATGGTTGCCAAGGCAATATTTCTAAAAATATTGTCGTGCTACCGTATGGCAGGTCATGGAGTCCTCGAGAGACAAATCTGCTAAACAGGAGCTTTTTCCAATGGCTGGCCTCCGTTTCCAGAGGCCTGCCAATGGAAAAAAGGGGCGTGGCTTCACACCATACTGAAATCCCCTGCTCACAATATCTCTTTGCCTGCAGCAGGGCATGCCCTGCAATGCAGGCTTCGGCCTAAAAAGGATAAGGAAAATACGAACTCGTATAGGCCCATAAGTCTTTTAAACACCGATTGTAAAATGTTTACGAAACTTTTAACGAACCGGCTGAATAAAATAGTAGGGTCTCTTATAGGCCCCGATCAGTGCGGTTTTATAGCAGGAAGGCATCTCCATACGAACACAACATTTTTACTGGAGGCACTGGATTATTTTAAGATTAACAAGGTGAAAGCGCAAGTCTGGCTCTTAGATGCGGA
This sequence comes from Lissotriton vulgaris, assembly GCF_964263255.1. Classification (NCBI taxonomy): domain Eukaryota; kingdom Metazoa; phylum Chordata; class Amphibia; order Caudata; family Salamandridae; genus Lissotriton; species Lissotriton vulgaris. The sequence goes on along the minus strand of NC_141699.1, from coordinate 225,693,981 downwards.
AAAAGCTTTCGATCTGGTGTCATGGGACTGCCTATTTGCAATTTTGCACAGCTTCGATTTTCCGGTTGTTTTTATCTCCCTATTGAAACAACTTTATATGAACTCCAGAGCACAGATTATTATCAATAATATTAACATTGGGACATGTCAGGTCAGCAGAGGCACACTTCAAGGCTGCCCTTTGTCGCCAATTTTATTCGCCTTATTTATTGAACCTTTGGCGATTGCAATCAGGGGCACAATGACCGACGCAGTACCTGTAGCCGGAATGACAAATATTAAATTATACGCCAACGACATTGCCCTTTTTTTAAATCCAAAGCCCTCAAGTCAAGTAAAAATGTAATTTTTTTTTCTGATTTTCAAAATTTAGGGGGTTAAAAGATAAATGTTAACAAGACGGAAATAATCTTAGCTAACTGCACAGTAGACACTTTAATGCCGGAATTTAGGCAGATTTACAACACGTGCCCAAAGAGATATCTGGGAATATTTATCTCTGATAACTTGGAAGATCTGTATTCGTTAAATTATATCCCTCTGTTAAAAAAGGTTGGTTCCCAATTAGATCGCTGGAATCTATTGCCACTGTCTATAATGGGTCGGGCTGCTCTAATATGTATGTCTATTTTACCTCTTTTTAACTTCCTTTTCAGTGCAGCCCCTTGCGCAATCCAGGTCTCTTTTTTTGAAAAAGTGGATGCTATGTTTTCCTCTTTTCTCTGGGCAAATAAAATTCAGAGACTTGAACTTTGCACTTTGCACTTCCCATCCGCACAAGGAGGGCTGTTCCTCCCAAATATTAGAGAATATTATTTTGCTTCTTTTGCACACCATAGTTTTAGGTTTTTTTTCTTAGACGATCGCGATGCAGACAATTTTTTTATGAGGAAGATGTTGTTGGAAGCTATAATTACCGATCCCGCCAGAATTACGAAATATCCAAAGAAGGTCCGCTATAAGTCCTTACAGTGGCTATTTAAACAGAAAACCCAGCTCCTGAAATTTTATGGTATTTTTAGAATAAGCAGGTCAACTGATTTAATCAATTTTAGTTTCGGAGAGGGGGATGTCTGGATAAAAATATAGCGAGATTATGGAAGGATAATGGCTTTGAGAAGATTGAGGATTTCCTCTTAGGGAATAGATGGAAATCCTGGGAGGAAATTTCTAGGCAGATACACCATTCGAATACAATATTGAAATGGTCTTTTTTCATGCTCCACGCGGAGCCCAGAGAACTAGATATAGGTTATTTATTTCATAAAAGTGATATATCAATAGCGTTAAATAATCCAATCCAAAAGAAGATCTGCACTTGGATTAAAATACTAAAAGAAGACAACGCAATCGAATCTTTCAATAAAGTTAGAGAAAGGTGGAAAAAGAGGGAAGACATTGAAATTCGCCAATTAACGTGCGATAAAATTAATAAATTTAACAAAACCATCTTCCGTGGTGCTAATTTTAAACTCATGCAATTTTATAGCAAATGGTTAATCTATAGAACTCCCTCATTCATCCACAGTATATATCCCCAAGTTAAGTGCTTCCGTTGTGAAGAAAAGGGCACCTGGAAACACATTGTCTGGGAGTGCCCTAAAATACAGGAATTCTGGAAGGAAATGGAAAAATACCTCTGTGCCACGATCAAAGCCAATATTTCATTCAACAAATTAATCTCAGTTCTAGGCTGCTCTCCGAGCCCCATTCCTTATGATGAGTCCCTGTTTATAGCCTCCCTGATAGCTAAATCGCTTATTTTGCAGTGCTGGAAATCAGAGATAGGACCAAACACTACAAGCGTGGAAGGCAAAATTATTAAGAATTCAGGGAAGGTAAAGAAAATATGCATTGAGGTCAGGGGCTCTTAGGAAATATGATAAATACTGGAGTGTGTTTGAATCCTAGACTGACTATGGTGGATATCAATTTTAACCACTTCCTCTATTAGTCTGCTGGATCGCTATGACAAATGCACTATGCACACTGCACTTTGAGTAGTTTTTTAAACTGTCGAAATTTTAATATGTTTTTATATTTAAATGAAGTCAGTGTAAGTTGATTCTGATTTTTTGGTTTCCGATTCTTTTTCTGTTTTGCATACACACTTTACTTCGCACTGTTTTTGCTCTGCTGCTAATATGTCATGTATGGTTTATCCTGTGTTTATGAACTCTCTATAAAGATATTTAAAAAAACAAATGTTTAGCCGTGCATTGATGAAGCACGGGGTTGATGTCTCTTGGTGCTCTTCGACGCCTTTCGGTTCTTCCACTCCCGTTGGCAAGAGACCATTGTTTGTTTTGGGGAGGGGGTGGTTTGCAATTGGTTCGCCTCATTTGTGGTTTTGTTGTTTCTGTGTTGGGGATCACTTCGGTGCCTCACCCCTTTGGGGGCCATCTCGTCGCCCTTTGGCCTTGAGAATGCACAGACCATGATGCAAAGGTCTCCCTTTCGGTACGGTACACAGTGTCACTCAAAATACTCCTCACTGGAGTACGACGAGGCCTCCTGCCCTGCTTGCCTCGCTTTCCAGTACAAAAAGACTCTCGAAGGGGAAGCAGAGGCCGTAACTTATGCTGGCCAGCCACTTTCTTTCAGCCCATAGCTGAATTCTCCCTTGGAGTACAAAACCGAAGACCTGCAGCCCCAGCTGGGCTCCCGTCAGAAAACATCAACTATACGGTACCACAAATTGATTCACATTGAACATCCCAAAAGGTCAAACACTGCCCCTCTGGGGGTTGGGCTTTGAGCCCACAACCCAGCCAGCAGCCTACAGGTCCGCCACTGCCAGCACTGTCATAAGGCTTTGGAGCTGACTCTCTTACTCCACTCCCGGTGCTGAAATAGCCGCCCAAGATTGAGCCTTCCTCAGCAGCAACTACTCTCTAGATGGGATCAGGTCCCTAGACGCCGGTGCTAAAGTACTCTTCAGAGACTAAACAATACTCTGCGTCAAAACCTTCCTCAAAGCCGAAACCTACTTCGGCATCCAGTTCACCAACAACTGCTGTACCCCTGCGGATTCCAATTAATTCTGCTGGGCAAGATTTCTGGAAAACCAACAACAAAGTTGCTGGGGACTCTTACTCACAAAAGGTAGTTTACTTTTTAGGAGCAGCTCTCTCTGGGATCCTCACCATTTCCAAACCCTAGGAAATGCCTTGACAGGGGAAGTTATCCTCTACCCTCTCGTCACCTGTTCTTCCTTCTCTTCCTCCTCCTCCCCTACCACATAGACTACCTTCACCAGAGGGTTACACACATTCATCCAATAGGGGAACAAGAGGCATAGTCCTTCGGAGTTTCTAGACCCTTATGTAGTTCCATATGACCCTGATATGATCCTTTGGAGGAATATAACGCTCCCCCCCCCCCCCCCCCCGATGGAGCGCGGCTTACCAGCTTAGGTTTATTTTTAAAACCCCATACTCACCTGGGCCCATAAAACATTCACACAATAAGCTGGCAATCCTGCACTAGCGATCAGGGTTTAACTTGACCTTATAATGAATTATATTCATATACCATTTCTTACCAATACCTTAGTTTCAATTTCCTCTGGTCGAGAGATCAGGTTGTTAGCATTATAGGCATAAATAGCAATTTACTTTATCTGAATGACCACAGACTCGAGAGTTTTAAAACCTTTATCTATGCAAAAATTTTGTGAGTCAAATACCAATACATGTCAAACGCCAAACGTTTCGTAGAGAAATAATGGCCTAAGAGCTGCTTGGTAATCTGTCCGCTTAAGATCCAAATCCAAAAATACTGGAACTAGGGGGGTTCTAGTTGGTAGATTTAGTAACCTGCACAAAAAGTGGTTTTCTTCCCGTTCAAAGTTGTGTTTACAGCAATGCCCCCAGACCTCAGCACCGTAAAGTGCAGCTGATTGGGCCTTTGCCTTGAATACTTCCAGTGCCGGCGTAATGGCTTTGGAATAACTAGCTCCGTGCACTTTTAGGATGGGCATCGAGTTTTGCTTAAAAGCCAACCTACTTTTTGACAGGTGTCCCTTCCATGAACAGTTACTATCCAACGTAATACCTAGATAGTTGAAACTCCCCACATATTCCAATTTTTGATTATTTAAGGCCAAGTTCTTCCTAAAGGAATCTATAAATGCCACGTACAAACTGCCCTTTCTTATGTTGATATACTTCCAGCAGATGCACGTGAACCTGAACACTTGATCCACCGTACTAACTTTTGATCTGAACCCTGCTTGGTATTTAGACAATATTTGTATCCCATCCATCCATTCTGTAAGTCTATTTAAAATATGTCTGGCGAAAACCTTCTGTAAAAGATCAATTAGACTGATTGGGCGATAATTGCCCGGATCATAGCTATCTCCTTTTTTAAAAATTGTTACAATTTCTGCCCCTTTCCAACTATCAGGGATTGGTGTTCCAGCCACTATAGAATTACATAAAAAGTTAATGTATGGCCACAATACTTCCACATCATGTTTTAGTAGGTCTCCAGGAATCCTATCCGCTCCTGGTGCTTTACCCGCTTTAATAGCCCCTAGTGCCTGCATAGTCTCCTCTATACTAAATCTTAATGGCGCTATGCTCAGTTCTAAATTCCTCTCTAAATTTTGTGTGAGCGACCTCTCTTTATCTTCTGAGTAAAGTTTAGCGAAATGGTCACACCAGGTTTTTTCATCTAGATAAAGATCCTTGAGTGATCTACCCTTTCTGTTGCCTTTTGATATTAAGCTCCAAAAGGTACCTTGATCTCTCAGTTTAGCTGCTATTAGTAAATCATCCCATAGTGCATCATCCCATGTTTTTTTCGTCTGGGTCAAAATTTTATTATATGCATGTCTACTTTCTTTTATAGAATGGGAGTTTTTAGTTTTAACAGCCTGGATCAGGTGGTACTTTGCTAGACGACATTCTTTATTATACCACGGGTTAACCAACTCTAAATGATTTGAAGTCCTATCCCTGTTAGAAGCTTTACTCAGAAGGGGGCCTAGAGCATCAACAAATTTATAATGTAAATCTAGAACACCCTGGCTGCCCAATAAGGGTTCCTTACAAGATATAATGGTATCAGAAAAGGTATTATAAATATTTATCATTGCGTCTTCTTTAGCCAGGATATAGGGCCATCTCAGTGCACGTCTGTTGTTAGATATCTGGGGTTCACCAGGGGTACTATTTAGTGGAACCTCCTCTTCTCGTTTAGATATAAAAGGTTGAGGGTTTAACCATAATTGGAGTGGAAAGTGATCACTCTCAGTCCTGACATCTATTTTAAGATCAATGAGTAAATACCATAAGCTCAAGGAGACCAATATGAAGTCTATATGTGACTTGCAGTTGCCTTTACAGAATGTTGGGGCTGCTGGTCTATCCAACTGCAGGCGGCCATTACATGCTCTTAAATCGTGACCTACGGTCATCTAAAAAATTTGAGTTGCTGCTACAGTGCATTTAACTGACCCAATAGCATCCAAATTTGGAATGTCATTTGCTATGTCCGGTTCTTCAAGTAAGTTATCAAGGCCCAACACTGGTTCGTATTTACAATTAAAATCCCCTCCTACTACTACTTGGGCATTCGGTCCTAAGGTGTCTAAAAATGAGTCTAAAAGTTCTTCTACCTTAGATTCTTTATTTGTTGGGTGTGGCCTATTATATATATTTATTAAATGTATAATTTCATTTCCCCTTGTCATCATCTTTAATCCCAACAAATCAGGGGAAGGAATATTCAATGAGGTAACTTCTATTTCTAAAGTGACTCTAACCCAGATCACCAGGACCCCTGACGCTCTTCCTCTTGTTGAGGGAATTGCGTCACAATGGAAAGTTTTGTACCCAAGCCTGTGTGGAGTTATTAAAGACCAAGTCTCCTGGAGAAGGATGATATCATAGTCCTCATTGTAGGTACACCAAACGAGGTCCCGAAGATTCTTGGCTAGCCCTGCTATATTCCATGATATTAATCTTAAGCATAGTTTATCATTGGGTCTGGGTGAGGGTACATCCAGCAATGTATCTTGTGTGGATTTACCAGCTAAAGGGCCAGCTTGGATACTTATTTCTTCCAGAGAGTTGTTTCCTATAATAGGTCCCTCAAGCACTCTTGTGTCTATTTGACATATACTGTTCTCTTCTAGAGTACCAAAGGTATCACCAACGCAATTAATACTCTTGTCTATTTCCTCTGCTTTTTGAATGGACCCAAATGTAGACCTATCATCGTGGTTCAGTATGGGCGCCACTGCCTGTGTATGCTAAGACTCGGGATTTGTCATATTTGATTTGCCTACTTGGCTACTTAAGGTTGGCCCCAAACCAGGACTATCAATCAACGTGAGTCAATCGTTCTGACCCAACGCACTCCGTGCTTGATATCTGTTGTGCGTTGTGATCTCAAAGATTGGACTCCTATAAGAGTTAGTGGGCCTTGATAGAGTATTACGCTGGGGGACCTTGACTAGGTGGCTATAGAAATATCCCAAGGGGTGCACACCCACACTATTCTCACCCTGCTTCAGTGAAGCCGCTCTAAGAAGCACTGTCGCAACATGCTGGGGGTGTCTAAAATTAATGATAATGGAGGGGGCGTGGCTACGAGCCGACCGAGATGGCGGCGTAGTGCGGGAGCTCTGAGGCCGAAACAGCTCTAACTTCATTAATCCGTCTATCAATCCGGCTTATTGCACCTTCTGAAGCCTGGCCGGAGTGCCGAGACGGGGGGGCACTGACCGTCCCAGTCCCGGGCAAAATCGAGTGACGCCAGCCGGAGATAGATCGAGGAGGCGAGACGGGCCCTGCCGCGTATCCGGACACCGCCCTGACGCAGAACTGCGAGCCGACCGGAAGTGCCCTGTGGTCAGGGTGCTACACCGGAAGGTCCCGCTGGTCAACTGCGGACCGCGCTGGAGACCGACCGGCGTGAGAGCGGAGGTGGCCTGTTTCGGACAATCGCTTGCCCAGCGGTGCTACCGCACAAGTGTGTGAGGAATCCGGAACCCCAGCGACGAAACACTGGTTATGCCCGGCGCGCCCTGAGACCGGGAGGACCTACAGACTGTCATGCTGACTGAGCGTGCCGGCGACACCTGCCTTCGCCTCCCCCCTGGAAATGAACATCTTCATCTGCCTGGTGTAGGGACACGGTCACTGTGAAAGGGAGAGACCAGGGCGAAATTTGTTAACCGCTGGGAATCCGAAACTGCACCCGGCTGGGCCTACAGTGATCGGTGAGACTGAGTAATAACGCCTGGACAGTGGGTACTGGCAGGCGATCGGAGGAGTGAAGACTGGTGAATTTGATACTGGGACAGCAGAGGAGCCAATACTTCACCGCTCCCTCCTCACGTACGCCATCAACCTGTTTCCCTTTGTCACATACGAGGGGCCCAGGAAGACTACGCTATTTTGGATATCGCTTCCCCACAGCCTAGAACGGCAGTGCTGTCGACACACTGCGTGACGAAGACGCAGGTGCCGACAGCGAAAAGACAGCCGATAGAAATGGCAGGAAGGGGACCCAGACACACTACGGCGCAATCGAAACTGGAGAACTACGCCTTCGAAAAAGCCGCCGTGCAGCACCCGGAGGGCCGCCCGTCCACGGGAAAAAGCCCAGAGGGAGATGGCTCCCAAAAAGTGACACTAGAGGATCTAATTAAGACTCTCCAGCGTTCAGACAACGGTGGGGTCTACCGCAACGGACTTTGGCCTACTGAAGGGCCGATCTCCACAAGATGGCGGAGCGTGTGGCGCAGGTGGAAGTTGTTACCAAATCCTTAGTGGAAGACACCTCGGAACTGCAGCTCGCTGCGGAGCGCCTGGAAGCGGTCACCAGAAAACTACAGGAACGACTAGATGATCAGGAAGGACGCTCACGGAGGAACAACGTCCGAATTCTAGGTATTCCGGAGTCGGAAGGCAAGCAAACAATGGATCTATATGTGGAGGACTTAATTAAAACGAACCTGCAACCGAAGGGCCTCTCCCACCTCTCTGTCGAAAGAGCGCATAGAGTTCCTGGGGGTGCGCCGAAACCGGGGGCACCACCGCGACCAGTGCTGGCCAGACTTTTCAACTTCCGTGATCGGGATGCCATACTTCAAACAGCCAGGATCTCTGCACCTATTAAAATCCTGAACTCCACTGTTGCCTTCTTTCCAGACTATACGGCTGAGGTAGCCCGGCGCTGGAAAACCTTCACCGATATAAAAAAAAGCTTTACGGGCCAAAGAGTTACCCTATTCCATGCTTTTTCCGGCAAGACTGAGAGTCGTGGACAATCACAAAGTATGGTTCTTCGACACCCCGGAGGCGGCAAGAGACTGGTTGGATGGTTGGAGGCGCACTGAGGCCCCGCGGCGAGCTGGCAGGGGTCAACTCGACCAAAAGACAACTACTCAGACGAATACCCAGGCATCACAAGGACATAGTCAGGACATATTTGCTGAATCAGGCCTGAGGAAGGTGAGCCTCCGGAGGAGTAAACGCCGGAAACCCTTGGTGTTCACTCCGTGTCAGGCGGACGAGGCCATACGGAGCTGGTTGTAGGGTCACAGAGCTACTTACCCCTTGCAAGCAAGTACAATGGGTTGGGTTGGGACTATGCGCTCTGCTAAGTTGGGGTGGCGGGCGGTTTCAGGCATGTGGGGTGGTGGGCGGTTTCAGGCCCGTGCAGCAGGGAGTGGGGAGGGAGGGGGATGTTTGAATGTTTTAGTTCTTGTAATTTGCGACAAAACACAACATGTTCTTCACAACACGAAGGAGACTAGTCTCTTGGTAACAGTGCGCGGTGAGGCCCATCCCCTATTGAACTGCACAAAACCACACACACACCTAAATGGCAGCACATGTGATGGATACACCTGAGAATCATACACCACATCCCTCTCACACATCGACCTTAACAGTACTGACATGGAACGTCAGGGGACTGGGCGACAGGGTGAAGAGAGGCCTAGTGCTACAATATCTGAAGCGCTGCAGACCAGCGACAGTTCTATTGCAGGAAACACACCTTGTTGGCTCGGCCTCGAAGGCGATGGATAGATGGGGGTATAGGTTCATTGCGCATGCAGATTTCTCCTCCGGCTCTAGAGGGACGGGAATACTTATTCGTAAGAACTTTCAAATGGTGTGTCAACAGACAAAATAGACAATCGGGGACGCTTTGCAGCGGTGACGATACAATGGGAGGGCCAACTGTACAACTTTGTGTCCGTGTATGTCCCTCCTGGCCTGCATGCCACAGCACACACGGCCCTTGCTACCTTTCTCCTGTCATTGCCGGCGGCGACGCTAGTGATAGGGGGCGACTTTAATGACGTTCTAGATCATGAGATCGATAGACACCCACATACCACAACGGCACGGGGAGGCGGGCGACTTACTGGACTATTGAATGCCCTGGGACTGACGGACTGCTGGCGACATAAACATCCCTACGACAAGCAGTATACTTATTACTCAGCGACACATCACTGTCTATCACGTATAGATTATATTTTAATGTCCGGAAACGGACTGCACGGCATTGAGGAGGTAGACATCCGCCCCAGGGGAATCTCGGATCACTCTCCGCTGCGACTCACATTCACGACTCACCGCTCCCGTAGAAGCCGCGTTTTTCCTATCCACGCGGGTTTTCTGCAGAGCGCCCCTTTGAGGAAATCCCTTTCCAACACTGCTACACACTACTTTCAGGAGAATTCGGGCTTCGTGGACTCCCATAGTACCCTATGGGAAGCATATAAAACGGTCATACGTGGGCAGGCAATCGCATCCATAGCCGCTCATAGGCGGACTCAGAATCAAGAGCTTAGCGCCCTTCAGTACGCTCTTAACCACATCCGCGCTAGTTGAATTCTCCTCCTGTGCTGAGATTTCTAAAAGCCCCTTATTCATGACGAGCTGGGCTCGTCATCAGCGTGCGAGGAGGCTACACCATGACGAGCCCAGCTCGTCATGAGCCTGGAAGGGGTTAAAGATGCCATCTCTGACCACGAGACCCACCCGTCCCCAGGAGCTGCTCAAACAGTCCGACTGCGGCAGGTAGAATGGAGGGCACATCAAAGGGAAATGGTACAGACTACAATTCAGGCCTCCCGTCATAGGGTCTACGAGTTGGGCGATAAAGCTGGCAAGATGCTTGCTTGGCTCGACAAAAAACAAAAAGCAGGCAGGGTCATTGCACAACTGACATTACCTGAAGGAAATTTGACTCTGACCCTGGAGCCATAGTCGAACTGCTGGCGGATCACTTTGAGACAATTTATGCCCCCCAGGCGACATACTCGACAGATGAAGCCTATGATTATATTAAAGATTTGACAATCCCCAGCCTCTCACCTGAGGCAGCACTGTTGCTAGAGGCAGACATCACCGTGGAGGAAGTACGGGAAGCGACCGACGCGCTGGCGTCCGGCAAGACTCTGGGACCCAACGGACTCCCAGTGGAACTGTATAAGCAAACCGCTTCCATAACAGCCCCCCATTTACTCAGAATGTTCGTAGACAGCCTAAAAGTAGGAGAACTCCCTAAAGATCAACGCCTGGCCACGATCATCCCGATCCATAAACCTGGTAAAGCTCCGGAAGCATGCAACTCTTACCGTCCCATCTCCTTACTAAACGCCGAACCAAAGATCCTTGCCAAACTATCACAGCGTTTGGCCCCCCATCTTGCCGCCTTGGTACACCCGGACCAGTCTGGCTTTATGCCAAATCGTAATACCTCTCATAATCTGCGCCGCCTACAGGCGGTGCTGGCTGGCCGGGAATACATACAGGAGCCGGCGTTACTTCTTTCCCTTGACGCCACTATGGCGTTTGACACCGTGGAATGGCCTTATCTATTTGCGGTGCTTCGTCACATGGGCTTCGGCCCCAAGTTCTGCGTGTGGGTCCGCCTGCTTTATACCGGGCCTTTGGCCCAGATAGCAGCTAATGGTCACATCTCCAGGGATTTCCCGCTTGGTCGTGGGACGAGGCAGGGCTGCCCGTTATCCCCCCTACTGTTCACGCTAGTCCTTGAGCCGTTGGCAATTTGGGTTCGGTGGGAACCGTCCATCAAAGGTATCAGATGGTCTCCGTCATGGGAGGATATCCCTCTATGCGGACGACATCCTTCTTTATCTGACCTTCCCTAAAAAATCAATCCTAGAATTACTTAATGTTTGCGAAAAGTTCTCGGGATACAGAATTAACTGACCTCCTGCACAGCGCCATAGCGTAGTTATAAATTCACTACCAGGCGTGTTTTTATGGTTAACACTTAGACATTTCCATTAAACTTATTTGTGTCTAAGTCGTTAATTTTAATTTTTCACCACAGCACTGCACTACACACCCACTAGACCAACTCTTGAGTAACAGCTTGACTAGAGATTTCAACCACACATCCATATCCGCACCATCTCTGAATGGTTGGGCGGCTGGTTGGATGTACTAACAGACATCCCATACGATGAAACTCCGCCACAAGGGTGGTCTGATGGGAATATCTCAGTCAGCTGCAATACTCTTCACTATTCACATGTTCTAGTTTTCTACAGTTTCTTGTACAGCAACACACATCTGACCGATCATTTCCTCTTGTGTTTGTATCTAGACTTTGTTGTTGGGAAATGAAATGATAGGTCGTTAAATATATTCCCTTGACCCTCCTGATATTCTGTTTTTTGATCAGATGGTCTCCGTCATGGGAGGTTATCCCTCTATGCAGACGACATCCTTCTTTATCTGACCTTCCCTAAAAAATCAATCCTAGAATTACTTAATGTTTGCGAAAAGTTCGGGAGAGTCTCGGGATACAGAATTAACTGGACCAAATCAATCTTATACATCCTTGCTGGCTGTCCGCCCCCACTCCCTCTTGACTGTCCGTTGCGTTACACTGACACCCCTTTCAAGTATCTGGGAATCCATGTTTCGTCCAACCCAGAAGAGTTTCACACACTAAATCTGAAACCCCCACTGGAACGATTTAATCGAGACGTGAAAGTGTGGTGTTCCCTCCCTCTCACCCTCCTGGGCAAAGCCGCGTTGTTCAAAATGATGGCATTGCCCTGTTTTCTCTACCTCCTTGAGAACACGCCGTTCCCGGTCCCCCCCTCCTACTTCAAGGCCATCGCAGCAGCGGTCTCTACTTTGCTATGGGATGGGAAACCGGCGAGGATTGCACAATGCAAACTGGTAAAAGACTGGTATGATGGGGGCATAGCGCTCCCTAATATTAGACTGTATTACTGGGCTGCCCATCTTAAGCAAATCAATTACTGGCTACACGCCCCACAGACGGAACCCGCCTTTATGGCAGACAGGCAGAGTATTGAGTCCAGGGGACTGTTAAGAAACCTATATAGTCGTAGCGCCCCAACCGACCTAGTAGGTCCGACCCGTCACAAGGTTCAGCTTTGGTACAAGGCACATAGACCCCTTCAGTGCGCAAACGTTGTTACACAAATGACACCTCTATGGGACTCGCACAGACTGGGCTTCATGGGCAATAGCAAAGGGTTTCAGGCGTGGGATTCCATAGGTATATCAGTGGTGGGGGATCTCTGGAAAAAGAACAACACAGTAGACTTCGCCTACCTACAGACCAACCACGATATGGCACAGTCAGAGCATTATAGGTACTTGCAGATACGTCATGCGCTTCTATCAGCCATCTCGGTGGGGTCGAAACTGCAGGAGTCCACCCCTCTAGAAGACAGGCTGCTGACAGAACATATGTCCCACAAAGCGACGTCCTTCACATACCGGAAACTGGTCAACAACCTCCCTGACATGCTATCCAAACTACGTTTGTCTTGGGTGGGCAATATTGGTGAACTTGACAGGAATGGCAGGAGGCTCTCTTGTCGCCCCGAGAAACAGCGATTCCTTCCAGACTTAAGCTGGTTCAGTTAAAAGTACTACACCAGGACAGTCCTTTACAGAATAGGGAGAACCTCTCACAAATATTGCCTTTGTGGATGCGGAGAAAGAGGAACATTCTTCCATACTATTTGGGACTGTAACCGGGTGGCCATGTACTGGGCAGCGGTAATGCGAACCATTTCCCAGACCACAACTATTTCCCTGATGCCCAACCCACGTCGCTGCCTGTTAAACATCTGGGACGCAGAGGACTTGACCCATCGTCAACAGGACTGGGCCATGCTGGGAATGTTGGTGGCGAAACGTAATATTGCGAGACTGTGGGGTTCTAACGTACTGCCCACACTGCGAGACTGGAGTAGGGATATGGATGAAGCAATGGTGGCCGAGAAAGCAGTATTTATCCATCGGGGATGCCCTGCAAAGTGGGGACAAATCTGGGGGGCCTGGAACAAATTTAGAAGGACATATGCAAACCGCCACGAGTTGACCCAGATGAGTGTCTTTCGGATTAGGAGTTGGGCCTGAGGTCTATGTGTGTCGAAGAGTAACTCTCCTGCTGTGATGAACTCCGACCTGCTGATTATTAGACATCATAATGTGCGGGATGGGTCGGCGGTTGCACTGCCAATGTTCACTACGTTGCATACTTGAACATTGTTTTGTCGCTTGTGAAGAATTGAACGTTATTGACGTGTTTTTAATTTAATGCAAAGTTTTGTTACAGGGTTAAAACTAAAAATCATAGACCTAAGCCATATCGTATATTTGTTTTGTCTGCATTATGGTACAACATGCTCCCATTCGCCGCCGGGCCCCTGGGTTATCGGCTAAACGGCTGTGCTATCCTGACAATGATACCAAGACTGAATTGCTAATGCGGCCGGCCCAGGAGGTTATAGGCCCTACATTGTGTCATACTGAAAATGTACAATAAAGGTCTTTAAAAAAGAAAAGAAAAATGAATGATAATACAATCACCCCTGCAAGTTTTCCTGGCATTTCCAATCCAGGGTACCCGTCTAGTTGACAATATCTGATCAGAATAATGTATCGGGAACCCGCAGTTTTTATTCAGCCAGGAAACAGTTTTATGTTTAAGTGAATCGTGTGATTCCTGGCAGAAATTGGACTCTATGGGGTGTAAAGGTGAGACATTTGAAAGTACAACTACATATGGTTCACAAGCTGGTGGGAGATTAGTTGGTCCTATTTTTCTTACTAGAGTCAAAGGCCCCCCGTACTTGCTGGGGTTACTTTGGTCTGTATAGACTGGCCATCCAGTTGGCTCGTCTCCTTAGCTGTAGCCGTGTTTGTGTCCGTTACCCCCCCCCCCCCCTTCCGCCATTGGCTGCTGTACAACATTATCTGTTAAAATGTTCCTTTCCCTCAGTTTAGGGCTCATGCCATTGGTTATGTGATTTAGAAGCTCCCCCCAATCTAGATACTTCAGTAGTCAGGGCATCAATTTTTGCCACTAGAGGCTTGACAATCACTACTAGTTTGGCCTCTAACAACTTAGCGATATGGTCCAAGAGATCAGAGTTTGTGTTAATGCCAATGTCAGTAGTCATAGTCCCCTTATGGCTGGGAGTACTCCTCTTAGCTGTATCAGGCTTTTTCTTAAGGTGTGTTCCAACCCGCTTAGACGCTGTTTTCCTACATTTCCTTACTGCTCTCTTGGCTGATGAACAGTGAATGGAAACATCCATAAGATCATCAGGCGGATCATCATCTAGAGTGTCCTGGTCTACCATAGTTATCTCCAGGGATTCCACTGTAAGAGCACTGGTGGTAACATCACTAATAGAAGGGGGGGCTAAGTTCGGTCCACTACTGACATCAGATACAGTTGTTGTTATCTCAGGTAAATTGTCACGTCCCAGTGACTTCCTTCTATCATTGTTGATTTTGCTCACCATTTTAACTAGATAATTGTCCATGGTTACTTTGCTTTTAGCCATCAATAATAGCTAATTACTGGCCCCTTTGATATCAATGTCTTTCAGACCACCACTAGGCAGGAAGGAAGACAGGAACAGGGATTTATAACATCAATGTACTTCCAATTTTAACTACAGAACCGAAACTGCATTTACAAAATATTCTAAAAGTTTGTAAATCTTACTTCTTAAGGGGGTGGCCCTGCCCTGCCTCGGTCTGCCCGGACTGCACAGACTGCCCCGCCCTTTTCCCGGGCTTTTCCCGGGCGACTCGCGAGGCGTTCCGTTTACTTAAGCGCCTCTGGGCGGGCTGGTGACGCGAATGCTGCTCGCCTCCCTGGGGCAGCTGGGAAGGGTAGTTCGCGTTGGTCTGGCCGTTTCCCTGACGGCGTGGCAGATAGTGGGAAAGCCGTTCCCCTCACGGTGGCCGGTCCGCTTCAACTGTTAGCACCCTTTCCTCTCTGGAAATTGTACTTGGTTTCCCTCTAATATACTACTCATGGCAAAACCTATAAATCTTCTATCTGGACGGGATCCTATTATAGTTGGATCAAGGCTCCACATATATTTCCCGCTATTTAATAATACTGTGAATTCTATTTTGGCAACTAATCAATTTATTACCTCTACTCTAATGCTTCTCCAAGGCCAGCGCATCTTTTATTTTAATGACCAATCACGAGTGCTTGTGCGACTTTTCTGTGATGTCAATTTCACTCCTCCTGACTCACCCCTCCTTTACAATTTTACCTCGGCTACACGCCCACTGAATCTACTAATCCCAGCACGGCTCTTAATGACGTCAGTGCAACACCCGCAACTGACCCCTCCTTTGCAAACTTCAATTTCTTTCAATTGTACTTGCGTATTTCATTAATTAACAACATAAATACATTCGCTACTGTGCCTGATTGACTAAATTCAAATGAAAGTCGATTTCTTTCGCTACAAGTAAAACCTTTCCCGTTAACCCTTCACTCAAGTATTACCCTTTCTAGGTGATATAAGCCCAAAGTTTCACCAGCGAACTCCTTTGCTACTTTTATACAAGAAAATAATCCCTAATTAGTGCTTCAAGTTCTACTAACTTTTCACACCTTCTTCGTCAAGGCAAGTAACCTCACTGCAGTGAGGCTTCCATTTACCACCCGCTGTTCAATATCCCCAGGGATTTCTGGACAACATGAAACAATACAAACGGGTTTTGGTTCAAACATAAATCAATATTCAAATACATGACTGACTACCTATCTTAACTAAAATCTAACCATAGCTCTGCTACCAAGAAATACAGATGGAGCGCGGCTTACCAGCTTAGGTTTATTTTTAAAACCCCATACTCACCTGGGCCCATAAAACATTCACACCATAAGCTGGCTGGCTAGCGATCACGGTTCAACTTTACCTTATAATGAATTATATTTATATACTATTTCTTACCAATACCTTAGTTTCAAATTCCTCTGGTCGATATAAATAGCAACTTACCTTTTTATCTGAATGCCACAGACTCAGGAGAGTTTTAAAACCTTTATCTATGCAAAAATTCTGCTAGTCAAATAATAATACAGGTCAAACACCAAACCTTTAGAAGAGAAATAATGATTTAAGTAAAGACTTAGTAAAATCTCATGACGTTGGTACCTGGGATGGGTGGGAAAGGGAAACAGTACAAGTACATACCACGCAGATTTATATTTACCTAGAATGATGCGAGGACCAACCCCTGGTCAAGGGCTGGAAAAGGGGACTCCCGACTATAAAGGAGCCAACAGATCAGGACAGGTGCAGGATAGGATAGATAACCTCTTCTAAGTGTAACGCCAGCGTTGCACCCCTCTCTGGTGCTACTCTCATCGATTTCCCCTTCTAGATGGATCGATTCTTCTTCAGCAATCTCCCGATTCTTTTAAAGTGCTCGACCAGCCCTCTGATCTCCGTGGCATCTACCGTCTTCTTGGGTCAATGAAAGGTCTGTGACAAGTCGGACAAACTAACTGACTGAGCCTTCCTTAGTTATACTATTCTCAGTGTATGTACCTCCCTTCGTTTTTTCAATATTCGTGTATTCCCTTCATTCGATTGGTCAATGGGATGGGGAGAGGTCATCACACCATACTAATGTAAAGTCATCTTCTTTGGTTTAATTGTTTTATGTTCCCACCCTTAATTTTACTTTCCTGTGCTTTATTCCTCCCAGCAACATTCACATTACCTAATATACAATGTATAAAAAAAATTCAATTCTTCTTCCTCTCTCTGGGTCAAGAGGTGAAGTTATCAGGCGCATCTCTGGTAAGATGGGTTTTGGCAGCTCTTCAGTGTTACCGATCAAGGTCTTTTAGTGTCCCCGACGCATGCATACACATTTTCAAGATGGAGATTTCAGCCACCCTCGAGGCCCAAATACGAACTAATAATAAAGACAAAGAAGAACATTGTAGAATACAAAAATAAATGAATGCACTGTATACCATTTATTCCTACTCTAATCCCATTACTTTATTTTAACTATTGCATTAGAAGATTAGCAAGACATGCAAAGTTTTAGTTTAAGCACATATGCATTAGCATGTGAGGTTCAAAGCGGCCATTTCTTTTCTCCCTGTAAAATGTCTTTATTGGATTTGCAAGATTAGGTGACAACAAAGAAAGTATGAAATACTTTCTTTGTAATATCCGGTATTGAAAACTTATTAGGGCTTATTCACAAAAAAGTCAGAAAAGTGCGGGTGGAGATATCCACCTCCACCTGAACTTACTTTTCCGATTATTTACTTTTCACTAACAGTCTCAGGAGTGCTCCTGGAAAGCCGCGCCTGTCGTAAGTTTCCAAGAATACTCCTGGGAAGGTCAGATTTCTTTTTTTTTTTTTATTGTTTGAAGTCTGTTTTATTTTCTAAAGCAAGAAAGGAACAAAGGGTCATGTGTACACAGCTTTAAGCCTACAACCCATTCAGGGCTGGCCGCGTTATTTGCAATCATTTCTCAACAGAGAAACAAAAAACTGTGAAAGGCCAATTTAGACGCAGCATGTCGCCTACAATCCTTGTTGGGCCGGCCGCGTGGTCTAGTATGTGCAGCGATAACAACTTATTGTAGAGTTTCTTGAGGCCTGTCTACAAGCAATAACGTTCAGAATAGTGCAATTCAGGTCTCTACGTACACAGTGATAAGCCTACAACCCATGTAGCGCCGACCGCGTCAATTGCGAATGTTTCTCAGTGTAGGCTCAGGCAACAGGGAACCAATGATGAAAGAGCATGTCTCCTACCACTCTTGGTGGGCCAACTGCGTATACTAGTATATGTGTCAATAATTACAGGTTGTGTTACATTTCAGGACCCATTAAAAGAAGGACAGTAACGTTATGAACATGGGCGAGAAGCCCCTACAAAGTGTATAGTGCGAGACAGACCGAAGCAAAGCAGGGATGGATGGGGAAAGGAAGGATGGGAGACAGGAACATCTATCTGGGTAGGCGAGTGAGCAGACCATAGGTAACACTCAGTAATTGCTAACCGGAGGCACTGTGTGGGCCGCAGTGAGCGCGCTGGGAGATGGGGACTATAATCAGTCTGGGCATGGAATAAGCTGATTAGGATTTGGAGGGAGCAGAGAGATTTAGAGACGCGGCGATCTAAGCTTGACAGGTAAGTATTGTGCATGTTCTATTTTACAGAGGTGTTGGACCAGGGGACGCCACACAGCATTAAAACGAGTTTCTCGCAATTGCAGTCGTGCAGTGAAGAGCTCCATAGTTAAAACGTGCCACAGTCGCACAAACCAAGCAGCAATCGATAGAGTGCAATGAGTTGTTTAGCAGCCCCAAGCATATGTAAAGCTATAGTCCAATCGCTGCTCGTAAGTGCTTTCCAGGTGGCAGGTTTGATGCCCAGGAGGATCGTGGCTGTGGAGTCAGGCAGGAGGAACCCCAACACCTCCTTGATGTGACTAAGGACTTCCTTCCAGAGCAGGGCCAGGAGCGGGCAGGCCCACCAGATGTGAATGAAGTTGCCAGATGCATTCGAACATCTCCAACACAAGGAGGACCTGGCAGGGAACATATGGTGCAACCGGACCGGCGTATAGTACCATTGCATCATAATTTTATAAGCATTCTCCCTCTGTGGGATGCTGCGATAGACCCTAGGAATGTCGTGCCAGAGACGATTCCACTGTGTAGGTGTAATTTCCGTTCCTGACACCAGGTGCCATTGACGTTGGTACGGGTGCAGTGTCTGTGTAGGCGGGTGTTGAAGGATCTGGTATGTCCGTTATATGAGTCCCTTCGAATCATCGAATGAGTGGACCAGCCGTTCAAAGGGGGAGTAAGGTCGGGTAGCCGCCTGCCACAAGGTGGGCGACGATACCCAGTGCCGCAACTGCGCATATTGTAGACTCGCTTCTGGCGGGAGACGAAATTCGTCCCTGCACTCGGCGAACGTCTTTAAGCGTCCCCCCTCAAACATGTCTCCAATGACTCTGCACCCTCCCTGTAACCATTTGGCAAATGTTTGTGTATGGCAGGCCGGTGGAAATAGCGGGTTGTCTGCTATAGGGGTATGAGGTGAGGGGAATGTCGTCAGCCCCTTACGTACAGCTATTTTTTCCCATATATCGAGGACTGTTTTTGTAGGCACTGCCATATAGGCACTGCGGGAGCGCGCCGTCCTGTGGAGCCATATAAGGTCCTAGATAGTGCGTCCCGTTAACGTCCGGTCCATATGGAGCCACACCTTTTCGCTTTCAGTGGTTGTCCATTCGGAGACAATACGAAGGTGCGAAGCCCAGTAGTAGTCCAGGAGATTAGGGCATGCCAGACCCCCTCTATCTCTGGGCAACATGAGGATCTTGTGGAAGAACCGTGGTCGACGGCCACCCCAGATAAACTTGGTGATCTCCTTCTGAAGGTCCAGTATCTGTTGTTGTGGTATGGGGGTGGGGAGACATTGAAACCAGTACATTTTTGGGAGGATAGACATTTTGACAGCGTTAAGCCTGCCAAGCCAGGAGATAGTGAGTGGCTTCCACCTCCTGATGTCCTCCTTGACAGCTGACTTGCATTCACGTCAATTTACTTGAGACCACGTGTCCAGGGAGGGGGTCGGCTTCAGGCCCAAATAACGAATATGGTCTGCAGTCCACCGATATGGAGCCAGCGCTTCCAAGGCTGGAAGATCCTCCTTCGGGATTGTGAGGTTTAAAGCCCAAGACTTGGCATGATTAATTATAAGGCTGGACGCCCTTTCAAAGGTCTGCAGGAGAACGTGGAGCGCCGGAAGGGAGGTATGTGGGCGCTACCAAGTAAGGATAAGACCATCCGCAAATAATGCCACTTTATTCTGGCGCCCTCCTAAATTTAGGTCGTGGATGTCCTCATTTTGCCTAATTATGTCCGCCAGGGGCTCCACTACCAGAGCGAAGAGCAGAGGCGATAGGGGGCAGCCCTGCCGAGTGCCCCTGAACATATAGAAGGGGTCCGAGAGCTGCCTGTTAACAAGGACCCGTGCTTGAGGGGTGAGATAAGGCACCATAATCCTCGAAATCATGTTGTGCCCCAGACCAATCCTGTGTAGGACCGTGCAAAGAAAACCCCATTCCACCCGATCAAAGGCCTTCTCCGCGTCAAGCGAGAGAAGACAGGCCAGTATATTCCAATGGTGTTCTTTCCCTACGAAATGGGCAATTCTTCGCATGTTATCTTCCCCCTGTCTGTGGCGATGAAGCGAACCTGATCTGGCTCCACAAATCCCGTCATGTGGGGTTCCAGGCGTTTAGCTAACATTTTGGTATAGAATTTGAGATCAGTGTTTAATAACGCTATGGGACGGTTAAAGGCACATACGGTAGGGTCCTTTCCCGCCTTGGGGATGAGAGCTATTTCTGCCATGCCCAAGGACAGCGATGGCCCCTCCGTGTCCGAAAAAGGAATTATATAGGCGCAGCAAGTAGGTATATGATAAAAGGCTACTGGCAGACCATCCGGACCTGGCGTCTTACCAAGGGGTAGGTCTTTCAACGCTGCAGTCAGTTCCTCCGGCAAAAGAGGGCCCTCCAGCTGTGCAGCATAATGCGGATGTATTGGGGTCCAAGGACAGTGGTCCAGTACCTCATCGATATGGGCTTGAGAGGGTGTGTCCGCCTTCGAAAGGGCAGTGTAATAATCCCTAAAGGCATCGCATTTCGCCTGTTCCGCAATGGCCCGCCCTCCATCGTATACCTGAATGTTCGCGATGTGGGCCACGCTAACATCCGTCCCACTTTGTCGTCCAGCCCCCCCCCCCCCCCTCCCTCGCTCGAAGTACCGCTGATTCAAGGCCAGCAAAGCACATTCGGCTTTGTTAGTCCTCAGACAATGGAGCTGACCCCTAAGGTTTGCAAGTTTCCACCGGTTTGCGAGGGAACTTCTTTATATCCGCTGAGAGGCTATCTTCTAGTTTGCGGACTTCCCGAGAACGAGCAATCGCCATAGACGTAATTTGTTCTCGGATCGTCGCCTTAAAGGCATCCCACACAAAGGGGAATGGGGTCTCGAGGAGGTCGTTGCTTGCAAAATAAGAGTTTATGGCAGTCCGTATTGACTCCACAACATCCGGGTCCCGCAGAATATGCGGCGGTAAGCACCTTCGCGTCCGAGATCGAAATGTCCGACATAGCCGCTGTTAGCATATCCCCTATGAGGGCGTGCAAGAGAAATAAATCGTCAATGCGCGAGTACGAGCAGTGCACATGCGAGTAGTACGAATAATCACGCACCTCGGGGGAATGGTAACACCAAAAATATAAAAGGTCGAGTTCTGTTATCTGTTTACGAAGCGCGAATGACATGGCACCTGATCCATTCGAGGAGGTGTCACTACGGTCCAACGCAGGGTCCCACACCAAGTTAAAGTCCCCTCCTACAATTAAAGAGGTGTCGCCCTGTGGCACCGGTTACCTAAATAGCATCCGGAGATAGGAGTCCTGCATCTGGTTTGGCGCATAAACGTTACACAGCGTGAGCAGGCGTTACCAACCCCCACCCCACCCTGATGAATCGCCCATCTGCACTACGGAGGGTCTTAAGGGTTCCCTGCCTGATGCCCCTTCCGCAGAGGATAGCCACTCCCGCCGTTTTGGTGTTTGCAGCTGCCCGGAACTGAAGGGGGTATTTAGGATGTGCCATGCGCAGGGTATCGCCTTTAAACAGATGGGTTTCCTGAAGGAAAATTGTCTGGGCAGTTCAGTAGAATGTAGCGCCACACTTGCCGATGTTTATTGGGGGAGTTAAGTCCCTTAACATTGAGGGAAAGGATCTTTAGAATTAGGTCAGGAAGAGCCATTAACACCGTAGATCACCGGTTAGTGTGCTGAACCTCCCACATAGCCATAGCCAGGCACAGAAAAAGGGTAGGAAAGGGGGACCCCCTAAGCGCCCGTGCCCACTGCCGCCTCATAAACATCCACCCACCACACCCCAGAAGCAGGGAGAAAGTAAGGCAAGAGAGCAGAAAAACAGTAGGAAAGAACAGAAAAAAAGAAGCAACATCGGCGAACCGGGCCACATCGTTCTGTTCCAATCTTGGGTCATCCTGCACCCTAGGGTTTGGAGAAACCCAGAGACGTCCCTCTCCTAGGAACAGTAGGGGGTAGGTCGTTTGGTGTTAGATGACAAATTCAGAAAAATCTGTATTTTATGTCCATCCTATGTGAGGTCCAGCTTTTCTCTCGCCGCCTGAAGGATGGACCCTTCTCTGTGAAGAAGTGGACCCTGGTCAATATGTCCGGCTGGAGACCCGACCTCCCCGAGGGCCCGGCAACAGGGTGCGCCCGGTCCAAAGCCGGCGGAGAGGCGTCCTCATCCACCCCAAACTTCATTAAGAAGCTGCGCCACATAAGTCAATATGTCCTCCCCTTCTGCCCCAAGAGGAACGTCCCGGATACGGAGGTTGTTCCGGCGGCTTCGATTTTCTAGGTCCTCCTGCATCAGCTGTAGCTCTATGTGTTGATCTTCCAGGGCAGCTAAGCGCTGCCAGAGTTGTTCTTGATCTTCTGTGTGGGCATCATCCGTCTTCTCCAGTCCGTCCACTCGTTCGCCCAGATCCACAACATCCTTCCGGAGCTCTCGAACGCAGGAGTGGACCTATGTGCGCAGGGAACCAATTTCAGACTTCAGCTCAATCATGAAGGAGGCCATGAACGCTTCTGTCACTGGTTGCGATGCTTGTGTCACTGACTGTGATGCCCCTCCAGGCTGAGAGGCCACCTCTGCCGGGGCAGACCCGCCCGCCTTGCCCCACAGTGCTGCAACCGAGGTATCCTTGGAAGATGGCGCAGGGGCGTCTTTACCACGGTCTCATCGTAGAGCTGCTATAAACCGGCCAGGCAGCAGACTCGAAGATCCGACGTAGACAGGGTCTTGAATGTATTCACCGAGGCTCTCTTCAATCCCAAATAGGGCCCACCCCTGCGGGTCTCACGTTTGTCGCTTCTCACCTGCCCTCCGAGTCAGACAGGAGTATGCCACCAATAGCAGTATCTACAGCCTCTCGTCCCTCCAGGGTCAATGGCAGATGTTGATGTCTCCTGCCGGTGTGCCCGTCAGTCTGTAAGGCGATATGCAAGCCCCCATTCCCTAGAGGACGACCATGAGTGGATGCAGGGAGATGGCTCAGTGAGGCGCATGACCACAGGAGGGGTCAGCGCAGTGGAATAGTAGGTTGCCAGTGCCTCCGGGCTGCCCTGCTCAGTGGCCGTGGAATGATAGCCCTTGCTTCCTGCACCGGGCGTCTGCTGTTTATTAGGCCCCTCAATATCCCCCCAGGAAAAAGCACGGGGCGCAGAGGTTCTAGACAGGGTTCAGGCTCCTAATGCGTCACTGCACGCTGATGTCAGTGTCTTTGGGCCGCCCGATGCAGGGGTACAAGATGGGCGGGCGGGTCGTAGTTCCGCCACTGCGATCTGCCGCGGCCCCCAGCCATCCGCTGCGCAGTAATTGAGAAGAGTCACCTGTGATGCTGCAGTCATAGTTCGCTTCGCTTGGACCTGCACCTCAAGGATCCACTCGGCGAAAATCACCAGATGAGGACTTTCAGGCCGCTGCTCCACTAGGCCACTCCACCATACCTTTAGATAGCTCCGGCGTAGATCCCATCCGTGCCCACTCCAGCCGCCTCCGGGTAGCTGCAAGGCGTCAGCGTCACCGCGCCTGTCTCTGGTGTTCAATGCTGGCCCCTATGTGCCAGAGCCCCGGGGGTTCTCCGGTTGGCAGTGAGGACCTTCACCCAGGTCTTCATAAAATGGCGGCCCGCACCTTCAGGCTGCTAGTAACCCGCCTCACTCCGTGCCGCCAACCAATGCTGTGGAGCGTCCAGGCTGTTCCCGGGTTCCTAGGTCACCCCGTCCGGTGCCCACCTCATGTGCAGCCCCCACCGCGGCTCCGCTAGTGCCGCCGGGGAGGCTCCGCAAGGCTGCTTGGCCGCCTCGCCGCTCAGCCTGCTCCCGTCTCGCCGCTCAGCTTGCTCCCGTCTCGCCGCTCGGCCTTCTCCCACCTCCGTCCTCTCCAGCGCGGGCCCCACCGCCACAACCTGCGAGGCTGCCTCCGCCGGTCCGGTCGCTCCTTCCCCCGTCTACACCTGCAGGTAAGTCAGCGCGCTCAACCTGCAGTGAGTCCAGGGGGCTGCAGGGCACCAGAGGGCTGTCAAAATGGTGGAACTCTCCTCCGGACTTTCGACGTCCTCCGGTCGCCACCTGGAAATCTCGGGCACTGCGTATCACCTCAGAAAGATGCCCTGGGCCGCAGCGGTCAGTGTCCACCCCTATGGCTGCAGATATAGCGTCCTGGCACCGCTATAATCGCTGCTGTAGGTGACGGGCCGCCAGAGCTCCCCGGAGACACGTCTCACTGCATCGTGAGTCAGACCACGCCCCCGCAAAATCCAGAGCGGCCATTTTAATATTTCTGCGCAGCTGCAAAGAATTCCCACCAAAAGCAAAGGACGTAGATGCAGTAGATCATGCACAGAAGAGTTCCTGCGCTTTTGGCAGCCATATTAAGAATTACTTGTAAGTAAAGCACATAGATAAGCTTCCCCTAGATGAAGAAAATGTTGTGTGGTGCAATTATCAGTAATCACAAAACATGTTGATTAATTTATTACATGTTATTTTGAGAGGACTGAATCCATGCAAGTTTCTTACGTATGAAACCTTGCACCTCTCTCACACCCCCCCACCCCCCCTCCTCCCCCCTCTCCACGCACAAACTATGACTGTGATTTGTACCCAGCAAAGCCATCCCCTCCTGGCGACACCACTTCTTATAATGAGGTTTGTTAGACGGGGACCCGGAGGGTCGGCCGAGCACGGGGGAGAGGCCTCCTGGCAAGGGCCCCCTCCTTCAATCGTACGGACGAGCAACTACCCCCCCACAGATGGATGCCACACAAAGATAGGTTCTGTACACTTTTATCGGTATTCTTAGGCAGGTTAACTTGACGATACAGCAGGACCAGGATACGATGATCCCGTCAATTCTAGTCTCTTGGGAAAGGGGGTAGCGGGACAGTCTCAGTACCGGTCCGGTACAGGGGTAGCGGGCGTGTAGCTCTCAATGCTCGAGCTGGAGGGTTCGCAAGTAGGGGCCGCGGCAGCGCCAGCAGGCCTTCAAGGATGGTTCACGAAGAGGATGAGCCGCGGCAGCGCCAGCAGGCCTTCAAGATGGTTCACGAAGAGGATGAGCCGCGGCAGCGCCAGCAGGCCTTCAAGATGGTTCACGAAGAGGATGAGCCGCGGCAGCGCCAGCAGGCCTTCAAGATGGTTCACGAAGAGGATGAGCTGCGGCAGCGCCAGCAGGCCTTCAAGTATGGTTCACGAAGAGGATGAGCTGCGGCAGTGCCAGCAGGCCTTCAAGATGGTTCACGAAGAGGATGAGCCGCGGCGGCGCCAGCAGGCCTTTAAGATGGTTCACGAAGAGGAGCCGCGGCAGCGCCAGCAGGCCTCCAAGGATGAGTTCGTCTCGGTGTCTCTCGACTCCAGGATACAACTGCCTTCCTGCTCTGATGCTTCCCCAGTTATAGGTCTGGCACCCTTTGATGTCCGGACCCTCGCACTTGGAGGTCGGGGGTCCGGGATGAGGGAGTCCAGACACCCAGCAGGGGGGTGGAGCCTGTGCCCAGGGAGGCTGGGGGCGATCGAAACCTGGCGGAGGGGAGCCATCGACACTCCTTCTTCCATTGACTCGCCAAGTGGTCTCTTTACCCCCTGGGTGGATGGTGGTGCCTCGATGTCGGGCTTGGCTGGGCCTGAGGCTGAGGTCGACCCGCGGCCACGAGGCCTGGTTGTGGCGGGTTCAAGATGGCGGCTGGGCTGGGGCCGGTGGTTCGGGAAGGGACCCGGGCCAGCCGAGAATGTTATGGTTATGAGCCGGGGTTCCGTCGGGGAAGAGTTGGGGGTTGCAGGTGTGGTTCTTGTCCGGGGAACAGGGGTAGCAGTAGTCCGCGACCCGCCATGCGGGGAGGGGTCGGGCCTGCCACGAGGCCTGTCCAACATGCGTCCCCCCCAGCTGAAGGCAGGGAGAGTCACCCATCCTCTTGGGTAATCTCCTCGCCGAGGCGGAAGAAGCGGGACAGGCAGTCTGCGTTGGCGTGATCTTGGCCTGGGCGATGCTCCACAGTGAAGTCCATCCCTTGCAGGGAGATGGACCAACGCAACAGCTTTGGGTTCTCTCCCCGCATCTGCATCAGCCATTACAGAGGACGGTGGTCTGTTTGTACCCGGAAGTGGGTGCCAAAGAGATAAGGCCGGAGCTTCTTGAGGGCCCACACCACGGCGAAGGCCTCTCGCTCTATGGTGCTCCAGCGCTGTTCTCGGGCCAGCAGGCATCGGCTGATGAAGGCTACTGGCTGGTCAACCCCTTCTGCATTGATTTGGGAGAGGACGGCCCCCACGCCGTGATCGGAGGCATCTGTTTGTACTATAAATTCCCGGCTGTAGTCGGGGGCTTGGAGCACGGGGGCGGTGCACATGGCGGATTTGAGGTTCTCAAAGGCGGCCTGACACTCAGGAGTCCAGTGTACTTTCGGGGGGGTTCTTTTTGGACGTGAGTTCTGTGAGGGGCCCCACAATGCTGCCATAGTCTTTCACGAAGCGCCGGTAGTATCCGGTGAGCCCCAGGAAGGCGCGGACCTCTGTTTGGGTTACCGGGGGCTCCCAAGCCTGAATGGCAGCGATCTTGAGTTGGAGAGGGGCCACCTGGCCACTTCCCACCTGGTGCCCCAGGTAGGTCATGGACCCTTGGCCGATTTGGCACTTGCTGGCCTTGATTGTTAGTCCTGCCGTCGGAGGGCGGTCAGGACCTCCCGGAGGTGTTGGAGGTGTTCTGCCCATTGGCGGCTGTACACGGCAATATCGTCCAGATAGGCGGCGCTGAACTCCTCCAGCCCCGCCAATACTTTGTTTACGAGCCTCTGGAAGGTGGCGGGGGTGTTTTTCATTCCGAAGGGCATTACTTTGAAGTGGTAGTGGCCATCCGGGGTGGAGACGGCGGATCGCTCCTGGGCACCAGGGGTGAGGCCGATCTGCCAATAGCCCGCGGTCAAGTCAAAGATGCTCAGGTAGCGGGCGGCCCCCATGCGGTCGATCAGTTCATCCGCTTGGGGGATCGGATGAGCGTCTGTCCGGGTGACGGCGTTCAAGCCCTGGTAGTCCACACAAAATCTGAGCTCTGGGGCGACTCCAGGGGCGGCGGCCTTGGGGACCAGCACGACTGGGCTGGCCCAGGGACTGTCAGAGGGCTCGATTACTCCTAGGGCCAGCATCTTGGATACTTCTGACTGGATGCAGGCGCGTACTCGATCAGGTACTCTGTAGGCCCTGTGCCGGATAGGGTGGCTATCCCCGGTGTCGACATTGTGGAGGCACCAGGGGGTGACCCCAGGGATGAGGGAGAACAGGTCGGCAAATTGCTGTAGCAAGTCTTGGCAGTCTTTGCGTTGTGCTGGGGACAGGGCATCGGAGAGGTGGACTCCTTCCACGGAGCCGTCTTTTTCGAGGGTCCTCAGGAGGTCGGGGAGGGGCTCGGAGTCCTCTTCAGCCCCACTGTCGGTAGCCATCAGGAGGCTAAGTTCAGAGCGTACAAAGTGAGACTTAAGTCTGTTGGCATGGAGGACCCGGAGAGGGTTCCGGGGGGACTCCAGGTCCACCAGGTAGGTGACGGGGCCCTTGCGCTCCACCACCTTGAAGGGTCCTGTCCATTTGTCTTGGAGGGCGCAAGGTTCGACCGGGGACATGACCCAGACCTGTTGTCCCGGCTCGAACTCTATGGATGAGGCATTTTGATCGTACCAACGTTTCATGTCTTCTTGGCTGGCTTCGAGGTTGGCCTTGGCGAGTTCCCTGAACCGCTGAGTCTGGTTCCGGAGGGTCAAGAGGTACTTGTACACATCATGAGGAGTTTTCTGGGGGGTCTCCTCCCACCCTTCCTTGACCAGGCTGAGGGGGCCCCGGACGGGGTGCCCATACAGGAGCTCGAAGGGGCTGAACCCCAGGGACTTCTGGGGGACCTCCCGGTAGGCAAACAGGAGGCATGGTAGCAGCACGTCCCATTGGCGGCGTAGGGGCTCCTCCAGGCCCATGATCATACCCTTGAGGGTGCGATTGAATCGTTCCACTAGTCCGTTTCCTTGCGGGTGATAGGGGGTCGTAAATTTGTAGGTGACCCCACACTGTTGCCATAGGGACTTCATGTATCTGGAGATAAAGTTCGTGCCCCGATCACTGATGACCTCTCGGGGGAAGCCCACCCGCGAGAAGATCCCCATCAGGGCTCGGCCCACCACGGGCCCTGTCACGGTCCGGAGAGGGATGGCCTCGGGATAGCGGGTGGCATGGTCCACCAGGACGAGTATGAACCGGTGACCTTGTGCTGTCCGGGGCTCCAGGGGCCCCACAATGTCGATCCCCACCCGCTCAAAGGGAGTGGTGACGATGGGAAAGGGTTGCAGGGGGGCTTTTAGTTTCCGGCCGCTCTTCCCGCTGGCCTGGCAGGTGGGGCAGGCCCGGCAGTGGTTCATTACATCGTTCCGCATTTTAGGCCAGTAGAAATGGGTCACCAGGCGGCTGTAAGTCTTGTCCTGCCCCAGGTGCCCGGCAAGGGGCACATCGTGTGCCAGGTTCAAGAGGAAGTCTCTGAATCGAAGGGGGACCACCAACACCCGGCTGGCTCCCAGTTCGGCAATCTTTTGCTCACTGTAGAGGAGCCCGTTGTCCCAATAGATCCAGTGGGCCCCCGAGGCATCCCCTGCGCTCTGGGCTATGGCTTGCTGTCGGAGCCCTTCGAGGGAGGGACACGCTCTTTGTTCCTGGCGGAACTATTCCTGAGTGGGGCCACCTTCTTGGCGCCACTGGGCCAGCTCCGGGAGGTCTTGGAGTGGGTCAGGGTCTTCGTTGTTGGGCCCCGGTGGACCAGGCTCAGGGGTGGTCTCTTCTGTGACGACCGGCGGTGGAGGTTCGGGCCACTCAGGTTCTTCCGTGGTGGGGATGGCGCGGGCGGCCATGGATCGGGTTGTGGCGCAGACCCATTCAGGGAGGCCAAGCATCCCCAGGTGCTCTCTTCGCTCAACGGCCGCCCAGGGGGAGCTCTCGAGATCGTTCCACAGGAGGCAGTCCACGGGGGCATCGTCTCGGACGCTCACTTTCAGCATGCCCGACACTCCCCCCCACTCGAAGGGGACGCGGGCCATCTGGCACAGGCTTTCGGAGTTGTCCGCAGACCGTACTGGACAAAGTACGTTGGGCAGGATTTGATCGGGGGTCACCAGATGGCAGCGGACTGCGGTCACACTGGCCCCTGTGTCGCGGAGGTCTTCAGCCTGGTGTCCATTAATGGTGACCCACTGGCTGTACTTCTGCGTGTTGGCTGGGATGGGGGCCCGCGGGACCATGTCCCTTTCCCCTAGACATACCAGGGACATGGCGGTGGGTTCCCACTCGGGATGGTAATGTTCGCACTCTTCGGCTTCTTCTTCGCCTTGCTCCTCTCCGAGGGCGACGGCGGTGATCTGGCGGTTCACTGGACCCGGGGCCTGGACTGACTGGTTTCTCGGGCAGTTTGGATCATTGGCGTAATAGCCGGGCTGCTGGCATTTGTGGCAGACCAGGTTGGAGCGGAATCCCAGTCGTGTTGGAGGGCTTCCTCTTCCGGCCGGGGACGGGGGGTTGCTAGTGGGGGGCACCGTGACGGTGTCCCGGCCCCGACCCTGGCCTCCTCCTCCCCCTCGTGGACGGTGGGGCCCTTGGGAGGCTCTGTTCTGTTCGCCCGGCCAACTCCGGGGGACCCGGGTGCTCTCCCATCGATCCGCTTCGATGGCGAGTTTCCGGGGTTCGGTCAGCTTGCTATCGAGGAGATGCTGCCTTAATTCCACGAAACAATTATTGGAGAGGTGCTCCCACACGATGAGATCGAATAATTGTTCGTAGGTGGTGACCTGGCTGCCTTTGATCCATCCCTCTAAGGCTCAGCTAAAAAAGTTCACATATTCCACCCAGGTGGTACCGGGGATTCTTTTACAGTCTCGAAATCGCTGCCGGTACATCTCGGGGGTGAGCCCATAGCGAGTGAGAAGGGCGGCTTTCATGTGTTCGTAGGAGGTCATTTCGGCGTCGGGGAGTTGTAGCAGGGCATCTCTTCCTTCGTTTACGAATCTCCCCCACAACCCGGCTCCCCAGTCTTTTCGCGGAATTCGGTGGGAGATCATGGCTACCTCGTAGGCCTTGAACCATTGCTGGATATCGTCGTTCCGGTAGTATTCTCGGACGACGTCTTTGGGAATGTGGACCTTGGTGTCCGTAGGGGGAGCGAAGCTCTGGTTCTCGTGGACGCCGAGGTCCTTGTTTTGTCATTGAATTTCTAGCTCTTTTAAACTGCGCTCGTGCTCGTACGCTAGTTTCTTTTCTTCCAGCTCCCTCTGGCTCTTTTTCTCTTCTCGTTCTTCCCGGAGCCGTAAGTGTTCGAGGGTTATCTTTTGTTCTGCCAGTTTTAGTTCTCCATCTAAGCGGAGTCGAGCCAGTTCCAACTCGTGAAGCCGGCTCCTCTCCCGTTCTCGGGCCTCCTCGGACGAGAGGCCCGCTCTTCTTTCTTCTACGGGGGTGGTAACTGTTTCTGTGGTCTCAATGCTTTTGTTTTGGGGTGGGGGCGCTCCCGTCTCATCCCAAGACTCCAAGGCGTGCTTGAGGTCATCTTTGGTGCTCAGTCCCGTGGTAGCGATGCCCAAGTCTATGCAGAATTGTTTCAATTCCTTGTGGCTGTATTCTTCCAGCCGTTCCATCTGTAATTTTGCGGTTGTTCCAATCTCTTTCGCCGTCATTGTTGCTGTGCGTTGTGGGGCGAGTTACTCTCCGCACGATTATGCGTCGGCTCGGATCGCGCCGCTGGCCACCAATGATAGACGGGGACCCGGAGGGTCGGCCGAGCAAGGGGGAGAGGCCTCCTGGCGAGGGCCCTCTCCTTCAATCGTACGGACGAGCAACTACCCCCCCCACAGATGGATGCCACACAAAGATAGGTTCTGTACACTTTTATCGGTATTCTTAGGCAGGTTAACTTGACGATACAGCAGGACCAGGATACGATGATCCCGTCAATTCTAGTCTCTTGGGAAAGGGGGTAGCGGGACAGTCTCAGTACCGGTCCGGTACAGGGGTAGCGGGCATGTAGCTCTCGATCCTCGAGCTGAAGGGTTCGCAAGTAGGGGCCGCGGCAGCGCCAGCAGGCCTTCAAGGATGGTTCACGAAGAGGATGAGCCGCGGCAGCGCCAGCAGGCCTTCAAGATGGTTCGCGAAGAGGATGAGCCGCGGCAGCGCCAGCAGGCCTTCAAGATGGTTCACGAAGAGGATGAGCCGCGGCAGCGCCAGCAGGCCTTCAAGATGGTTCACGAAGAGGATGAGCCGCGGCAGCGCCAGCAGGCCTTCAAGGATGGTTCACGAAGAGGATGAGCCGCGGCAGCGCCAGCAGGCCTTCAAGATGGTTCACGAAGAGGAGCCGCGGCAGCGCCAGCAGGCCTCCAAGGATGAGTTTGTCTCGGTGTCTCTCGACTCCAGGATACAACTGCCTTCCTGCTCTGGAGCTTCCCCAGTTATAGGTCTGGCGCCCTTTGATGTCCGGACCCTCGCACTTGGAGGTCGGGGGGTCCGGGATGAGGGAGTCCAGACACCCAGCAGGGGGGTGGAGCCAGCGCCCAGGGAGGCTGGGGGCGATCGAAACCTGGCGGAGGGGAGCCATCGGCACTCCTTCTTCCATTGACTCGCCAAGTGGTCTCTTTACCCCCTGGGTGGATGGTGGTGCCTCGATGTCGGGGCTTGGCTGGGCCTGAGGCTGAGGTCGACCCGCGGCCACGAGGCCTGGTTGTGGCGGGTTAAAGATGGCGGCGGGGCCGGTGGTTCGGGAAGGGACCCGGCCCAGCCGAGAATGTTATGGTTATGAGCCGGGGTTCCGTCTGGGAAGAGTTGGGGGTTGCCCCGGCGGGTTGCAGGTGTGGTTCTTGTCCGGGGAACAGGGGTAGCAGTAGTCCACGACCCGCCATGCGGGGAGGGGTCGGGCCTGCCACGAGGCCTGTCCAACAAGGTTATTCACAGGGCGCCACCTTCCACAAGGTAGACCTTCTCACAATCCTTGAGGAAGATGGCTTCTGTATTGAAACTCTTTCTAGCCACCAGCATTCTGTCCAATATCTTCCCATGATTAAAGGCATGTTAAAAACTGCTCAGAACACCTTTAGGGACCTTCTGAAAGCCAGAGTGGTTACTCCGTGGGTGGATTAAAAGTACAAGCCCTCTTCCTCAGGCCCAGCTTACATATAGAGTCAACTTCCACCAGACTTGATGGTTGTGCACACTGTACGTAAGCGAGCCAATGCCCAAGGTACCAGTGATGCCCAACTGCCATACAAGAAAACTAAGAAGATTGCCTTGGTGGACAAACAAGTGGCCACTCAATCTGCCACCCATTGGCACATTGCTAACTCAATCAGCTTACTCTCCAGATACAATATGGCCCAGTGGGATGAGCTGGAGGAGCTGATCCAGCACCCCCAGAGTTATTATAAGCAGCCAGTACAAGAGTTAGCCACTTGTGTGCTCTGGAGCTGGCTGACACCGCCGCCAGACATACGAACTCGAGCATCCTCATTTGTCATCGTGCATGACTCCATGTATCTGACTTTAAGCCAGTGGTCAACCAGCATCAGATTAACCTGCCCTTTGCAGAGAACACCTCTGTGCGCTGCAGGTTGAACAGATACTAGAGAAAATTAAAAAAGACATGGCACTGGCTGAGGCAATAAGGGCTATTCAGTCCCCATCGCCACGTGGGTCTTTTTGTAGAACCCAGTTTTGTGGCGGCGCCAAAGTGCCCTCTCTAGAAGCTTCCACCTCCTATCAGAGGCAACATCAGCAGCCCTCCCGAGGTTACTCCAGGGGTGCCTATGGAGAAAATGACTCCAAAGGCAGGGGCAAAGGGTGCGGCACAGCAAGCCGCTCCCACAAAACAGTGACTCTATCTCCCCTGGAACACACACCCATCGGGGGTAAACTGCAGGGGGTTCCTCTCTACCCCAACACACTCTTTGCACAGAAATCCAGCGCCTTTCACAAGAGGAAGTACAAGCACTCCTACTCACAGGGGCCATAGAACCTGTGTGGCCACACAAGCATGATAAAGGGGTGTAGTCCCTGTGCTTTCTTGTCCCTCAGGCCTATCCTCAATCATGGGCCTATCAAGTGCATTCTGTCGGAGCACCTCCACGTGGTCACGTTCCAGGATGTGATTCCTCTGCTGCAGCAAGGTGACTTCATGACCGCCCTCGGCCTGAAGGACGTCTATTTCCACTTTCCAGTCCACCCAGCTGCCCGTCGCTACCTTGGTTTGTGGTAAGGGGACAGTATTTCCAGTTCCATAATCAGCCCTTCAGGTTAAATACAGCCCCCAGAATCTACAAAATGCCTTGCTGTAGTAGCTACTCCTCTCAGGAGGAGCAGCATCCATGTCTTTCCTTACCTTGACAACTGGCTGATAAAGAGGATCACAAACAGGCAGCAGTGCCCTTCCCACAGCCAGATCACCTTAGATCTTTTAGATCATTGGCCATCAATGTCGTCAAGTGCCACCTCCAGCCCCTTCAAATACAGCCTTTCCTAGGATCAGTTCTCAATTTAGTCATCAGGAAAACGTATCCTAGCCCTACACAGGTTCAAGCCTTCCAGCTTCTGCTGCTTCTTTTTCTGTTAAATTGCCACCTAACTATGAGGATAATAATTTGCTTCCTCTGCATGATGGCTCCCTGCAACGCCATCATTTGCCACGCTCCCTCACATACGCATCCACTTCAAGATTGCCTTGCAGCACAGAGGTCACAAGCAGGGGGGTCTCTGGGAAGATGTGCTGTTGAGTTGGGTCAGCACCCATTAATCTCACCAGCAGTGGAACAGCAACAACCTGTTTTTTGCCAGGCAGGCCCTTTCTAGACCCGATTCCCCAAGTGACCATTACTAAGGACGCCTTTCTCACAGGCAGGTGGCCACCTCTACAGGATATGACCTTCAGGGGATGTGGACATCCCTTCAACAGGGCTTCCACATCATTTTCCTAGAGTTATTAGCAGTCACATTAGCTCTCAAGGCTTTATTCTCCCAAGTGCATCACAAGGTAGTCCTGGTCAGAACAGACAACATGACTACCATGTACTACCTTCAGAAACGAGGAGGCACGCACTGTCCCCAGCTCTCTGTGTTAGTGCATAGCATTTGCCGTTAGGCAATTCGCCACTTAGTAAATCTGTCAGCGGAGTACCTTCCAGGAGTGGACAACAGTTTTGCAGACCTCGGGATGCGGCATCAAGTCTAAGAGTGGGAACTCCACCCACAATTCCTACTGTTGTACTTCCAGTATTGGGGGTTCCCTGTTCACAATGGCCAAATATCCAAGCTTCGCCTATAGGTTTCAGCACCCACAGTTCATGGGCAGTGCAGTGCACTATGGATGACTTTGTGACGTTACTAACCTACAAGTTGCTGAAAACATCTTTTTAAGTAAACTTCTCTGTCTCCGTCTCAGTCTCCCTCTGTCACACAGAATTGGGACTAGTGCCATCAGAGGATTATGTTAAATTAGCTCCCCTGATGCTCTGGAGAGCAGTTTGGATTAAGCAGAAGACTTTACTTAACCAGACCATAATTAACAAATGTAAGTCTTCAGATAAAGCATCTACATTTATTTGGTTGAGATACGTGAAGAAACACTTTGCCCTGTTGGTGAGAGAAGACTGATACTATAACCCTATGTTAATAGCCATCTATAAACAACTAAAACATGTGTTTTTCACCATGAAGGGACAACAAAAACATGGAAAAGAGAGAGGAAAAAATAGGGTAGCTAGATATCTCCCCCTCGTTACTACTAATACCATGGAACCTTCTCACATTTACATTTTCCCATGCACAAAGCTTTTACCTGATTCGATTCCGGTTTGACATGGCGCATAATTTGGCTTCCTAACCAAGCGCCGTTTATCATGACTTCCTTCTTAAGTTTTGACGGTGTGACTCAACAAGTCAGTCTCTGCTACGTGTTTTATTTTTTTGCAAGTATATACTATCCAGAGGAAACACTTTTTAATCCCACTTTTAAAGAATTTGAATATTAGGCACTGCAAGTTTTATTTTATTTGCAGTGCCTTCAAACAGAATATATATGTATGATGGTCTATAAATATATTTCCTCTGCTGTTCGTCTAAAGTAAATAGTGGGGAAATAACATTGTAATATACCTAGTGTATCTGCCTGAATCATACATTCGTACAGTTAACACTCTGTCTACTATGTTTATACTTGTATAAAGCATGTTCTTTGCAATGACAGGCATTTATGTTTTATTTTTGTCTGCTGTATCATTGTATAGGCCTTGTTCTAATCGAGTTACTTTGCTCTGTATTTTGACCTTGTAACTCGTCTGAATCAAATATAATAATATGCAGATACATTAGGTGTACATTTTTGAGGCTTAGGAAACGTATTAGTTTTTATTTGCTCAGGTAAACCCTTGACCCAGTCCTGAGGCGGAAGCCGGGAGCTGGAGGTACTCGCTTGTTTTAAAATTGTTGATAAACTGTATTCTTGCTCCTTGTGTGGTGTCACTATTTCGTGTTTTTAAAGAAAGCACACCTTAGCGCTTTCATTCACTTTTGCGCACAGCTGATCCCAATAGCTGTTCGCGCCCTACCTCGCTCTTTGCCAGCTGCCGCCATCACTACCGGCGTGCGCGCTGACCCCGCCCCCTTTTGAGGCCCCGCCCCCTGCCCTCAGTACTTAAACCCGCTGATTCCTAGCGGTATCTTGTAAACCCTTGACCCAGTCCTGAGGCGGAAGCCGGGAGCTGGAGGTACTCGCTTGTTTTAAAATTGTTGATAAACTGTATTCTTGCTCCTTGTGTGGTGTCACTATTTCGTGTTTTTAAACAAAGCACACCTTAGCGCTTTCATTCACTTTTGCGCACAGCTGATCCCAATAGCTGTTCGCGCCCTACCTCGCTCTTTGCCAGCTGCCGCCATCACTACCGGAGTGCGCGCTGACTCCGCCCCCTTTTGAGGCCACGCCCCCCTCCTTCACTTCACTTAAAAATGTGCATGCATAGGACGTGCAGCGGACGAGCGCAGCGGGAGCGCCGTTTGCGCGCAGCGGGAGCGCCGTTTGCGCGCCGAAGGCGCGCCTAAGGCAAGCCCGTCTGCGCCCGTCCGCGCCAAGACCGCGCCAGGCGCAGGAAACCCTGCCCTAATCCCCCCACATATCAGGTATGCACCCAACGACCTCCGACTCCGAGGCACTCCCTGCTGCTCCTGCAAACTTGACCTTTCAAAGGTAGTCGGTTCTGCCAGCTGCACTAAATGCCGCTGGTCACTTACCATCGACCTCGACCAACCAATTCCCCCCAAGAACCAGCTACCATTCTTCAAAGGTGGCCTGATAAATGCCCGGTCTATGTGCAAACATAGCCAAGACATTCATGACCTCATCTTAGACTATGACCTTGACTGCCTCATGATCACCGAAACTTGGCTCACAGAAGACAGCAACCCCGGCATAGCCGTAGCCCTCCCCCAGGGTTACTCCTTCCACAGACAGGACAGACAGAAAGGAAGAGGAGGAGGTGTTGCAATTATTCTGAAGAACACCTTCAACTGTCACACCTTCTGCCTTGACCCACTTACCGACGCAGAGGGAATGGGCTTTTCCATCAAACTTAGCCAATCCCTCTCCCTCTCAGGTGGTCTGATTTACCGCCCACCCGGTAATGCTTCTAAATTTCTCGACTCCCTCAACGACGCTCTGGGACACTTCCTACTTCGTTACCCACACTTTACCCTTCTAGGAGACTTTAATTTGCACCTTGAGTCCTCTTCCGACTCTCAAACGAGAAATTTTCTTCAGACACTTGAAATTTTCCATCTACAAGAAAGTGTCACGTTGCCTACCCATTCACTAGGTCACACCCTAGATGGTGTCTGCTCCAATTTCCCTTCTCTCACCATCCTGCCCCCCCCGACCCCAGATATGGACTGATCACAGCCTGATCCCATTCCACATCTCTAGCTGCCGCCCTCTAACCATCAATAAACTCAATCCTCATCGTGGTCACTCTGCCAACTGGAAAACCGTCCAGAAAACTCTCATTCTTAATCCCATCTCCCAAACCCACTCCCCCTCTCTATCCGGAAACATCGAAAGAGATGCCGACCTCTTCCATAACTGGCTCTCACAAGAAATTACAAAACGAAGCCCCACTAATCATCATGAGAGAATCCAGAAGAAAACTAAAAACAACGCTCCTTGGTTCACACCTGACTTAGCCTCCGCACATCTACTCTGCAGGAAAGCTGAGCGTAAATGGCGTCGAACCTATGACAATGACGATCGCAGCGCCTATATACTTCAGAGGAAAAACTATCTCTCCGCCATCAAATCGGCCAAGAGAGCGTTCTACGTAAAAGCCATCAAAGAAGCCAGCCAAAAACAAAAAACTTTATTTACGATAGTTAAGACCTTCACTCATCCCAAAGCTCTCCAACCCGAAATCCCCCCATCCCAAGAGCTATGCGACAAGATCTCAGAATATTTTGACGAAAAAATTACCTCCATCCAAAAGAACTTCCCCCCTCCCCAAACTCCCCATGAACTTCCCCATCCCGATCAACCTTGCTCGACTGTTGGCAGTCTTGAAAACTTCACCCCGGTCACTCTGGCCCAAACCAAAGAAGCGATTCTTTCTTGCAAATCTGGCTCCCCCTCCGACCCCTGCCCCCCCAAGATTCTCCATCAAATCATCGAAGAGATTAACCCTATCGTCAATGACATTATCAACCTGTCTCTCAGTTCTGGATCTGTTCCTCGCTTATGGAAAAAGTGTGTTGTCAAACCACTTATGAAAAAAGCTAATAAATCCCCAGTGGACTTGACCAATCTCCGTCCTATCACCCTTCTCCCCGCTCTGGGAAAAATAACAGAACAACTAGTCCATAAAGAACTTAAATCCTTTCTGGAAACCCACAACATACTCCATCCTCAACAATCCGGGTTCCGGCCTAAACATTCAACCGAAACTGCCTTAATTGAACTGAGCGACACCATCAAAACGCTGCAAGACCAAAGGAAGAAGGCCATTCTAATCCTTCTTGACCTCACGGCAGCGTTCGACACCATATCCCATTCCATCCTGATCAGCAGATTAATGGACATCGGCATCTCTGACTCAGCCCTATCATGGATCAGATCTTTTCTCAGCGGCAGGTCCCAAACTGTCGCCCTGGGCCCTTTTCAATCTAATGAGAAAATGGTTTCCTCCGGAGTTCCCCAAGGGTCCATCCTAAGCCCCCTCCTTTTTAACATTTACCTCATCCCTCTCCTCACCCTGATTGAATCATTCGGCATAACTGTCACCTCATATGCCGATGATACTCAGTTGATCATCCCCCTAGACGACAACTCCAACAATGCAGAGCTCAATCTTAAACACTGCCTAACTGCTGTATTCCAATGGATGGACTCAAACCACCTCCGTTGCAACTCAAATAAAACAGAGATCCTCCCCATCGGAAAGAACGCCTCTTTCTGTCCTGCCCTTTGGTGGCCTGACAATTCTGCTGCACCCCCCCCCCCCCCCATGCCCCCCACCCCCCCAGACTGTCACTACTGCAAGAAACCTCGGGGTACTTTTTGACTCTGATCT
Source organism: Lissotriton vulgaris (assembly GCF_964263255.1). Lineage (NCBI taxonomy): Eukaryota > Metazoa > Chordata > Amphibia > Caudata > Salamandridae > Lissotriton > Lissotriton vulgaris. The sequence continues at coordinate 225,654,897 of NC_141699.1, read as the reverse complement.
TTCATTTGACCATCATGCCACGACCGTGGCCGGCAAATGCTTCGGCATAATCAAATCCCTCAGAAAGTTCTTCGACTTTCTTCCCCTAGATTCCAGAAAAACGGTAACAGTAGCCCTCATTCTCTCGCGCGTGGACTACTGTAACGGCCTCCTGGCAGGGACCAAGAAGTCCACCCTCTCCAAACTCCAAAGTGTTTTACACACTGCCGCCCGCCTTGTCTTAAAATTACCTCGCAAATCCTCAATCTCTGCAGCCCTAAAGACCTTGCATTGGCTTCCCCTGCACAAGAGAATACTCTTCAAGATTCTCATCGTTGCCTTTCGGGCCTTTACCAAGACAGGTCCTATCTATCTTACTAGACGCTTCCCACACTACAACCCTAGTCGTTCCCTCCGCTCTGCCCAAGAAAATTTCATGGCCTCTACCAGGTTTAACCTGAAGTCTAAAGGCGGTAAAACCCTAAGCTCCCTGGCTATCAAAGCCTGGAACAGCATGCCCAGACACCTAAGACTTCAGACACTTGAGAAGCCTTTTAGAAAACTTCTCAAAACATGGATTTTCAATCTTCCCGACGATTGGACCAAAGCTTCCATTTAGCCTCCCCCCTACCACTCTGCGACCTGGCCTCAAGGACTTTCAGCGCCATGATGCTCCTTCCGGAGCGAACGCCGCACTCTATAAATACCCCTCCAAATATATAGCTTTCTTTGTACTGTGTTAACTTGTTTTTATCTGTATTGTATCTTTTTATGGTTATACTTTTTTCTATGCTTAATAAAGACATGTATGACTATAGCGCTATGGATAAATTAGTCATGGATATTTGCCTACACTTTTTTTCCTTTTCCTCTACTTCCGTATGTGATTCAGAAGCTACAAAAAACATTCCTCACCCTCATCCTGGTGGCTCCCATGTGGGCCAGACAACCATGGTTTATGACAATCCTCAAGTTGTCTGTGGTCCCTCATTAGAGACTACCCAACCAGCCAGAACTTCTCATTGAACATCAGGGCACAGTAAAGCACCAAACCCCAAGTGGCTCAAACATGCTACTTGGGTCCTCAGGTCCTACAGTTTTGTTACCTCAATTTACCTTCTAAATGTATGTTCATCCTCAAAGAGGCTCACTGTCCCCCTCCATGAGCCTGCTATGCGGCAAAGTGGAAGGGGTTTGTTCATTACTGCCTACTCAAACAGATTGATCTACTAAATTCAACAGTAGAAAACATTGTTTCCTACCTCTTTCTTTTACAATGCTCAAGTCTAGCTTACACGTCTATTCATTTAAATGTACCTGCCATTGCAGCTTACCTACAGAACAGGGACCACTATTCAGAGTTGCCGTTGTTAATGCCTTTATAGATGGATTTAAAAGGGTTACTCCCTGATCCCACCACAAACCTTCCCCTGCCCTATCCCCGACCCCCCCAACCCACCACTTTTTGAATCTGAATGTAGTCCTAACCAAATTCAAGAGTCTCCCTTCTGAGCCTCTTCACTCTTTGCCCTCTCCAATTCTATCTTGAAAAGTTGTGTTTCTAGTTGTAGACATTTCCCTCAGGAGTGTTTGTAGGCCCCAAGCTCTCACTTATAGAATAATTTTTTTCCAGGTTTACCATGACAAAGTAATCCTCGGAACTAACCCAGCCCAAGGTGGCCTCTCCTTTCCACCTAACCCAGATAGTTGATCTCCCAGTGTTCTTCACACACCCAGACTGTGTTGCCTCGAGAGCCCTCCACACTGTAGACTTTTAAGGGGCTCTCAGCTCCTACATCAATAAGACAACATAATTTAGTAAGACAAAACAACTGTTTGTCCTCTATACTAAACCATACAAAGGCAGTGCCATTTAAACAGCAGGGGGAGCTCGGTGGCTAGTCAAGTGCTTTCAAACCTGCTATGCCAAAGCCAAAAGACATCTCACTGCTCCATCTATGCCGCATTCTACACGCAAGAAGGCGTAATATCCCTATAGCTAACATCTTTAAGGAAGCTACTTTGTCCAGCCCCTAACAAGTTTACCAGGCACTACTGTGTGGATGTACTGGCACGACCACAAACTCAAGTTGGGCAGGCTGTACTACATACACTTTGACCGTCTTCTGTAACATCCTCCGGATAACTACTGCTTAGGAGAGAAAAGCTTTACAGTCTATGCAGAGAATGTGTGTCTACAGGCTACACAAGTCAAGAGCAGAGAATGTTACTTACCCTGTAAGCATGTGGCATGTTGGCTGTAGATTCACATGCTGTACCCTCCTCAGAAGCCTTTTAGTTGTTGAAGATACTTTTCTTTTCTTTTTTTTTTTTTACTTGCATGCTCGTCTTCTTTACCTTCTGTGCTCCATGTCTATCCTCACCCACTGATCAGGAAACCAATCTTAACAATGGAGCTGATGTCCATGCGTATTACCAGTGATAGGAGGAGTCACTACACCTCTTGAGTCTAACCACTTCTTCAAAGATAAACAAGTTGTCCAGTGTTGGACAACCTGGTCCAACATTACATAGGAGGCTGGAGTATGCAGATCATGTGAATTCACAGCACTACATGCCACAAACGGATGCTTACAGGATAAGTAACCTAATTGAATCCCAGAGACCACTCCGCTGCCATGGAAGGCATCCCCGTCAAACAGCAGCCTAGCTCAACAAGACTTTGAAGAAAGGAAGAAACTGAAAACTCACTTCTTAAATTAACACCCCAGGCTGACTTATCGCATGTTTTATTAACTCTACCTCTGCTAAATGTCGTCCCCCCCCTCCCCCCCCAAACTGGGGTTTGCCCTCACTTAAGCTCCCCAGTGTTAGCCAGCTAAGCTTATACTTTATAAATACCAAAACATACATACAAAATGCCTCCTATTGATACAGAAAGTAAAATGCAGTTACTAATATCCGTCATGCTCCACAATACGTTCAGGACTGTTTCATGATTTTTAATACACTGAATCCTGATAATTTACAAACTCTAATTTCAACTCCTCATATAAATAAAACATAAAGTAGCCTATAAAAGTTGAAATCTAGTTCTGTTTGAATTAATAAATGTATTTATCGTATCAGTTAATTAAAATTGTTACAAAAGAAACAGGGCACACACTTTCTTCAATCTTAGATAAAACATGATCATTTCAACAAATCTATTAATCATGGCTAAAACATAATTGTTGCATTAAACAACTCTAATAGTCACGACCCTAGACCATGAACAACAAGTAAAAGTTTTAGACACTAGTTTGAAGCTAGTCCGTGAACGAGTCTTTACTTAAGTTATTTTACCTGATGTGCAAATTTTGCTAATCTAGCCATTTCCATTGGAGTCTCCAAATTAAAAAAGTTTCATGGCATCTGCACAAGTACGTATGCCATATTTTAGAAGCAGTGGTTTCAATAAAGTGCGACATTAAAATCTAGTTAATTTCAATAGAAGCCTATAATGGCTCATTCAAAGCTCTTAAAGCCTTTATTTTTTAATCCTGATATCAGTGGTTCTTTTTGACTATTTGAACATTGTTTCAAGGCTTCCTTTTTAAAACGTACTCTGCCAATTAAAAACAACGTTTTTGAAAGAAATAATTAGTTTGAAGCTAAAGAACAATTGCAAATAATGTGTGTAAGAGGGTCATCAGCACGCCTTGTAGGCTGCAATTTCCAGAATGTAATTGAAAGATTGCCCAGCTACAGTCAAAGACATAAAGTGGACAGAACTAAAATCTCAGCTGAATAAATTTAAACCTTACTCCAGTATTGGAGCTTTCATAGATTCACATACCTGAATCATTTCCCCGTCGTCGAGACGGAGTCTCTGGTATATAAAAAAGCAATGGTTAGCAGTATAGCGACCTGAAAAAAGGCCTAAGGCCCATTCCCTTTTGCAAACCATAACCTTTGTTTTTTTTGTTGTTTTTTTTTTCAATTTCCTAGTAAATTTTAATAAAAAAACTTTTTGCCCTATACATTTTTTTCACATCTCTGTAATTTGATGTAACTTTTATTCTAAGACATTTGTATTGCTCTTTATATTTATTTAATTGTCTCATATAAATGTATACTTATTACAGTGGATACTTTATGCATCCACATTAAATTTCACATTCAGTTAAATATTATTAAATTGAAGTTGTACTTACTTTTAATACTCCTTTCTTACTCCAATAGTTTCATATATTCTAACTGATATTCATTTCATGTCATGCCTATTTTCCTTGGTACTTATTTAATAATCTTTTCCATGTGCCTTGGTTTAATGTATTTTTTTATATATATTTTTATTTTCCAAATTATGCACACTTTATACATTATACATTATTCATCATTAAATACTTCATATTCCATCAATTCATATCATTTATACGTATACAGTACGTTTCATTACATAGTCCAACAAACTGAATTATAATTTCATTAAAGACATAAATTCCTGCCATCAATTTCTATATAAACCCAGACCCTCCTTCCATCTCTTTATGGGATCTCATATTCTCAAACCTAGGATCCTTCCTCTTCTACCTTTCCGTGCATAAATATTCTTCTCCATATTATATAGAGCAAGCAAATTAGCCAGCCAGGATTGTAATGCCGGCGGGTTTTTATCCAACCAAGCCCTAGCTATAGTTAGTCTGTACACTGCCATTGCTACAAACATGAATTCCCGCTGTGTATCATCCCCGTCCAACCCAACCTCTAGAAAGATCCAAGATGGAGTGAGTTTATTTTGGATCCCCAATGACCTACCGAAAAAGCCCTCTGTCTCTCACCAGTGTATGCAGTTGGGTACAAGTGGCAAATATGTGCACACTATCGGCTTCAAAAGCATTACAGCGGGGACAGGTGATACCCGTAGTACCGCCCCATTTTGCTATCCTGGCTGGTGTAAAATAAAGTGAGTATAAGGTTTTATAATGTTGAGACTGCAGAGGGGATGAGCACAGAATTGTTTGACCTAAGTCCAATGATTCCTGAAACCAAGTTGTTTCCCCACCCAGTTTCTCAGCCCATTTGTTACCATATTTTTCCAAATCATCAGCTTTCCCTTTTACCAAACTTGCATAGAAAGATCGGATCGTACGATCCCCCGTTAGTCTTATTTTCTCCAAAATCTCATTCCTATTAAATCCAGCGGGCCCTCCCCGCTTGTTGTTTAAAAAACTCCTAATCTGGAGTTATTTATAGAAACCTCTACTACCAATACCGTATTTATTTCTTAAATCTATAAATTGTACCAAATAAATCGCCAATTTGTGCAATCTCCCTTACCGCCCATTCTGACATTGTTTGATCTGCAAATATTGCTGGAGAGAATGACCTATTTTTATGCAATCTGATGTATCTATTGTATCTCCCCAACTTAGATTTCTTCAAGAAAGCATTCCAGACCTTAACAGCAGCCGTAATTGTCTTGAACCTTTTTCTTTTAAAGTATCCAAAATCAATGCAGTTTAAAAAGCAGTTTCCCACCTCTGTCCCTAATACTCCTGCACATACTTCCGTAGAGAAATTGTTAACTCTTTGATCAAGGTCAGTCCCTCCTATTAACCCCTACATATATTGCAACGCTGCTGCCATGTAGTAAAGTCTGAAGTCAGGGGCACCCCATCCACCCCTCTCTCTCGGGAGGGAGATAAACCTGTAAGCCCTGCGAGTCTTACCATGCGCCCAAATAAACCTATTGCAGATTGCCTCTAGTGCATTAAACCAACTGGCTTAAAAAAATAAAGGTATGGATCTAAAAAAGTTGAGAAACTTGGGGAGAATCATCTTGATCACATTTGTGCAACCCACCAGCGACAAATGTAAATTGTTCATTCTCTCTAAATCTACTTTTACCCGTGACATTAGTGGAGCCATATTATTTCCTACCACTGCATCCAAATTAGCTGATATTGCTACCCCCAAATATATCGCCGACCCAACAACCCTAGCATCATTACATCTAGAGTAACTGTTTTCCACAATCTGTGGTTTAGAACTATTCAGACTGTACCCCGAAACCTGTCCAAAACGTTGAGCCTCTACTTCTGCCGCCCTAATAGCAACTATGGGGTTGGGTGTCAAAATGGCCACATCATCCGCGTATGCCAGCGTTTTTATTAAGCAACCAGTTATATTCATTGCCGGAATCTCTGGGTTCCATTCTAACCTGCGCAGATACGGGTCCAAATATAGCGCGAATAACAGAGGAGATGGCGGATAGCCTTGCCGGGTCCCTCTGCTGATCTTAACTGCTGTTGAGTGTCCCCTGTTGACCCTAATCTTAGCCGTCGGATTTTTATATAGAGTCTGTATGGCCTTTATGAAGCCCTCCCCTATGCCACTCCACCTCATAACCGACCATAAGTAGCCCCAGGAGACCCTATCAAACGCCTTCTCTGCGTCTAAAAATAGCGCTGCCATAGGGTCTCCCAGGGTACATGCTGCATCAAACATAGTAATCACCTGCCTGACATGCTGTGTCGTCCCTTTTCCTGGAATAAACCCATGCTGGGACAGGCTTACCAGACTCTCAATTACCCTTGACAATCTTTTGGCAAGCATTTTAGAGTACACCTTTACATCAGCATTCATCAATGTGATTGGGCGGTATGAGCCTGGAGCAGTTAGAGGTTTACCTTTCTTTGCTATTACAATGATGTCAGCCCCTCCCCAGGACTCGGGAACCGATTCACCCTTCTGTGCCAGCATCATAATGTTAAACATATCATCTATGAGCGCTGTTTGGAATACTTAAAAAAATTCCACAGGAATCTGATCCGGGCCTGCCGCCTTCCCCGAGGGTAGGCTGCCCAGAGCCGAGACCAACTCCTCTAGCTGAACTGTAACAGAAGCTACCATTGATTGTATTAGTCAGCGTCGATGAGAGCATCGCCGGGAGCGTCGACGACAGCAGCGTCGGCGCCGGTAACATCGACATCGTCGCCGATGACGGTGATGTCGACGACTATGTCGATGTTACCGGTGCCGACGCTGCTGTCGTCGACGCTCCCATCGATGCTCTTGTCGACGCTCCCGTAGACGCTGACTCTAATACAATCAATGGTAGCTTCATTACCTCCGTGGTCGTCGCCGTAGACGATGACTTCTTTGCCGACAGCGTCGATTTTTTCACTTTCCCCTCAGGAATGTGGTGTCTTTGAAGGCTCAGAAGAGGCTCTTTGGATTCTTTTTCTCTCAAAATGTGCCCTAGGCTCTCCTTTGGTTTGGTTGAGGAGATTTAAAAGGACTACGCCCTGAAGACCCTTGAGTGGTCTTTTTTTAGGGCCTTCTCAGGACGGTCCCCTGAGTAATGAGCCTGAGGAGATCTTTATCTTTTCTGAGACCTCCTTGACGAAGAGGAAAGTTCCTGGTCACTATCACCAGAAACCACCTTCTTTCTGGCCTTGATCTTCTGAAGCCAAATTAAAAGGCGTCCCTCACGATCTCCAAGGGTCTTGCTAGAGAAAGTGCGACATACCTTGCAATCCTTGAAGGTCCGGATTAATACAGTAAATGCAGTCTTTATGTGGGTCATCAGTGTAGTCTCTTTTTAGAGCTGGTGGCACAGGCTCTAAAAAGACCCTTTTTCTCTGTTCCAGACATTCTCAAGGATGTAGATGAGAAATAGATTATCAAATTCTCAAATCAACAAGAAATAGAATGAAAATTAGGGTTCTACAAACTTGAAATCCAGAGTTTGAGCAGAGCTCAAAGGAGACTCCCCAGCACAACGTGCCGGTAGAAAATCGGAGGGGCAGAAGGTTCTCTCTAGAGGGTGAGTAGCTCTGATTGGCTAAGGGAAAAGTTTGGTCCTTTTTTACATAACAAAGGTTATGGGTTGCAAAAGGGAATGGGCCTAAGGCCTTTTTCAGTTAGCTATACTGCTAACCATTGCTTTTTTATATACTGTAGACCCCCGTCTCGACGACGGGGAAATGATTCAGGTGTGTGAATCTATGAAAGCTTCCAATACTGAAGAACTTCAGTTACAGGTAAGCAACTTGCTTTCTTTTGTACTGGGCAAGGTGGATATACATGTATTTTTGAATATTAGTGTGCAAATATGACTCTTTTCAGGATTGAAAAAACATTGTCTGGTTAACTCTCGTCCGACCATTAGTATATGGAAGGCATCTAAGTTATTCTTGACCTGTTTTTAAAACATTTTATTACATTCAGTACCCCAATATTCACTTAATTTGAGGTCTTTAAGGGAGCCCTTCACATAGACAGCCCCTGGGTTAGAATGAACTGTGCAATTGCCATTATGTAAGACCTCATCAATCCTTGTAAGGAGTTGTGACGTAATGTTTTTGAAAACATATTTTGCGTAGTTGCCTTCGGAAGCACAAAAAGCATTATTGCTGGTCTATAAATCTTCCAGAAAAAGCATGTCGGAATAAGTTACTTAAGGAATGAACTTTGCTCCAGTGACTCTTAATATACTCTGTAACATAAGACTTTTTAATTTATTATATAGACTTCTCCGAGCAAATATCAAATGTGATGCCTTGTGTTACCCTTTTAATCGATGGGCTCTGGAGGAGCAATAATCCTGCATACAGACCGCTCAATAATTGTAAATATTGATCCTTATTGTATGCTGTAGACAGGGGTCCTTGACAACTCCTAATCAATTTCTTTGGATTCACTCGCATTAATATCCAAATCTGTGTGTAAACCAACCATGGTCAGTGCACACCGCACCAGGTCATTCGTATACTGCGAAACAGAAATCTGTGTATTACTTATATTTTGTGGATATACATTCTTCAGGGCCAGACTGGGAAACCAAAAGCAGCCCAGGCAAAAATGCGCAAACCAGCCCGCTCCCCTCGACTCCTTGTGCAATCTCTTTCCATCCATACATTCTCTTCTACTCTCTTCACTTTCTCTTTAACTTTCCCCTCCCTTTCTTTCTCTTGAATTCTCCCCCTGCCTGCTTCAGTGAACCTCAGGAAGCTTGGGAAAGTGACTGAGCCACCAGGAGTGGCCCTGGACTTTATAATCTAGCCTCCTCAGGCTTCAGTCCACTGGGGAAATGCCCAGAGGAATAAAAGATCTGCCCGGCCTTGAAATTCTTCAAGCTAACTCTTCTGGATACTGTTGCCCCGGTGCCTCGCTTTACTTTTTCAGAGGTGTCCTCATACAATGTTTGAATGAGTCGGAGTGTGACAGAAGAGACAGTCACAGTTTTCAAGTTTCATGCACAAAAATAAGCTTGATCATTGATATAAAAGGCATAAATGGGAATTAACCTTCTTGGAAAGTAATGAATGATTAGTATCATGTTGACCAAAATGTTGTCTTTTGTCCCACATGCAGGGTGGACATCATTTGATAATAGATATCATCAGCCAATACTTGTAACTCAGTCAAGTGGAGCCTAGCAAAAAATTTGGGCTCAGCGTCCATAGATTAAAAAATTCTGCAGTTGCTGGGCTTTGTGAGATGCCTTCCTATATAAAGTGGATGTGGAGGGCATTTGGACAGTGTACAAGGATTTCCTAGACAATAGTGTCTGAATAACTTAGCGTAAAATAGGCAGTCCTTGAAAAATGCAGTTGGTAAGTCATTGTGAGCAAGGTCCACCATCCAGCTGGCTGACGTAGGATTACATTCTAACACAGTCTCCATCTGACCCACTTAGTGTCCCACCTCTGCCAGGCTGGTCTCATGCACTACATTCCTTGTTTGTGACAGACTCTGAAAATGACAGTGATGTAGGTAATGAGACTGGCCAACCGTACCATGAAGGAAACTTGTATGATGTCATTTGAGGATACAGAGAGCTTTACACCTCCTCCGATTCCGGCCTCCTTTGCAGAAGTCATGCGGAGGGGGGGCCGAAGTGCTCAACGTCCAGCTTCCTACTTTAAAGGTCATACCTAATGTCCTGACAGAAGCCCTCCTGCCTTGGCAAACCAATACCGAGCCCTTGCTGCCTTTCAGTGAGGCACTCACCAACTCTTAGAGGCCTGGGTCAAACCTTACTCTAACAAATCCTAAAACATTCCTGACTACTCCCCCAGAGAAGTAATCACAGAGAGTGAAGACCTTCGGGAAGAAGGTATTTTGTTCCACTAGTTTGCCCTTCCAGTATGTTAATGCCAGTTGCCAGGTCGCCTCAAAGCTTGCCGCAGAGCCGGGCAACATAGGAGTATATGTGCCAGGGACTCCCTTCTATGGTTGCATAGACACTCTGTGATATCTGTGTGTGCTTTCCAGGTTGGATATATTTCTTTTATGGAAAGCGGGTGTAGTCTTGCAGCTAAGATCTGATATAATACCTGACTCCTCACGGCCTGCGTGAGGGCCCCAAAAAGAGCACTTGGCTTGGTCATCGATCATACTAGTGGTCAACGGGTGCATGATCTGCTCTTTGTGGAGTTCACGGAGAGAACAAATGGGAAAGCCATGCGGCCAAAGGGCCATCTCCCACTGGATCGTCCTACACATTGGCAAAAAAGCAGCTTCTGGAAGGGCTGCAAGCTAATTCTACCGGGCCAAGGCAGCTACCACTCCAACGGCTCACAGAGTTCCTGTCCTGGATATCTTTCAGAAAGCTACATGGTCATCACTCCATATGCTCACAAAGCACTACTGTCTGGGTAGCCAGGTGCGCAGAGAGGGGCATTTCACCTGCTTGTTCCTGCCAAACATATTGGTTTGAGTACATTCACAGACCCACCTCCCAATAGGTACTGCTTTTGAATTTATTCAAAAGGCGAGGAATATGCTATTAGCAGTCTCTATCAGAAGACCAAGTTACTTACCTTTGGTAACACTCTTTCTGGTAGAAACTCTAGCTACCTGCAGAATCCTCACCAAGCATCCCATTCTCCCTGTTTGTGGCTTTGACTCTACCCTTTAATGGGATCCCAAGTCTAAAAATCTGTACGTTGGTCAAGCCATTTTGCCGTTTGGTCTCTGCATCTGGGGGCGTGGACAGTCTCGAAAGCAACTGACATTGGCGCTCGGGAGTGGTGCCTATATTGGCCCCGCACGCCATCCCCAGAATGGAGTGTCATTCATTTGGAGCCACATGGCGCCACCTACTTGCACGCAGAGGCACTGCTCAACAGTTTCCAGATCCAGTCTGTGCGCTGAGGAATCTGCAGTTAGATAGTTGATACCAGAAGTTAAGTAACTTGTCATTTATGATGGAAAATTCCATTAGACTGAATTACTTTAACCTAAAGAAAAGTCTTTGCAATTGTTCATGGTACTTATGTTTGGACGTTTTACCATTTACTAAACAGCTCTTAAGAGGTTAATAAAACAATCCAACAGCACTGAGGTACTTCGGTGTATTTCTATTTTGCAAGTTGCAGGCAGATACATTTAGCCCTCCTCTCTTATATTCCCAGAATAATTGGTGATTTTGCAAGGTTCTACACAAACCATGCCTCTCAGGTCTATTTTTATAGGTCATTTCAGTTGAAGTATTCTGCATACTTTGATATTGGTTTCAGATGTGAAACAAAAAGCCTAAACCATTGAATCAGTTACTGCTCTCAGCAGCCAACATGTACAAAAACGATTTCTCTTTGGGAAGGGAATTTGTATCGCCTGACGCCCGAGACATCTAGATTTATTACCAGGGCAAGAGGTTTTAATATCTGTTTTGTCCGAAGGACAAGCAGACTTCTGAATAGTTAGCCTCACAATCCTCAAAGGGACATTAGCTGCAAAGCTTTAGGTTTCAGTAGGAAAACCATTTAAATAATGTTTTTAAAAGGGTTGTGTTCCCAAGTAGTTACGTACACCTATGTAAATTATAAGCTGTTTGGTATAACACATAGGCCTTAGCCTTTAGGCTGTAGCCAAGTGCAAGCAATTTTGACAGGTAAAGGAATAAAGTCCCAGTAGAATAGAGCCTTTGCTGAAGATCACACATTGTAGTTAAGTGGGCAGCATTAGAAATGTAGTTCCCTCTTTTGATCGCTAATCTAGCAACTAGGATACATCTTAAGAAACATGATGTACTGTGTGCAATCAGTGTGCAAATTCTTGGGCATTAAGTAGATCTCAGACATACCCCAAATGGAGCACTGTAAAATGCCCAACAATGCGGTAATGCAGCACATAAAAAGGAGTTTCTTTAAAATGGAGCTGGAGAACTTGCTTTAGTTGTGGAGGGAGCATGGTGGGTCAGAAGAATCCAACTCAGTCTCTTGCGTGTAGTGGATATATTAACTAGGCCTAGGTGTTCTTTCACATCACTAAGGCTTAGAAGTGCCTTGCTGTCAGGCTGTAAACACTTCTGTATGTCTTAGTCTGTCCTTCTCTTCCCAGTGCTTTTAAAATGCTCTAATACCTACACCTTGCAATGGGGTTGACCTTTAAAAATCACCACAGAGCCCTGCCTAACACCTCCACTATATCTATCCACGTCTAACATACCGATCTTCTCGTGAACCATAGCACATTCTTGAGCCATCTCTATCCACATCTGGCTCTTTTCCAGCATCTTGCGCTCAATCAACCCCAACCTTTCTCCCATCTCTAGTTCCTAGTGTAACCCCTTCCATGCCTTCAGGACTTCAACTCCCAACTCTTTCTTATCTAAAGCCTACCACTATTTTTTAGTTCCCTGTTTAATGCCCCTCCCTTCTCTAACTCTATGGCTAACCTCTCAATCATCCCTCACTCTTCTCCGGCCACCAGCCTAACACCCCATGTAACCACAAAGCCTTCAACGACTTCCCAGGGACACTTGCGCCATTTCTAGCTGAGAATCCCTGGGCCACTACTGGCTCTCTTTATAAATCTTACACTACCACAGGCTCCCGGTGTAGCTCTATCAAGACATCCCTGGCTTCCTGTGTAACCTCTTAGTCCTGATTGGCTTCCCATGGCTCTCCATGTAATTCCTCACCTATATGTAGATCCCCTCGAACTGCCTCTCTTGACTAATTGTGATGTGAATGTCTTGAAGTCTCTGTGGTTTTGTTATACATTTAGTGACGTGTGTCATACATTTAATGACATGACTGTCACATGATTGTGTGTCAGGGCATGCCTAGAACATATGATGTACTGGGAGAACCCAATCACTTGCATTTACCCTCCCTACTTTAGCGCACAGGCTACACCTAAATCTGTAGTCTTGTACTTGTTCTTTAGCTGCTGTGCTCAGGAAGAAACTGTCACAGTTTGAAAAGCTGAGGATGCAATCAGTTTTTGGATGTTGGAAACTGGTGTAACCTCCTCATACAAACATGACTAATGTATGTGGTAAATACTGTTACTTCCAACCCAGGTACTTTCCGGTGTCATTTCTTTTCCTGTAAATGCCCTAAAACCTCCACTCTCCCCATCTCTATTTCTCGTCATATCTTCCTACCCTCCACCACACCATTCTTTCTTAAAGCTGCCGGTGATGTCTTGCATATACAATAAGGTATCAAAATTCTCTCTGTGTAACCCGATCTCCTGACATGCAAAGCTCAATGTAAAACAGATTCACAAGCCCATGAATGGCTGGTCTCTTCTTTCCCAACCCAAAATCCAGGCCCACAACATGCCCCAGCATCCTCGCAATCACCCTCCACTCAACAGCTGAGTAATGTTCTGAGGACACATGATCATCTAAGCTTTTTTGCTAAGAGATTTCTCCGACCAGCCACCTTCTTCATGCTTCTTCCTGGGCTCCTGCCTAAACCACAGTGTATCTGATTCTAGAAATGCCAGACTCCTGGTCATTTTCTTGTTAACCTGTAGGTAAGCAAGTGGTGTTTGGGTCAGATCACCCTGCAGACATGATCCCTGCTTGATTCCTTTAAAAGTAGATCAGAAAAAAATGTATTGTTCTTTGTCCTATGTCTGACAAGGTTACACTGGACCTGGAGAAAGTGATCTGTATTTTCTTACCGGGCTGACTACGCTCACTGGAGAATAAAGGTTGTGGTAAATTCTGACCACTCCTGCTAGGAGCTTACAAAAAATGACATTGAGTAGTCCATGCACACTAATTTTGCAGCTCTCCCTCATGTGGAATTTGTGTGTTAAATTTGCTGCCGATGTCTAATAATGCCACTGCATGGTGGTAAATATTGCTGGCGAAATCTCAAAACTTCAACCACAGCGGTTTTGAAAGCGCTGGCATTTCTTCCGATATTTTGTCCATAGTTGTAACAGGATTTATTCAGCAGTTCATCATGAGTATACCAATGGCTTTTTATAGACCAGATTCCTTGCAGGATGTATAATGGGATATTCAAATCCTGCCAGGAGTGACAAAATTCACAAGAGAAGGATTTTTACATCCTTGGCCCTTATACCAGCTACTTGCATGAGTTTAGTCATTTTAGACTTTCAGTGCTGCACAACCTGTTATTGTGTACATTTTACTTAGCTAACACAGGGAAGGTAAATGGATCTGGAATCTACTGAAGCCTTCCAAGACTTTCAATCCGCTGTTTCCTATGGGAAGACTTGGAAATCTTATTTGTGAACCTGTAATACAAATTGGGCTTTGTTGAAGCTCCTACTGACTCCTCACCAAGATTATTGGTACACTCCCTGTCTTTAGGACTGCTGGCAAGACTGCCATACCTTGGGCATAAACCTGAGCCTCCCTCCCTGGTGGCTTGCTCAACCATAGGCCCAGGCCCAAGAGTTCTCTTTATTACCATTGTGTGGCAGTGTCACAGTCACCCAAATGAAAATCTTTCACATCATGTGAGATGATCCTTTGCTGTTAATTTGACTGCAATCTGCAGAACTGTCTCCTAAGAAGAAAGGAATTCTGACTCCTGTCCTTCACTGATGAATTGGAAAAAAACTATCCTTTGCTCTACTGAAGAAAACCTAGCTCTGATTGAGGCATACTGAAGATTGACATTTATGTCCATCTCTGATTTAGGGCAGGATCCCAGATGTTTTGTAGAGATCAGCTTGGGTCTACAATGTTTGTTACTGTATTTTATCTGCCAATATCTAGTGCAAAATGTATATTGTAATATCGTTTTTTTCCAGTACAGACACATCAAGTAAATTTATAACAGATACTGTTTTCCCCAATCAAACGTCAAAAACTTCACTGTGTAAAGTTAATAGTGCCATAGTCTCCTCTAAAAATAATAGGCTCTTTCTGTGGAAACTCATCTAATTGAATTAAGTTAAAAGGATAAGACTGTTAATAATCCAAAAGCAACTACCCTGAACCATGTAGCCACCAATCAAACAGACCAGGGAATCCTAGGACAGGGTACTAATACCACTAAATCAGATCAACAGAACCTAAAGGGGAATCAAAAAGGGGGTAAAGTGAACGGAGGATACACTAATTTACCACCTGATGCTAGTCCTTTTGTCGTAGGGTTGACAGGGGTTCCTGAAATAAATAACCACCAAGAGGAAACTTTCTGGTCACTAAAAAACAAAGTTTTACACTGGTTGAATCTCAATAGACCATTACCTTATCATGAAAAGAGTAAAATCTTAATGGTCCGTAAGACACCATGGATAGGCCCCACAAACAAATCCATCGCAGGTGACTGCATTATCGTAACATTTGAAGATCCACGTACTGTGAATCACATCTGTGCGTGGAATTCTTTTGGTGGAACCTTTGGAATTGACACTAGACCACTCTCCGTCTATCCGCCGCATAGGTGTACTGATGGGGGAGGGAGATGGACTACTGTTGACTATCAAGGCCATGGAGGGGCAACTGGTGAGAGACAGGGCAATCGAAGACGATGGATGGGTGCCCCAACACATAATAGATTCAGCTGTTTGGAAGCAGTGGACTGACTGAAGCCTATGATGAGTTGTGTAACCAGCATTAATGGCTCGTCTCGCACTAGTAGCCCTATCCCTGTGTATGACCCCATGGACTGTCTGACAGATGAGGCCAAATGGTGTATGCTGAAGGAAATGAACAGGGTGGGAAAAATGACCCCATAATACTGCAAAAAACGGGACACTCACTATACCACATGATCTACAGAATTCACAGATAATGCATACAACGGGTGTGACCCTCCCAAATCCAAGGCGATCAAACTTAGAATTAGTTTAATCAAATAGTAGCAGCGAGGCAACCGTGGGACTAATATCCTGGAATATAACTGGAGTAACCAAAAATCTGAGGGACCCCGACTGGGCAGAGTTTATTGACTCTAGCGATTTTTGCCTATTACAAGAAACGTGGGCAGTAGACATACCACATAGGGTGGGCTTTAAAACGTATGGGACTGGAGCAGTCCCTTCTACAAGGGGAAGACCATCAGGTGGCTTAATTACTTGGGTTAAAGTAACACTAAAGATCCGAGTTGAAGTCATAGACATTGGTTCTTTAGATCTATTAGCTTAAAAAATTACTAATGATGTAGGGAAACCATTTTATTTAATTAATGTTTACAATAGACCTGCCTCTACATCTAAGGAATCGCTAGTCATAACAAAGTTGGATTGCTTTTTAGGCAGATCAGTTGGCAAAGAAGCGACTATTATAGCCGGTGACTTAAATTGCAATTTTGAACCGGTTAAAGAGCTTATGCCCAGATGCATCAAGCATTTTTGGAGTCGCAAACGGTGCGATTCCTTAAAATCGGCCGTTTGCAATTCCAAAAATGCTTTTTGAGATGCATCATTTGTTTTTGATGAAAATCGCTAATTTTGCGATTTTCTAAAATGCGATTGCATTTAAGGAATCACAATATTGCGATTCCTTAAATGCAATGCATCATTCTTAAAAAATTTGCGATTTTACAAATTGCAAGTGCAAATTACCACGAGGTTGAACCTCGTGGTAATTTGCAAAATTGTTTAAAAATGCACAAAAATTTATTTTTTAAACTGTTAAGTTAGAACCACATGTCCTTAGGACATGTGTGTATGTAACTTATAGGTAAAAGTGCATTTCATGGGTGCAGGGGGGGGTCATTTGGACCCCCCTCTCCACCCTTGAAATGCTTTGTTGAATTCCGATTTCAAATTGCGAATTCGCAATTCCCATTCATTCCTATGGGCATTTCAGGCCATAGGAATGAATTGGAATTGCGAATTCGCAATTTGAAAATCGCATTTTTTATGCGATTCGGTAAAAATTGCGATTTTTACTGAATCGCAAAAAAAATGCGAGAAAAATGATGCATACCATTTTGCGATTCCTAATTTGCGATTCGGTAATTTTCGCAAATTAGGAATCGCAAAAAAGTACTTTGATGCATCTGGGCATTTGTGAGATATTTGAGGAGGAGGACCAAGTAAATAATATTCCTCCGTTGGATAACATAGCGTCTGTAAACTGCACAACTTTGGCAGTACAATTAGTAAAGTTGACTGCGGAACATGGGCTTAGGGCATGTAATGGTCGCCTCCTGTCGGATGCCTCGAAAAATCCGACCTTCTCTAGGAACAACTGTAAAAGTAATTTAGACTTTGTAATTGTCTTGTTGTCCATCTGGCACCACATGGTTGACCTTGAGGTGAAAGATAGAATAGAGAGTGACCACTACCCTTGGACTAACTGATAAAAGAATGTCTGGTTACAGAGGATGGGACTACAAAACCGTTAGATACTCAGTTCTGCAAGCAATGAGGCCCTGGTTAGCAATATTAGGCGCACACTAAAATGGTCTCGTATATTAGAACATGGTGACATCCTTGCAGCAATATATTCACAGCTTGCTGGGTATTTTGAAGCCTTCGCGGATTCCCCACCCATTAGCAGCACCCCTGAACAATTTATTGCTCTACATAACGAGTTTTTTAAGGCATTAAAAGTACTAGTGACAAAAATGCCAAAAAAGAGCCACCAGAATTTGAGCAATATGTCCCATAGTAAACCTTGGTATGATAGGTCTTGCAGGTTATTTAAGGGGAAACTTCTGTTGGCAATTAAAACTAAAACACCAGCAGAGGTCAGAATTGCAAGGCAAGATTATAAGAGAGTGCAGGCAGTATCAAAGAAGTTGTGGGAGGAGAGCAGCTGGGCTGAAATGTTGGAAGCTGCAAAAGCAAAGGACACAGTAGGGTTCTGGCGGTTAGTTGCAAATGGGAACCATGTGGGGAAGGTTGTAAAAGATGTCCATCTTGATGAAATGACGTTGGTCAATCATTTTACAACCCTATATAAAAAACACGATGGGAATCCCAGTGAGATTAGCGCAGAAACGCCATGCCATACAGCCCCCACTGATCCTCTGGAGTTTACAATTGAGGAAGCAGAGTCGGCGATAAACTCTGTGAAAAGTGGCAAGGCGCCGGGGTTAGATAAAATACCTGGGGACCTTTATAAACACAATACAAAGATATGGGCACCCTACATAAACCATTTATGCAATATGTTGTCTCACAGTAAGGACTTCCCTAACAGCTGGCGGGGAGCTGAGATTGTCCTAATTTTCAAAAAAGGCGATAGATCAGATCCCTCGAACTATCGACCTATTAGCCTTATGGACATTCTTCAGAAAATGTATTCAAGGCATATTTTAAATCGTATAAATGAATGGCAAGAAGACAAAATGGTCCTTACAAAGTTCCAGGCTGGGTTTAGGAGAAAAGTGAGCACCATTGACCAAGTCTTTAGGCTCTGCTGCCTATACTGGAAATATGTCCACATTAAAAAGGGCCGTTTGTACGTCGCCTTTGTAGACCTTAAAGCGGAATTCGACCTAGTACCGCGAGAACTACTTTGGAGGTCCCTTCATGACGCTGGATTACCTGACTATCTATTAGTCCAGATAGTCGAGTTGCATGCTACGAACTTTGCCAAAGTGAGGTGGGGTCTGAATGGCGAACTCACCAAGAATATACCAATTGAGCGTGGTGTTCGCCAAGGCTGTGTTCTGGCACTGACATTATTTTCGCTTTTTGTGAATGACATCCCCGAGCATTTAGATGGCTGCCTGAATGATTTACCAAAATTAAATGGAGAAAGGGTGCCTGCGTTACTTTTTGCGGATGACACCATTCTAATTTCGCAAACCATGAAAGGTCTCCAGGCACTACTTGATTCATTTAGTGAATACTGTAGCAAGAAAGGGTTAGAAATCAACACAAAAAAGCAAAATGTTTGACCCTAAATCCTGCTAAATCTGATAAAGGATCCCTGTTTTTAAATAGCCAAAAGTTGGAATTAGTTGATTCCTTTTCTTATCTGGGGGTTTCGCTTGACTCCAAGTTCACATGGAACCCACAGATTGAAAAAAGTAAGGTAATATTTGCACAGAACTCAAAACCCATCATTGCAAAACATAACTCAAGTACCAGTAAAGCGGTATCACCAGCTATAGAGCTTTTTAAATATAAAGTACAACCAGCAGCTCTTTATGGTGCCGAAATTTGGGGGCCGATGTCAGAAGATGCTTTTGATACTATGGACAATAAATGTATGCGTAGCATTGTAAGGGTCCCAAAAGGCACGCCCCTGGTACCTCTTCAGTTAGACTTGGACTTCAAGAGGACGGATCATTACACCATTGTCCGCCCTCTGTTGTTCTGGGTCAGACTATGCCAGAGTCCAGAGCTGCTCGATTATAGGAATGGGTTGAAGGAGTTACTATGCTTAGATGTATCCAACTCCAATGTCTGGCTAAAACATATCAGAATATGGTTCAATAAAATAGGTCTTCATCATTTCTGGGAAAGCCCTGATAGGTTGCCGCCAAATTCAAAAAATGTGGGGTTTTATAAACAACCAACTATACAATGGCAATAGTGGTGGATCACTTGTTAGCAACTTTTTAACCTTCAAGGATCTCCCCCTATTTGAGGGTTTCCTTGATGAAATTGAGCCCCCACTTGCAAAAACCCTTTTAATGAAATTCAGATATGGCAACCTCATGACTAATTCAACCCTCGCCCGTTGGTCTAGGAAAAATGCTAATGACATTTCAGTCATAGGAGATCTATGTACCTTGTGCTAGGGCTATCACAAGGAGGATGATATGCATATCCTTTTCTTTTGCTCAGCATACATGCCGGCCAGAAAAAAGTGGATTAAACCCTTGTGTAATCTATATAGAATTAGGTCATGTAAAACGGCACTTAGAATAATTAAATCTGATACATCACAGACTATTGTATTCAGTGCCAGCAGATCTCTCTATTCCATTTATTTTGTTCGTAGGAAAAAGGGCTTGAAGTTGTAACACTATGGGGTGCCTTTATTTATGTATTTTAAGAATAGGCTAAGCTGATGAACTAGACAACAATGTTGTAACTTTTTATGTCTTAACTCTTTATGACTTTTAAATTACTAATTTTATAAATGATAAACTATTATTGTATTATTATTGTATGTAAATTGAATTAGGTTGTTTTATTATGAAATGTTGTTGTTCAAATCTTTTATTGCAATAGAACGCCGAAATAATGAATGAATTAAGTTATAGGCTGGGCAAGTCGGTTTCTTTGCAGGGCAAGTAGATTTCTGTAGCATGTTGTCCCTTGGACAAGTACATTTAAAAAAATATTCCACATCCCTGAGCCTTTTTCATTTCACATTGTTTGAATATGAGTTGTGTGCCTGTGGTTAACATCCTCTCTCTTAATTTAGAACTCAAGAAATTGATCATCATCATGAAGAGAGAAAGACTTTGCAACCGACAGAGGAAATTAGTTATCCAAGCATATTGCTTGCAAAATATTGCCAAACTGTGACTGCTCTACGAAGAATGTATTTGCATTCGTCTGCAGAACTCAAACGTTAGAGCTCTTCATACAGTACATTGTCATTTGTTTTGTTTGTTTCTAATTATTGTGGGCATAAAGAAGCGAAATGTATGTGAATTGATTTTTAGTGCTTAAATTAGATCTGCATTGAAAATAAATTTTATATCCAGTTCTCAGAATGTTTTTATAAATATCTATATATATTTAAAAATGTCATATGCTATTTTCTAATTTGCAAAAAGAGTACATTTTGGCAGCTTTGCTAACATTCATGATAAGTGATCTACCGTTCTTCGTACCCACCCTTTTGATTTACAAAAATTGAAAATGCCAAGCAGTGTAATCCGTCTCTTACACTCTTATTCACCTGATTAAAGTATTGTTTTACTACAACATGTCTTTTTTTCTGTCTGAAATCTCAAACGTATTACTACATTTATCTAATTTTGAATATAAAATATCAGTGTGGTTATCTTCAAACCTCTGAAGTTGCTTAAAAACATGTTTTCTCTTATTTGTGTTTTTTTATTTTAGTTTATTTTTTTAGAAGAATTTAATTTTTTTCCTGAGAACCATTATTGCGTAAAACTTCACTGATTCATTTTTTCCCAGTAGTTAAAATAACAATAATGTTCTAGTAGCTTGTTTCTAATGAGTCCCCTCATGCCTTACAGCACGAAAGCCTCCCAAATTGTTTGAGCATTCTTTCAGGATGAGAACAGATTTCTTGTTTATCAATGAGAAGCTCAGCAGGTTCTCACAAACATGGAGACGAATGGTCACTGCGCACTTTTGCATCTGTACCCCAGTGGGCCACATCCACATTCTTCCCTCTAGTAGTTCAATATTGGGGCACCATTACAGTTGTGACATCAAGTTTCGCTTGTCTAAAACTTGGTAGGCAAAGCAAAATGAATGCTAAATAAAACTATGCCTCAAGAATTGAAGTGAAGAGGCAGTGGGGATTATTACCCATGGTCTACAAGATGCCACCTACCTCTATATCAAAGAGCATGGTTATGAAGTTAATGATAACTATATATTTGGTTGGGTTTACGCAACTCGAGTTGTGGGCCCCCATACCTGCGGAAGAAACTAAATCATGTATGTTGTAGAAATTAGCTTGTATGCAAAACACCAGCACGTGTGCTGAAAAAGGTTTAGGATCTGAAGGCTCATGATGCTGCATATATTGGACTTTGCAATTCTCTTTCAGGAAACCGCCTTGCAAGAAAGGACAAAATGGTACCATGAGTAATAGTTGCAGATTGGTGCACTGGGATATTGGCTACACTCTGCGTATGTACATCGCATTGGAATGTGTACTGTTCATGTGCTGCTTTATTTTTAGGGTTAGCTACAGTAGCTTGATGGTCACGTCAGCCAGATCTTGCATCAATAGAGCCATGTATTGTGGAACATATAAGCTAAGTGTCCAGGTAGGAATCATTCACAGTGTAAATTATACATTCAACAGTGTCATAACTATGATCACTAAATTGAAGAGGGTAACCGAGGGGTTTCAGCAACAGCAAACAATGAATAGTATCAAAAATATATATTTATTTTTTGATTTTCAATTATAAACTTTTTTATGTTTTACAGTTTTATCCAAGAATCAAAAGTCCGGCAACATTAAACCACCAAAACCATATATCACAAATCATATGGTGGCATATAAACACCTTTACCACATAGTGTGGACACAATAAAGGGACCACATGCACGTTATTATATATGCAGCCAAATTCACAAATTGTTATTTCAAGTGAATTATACAATATGGTTGTGTAAAAGGTGTTAGGCGTCGACGTTTCGGTCCATGTAGGCCAAAAAGATCCGGAGGACCATCTTCAGGACAAAAAGGTTGCACAGGGGTATCTAATACAAACATAACAACATCAAAAATCAGTGAAACCCTAGGGTACACGGAGATTTTTTCAGCTCAATATAAAGAACAAAGTGACAAAGCACCAGTGACAAAACACTTAACTAAGACATAATTAGGTGTGGCATGCACCTTTAGACAACCACCAAGTGTACGTAAAATAACGCAAATGTGCCAAAAAGAAGAAGAAAAATGCCAGAAACAAGACCAGTTGACAAGTGCCTATAGGACCTTATTACTACCATGCCAAGAAGGTTCGGAGCAATAACCCAAATTTAGGCATGCACTAACAAATTTAACCTGTGTACTATGTAGTACTTACAAAGCAAACAACCAAAAACGCCTCTCAGGTCGTTCTGTAAATCAATAAATGAATGGGTCAATAGCGCTGAGTAAGCTAGAGAATATCGTTCTAAGGCTAAGCATGCATGTAACTTACATCTGGCGGCCGCCCAAATTTCTGAAAAACAGGCAAGTACACAATCAGAAACCTGTATGTGCCAAGACTATCTTAAATATAAAGCTATCCTGCCTTGCACTTACTTCGCTGACCAAAAAACGCCGGCTCTCAGGAGTCCGTGTGTCTTCTCCGTGCACGATCGCGGAAGCCATCCATTTCCGCATATGACGTATATAACGTTAGACGCCAGGGCGTCACTTACACAGTGAACTTGGCGGCCATCTTAAAGTGGACTAAAAGGCTTGTTAATTCAGTTACAAAACGATAGGCAATCATACCATAGGAGATTAATGACTATTGAAAATACAAATGTGAATATACAAATAGACAAACCCAAACGTACTACACTCCAGTAAGCTTCATAATCTAGATGAATGCTTAATTCTCACATACAACCGTGTGTGACAGTCCATTTTTAAGTGGACTGAAAGGCTTGCTAATTCAGTTACAACAAAACGATAAGCAATCCTACAGTAGGAGAATAATGACAGACTAATAAAACTACAAATATAAATATACAAATAGATATACCCAAACGTCCAACACTCCAGTAAGCTTCAAAATCCAGCTAAATAATTATTTCTCACATACAGCCGTATGTGTCAAACCAGACTCAAAAGACCTTTACATTAGGGTAGCCAATGAATGCCATTCGATAAGAGTGTTCAGCCCATTTTCTACTGTATCATACAGCCAAATCAGTTTGTTCTCTCTTTGAGCAAGAAGTTTTTCCACATTAGGTCGTCTCCTTGTACCCTTTACACACTCAATAACAAACCATTTCATATCCGTGGGGGCATGTGACATGTTATTAAAATGTTCAACTAGGGGCGCCGTATGAATTTTGCATCTAATGCGCGATTGATGTTGTGTTATCCGTTTCCTTATTTCTTGTGTTGTTTTTCCTAGGTAGTTTAGTCCACAAGGACACTGGATACAATAAATCACATTTTTGGTCATGCAATTAGAATGTTGTTTAAGCGTCATCTGTCTCCCATTAATGCAGCAGGTTTTTGTTATTTGTGTGGTCGCACAAGCTGTGCATCCACCGCATGGAAAGTGTCCGACAATGGGTGCCAGGCCCCACATGCTACTTAGGGTATTGATCTTGGGTTCCCTGTAGGCTTTGACCAAATGGTCTCGTACTTTCTTTCCTCTCTTGAAGGCAAATCTGGGAATGGCTAACTGGGGTTCAACCTTTTGGATCAAATGCCAGTTGCGTTTGATGATTTTCTTAATTTCTGTGGATTCTGTACCAAAAGTCAGGACACAAGTTGGGGGTACTGTATCTGATGTGGTATTAGGGTTTGTCAGTTGCTTTTTTTGTAGGAGGGCTTGACGGTCATAAAACCATGCACGCTTCATAGCATGCTTTACCAGCCGGTAAGGATATGACCGGGTCACAAGTTTTTCTTGCAAAATTTTTGCTTCCCTAAAATAATCTTCCCTCTTAGTACAATTCCTCCGGATTCGGAGGAACTGACCAAAGGGGAGATTATCCCGTAGATTACGGGGGTGGTGGCTATTATACCTCAAAAGGGTATTACGTGCCGTGGGCTTAGTATATAGACTCACGGCAAGTGTCCCTTCGACATGTATGATGTTGAGGTCAAGGAAATTCAAAGACTCACAATTACTTTCCAGGGTGAATTGCAGATTCCCATCCTTCGTATTGAGCCATCGGTGGAATTCTTCCAGCCTATCTTTACTTCCCTCCCAGACTATACAGACATCATCGATGTATCTTAAGTAGTGGACCAGATTTGTTACAAAGGGGTTATTGTTGTAGATAACTTTTTCCTCAAAGTCTGCTACAAACAGATTCGCTATAGTGGGAGCAAAAACTGCTCCCATTGCAACACCCTTCAGTTGAGCAAAAAAGTCATTGTTGAAGAGAAAATAGTTTTCTTCTAGAGCAAGTCTTGCACATTCAGTAATAAACCAAGTGGGAACTTGGTGGGGCCGAGTGCGAGTTTCCAGAGTGTTATAAATTACTTGCAGAGCTTCAGCCTGGTGAATATTAGTGTAGAGACTTTCGATGTCCATTGTAGCCAAGATGTTATGGTTTGGGCTAAAATGGACACCTTCCAATTTAACAATTGCGTCTCTACTGTCTTGAGTAAATGATCTGGTGGTGGTAACAAATGGTTTTTGGAAATGATCCACATATTCTGCCAAAGGTTGAAGAATAGATTGGCAACCAGCCACAATAGGTCTTCCCGGCGGTTGCTGACTGTTCTTGTGGATTTTTGGGAGCGTATAAAACGCAGGGATACTGAAATCATCTTTGTTAAGGTAATCAAATTCCTTTTTGCTCAGCCAAAGTCCTTCTTGGCCTTTAGTAGTCAATGTGAGGATAAGTTTACGGATCCTGGCCGTAGGGTCACCAGAAAGTTTCTTGTAGTGTTCTTGGTTGCTCAATTGTCTAAGGGCCTCCTGATCATATACAGTTTTATCCTGTAAAATGATTCCTCCCCCCTTGTCAGCAGGTTTGACTACTAGATCTTCCCGCTCTGATAAGGTTTTAATGATAGACATATCGTCTTTCGAAAGATTAAATCTAACAAACTTTCTGTTTTGGAAAAGTTGTTCGATTTCCGTAAGTACCACATTTTCGAATGTGACCATCTCTTTAGGTATTAAATTGTTGGCTGGGAAGAATGTCGATGGACATTTAAGGCCACTGATGTTAATGGGCATACTAGTAGTGGTTTTATGAAAGAAATGTTTGAGTCTTAGGGTTCTGAAAAATCGATGAGCCTCCACTAAGATTGAGAACAGATCATTTCTATTGGTGGGGACGAATGAAAGCCCGTGACTCAGGACTTCTATCTCCCTAGAGTTCAACTGATATGAGGACAAATTGAAAATTTGTATTGTGGAAAGCGCATCTCTGCACTCTGGATAATTCTACTCTTGTCTACTCAAATCCAAAGGAGTACATGTAGTCGGAGATAAAATAGAGCAGTTTAATCACGCTTAACCGGGTGCAAACCAAAAGGGAAAAACATGTTCCGTGAAGGGAATGAAAAACTGCAAACAATTCTCCTTTCATGTTTATACTATATTTCAAACAAGGCGGTGTGCAGACTCCACTCCCCTCCCCTAGCCTATTGGAAATTTCCTTCCAGTTATACATACAAAGAAATAGCTAACCACACTACATTTTCAAGGTACGTAATGTGAGAAAGACTCACATGGCTTGACTAATTGCAAATTCGATGGAAAAAATGTTGCTTCCATCTCGGAGAAGCACAAATGATTAACAAGGTGTAATTATTCTAGCAACCATTCAGTACTTTTCCAAGGGCATGGAGAGCAAAAGCATTCACAATGTCCGCACGTACAGGGAAAAGTTTCTCAGACAACGTACAAATTCTTGTAGATTTAAAAAAATATATATCTGCACTCCTGTTCATATCATATAATCTTTTTCTCAACTGGTCCTTGAACATAGGTTCAACATTTTGTAATTACCTGCTATCACTAACCTATAGTATCAATAGTAGATAATTTGGATTGGTCACTCATATCATGATAGTACTTAATTTCTTGATATTCTCCATTATAGGGTTGTTAGCACGGGAAATAAGAAACAAATGGGCCTCTATAAGAAAGCTAATCTGTGAGGGTAGTAACACTAATGTTCATTTAATCCCATATTTCGTTTCTTGCATCATAAGCATATTCTGTTGTGGTACAGAAACTGGAGGGTGCTTGCAGGCTGAAAGGAACACGCTGCAGCACATGGGAAGACAATTTACACACAGACAGCACCCTAAAATAATCCCACCTATATCCAAGACTATCATTAATAGTTTCCAACCCCATGTGAGCAGTACTTGTCTAAACCAACCTGACTAAGTCCAATCTCCAGTATCCTGATGTATTTCAGCAGCAATTTTGTGAAGTTTTTGAATGGGCAAATTCACTTAGGGGCGTTATCTGGGATATACATACAACATGAGCTACCAATTAAGTGGCATGCCCTCCCCTTCTCTGCTAAAAGAATGTCTGAAACAATACGATTTTGAAGGGGAACAAGACCGGTAGCTTAAATTTCTACAGTAATGTTGCTGAGTGCATCAACAGTACATTGATAACAGCTTCCACTACCCTGGTCAAACTGCGGACCTGTACACTATTAACCATGGCACCCCAGAAAGGCACCAGACCGTTCATTGCATCAATAAATTGCTGCAGCGTGGTATCTGTCTGGTAAACATGTACTACCCATTTATTAAGTCGATGTGTCTTGTGATAATCAGAGCGTGCAACGTAAGTGGGAGAGAGAATAAATGCTATGCATCTGCCTGACAATCCTTTAGGGAGCCAGACATAAGCCTGATTACCACAGACAAAATAGGTGTTTTGCCAGGGCCACAAATGATGGAGAACTAGTGCAATTTAATATTCTCAAATATTGTATCTTTTATAGATTCACATGCTTGAATCTTCCTTGTCGTCATGGTGGGAGTCCCACAGTACCAGTAAAATAGCAGTATGAAAATCTAACAATGACAAGCCCATAGAAACTCATACTCTTTTTTAACCTATAACCATTGTTATAAAACATCCAAACTCCAGCCAATCAGAGCTCAAACCATAGAATCCCCTTCCTCTGCAAGGCCACCATACCCTCAGATTTTTTTTACCGCACGTCGTGTGCTAGGAAGTCTGAGCTCTGCTCAGTCAGTTTCTTCTACTGCCCTTTTGAACTCCAGCTAAAGATTTATCTAGGTATTCTCTCATCTGAGGCACCTGCCAGGAGTGTGAGTACTCTATTTTGTTCATCATGGCAGTCTAAAAAAAGGTTGTTTAGGTCCTGTAAGACTTGTGGAAAGTCCAGACTTTTTTCTGAGGACCCACATAAAGAATGCCTCTACTGCCTTTACCCAGAGTATAAGCCCAGAGAATGGAAGTACTGTTGTACTTTCTCCTCAAAGAACTTTAAAGATCGTGAGGGTAGGCTGCTTCTCTGGCTGCAAAGAACTCTGATTCAGAGGCTGAGGAGAAGCCCCTTACCTCCTAAAAGAATCTTTGTATTCATTTCTTAAAGATGCCAAAAGAGCCAGATCTCAAAGTAAGGAGAGAGTTGAGGTAAAAAGAGCAAGTCTGGCACCACCTCATCACATTAGAGGTCTGCATCAGCTCCTCCGTCGATGCCTCTATCTCCTCACAAGGATTCCTCTGGTGACAAAAAGGGCCCGTCGACGAAGAAATCATAGTCTACGACTTCCGGCTTCATAATTAACATGTACCACGTCGACGAATAAAATGACGACAGCGAGTGCGTCGACCGTGGTGATGGTTTCACTGTAGACAACCGCACAGGGTCTATCTCTGTCGACGAGAGTTATTTTGACTGTTGTTACAGCGACGATCCCGTCATCGATCTTGGCGAAGATGCCGTTGACGAGGGTAAAGATTGGTCTGCTTCTAAAACCTTTTTCTAAGGTTTTCCTCTGATCCCTACCCGCCTTCTACATTTTCAGGAGTCTGAAGATGAAGGACAGTTTGGTCCTGCCTATAGCCCTTCGCAACTCCGGGTTAAGTGCCAGGACTCAGAGGATGAAGAGATGATGGAGGATCCAGCTACTTATATGGAAGGAAATTACTCCTTCTCGGATAGGGAACGTCCCCTTTCTCATTGTATGGAGACGCTTTCCAGGAACACTATCCATATGAAGAGCAAACTCAGGAACCCTTCATTAATGTTCCAATTTTATTACTATCCGACCTCCGACTAATGCTCAATGATTATTTTAAAAGATTTCCAGAAGCAAGTTCTGCTCCTCCTCCGCCTCCCGCACAGGAAGCCACCACTCCAGCACTGCGGGTGCTACCTCTGCAAAGGAGCAGCGTTATTTTAATTCCTTCTCAGGTTCCGGCGCAAAGTCAAGATGACGATGACCAGCAGTTGGAGGAAGGTGAATTGCATTTGGACCAGGATATCCAGGATGAGTGGGGGGATAATGCGATTCCCACTCCACCTTCCCCATCTCCTCCCTCAGCTGACTCTCTGCCCACAGATATCGGTGGATTCCATGATCTGCTAGAATGCGCCTCCAGGCGCTTTGATCTTCCCATGCCAGTCCAACAGACCCAATGTTTTCTTTCTGACTTTAAACCTCCTTCACAAAGCTCTTCTTGATACATCCCTGTTGTGGATTTCTTGTGGCAAGATGGCTTGAAATTAGTGAAAAGACAGCTTCTATCCCTGCTGTAGTACCAAAACTGGATAAAAAAATACAAGGCACCCGAAGATTTTCCCACATGCTTAATTGAACATCCCAGGCTTGATTTGGTCATCATGCAGCTAGCTGGAACCAGGTCAAAGAACCCTTCCTCTCCATGCTCCGCACCCCCCTGACAAGGAGGGACGTTGTTTAGACAATATTGGTAAAAGGTTCTCTGCTTTGTCAGCCACGGCCATCAGACCCTCCAAAGCTTTAGCTAACCTGGGGAGCTGCGACCGTCAGATGTGGTCCGACATCTCAGCTTTCTTGTAATTCCTTCCAGAAGATGAGAAGAAGGAAGCACGGGAGGTGCTGTTGGAAGGAGAAAAGGCTTCCTGAAGAAACCCAAGGCGGATCCGAGCGATCTCAAGAACTTCCCACCCATCTCCCTGCTTCCGTTCCCAGCAAAGGCCATCGAGAAGATTGTTAACACCCAACTCACCCGTCACCTCGAAGACAACATCCTGCACCCCTCCCAATCAGGATTCCACATCAACCACAGCACCGATACCGCCCTCCTCGCCGCCACAGACGACATCAGGATCCTTCTAGACAACGGAGAGACGGCGGCCCTCATCCTCCTGGATCTCTCCGCCGCCTTCGACACAGTCTGCCACCGCACACTACGCGCACGACTCCAAGATGCAGGCATCCGGGAGAAAGCCTTGGACTTTACGACCTCCTTCCTCTCTGGCAGAACTCAGAGAGTCCGCCTCCCCCGTTCCGAGGACTCCGAGATCATCTGTGGCTTCCCACAAGGATCCTCCCTCAGCCCGACGCTGTTCAACGTCTACATGGCACCACTAGCACGCATCGCCCGACAGCACAACCTCAACATAATCTCCTACGCCGACGACACGCAGCTGATCCTCTCCCTCACCAAGGACCCTCTCAACGCCAAAGCCAACCTCCACCAGGGAATGAAGGCAGTCGCCAACTGGATGAAGGAAAGCCGACTTAAGCTGAACTCAGACAAGACGGAGATCATCATCCTCTGGTCCAACCCCTCAGCATGGGAGGACTCATGGTGGCCCTGACTAAACAAGTCAACGCAGTCTCCTCCACCTGCCTAAACACCCTTCGCATGCTCCGCAAGATCTACAGATGGCTCCCGACAAGAGGAAAACAGTCACCCAGGCCCTAGTCAGCAGCATATTCTACTATGGTAACGCCCTCTACGCCGGAGCCTCGTCGAAGCTCATCAACAGACTGCAGAGAATCCAGAACGCCTCTGCACGCCTGATCCTCGACATCTCGTGCCACGACCACATCAACCCCACCTGAGGAACCTAAAACTACTAATTGCCTTTTCTGCCCCGAGGAAGAGTCAGGCTTTGACACAGGCTTCTATCGCTCGTTGGATCTCATCAGTTATTCTTTTTTGCAATGAGAGGGCTGGCCGTCCTCTGGTTGTCAAATCCACAGCAAACTCAACACGTAAGGTGGCTGCTGCTTCTGCCCTGTTTGCTGGATTGTCCTTGCCCGATATCTGCAGGGCGGCGACATGGGCGAACGTCCATACGTTCACGAACCATTACTGCTAGGAATATGTTTTTTCTATTATTACGCATTTATATGCATTATTCGGAGTGTGTTAAAGGATTAGTTATTCCTTGGGTCGCATGCCGGGAAGGTTCACCTTCCCGCCGCATTTTGGACCATTTTTCTTGATAAAGTACTTCTTCCTATTGGAATTCAAGCATTTTAATCTATTAAAGATGCAATACTGGAGAAAAAACAAGTTACTTACCTGTACACTGTGGTTCTCCAGTATTGATATCTTTTATAGATTCGCATGTGACACTCCCTCCTCCCCTCTTCAGGTTCACCTTCCATACCTTTTCATTACCTAGGACACTCGTGCTGGAAATGTGAGGATATGGTGGCCCTGCAGGGAAAGGAGAGTCTATGGTTTCAGCTCTGATTGGCTGAAGGTTGGATGTTTTATAGCAATAGTTATAGGTTACAAAAGTGTATGAGTTTCTGTAGGCTTTTCATTGTTAGATTTTCATACTGCTATTTTACTGTTACCGTGGGACTCTCACCATGACAACGGGGAAGATTCAAGCATGTGAATCTATAAAATATCTCCATACTGGAGAACAACAGTGTACATGTGAGTAACTTATTTTTTACTTTATGGGAGCAAATACTATTACCAACAGCAGGGGGCCCTTCACCTTGAACACAAAAAGAGGCATTATGAGCATGCACAGGTATGGGTATCATTGCCACCTCGGACAGTTTTCTATCATTAAAGGATAATAGCATAGAGGAGTTTTTATAGCCTGTGAATTCCTCCTTGGTCCCATAGATCCTAATAGCGTTTGGCCAGCATAGATAGTAGAGGTGATCCCTAAACTGGCTCTGTACAGTCTTATTAGTGACTTTGATATAAGAAGCCAAATTCAATTCCCACCAGGCACTGCAACATCCACTGTAGGATAAAGGTAGGGGAATACGAGGTGACTTCCTTTTGACTGAAGATGGCAGGAAGAAGCCACATATCCAACACTATGTAGCATTATAGCCAAAATGGGTATTATATAAAACCTGAGTGAATGCATTATTCACATATTGAAAGTGGTGTGCTTGCACACTGCTTGCTTATGAGGGGCGAGGGTTATATACTGATGCTCTGGTATTGGTGTGGTGACTGATGTCACTGACTTGGCGACTGGGTGGTTTTCTTCTAACCACAGTTCTGGTGGTTAGAAGAAAACCACCCAGTTGCCAGCATTCCTAATATTATTAGAAGACACAGAAGCAAAACAATTTTTACTTTCTTAGTCCAAAATTGTTGTATACCAGACACTAGAGTCTTCCCCTCCTGCCACAGATCAGAGGGTGACTTCCCAAACTTTCTCAGTTCTTTATTCCTAGTCTTACCCATAATGAATTTATTGTGTATGATATACAAATATTGTTCCTAATGAGTGTTTGATGCTTCTCCAAGTATATGTCTTTATGCTCAGACTATTTTACCTTCCTTGGATAGATAACCTTGTTTCTGCAGGACTCTTAACAGCCAAAAGCAAAGTAATGTGGCTAAGACCTCATAAAAATCCCTAATCTGAAAGAGACACGTTAGTGATAGATTCCTTACCTTAGAATATCCCCAGGCGTCAGACTGGATCCGGAAAGTTTTGCGTAGCAGTACCCTTGCCCGTCGGTAGGCGTCGTCTGCGGCTCCGCGTCCGTCGTCGGCGCCGTGGGCGCCGTGATGACGTCGTCGGAGTACTTAGACGCCGCCTCCGCGTGCTGACGTCAGTTCTTCTTTTTTCCGCGCCAGCCAGCGCAGATCTGGAAAGAGCAGTACTCTAGTCAATTTTTGACTAAGTTTTTTGAGATCTTTTGATCCTTTTCGAAGTCTTTACGACTCCGACGGTGCCGTTAGGGATGCCCGGATTCAAGAATTGCGAGGAGTGCGACCGTACCATGTCGGTTACGGATCCCCACCGCCAGTGCTTGCTATGTTTGGGCGTCGACCATGACGACGAGGCCTGCCCCGACTGTCGGGCCCTTTCGAGGAAGGCCAGGCGGGAGCGGTCCCGCAGGCGACTCGAAATCCGCCAGTCGGCCCCGTGCCGTGTGAGGTCCCGGTCCCATGGGAGGTCGGGGGACAGGTCGCGGGGACGGAGCCGTCACAGCTCCGGGAGTCGGCGCCACTCCTCCGGGTCCAAGTCGTCAGGTAAGAAGCATAAGAAGTCGAAGAGACATCATCGCTCTTCCGACTCCCCCCGACGCTCTCGCGATGCGGCTGGGGGTTCGGGTGACACCGCCCACGCGGCTCCTCGGGAGTCGCGGGCGCCGCGTCCGGCCCCATACCCCCCCGGTCCCTGGGCTGTACGCGACGCCGGAGGAGATCGAGCGTTTCCTCATGGCCATGAGGTCCCTTTCTTCTCCGACGGGTTCCACGGCGCCTTCGGGCCCAGTGAACCCATCTGGGGGCCCTAGTGGGTCGAGGGCTACGACCTCGACGCCGTCGGGTGCTTCGGCCTCGATGCCGCCGGCGCCGCTGGGCCCGGCGCCGCAGGGCCCCACGATCCCGACGCCGCCGGTGCCCACTGGCACGGGGCCGCAGGATGCAGCGGCCCCGGCGTCGTCGGTGCCTTCGGGCTCGGCGCCGCAGGATGCCGCTGGACCCTCGTCGGGCGATGGACCGTCCACGGTGGACCTTACGACCCCCCCGGGGTCGGTCCGTATGGTGTCCCCTCTGGCGTCGTCCTCGGGCGGCGCCGGCCCCGATGCCTCCTCTCACTGGGTTCCGACGTCGGGACGACGTCTACCGACGCCGCTCTCGACGCCGTGCGGAGAATTTCAATTCCATGAACCCACCTCATTTGCTTATGACCCTGAATCCCAGGAGATGGGGGAAGAGGAGGATTGGGAGGGGTCTGAGGACCCTCTGACAAGGGAATGTCAGTCTTCCATGGACTGGACAGGAGACCTTGGGGAGGCCAGTGGCCTGGACACCTCTCCAGACACTGGATTCGTCTCTCCTCCTACCGTGGCTTCGGAGGAGGGCGCTACTTATAGTGTGGTGCTGATGAGGGCTGCTAAGGCCCTGGGCCTTGAGCTCCCCGTCGCGGCCGTGAAGACTAACCTCCTCACTGAGTTCCTTAAGCCGCAGTCATGCTCCGTGGAGCCTCTGCTGCCGTTTAATGAGGCCTTGACAGACGTTCTTATGTGCACTTGGTCCAGGCCCGCTACAGGTTCCCCTGTAGATAGGAACGTGGCCAGACGCCACCGCCCGGCCCCGGGCGACCCATGTTTCCTGTCCACCCACCCCACCCCGAGAGTCTGGTTATCCAGGCCTCTAACTCCCAGACCGCCTTCCCGACGGCTCCTCCCGATCGGGAATCCAAGAGGTACGAGGCCTATGGCAAAAAGGTGTTCTCGTCCCTTAGCTTGGGACTGCGGTCTTCCAACACCGCATGCCTCTTGGGCCGTTACACCCACTCTCTGTGGGAAACGGTGGCGGAAGTGCTGCCAGGGTGTCCGTTGGAGGTACGGGCCAAACTCGGCCAAGCCCTACTGGAGGGCCGGGACGCAGCGAAGTATAACATCAGGTGCGGATTGGATACTACTGACTCGCTGTCAGAGCGATGGCTACGACGGTGGCGATACGACGCCACGCCTGGCTGAGATCCGCCAACTTCTCGGCAGACGTCCAAAATACACTCATGGACATGCCGTTTGATGGCCGTCGCCTCTTTGGCGACAAGGCAGATCACGCGCTTGAGCGCTTTAAGGACTCCAGGGTTACGGCCAAGTCCTTGGGCCTCTCGGCCCCGCGCCAGCAAATGAGTGCCTTTTGCCCCTTTCGTGGCCAAGGAAGGGGCGCCCCCACACGTGCCGCTAGCCAATCGCCGCAAACTGTCGTCCAGCGCGGCGGCGGCCGTGGAAACCGCCGTGGAGGCGGTCGGGGAAACAGGCGGAACCAGTCCACACCTGCTCCCGCAGCATCCGCCTCTAAACCCTCCTAGTCCGTGCTTTTCGGCCCATGTGACGCCAGTGGGAGGCAGGGTTCGCCATCACCACTCTCACTGGCGCGCAGTCACTTCGGACGGGTGGGTGCTGCAGATCGTCCGACGGGGCTACTCACTCCCCTTCGAGACGACCCCTCAAGCCATGCCACGGCAACACCACCGCGTATCGAGGGATCACTTGCGGCTCCTGCAGGAGGAAGTTTCGGCCCTCTTGGCCAAGGGGGCCATCGAGCGCGTTCCTGGGCCAGAAGTAGGACGTGGTTGCTACTCCCACTACTTTCTGGTACCCAAGAAGGGCAAAGGGGGCCTACGCCCTATCTTGGACCTGAGGAACGTCAACGGCTTCCTCCGGAAGGAGAAGTTCAAAATGCTGACACTGGCTCAGGTCTTGGCTGCCCTAGACCCAGGAGACTGGATGGTAGCGTTGGACTTGCAGGATGCGTATTTCCACATCCCCGTCCTGCCGGCCCACCGGCGTTACCTGCGGTTCACGGTAGGCTTCGAGCACTTTCAGTTTACCGTGCTCCCCTTCGGCCTTACCAGCGCCCCACGGGTGTTCACGAAGGTGATGGCGGTGGTCGCAGCTCACCTGCGCAGGTTGGGGGTTTCAGTCTTCCCCTACCTAGACGACTGGTTGTTGAAGGCGGGCTCGCCCCAAGCAGTCGTCACCCACCTCCAGACTACGGCGGATCTCCTGCACAGGCTAGGATTTTCCATCAATGTGCCGAAGTCACACCTGTGCCCCTCTCAGAAGCTCCTTTTCATCGGAGCGGTTCTTGACTCGGCGCAGTTTTGGGTTTACCCGCCCGAACAGCGAGTCCGGGATATACAGGCCCTGATTCCGATCTTCAGGCCGTTATCCCGGGTTTCGGTCAGGTTGACGCTGCGGCTTCTGGGGCTGATGGCCTCCTGCATCCTTCTGGTGCATCACGCACGGTGGCGGATGCGGGCTCTGCAGTGGGACCTGAAGTTTCAGTGGGCCCAGCACCGGGGCAACCTTTCCGACCATGTCCTGATCTCGGAGGGCACTGCGAGACAGCTGCAGTGGTGGCTCTCGGACCGCGATTGGGTCAACGGCAGATCCCTCTCCCTTCCCCAACCGGAGCACGTAGTTGTGACGGACGCGTCCCTCCAGGGCTGGGGTGGCCACTTGGGAGAGGCGGAGATCAGAGGACTCTGGTCTCCGGCGGAGTCCCGGCTCCATATCAATCTGTTGGAGCTGCGGGCGATTCGTCTGGCACTGAAAGCATTCCTCCCGTCTGTCCGAGGGAGTGCAGTGCAGGTGTTCACGGACAACACCACCGCCATGTGGTACTGCAACAAACAGGGCGGGGTGGGGTCGTGGACCCTATGCCAGGAGGCTCTGCGCCTCTGCCAATGGCTGGAACATCAGGGCGTGACTCTGGTGGTTCAACACCTGGCAGGTTCTCTGAACGCCAGGGCGGACGAACTCAGCCGTCGGTGCTCGATGGATCACGAATGGCGTCTGAACTCGGACGTGGCGCAAGGCCTCTTTCTGCGATGGGGAGAGCCTTGGTTAGATCTATTCGCCACCGAAGAGAACGCGCAATGTCATCGGTTCTGCGCGTTGGAATTTCCAAGGCGGCACTCGCTCGGAGACGCTTTTCGTCGCGAGTGGAGCTGCGGTCTGTTGTACGCCTTTCCGCCTATACCTCTTCTACCCAGAGTGCTGAAGAAGATCAAGCGCGACCGGGCACAAGTCATCCTTGTGGCTCCGGACTGGGCACGAAGGTACTGGTATCCCGAGCTACTCAGTATGTCAGTCGATCCCCCGGTTCGTCTGCCTCTTCGGGAGGACCTTCTGTCGCTGCAGCAGGGGACGGTCCTCCACCCGAACCTGTCCAGTCTCCACCTCCATGCATGGAGATTGAGCAGCGACAGTTGAGGCCATTTGACTTGCCTCCTGAAGTTTGCAACATCATTCTGGCAGCCAGGCGTCCCTCCACAAAGACGGTATACGCCTGCAGGTGGAACAGATTTGTGGCATGGTGCACAGCAAAGGCTGTGGATCCTCTCAATGCCCCTCTCTCTGAGATTCTTCTCTTCCTTCTTTCTCTTGCCCAGCAGGGCTCTGCTCTGGGCACTATCAAGGGCTATCTTTCGGCTCTTTCAGCCTTTCTGAGGCTGCCTGACCAACCTTCTTTGTTCAAGTCCCCTATCGTAAATCGATTCCTGAAGGGCATCACTCATACTTTTCCCCCTGTTCCCTTCGTGATGCCTCAGTGGGACTTGAACCTGGTTCTGACATTTCTGATGTGCGCTCCCTTTGAGCCTCTTCACAACTGTCCACTTCGCCTCCTTACTTTAAAGACTGCCTTCCTGGTTGCCATCACCTCTGCCAGGAGAGTGAGTGAGCTCCAGGCTCTCTCTTGTAAACCTCCTTTCCTTTCAGTCCTTCCGGACAAGGTTGTTTTGAGGACTAGGCCCTCCTTCTTGCCTAAGGTGGTCACGGCCTTCCACATTGGGCAGTCCATCACATTGCCCACCTTCTTTCCGCCTCCGCACCCCTCGAGAGAGGAGGAGAGGCTCCACCGTCTGGACCCAAAACGTGCGCTCTCGTTCTATCTGGATCGCACACGCCAGTTCCGGGTGGATGATCAACTCTTTGTTGGGTACGCGGGCGCTAAGAAAGGGAAAGCGGTGCACAAGAGGACCATTTCTCGATGGATTATCATGTGCATCCAGGCGTGTTACTCCTTGGCTAAGAAGGAACCACCTGTTGGGCTGCGGGCTCATTCCACTCGAGCCACGGCCACTACAACTGCCTTGGGCCGAGGTGTGCCCTTGCAGGACATTTGCCAGGCGGCTACGTGGGCCTCGTTGCACACGTTTGCGAGGCACTACTGCCTGGACAGTCAAGTCCGGAGGGATGGCTACTTCGGCCGTTCCGTTCTCCAGGACTTTCTGGTGTAATTATTGGTTCGCAGACCCACCACCACGGGGATGGTATTGCTGGGGTATCTATTCTAAGGTAAGGAATCTATCACTAACGTGTCTCTTTCAGATGCACAAGTTACTACTTGTGTAACGATATATCTGTAAGAGACATTAGTTAGTGATAGATTCCTTACCGACCCACCCATCCTCCCCGTTCTGCGAACCGATATCTAGGGTTAAGGTCACCCCCTTTCAG
The DNA here is from genome assembly GCF_964263255.1 of Lissotriton vulgaris. Classification (NCBI taxonomy): domain Eukaryota; kingdom Metazoa; phylum Chordata; class Amphibia; order Caudata; family Salamandridae; genus Lissotriton; species Lissotriton vulgaris. Next base: position 225,617,054 of record NC_141699.1, on the reverse strand, counting down.
GGCCCTAGTTTCTTGGCACCAGTGTCGGTTTTTGTCATGGCTCTGCGCTTCTGGCGCGGAAAAGCTGTGGCTAAGAACTGACGTCAGCACGCGGAGGCGGCGTCTAAGTACTCCGACGACGTCATCACGGCGCCCACGACGCCGACGATGGACGCGGGCCGCAGATGACGCCTACCGACGCACAAGGGTACTGCTACGCAAAACTTTCCGGATCCAGTCTGACGCCTGGGGATATTCTAAGGTAAGGAATCTATCACTAACTAATGTCTCTTACAGATATATCGTTACACAAGTAGTAACTTGTGCTTTACTCTACCAAAGAACATCAAGAGTTCCCAGTATCTTTTACTTCAAAGCCTCACTGGCAAGCTTATGTACAGGTCCAGACGTTGGTGGTCTCGACCACCAGCATGGGTTGCTATCTCTCCAGAGATAGTTTTTTCATTCAAAGTCTATAGTTTTTTACAGTCCTAGATCTCAAATTATATCTAGGGGAATCACAATCTGGAAGCTCAAATAGAGGTATTGGTATCAATTTGGGCTTAACAGGAGTGAATTTGATCAGTGGATGTGCTACTTCTTGTTCAACTAGCTCCCATCATTAAAAGATACTTGCTGTGGAATTTGTTTACTTTCCAAATCAGAAATCCCTTGCTTCACACATTGATCATAGGACAAAGGCAATGGAGCGTTCTTAACGTGGCTGAAATGAAGCCAGTGTTTGTGTCCCATGCACTTGAAAGCAGTCGAGTGGCGGGTAGCACTTGCAATGGTCCTTTCCAGCATGGCTCAAGACTGGATTTCCTCTGAAAGTTACAGGTGAAGACCCAATTTTCAGGCTTCAGCTTATGAACTCAACCTTCAAGACGAGGAGGGAGACTGGCCTTCACCAGTGAATGAAACACAATTTTTTAGTCAATTGGTCACAATAATCAACAAACCGAGGATATTCAATTTCACAAAATCTCTTTGATCTAGGTACACAGCTCACATTTGCAGGCCTCCCCATGACTACCTGAAATGGAGATCAACCCATTTTCAAGTGTTCAGTATTGCACATTGAAATCAAAGCATCAGGCCATTTTAATTTTGTTTCAGCACATCTTTCCTAGTTTCCCTTTCAGTATGCCATTATACCTCTCCAAGAGGTCTGCTGCCTGAGGATGATGGGCAGCATTGAACTTTTGCCTTATCTGCAAGCCTTTGCAGATCAGGCCCATCATTTGGCCAATGAAGTGTGGCCCATTTGTCGCTCCAAAGAACTCCAGGCAAGCTAAATCTCGGGAAGTACTACTTCAGGAGTACTTTTGCCATACTTAAGGCTGTGTTATCTCGTAGAGGGTAAGCCTCCACTCATTTACTAAATGCGCAAACCACTACCAGAATGTACTTGAGCTTGCCTACTTGTTCCATATTAATAAAATCCATTTGCAGGACATCAAAGGGCCAATATGGGGGTGCAAAGTGGCCTTTTCCTGGGTTATAAGTAGTGCATATCATGCATCTTTTGGCATGGGACTCTGCCACCCTGGGAATCAGTTTGTTGAACCATAAATGATCTAATGTTGCCACTATTCCTTTGGCACTAATGTGAGCTGGGCTGTGTGCCATAGTAACAATAGCGTTAACATAACAATTAGGAAGCATCCATCTTTGTTTTTCTGACCGATCTACCCAACATCCTGTATCATCTAATCTACCATACATCTGCCATGTTTCTCTCTCTTCCATAATAGCTTCCTATTGTACCTCTCTAATACATTCTAAGGTATTGTTAAACATTGGTACTTCAGGGACCCATCTAGCTGGTCCTGTAAAATACATTAAACTATATTCAGATCTAGCTGTTTGCTTGGCTGTTACATCTGCAAAAGCATTTCCCTGACCTATCTCATCAATATCCTTTTATGGACACTGCATTTAACAATGACAACTGAATATTTCCTCCTCCTAGTGAAATAGTCTGGGACTTCTGTAGGTTTTTGTTTACAAGCTGTTATTTTATCCCAATGTACGTCTTCCCTTTGTATTATCAGTAGCTATTTAGCAAATAATAAGATCAGGTAAATCAAATATAAGTTGATCTGGTCTTCTCTGCGTGTCAAGATTTCCAAAATGTACCCAGGCATGCACAAAGTGCGCTAAATCATCATGTCTTCGTATTCTATTCCATATTTCCTCGGGGAGTAAGGCATCAAAAATAGAACCAAGTCCTTGAATGTCATTACACACAATTTATTGGCTGACTCTAGGGCTTAATAAAACCCCTTTGGATTTTTCCTAGTCTGGCAAATCTTTCTCTATTGCCATTAATTCATGCCTATTCCGTTGAGTATGGATACGGTGGGGAATTCGGTTCTGAACAGGAACGCCAGCAGCAACAGAAAGGGGGTGTATTTCCCTCATGGGATATTCCCCATTCATTTTTTTTTAATATATATTCTTCCAACCTTAACACCCCAATGCAAACAATTTTCAACAGCCCGTGAGATATTTGGGGAAGGGATCTTGTGACCCTGTGCATCATGCCACAATTGTAACACCTCTTGTGGGGCATTTATTTTGCACCATATCCACCAGTTGTCTCTCTTTTCAGTCATATATTGAATGAGTAAGTTTTGCTGAAAAACATCATACCTGTTTACAGTTGGCATAACGGTATTCATGGTGGCATTATTCATGTCATCCAAAATTCTATGGGCTATCCGTTTTAGCTCTTCTGGGTAAGCTCTCTGTGATCCATATCTAGTATTAGGTCTGTCCCTCCAATTCCCACTCTACTCTTTCAAATTACCATTATGCTTGTGAATCGAAGGTGGGGTAGCTACAGGCGTGTTTCCAGCAGATTGGGATGCAGAGGGGGTTTCTCCAGTCACTAGCCTTGGTAAATAAATTTGTACCTGAGGGGTAGTCCGTACATTTGGTGTTGGTATTGCTTGTCCTGCTTGTGACTGCTGTTGAACTGTAGACAGATTAAGTATTGGTCTGGGAGGGACAGGAAGTTGCTGACCTGGTAATGGAGCAGGAAGAATTGGTACATTTGGAATGTGTACTAGAGGTGCATTTCCCTGCTGACCTATCTGTTGTGGTACATTTTGTGCCTGTGCTTCAGGCATGGGAACCTGTGGAATGTATGGTGGGGGATTCTCCAATCGTCTCTCTGAGTCTAATACCTCATCCCTGTCCTCATGTTTCTCTTGTGGCGCATATGTGTTGTTAGTGGTCATTCTAAGATCTGGTCAACATTCAATACGTTCAGTTTGTTTTAATTGATCACATGCTTTGGCTTTCTGAAACACTCCCTTTTTCTGTTCTCGTTCCTTTTCTTTTTGTTCTTTAATTACTAACATGGTAGCATGTTTTTCCCATTTATTAAAACTGTCCCACATCGCTTGTCCGACCTTTTTCTCAAACAAACATTGCTGCAAATATTGAATTTTATCTAGATCAAATGAACCGTCCAGCAGCCATCTCAAATCCTTATTTCCCTCAGTATATCGATGCCACAGTCTGTTCGACAAATTCACACCTGTCCCCTATTTTGCCATCTTCTTCCATGAAGCACTACCCTGAATCAGACGGGTTGTGACTCATCCAGGCATGGACTCATGAAACCGCAGCGACACTGTGAAATATATTTCATTTGTTTGTTCATTGTGCCTTAAAGTCAAAGACCATCTAAATGAGAAAACTTCCCAATACAATTAATACAGGCCTATTTATCAGGTCCAACCTGAAACCCAACCAATATAATGCAATAACATTTTCAATAACAAAAACGAATCAATAATTCAAAACACCTGTTACAAAGTAACGCCAAACAATCTCACCAGGTATTTGCTGAAGACGTCTGACTCTCTGTACTTCAGCCACTTTTCACTTGACCAGGAACCTCTGCCGGGGAGATCCTCTTGCCAAGGGACAGCAGTTCGGGACTCCCGATGGCATTGGCAAGAAACTAGTCTCTTCTGCAGGGGCCCCCTTCAATCTCTTAAGTCTCGGGTCATGTCACCTCAGCCACAGACACAAATTCTATTGGATTTCCCACGTGGAGGTCTCTGTTCGGGTGCTATTTGTGGAAAGCGAACCTCTTTGCTCTGGATAATTCCACTCTTGTCCACTTAAATCCAAAGGAGTACAGGTAGTCGGAGGTAAACTACAGCAGTTTAATCACGCTTAAGCAGATGCAAATCAACAGGGAAAAACATGTTCTGTGAAGGAAATGAACAACTGAAAACAATACTTCTTTCATATTTATACAATCTTTCAAACATGTCTTTGTGAAGACTTCACTCCCTTCCCTAGTCCATTGGAAATTTCCTTCCAGTTATGCATACAAAAAAGTAGCTAACCACACTACATTTTCAAGGAAAGCAGTGTGAGAATGATTTGCATGGCTTGACTAATTGCAAATTGGATGGAAAAAATGTAGCTTTCCATCTTAGAGAAGCACAGTTGATTACCAAGCTGTAATAGCTCAGAGGTCACTAGAAAATTTCTTGAATTCTCAAGAAGGGATTAGTTTCTGACAACCGCATAAACATGACAACTTTGTTCCCCTAGAATAAGAATATATATCTTAGCCGTGGAAACAATAGAGAAGTATTTCACTCAGTCAATCGTGCATGCTTTGTTTCTACAGAGTTGCAGAGAAATAGACGGGCGTTTTCAATAAAGGGTTTATTGAACAGTCTTCTTTCTCATGCAAGAGAGGTGACCTGCTACAATCGTTAGACATAATGCAAAGTATAATGCGTACAGCAAAAATAGTATTGTAAAATAATACTGTAAAAGCATTGTATGGTTTCTAAGCCATATAAAAATACAAACATAAATACACAGGCTAAAATACTCAACTGGTGCTTCTAAAATACGCCTTCCCCAATGTACCTAACCTAGGTCTGGTACGAGGGAAGAAGTAAGTATGGTCTTTTGTATAGGTTTAGTTTTTGCCAAGAATCTACCAAAGGTTTCTCTAGGTTCTTTTCAGCTCCATACCTTGTTAGAATGAAGGAGGTCTGGTATCTCTTTCTCAAGACTCGATTTCCCAACACCCCGCAAGGGGAGTCAGAAACGCTGGATTTCTCAACAGCGGAGGGCAGCTTCCTGATCAGTGCGTCAACTGGAGAGTCGGCTTCCTTCGGCACTTGCTGTAGCGAGCTGCGTCTGGCAAGTACGTCGTCGAACTGCTCCAAACCACCGTACCTTGCTATAGCAAGTGAAAGTATATTTATACCTTGAAGGTGTTTAGGAATGCCATCTTTGACGTAAAGTCGGGCATATGAACGTCATGAATGAACTCCTAAGGAATAGATGTTCATTGTAAAACTAACTGAGTTCTTGGAGAAATCAATATTCAAGCAAGTCCCTAACGGCTTAAGCTGGTTTTCCAAGAAATCATTTTAACGTTTGGTGAACGGATGGAAGTAGTCATCCCTGTATTTGGGTTGCATGGGCTATGCCTAAATAAGGGCTTGATTTCTATGACTATATAAGGGCAACATGAATCGGAAAAATTAAATCGGAACCTAAAACGTCACACAACAGGGCTACCCAACCTGTTGCCTGATGCAAAAGAAGACCTAATGGGACAAAAGAAAATGGTCGGACTGGCATAATTAGCTGAAACCTTAGTACTTACAACTTGCTCCTTCTGCTCAAATCATGAAACTACAGCAAATATAATGCTTTTTAGTGGTGTGATTTGGATGTCTTTAACACAATGTACAATATAGAAAATAACCTAGTAGATGTAGCAATCCAAATAAAGGCCCTCAATGGCTTGAATGAGAATTAAACAAAAACCTATACTGGACTAACTGGAAAATCAAGCGTATGTCTAGTACTGCCAAGTCACAATAAAATACATATCTTCCATTAGGAGATGACCAAAGAGATCAAGCACATAAAAAAATACAAAAACAATAACTAGGAAAATATGAACACTGAATATAGAGCAGCAGCAATTAAGAAGGTATAGGAAGATCAAGCATTGAGATTAATCCAGCTGAGAAATGCTGTAACATAGTGATCATAGATGAAGATCAGTATATAAGCATAGCAATGAGTTAGTCAAATCATAATAAAAACTTTGATAAGCTCTCTACTAACCCAATCATCAAACTTCAACAAGTATTGGCATAGCATATAGGGCTCACCTTTGGGGCCTAAGCAGAGCTATTGATTTGCCAATGTGTTTAAGCTGTGCTGTAGAGAAGTGTGACTGCTGTGCAGCATGCTAAAGAGGTATAATAAAAGAAAGCCAGAAGCATTTTTGTTACCTTATATATGACCAAGAAGGCATTATGTACAACATATTAAAAAATGTATGTACAATAAAAAATTTGCTAATTTTTCTTTTGTTCTTGCAATGCTCGGAACTTGTTTTTGCCTATTCCAGTGGTTGTTTTTTTTTGAGGGGGCATAAACAATTGGAGGTTGAAAGTTGTGAACTAGTACCTGTATTATAACACTAGTGCGGCCAGACGTTAGGGGGGAATCAACAGATGGCAGATTCCAAGAGCGGGCTGAGGTGGTGTTGAGTGATGTTGAGGTGGTGGTGGTGGTGACTGGTGCTGAGACGATGCTGAGGTGATGCTGAATGATACTTAGGTCTTGCTGAGTGATGATGATGTGGTGGTGTACTATTGCAAAGTCGATGCTGAGTGATACTGATGTGGCACTGAATGACGCTGTGGTGGCGCTGAGTGATGCTGTGGTGGCGCTGAGTGATGCTGTGGTGGCGCTGAGTGATGCTGTGGTGGCACTGAGTGATGCTGTGGTGGCCCTGAGTGATATTGTTGTGGCCCTGAGTGATGCTGTGGTGGTGCTGAGTGACGCTGTGGTGGTGCTGAGTGACGCTGTGGAGGTGCTGAGTGATGCTGTGGTGGTGCTGGGTGATGCTGTGGTGGTGCTGAGTGACGCTTTGGTGCTGCTGAATGATGCTGTGGTGTTGCTGAATAATGCTGTGTTGAAGCAGAGTGATGCGGTGGCGCTGAGTGATGCTGCGGTGGCGCTGAGTGATGCTGCGGTGGCGCTGAGTGATGCTGCGGTGGCGCTGAGTGATGCTGCGGTGGCACTGAGTGATGCTGCGGTGGCGCTGAGTGATGCTGCGGTGGCGCTGAGTGATGCTGCGGTGGCCCTGCGTGATGCTGCGGTGGCCCTGAGGGATGCTATGCTGGCCCTGAGGGGTGCTGTTGTGGATCTGAGTGATGCTGTGGTGGCCCTTAGTAATGCTGTGGTGGTGCTAAGTGATGCTGTGGTGGCCCTGAGTGATGCTGTGGTGGCCCTGAGTGATGCTGTGGTGGTGCTGAGTGATGCTGTGCTGTGATGAATGATGCTGTATTGGCTTTGAGTGATTCTGTGGTGCTGCTGACTGATGCTGGGGTGGCGCTGACTGATGCTGTGGTGGCGCTGTGTGATATTGTTGTGGCCCTGAGTGATGCTGTGGTGGTGCTGAGTGATGCTGTGGTGGTGCTGAGTGATGATGTGGTGGTGCTGAGTGATGCTGTGGTGGTGCAGGGTGATGCTGTGGTGGTGCTGCCATGACACAGTGTCTTCGCTAGTTACAGTGGGTAGAAGAGGGGTAGAGAAGTAGAAGAGGGGTATAAGATGGCAGAGGGGTATTAGAGGGTTAGAAGGGGTTAGAAGAGGGGTAGAAGGGTAGTACAGGGTAACGAGGTAGAAGGGTAGAAGAGGGATAGAGGGAAAGAAGAGGGTGGAAGGGTAGAAGAGGGGTAGAAGAGTAGAGGGGTAGAAGGGTAGTAGAAGGGTAAAAAGGGGTAGAGGGATAGAGGGGTATACGAGGGGTAGTAGATGGGTAGAGGGGTAGTAGAGAGGTAGAGTGGAGGTAAAGGGGTAGATGAGAGGTAGTTAGAGGGAGAGGGGTAGAAGAGAGGTAGAGGGGTAGGGGAGAGCGAGAGGGGTAGGAGAGAGGAAGAGGGGTAGAAGAGAGATAGAGTAGAGGTAATGAGATAGAAGAGAGGTAGTGTAGAGGTAGAGGCATAGAAGAGAGGTTGAGGGGTAGTAGATGGGTAGAAGAGGGGTAGTAGAGGGGAAGAGGGGTAGAATGAGTGTAGGGGGGTAGAAAAGGGGTAGAGGAATAGAAAGGGGGTAGTAGAAGAGGAGTAGAGGGGTAGTAGAAGGGTAGAGGAGTAGTAGAAGGGTAGAGGAGGGGTAGAAGGGTAGAGGGGTAGTAAATAGGTAGAGGGGTAGAAGAGAGGTAGAGCAGTAGAAGGGTAGTAGAGGGGTGGAAGAGTATAGGGGTAGTAGAAGGGTAGAGGGGTAGAAGAATAGATGGGTAAAGGGGTAGAAGAGGGATAGACAATGGGTAGGGGTAGAAGAGGGGTAAAGGGTAGAAACGCAGAAGAGGGGTTGAAGAGTAGAAGAGGGGTAGAAGTGTAGTAGAGAGGTAGTAGGGTAGGGGGTAGTAGAGGGGTTGAGGGGTAGTAGAGAGGTTAATGGGCAGGAAAGGGGTAGAGGGCAGAATAGTAGGAGGGGGTAGAGGGATGGTAGAGTAGAGGTACTAGAGGGGTAGAAGGGAGGTAGAGGGGTAGAAGAGGGGTAGAATAGAAGTATACGGGTAGACGAGAGGTAGTATAGAGATAGGGGTAGAGGTGTAGTAGAGGGGTAGTCAAGGTTTTGTAGGGTAGGGGGTAGAAAAGGGGTAGTAGAGGGCTACTAGAGCAGTGGTAGAGGGGTAGTAGAGGGGATGAGGGGTAGTAGAGGGGTTAAGGGGTAGGAAAGGGGTAGAGGGGTAGAATAGTAGGCGAGGGATAGAGGGGTTGTAGAGTAGAGAGGTAGAAGAAGGGTAGAGGGGCAAAATAGAAGTAGAGGGGTAGAAGAAAGGTAGAGTAGAGGTAGATAGGTAGAAGAGAGGTAGAGGGGTAGAGGGATGGAAAATAGGTAGAGGGGTAGAAGGGTAGACGAGAGGTTGAGGGGTAGAAGAGAGGTAGAGGGGTAGAAGAGGGGTTGAGGGATAGAAGAGGGGTTAAAGGGGAGTAGAGGCGTAGAAGAGAGGTAGTGGGTGGAAGAGGGTTAGAAGAGAAGAGGGGTAGAAGGTTAGAAGAGGGGTAGAAGATGGGTAGAGGGGAAATGGAAGGGTAGAGGGGTAGTCGAAGGGTAGAGGGATAGAGGGGTTGAAAAGGGGTAGTAGGGTAGTAGAGGTGTAAGAGGGGTGGAGGTGTAGACGGGTATTCGTGGGGTAGAGAGGTAGTCAAAGCGTAGAATAGGGGTAGAAGAGGTATAGAGGGGTAGTAGAGGGATAGAAGAGGGGTGTAGATGGGTAGAGAGGTAAAAGAGGGTTAGTAGTGGGGTAGAGGGGTAGTTGGGTAGAGGTGTAGATGGGTAGAATAGGGGTACAGGGGTAGAAGTAGGGTAGAGGGTTAGAAGAGAGGTAGAGGGGTAGAAGAGGTGTAGAAGAGAGGTAGAGGGGTAGAGTGGTAGAAGAGAGGCGGTGTAGAGGTAGAGGGGCAGAAGAGAGGCAGAGGGGTAGAAGTGAGGTAGGGTAGAGGTAGAGGGCAGAAGAGAGGCAGAGGGGAAGAGGGGTAGAAGGGAGGTAGAATAAATGTAGAGGGGTAGAAAAGAGGTAGAAGGGTAGACGTAGAGGGGTGGAAGAGGGGTAGTAGAGTGGAAGAGGGGTAGAAGGAGTGTAGAGGGATGGAAGAGGGGTAGAAGGGTAGTAGAGGGGTAGAAGGGTAGAAGATGGGTAGAGGAGGAGTAGAAAATGGGTAGACGAGGGGTAGTTGAAGAATAGAGGGGTGGTAGAGGGTTAGAAGAGGGGTAGAGTAGAGGGGTAGAAGAGAGGTAGAGGGGTAGAAGAGAGGTAGAGTAGAGGTAGAGGGGTAGGAGAGGTAGAGGGGTAGAAGAGAGGTAGAAGGGTAGACGAGAGGTAGTGTAGAGGTAGAGGGGTCGAAGAGAAGTAGAGGGGTAGAGGGGTAGAAGAGGGGTAGAATAGTAGAGAGGTAGAGTAGAGGTAATGGGGTAGAAGAGTGGTAGAAGGGTAGACGAGAGGTAGTGTAGAGGTTGAGGGGTAGAAAAGGGGTAGAAGAGGGGTTAAAGGGGAGTAGAGGTGTAGTAAATGGGTAGAGGGGTAGAGGGGTAGAAGACTGGTAGAAGAGAAGAGGGGTAGAAGAGAAGAGGGGTAGAGGGGTAGAAGAGGGGTAGGAGGTTAGAAGAGGGGTAGAAGATGGGTAGAGGGGAAGTGGAATGGTAAAGGGGAAGTGGAAGGGTAGAGGGGTAGTCAAAGGGTAGAGGGGTAGTAGAGAGATAGAGGGGTAGAAAAGGGATAGAGGGGTAGTAGGGTAGAAGGTTAGTAGCTGGGTAAAAGATGAGTGGAGGTGTAGAGGGGTAGAAGAGAGGTAGTCATGGGGTAGAGGGGTAGTCGAGGCATAGAAGAGGGGTAGAAGAGGGGTAGGAGAGGTGTAGAGGGGTAGTAGAGGGATAGACGGGAGGTAGAGGTGTAGATGGGTTGAGGTGTAGAAGAGGGTTAGTAGTGGGGTAGAGGGGTATTAGGATAGAGGGGTAGTAAAGGGGTAGAAGAGGGGTAGAGGTATAGATGGGTAGTAGTCTGGTAGAGGGGTAGTAGTGGGGTAGAGGGGTAGAAGAGCGATAGAGTGGTAGAAGAGGTGTAGAGAGTAGAAGAGGAGTAGAGGGGTAGAGGGGTAGTTGAAGGGTAGAGGGGTAGCAGAAGGGTAGAGGGGTAGTAGAGGGGTAGAACAGGGGTAGTAGAAGGGCACTAGAGGGGGAGGTGTAGAGGGGTAGAAGAGGGGTAGAGGTGTAGATGGGTAGAGGGGTAGTAGTGGGGTAGAGGTGTAGAGGGGTAGTAGTGGGGTAGAGAAGGGGTACATGGGTAGAAGAGGGGTAGCAAGGTAAAAGGGTAGAGGGGTAGAAGAGAGGTAGAGGGATAGAAGAGAGGTAGAGTAGAGGTAGAGGAGTCAACGAGAGGTAGAGGGGTAGAAGAGAGGTAGAGTAGAGTGGTAGAAGAGAGGTAGAGGGGTAGAAGAGAGGTAGAGGGGTAGAAGAGAGGTTGAGGGGTAGAAGAGAGGTAGAGGGGGTAGAAGAGAGGTAGAGGATAGAAGAATAGAAGAGAGGTAGAGTGGTAGTGGACTGGTAGAAGAGGGGTAGAGGGCTAGTAGAGTGGAAGAGAGGTAGAGGGGTAGAAGAAGTGTAGAGGGGTGGAAGAGGGGTAGAGGGGTGTAGAGGGGAAGAAGAGGGGTAGTAGAGAGGTAAGGGGTTAGAAGGGTAGAAGAAGGGTAGAGGGGTAGAAGAGAGGTAGAGGGGTAGAAGAGAGGTAGAAGGGTAGACGAGAGGTAGTGTAGAGGTAGAGGGGTCGAAGATAAGTAGAGGGGTAGTAGAGGGTAGAGGGGTATAAGAGGGGTAGTGGGGTAGAATAGTAGAGGGGTAGAAGAGAGGTAGAAGGGTAGACGAGAGGTAGCGTAGAGGTAGAAGAGAGGTAGAGGGGTAGAAGAGGGGTTAAAGGTGAGTAGAGGTGTAGTAAAGGGGTAGAGGAGTAGAAGAGGGGTAGTGGGGTAGAAGAGTGGCAGAAGAGTAGTAGAGGGGTAGAAGAGAAGAGGGGTAAGAGAGGGGTAGAAGAGGGATAGAAGGATAGAAGAGGGGTAGAGGGGAAGTAGAAGGGTAGAGGGGTAGTAGAGGGATAGAGGGGTATTAGAGGGGTAGAAAAGGGGTAGATGGGTAGTAGGGTAAAAGAGGGGTGAAATAGGGGTGGAGGTATAGAGGGGTAGAAGAGGGGTAGGAGAGGTGTAAAGGGGTAAAATACAGAAAATGGAAGGTGCACTCAATGAAAGTCCAAAGGAAAGAAAGTATATTGTATATCTTCTTCTTTATTAGTGGTTTTTTTCACATACAGGCACAGCCAACGCGTTTCGTTCCATTAACCATGTGGAACTTCGTCAGGGCGAATTAATTCAATATTGAAATCGGGATCTATACAAACACGACTCGTGGATCGCAAAAATAGTGGACTCCAGTATTTCAAAGGCATGTAACCATTTATATAGAAAAGGTGCACTCAGCTGGATACCCCTTGAACGTCCAGTGGTAATTCTTATGCTATGCCTCTTAGTCTTCAGGGTGCCGGCGATCTAGGTGGGAAACTGGTTCAAAGTGGGGTAAGTGTCCACAGGCAACCTAATTGTTGCCAAGACGGTATTCTGTTGTTCCCCCTAGTGCCAGGCTCCAATGTCGGCATCAGTATAAAAAGGAGAAGGGTCACCGGTCCGTGATAAAACTCGGTGCTCGCGGTGATGACCACAGTGCACCTGCAGTCGGGTGCTCCAAATTGCTGTAGCGTCTCGTGGCGGCGTCCCGGCACTAGGGGGAACAACAGAATACCGTCTTGGCAACAATTAGGTTGCCTGTGGACACTTACCCCACTTTGAACCAGTTTCCCACCTAGATCGCCGGCACCCTGAAGACTAAGAGGCATAGCATAAGAATTACCACTGGACGTTCAAGGGGTATCCAGCTGAGTGCACCTTTTCTATATAAATGGTTACATGCCTTTGAAATACTGGAGTCCACTATTTTTGCGATCCACGAGTCGTGTTTGTATAGATCCCGATTTCAATATTGAATTAATTCGCCCTGACGAAGTTCCACATGGTTAATGGAACGAAACGCGTTGGCTGTGCCTGTATGTGAAAAAAACCACTAATAAAGAAGAAGATATACAATATACTTTCTTTCCTTTGGACTTTCATTGAGTGCACCTTCCATTTTCTGTATTTGGATCTTTTGACCTTAACACCGACTGGTAGCAGGTGTAGGAAGAAGTTTTGCACCGACCCAAATAACTTAGAAACATAGAACTTGTAGTGCTTGACCCGGTCTGCTGCCTTGACCCTTTCTGGTTTTCAGGTGTAAAGGGGTAGTAGAGGGATAGACGAGAGGTGGAGGTGTAGATGGGAAGAGGGGTAAAAGAGGGTTAGTAGTGGGGTAGAGGGGTAGTAGGGTAGGGGGGTAGAAGAGTGCTAGAGGTGTAGATGGGTAGAATAGGGGTTTAGAGGGGTAGAAGAAGGGTAGAGGGGTAGTTGAAGGGTGAGGGGTAGTAGAAGGGTAGAGAGGTAGAAGAGGGGGGAGGTGTAGAGGGTAGAAGATGGGTAGAGGTGTAGATGGGTAGAGGGGTAGTAGTGGTGTAGAGAGGTAGAAGGGTAGACGAGAGGTAGTGTAGAGGTAGAGGGGTCAAAGAGAAGTAGAGGGGTAGTAGAAGGAAGAGGGGTAGTGGGGTAGAATAGTAGAGGGGTAGAAGAGAGGTAGAAAGGTGTGATAGAGGTAGAAGAGAGGTAGAGGGGTAGAAGAGGGGTTAAGGGGTAGAAGAGGGGTTAAAGGTGAGTAGAGGTGTAGTAAAGGGGTAGAGGCGTAGAAGAGGGGTAGTGGGGTAGAAGAGTGGCAGTAGAGGGGTAGAAGAGAAGAGGGGTAAGAGAGGGGTAGAGGGGTAGAAGAGGGATAGAAGTTTAGAAGAGGGGTAGAAGAAGTGTAGAGGGGTAGAAGGGTGTAGATGGGTAGGGGAGGGGTAGAGGTGTAGAAGAGGTGTAGAGGGGTAGTAGATGAGTAGAGGGGTAGTACAAGGGTAGAGGGGGCAGAAGAGGGGTAGCGGGGTAGAAGAAAGGTAGAAGGGTAGAAGGGTAGTAGAGGCGTAGAAGAGGGTCAAAGTGTAGAGGGGTGGAACAGGGGTAGAAGAGGGGTGGAAGGGTAGTAGAGTAGTAAAGGGGTAGAAAAGGGGCGGAGGGGTAGATGGGTAGTAGAGGGATAGATGGGTAGTAGAGGGGTAGTAGAGGGGTAGAAGAGGGGTACAGGAGGGATAGAAAAGGGGTAGAAGAGGGGTATAGTGGTAGTAGAATGGTAGAGCGGTAGATGGGTAGAGGGGTAGAAGGGTAGTAGGAGTACAGGAACAGAGGGGTAGATGAGTAAAAGAGGGTTAGAGGAGTGGAAGAGGGTTAGAGGAGTGGAAGAGGGTTAGAGGAGTGGAAGAGGGTTAGATGGGTAGAAGAGGGTTAGATGGGTAGAAGAATGTTAGAAGGGTAGAAGGGGGATAGAGGGGTAGAAGAGGACTAGAAGGGGTAGCATAGGGGTAGATGGGTAGAAGAGGGTAATAAAGGGGTAGGAGGGGCTAGAAGAGGGATAGAGGGGTAGAGTAAAGGAGGGGTAGAGGTGTAGAGCACTAGTAGAGAGGTAGAGGGGTTGTAGGTTAGAGGGGTAGTAAATGGTAGTAAATGGGTAGAAGAGGGGTAGAAAAGGGATAGTAGAGGGGTAGAGGGATAGTAGAGCAGTGGTTGAGGGGTAGTAGAGGGGTTGAAAGGTTGTAGAGGGGTAAAGGGGTAGAAGAGTAGAAGAGTAGAAGAGGGGTAGAGGAGTAGTAGCGGGGTTGTAGGGTAGAGGGGTAATAGAGGGGTAGGAGAGGGGTAGAAGAGGGGTAGAGGAGTAGAAGAGTAGAAGAGGGTAGAGGTGTAGAAAAGGGGTAGAGGGGTAGAAGAGGGGTAGTGGGGTAGTAGAGGGGTAGTAGAGCAGTAGTAGAAAAGTAGAGGGGTAGAAGAGGGGTAGAGGTGTAGAGGGGTAGTACTTGGGTAGAGGGGTAGAAGAGGTGTAGAGGGGTAGTACTGGGGTAGAGGGGTAGTAGGGTAGAGGGGTAGTAGAGGGATAGAAGAGGGGTAGAGGTATAGATGGGTAGATGTATAGATGGGTAGATGGTTAGTAGAGGGTTAATAGTGGGGGAGACGGGTAGAGGAGGGGTAGAGGAGTTGAGGGGTTGAAGAGGGGTAGAGGGGTAGAAGAAGGGTAGAGAGGTAGAAGAGGGGTGGAGGGGTAGAAGCGAGGTAGAGTAGAGGTAGAGGGGTAGAAGAGAGGTAGAGGGGTGGAAGAGAGGTAGAGGGGTAGAAGAGAGGTAGAGGGGTAGAAGAGAGGTAGAGGGGTAGAAGAGAGGTAGAAGGGTAGACGAGAGGTACTGTAGAGGTAGAGGGCTCGAAGAGAAGTAGAGGGGTAGAAGAGGGGTTGAGGGATAGAAGAGGGGTAAGAGGGGTAGAAGAGGAGAAGAAGGGTAGTAGAGGGGTAGTAGAGGGTGGAAGAGGGGTAGTGGGGTAGAAGAGTGGTAGAAGACGATTAATGGGGTAGAATAGTAGAGGGGTAGAAGAGTGGTAGGAGAGTAGAGGGGTAGAAGAGTAGAGGGGTAAAAGAGGAGTTGAAGAGGGGTTGAGAGGTAGAGGGGTAGGAGAGTAGAAGAGGGGTAGAGGGATCAAAGAGAGGTAGAGTAGAGGTAGAGGGGTAGAAGAGAGGTAGTGGGGTAGAAGAGGAGTAGAGGGGTAGAAGAGTAGAGGGGTAGTAGAAGGGTAGAAGAGAGGTAGAGTAGAGGTAGAGGGGTAGAAGAGTGGTAGGAGAGTAGAGGGGTAGAAGAGTAGAGGGGTAGAGGGGTGGTAGAGGGGTAAAAGAGGGGTTGAAGAGGAGTAGAGGGGTTGAGAGGTAGAGGGGTAGAAGAGTAGAAGAGGGGTAGGAGAGTAGAAGTGAGGTAGTGGGGTAGAAGAGAGGTAGAGTAGAGGTAGAGGGGTAGAAGAGACGTAGGGATATATAGGCAAATGAAAAGGAAGCTATCAACTTCAGAAATGTGAAAGAAAGCTCTCCTGTATTGAAAGCTAATTGCAAGCATCTTCTGAGAAACGGGGCGAAACTTTCAAACCACGGAGTTGTTTGAAATTTTCGCCGCGTTTCTCAGAAGATGCTTGTAAATACGAATAACCTGATTCATTTAATTCAACAGTTGGCTCCGCCCAGGATTACTTAGTAAAGCAAATGACAAGGAAGCTATTGACTTAAGGAATGTGAAAGAAAGATCTCATATCTTGAATTCTGATGACCCATGACGAGAGAGGAAAGCCAGATGGCACCTCTGCTCGTAACCGCAAGCTCTAGACCACAGTGGTAGTATTTTCTGAAGCCTACTTGCTAAAAGTCTCGCCAGAGCAGCTCATGCGCTGCTCAGGCGAGACCTAAAAATGGTGCAAGGAAAACTGGTTGCATTGAAAGAAGAAACTGTGATTAATGAAGATGAATGGCATTTCTTTTTGCTGGTGAAGTACCCAGTATTTCTGAGGGTGCATAAAAAACACCAGTGATCCTTCAGCAAGACGAATATTCTCAGAGTGCTCATCACTTACTGTAATCATTGCAAAGCTTGTGAGAATGGAAAAACACTAAACGATATAAGTTAAATGATGGCCTCCTGTAATTTAGGCTCTACTTCTGCCCAGAATGTTTGAGCATGCACAGAGCTCCATCTTGTACAATTACTCTGCGCTAGATGTTCTGTATCTTGGACAGTTTGCTGGTCTTTTTGGATACAGTTTATGTAACTTCTGTGGTGTTAGGAATGTTCTGTGCAAAAAATTAAATGGAACTAGTTTAAACCTGGCATTCGTAGATATTTGCTAGACCAGTGTGCATCCCATTCATTGTCTTGTATAGGTTGTAGGTTTTCTTCTTCCTTGCAATCTTTCCTCCCTTGTATTGTTGAAATGCCTTAGGGATGATTGCTATTCTCCTGCCTTCCTTGTTGACTACAGGTACATCTGGGTATGTTTTTCATAATCCCCTGACATTAAGGACTATATGTACATATTGAAGGAACTGCCCCTCTCCTAACTTATCATTTTATTTTCCTGGGCTTCCCTGAATGTGACAAACCTTCCATGGGGGTACAGGTCCCCCAAGGTCAGACATCCATCCTATCTCCAACTAGTTACAGACCTCCTACATAATATTTCTAAATGCCTGCATGCACCACAGTAGCATTTTACTAAAGAATAAGATGCCTTTCAGAATTGTTATGACTATTTACAGTACTCTTACTGCTTGTTGATAATGTAAGGTCAACTATGGTTTTCCTATCATAAATAATTCTGGCAGTGTACTGCCATGTGTATTCTGTGTAATTTCCTTTTCCCAGCTTATTCCTTCATCAAGCCATTCATCTGTGTGCTGCAATTGTGAGGCTGTGTAATATAATTTGATGTCCTAATCACCAATTTTCTAATGGAAGTTTCAGTATGTCTAGTTTAACTTGACATGCAGGTTGGGGCAAAACCAGTGTACATGCCAGTGAAATGCTGCCTCTCACAGACAGTGGTAGCATATTCCACAACATTATTGAATTCTGAGGTCCATCCAGCACTACCCATATAGAGTGAATGCTGTGTGAAACTTGAATGCCCAGCTATATCAATCTATCATTTATACTGCTCTTGCCTAAATCTGGGTAGTCCTCTGCATTGAGCTCTCTTGCTTCCTCCAAGGAGACCAGTCATCACTTCCCTCTTTTAACTCATACTCCAGATGTCTCTTTCAATCTGGTTAATTCTCTCTGCAAGAGGGATGTTGAAGGGATCTCTGATGTGAGTGTATCTTTGCCTTACATTAATATTACATGTGTTCTGTCATCAAGTTTTATTCCTGAATCCTATAGTACTGCTATTTGTCTGCATCTCAATGGTTTAATCACTAATGCAAACAGCAGTAGAGATGAGACACACTCCAGTCATATTTCCTGTTCAATAGCACACCCCTCTAAGATCGTTCTTCCTGTTTTAGGTTGAGCCTAGTCAGCGCGCATGTGCTGTCTGCAAGACCTGTTGTATTCAACAAAATGATTTTATTTCCGTCTGCTACGTACCATTGTTTCACTCCTGCGTCACTCTTCTTTGCTGCCTCCTAAGTAGTTGACATAGCTGATAGCTCACTGCCAGTCAAGGCTAAGGAGCACCGGCCAAGCACAGCCTCCTTATGTTTACTTTCTATGTTGTTTAAGAGAACTTTTTTTTTAAAAGGTTGCTTTACGACGTGGTTGCTTTTGCCCTCCCTCCACACTCCAACACAAACGCAGCATTTTCCTTAATTAGACGGCCGCCGACAGAAAAGCTGTGTTCTGACATGTGAACTCTCAGCACGCACAGAGTGAGCCAGTTTGTAAACAATCCCGCTGTGAACCTTGCCTCCGTTTCTGTCCACTTCCTTTCTTCCGTTTTCCGCTTCCTGCCTCTGCCTCCCAGCACGGAAAATGTACCATGGCGTTGATAGAGCGCCATGTTATTTTGAAAATTGTACGGGTGTGTCATATTCATGGGTATCCAGCACCCACATATTTAGAGGATTGTATTAATGTTTGATCATTAGAAATGTAGTAATTAACCAAAAAGATGTAGAATGTTTAGGAGTGTTAATGTCGTTTGGAAACTAATGTAGTGTTAACATGAAAAGTGCTTTAACTAATGTAGAAATTATTGCTTCGCGTATAAAATGTTGCATTAGGTTTAAACGGCACCATGTTAAAAGTTGCACAAGTAGGGTTGCTTATTGTGAGTAAATTGTAATGCATCAACATGATTTTTAATCTAATGTTTATATAGTCTAGAAATGTGTTTAATATGTATAAAGGCCTAACTGTATGAAAGCATTAGTAAGAGGCCTAACAGTGGTTCTTAGCTTGTTGAAGAAAATGTAAGCCTGAAAATGTATTTCTCCTTGGGACGGCTCCTTTCTTAGTTGAATTTTTGCATTGCAGATCTGTGTGTGTACAAAGCTAATTCGTTCACAGGCTTTCTGTTGCAGGTGTAAGTACACACGTTTAGTTAGGCAGAATGACTCTTTGTTTTAGGAGTTAGGATGTGAGGAGCGAGAGATGTGGGAAGATACTGGAATGCAGGGTAGATACTTTTGGCGGAGAAGGTGCCTGGGACCCAAGGACACACCAACGGTTTTTGGACGACGACGTGGTTTCGATGGAAAAGCACAGCTTGAGGACCTGCAGAAGGGGTGTGTTTAGGGTGTGTTTAATGTTTTAGGATTTTGTATTAGGGAAAGTGCCCCGAGGGAGGAGCGTTAGTTCTTAGAATTAGTGGGAGCTAGGCAATAGAATAGACGGAGCATCTTAGAACGAGCTCAGTAGCTAGGCTACTTACCTATGGAAAAGTGAATGTACTTCTTAGGAAGTCTTCACGGCTGACACCTTATTCTCTTGCCTGGGGATGAGGTTAAGTAGGGATGCCACTTTAGTGTTAGTGTAGGGTCAGACTAATTTTCTTTTCTTTCCTTTGATCGAATGCAGTCAAAGCTTCAAGCAGGGACTGTCAACCTTTGTCTAATGCTTTTAGAGATTACTTTAATAATCATCTTAAGTTGTATGAAACTTTTGCGTAGCATTATGTTTGTATTAGTGTCCATTTATTTTCTCAACCTCTTACTGAGGTGCCTGTATGTTCAGTTATATTTGGCTTTGTAATAAAACCCCTAAAAGTTTATTCAATAGTCAATGGTTCTTGATTTGGACTTAATTGGTTGTTTCTAAAGTTATTATGAACCTGTTGTTCTTCTCTTCCAACTTCTTAGCAGACCAGACGGTCCAGTCGACCAAGGATTCTTGAGATTGATGAGAAAAACCTGGTTAAGAATCCTGCCGCAACAGCGTCCTCATACTGTCATCTGTTCGAGCTGCTTGCGAGCCACTGGATGCTTTTTGTTGGGGGGAGTCCTGCCATGTACGGAGTACAAGCCAGGTAAGCTGTTCATTGTTGTCACTAACTTGGGCGTGTTAATAGACGGAGATGCAGCTTGCATTTGGAAGGGCCAGGGCACGCCCATTGGGTCTTGAAGAGTTACAATGGCAGATTTTGTTCAGCATTACCCTTATTTAATGCTCATCTCAGTTGAAAGAAGTCAGTTTTCAGGGGTTCTTGAAAGTGCTGAAACAAACAACTCTTTTTCCCTGAAACTGTAAGTACAATACACATGAGGAGATTTTCGTCCCCGCGGTCTTATGGCACAATTCACAAACATTGTGAACTGAACTACGCCCGGGAAAGCATTGTCAAGTCCAAAAATCTGGAAGTCTGCAGTGTTCAAATCACCTTTTTTTAAGAATTGTTCTGTTAGATTTTATAATGCACTACTTGAAGGGGAACCCATGAACAGAATACACACTGTTCTCTGCAGTACGAACATTAACCGAATAGGCTACTCTGACAAGGTTCAAACTAGTGACCTTGACTCAAAGACCTCTTCAACAGTCGCCTTACTGCAATAACATGTGACTTTGAGACTGTGTCATCTACACTCGAGATACAGATTTCTGAAGCAGTCACATTAACCACTGGGTTGATGCCAGTGGGAAGTGTTCAGAATTATTAAGTCTTTCTAAAATATATGTAAGTCCAAAGCTTAATGGTGCTGTAAATAACAGGTACTTTTATTACACACCTCAGTGGTACTCATTTCATTAGCCCACAAGGATGACCAACTGACGGTGTACTTTGAGCACCGTATTACACAATAGGAGAACATTTGATCATGTTTAGTGCAGTCTCCCTCTAACCAGAGCCTTGGTTTGGTTGTTGATCTCTGAACTTGAGTATTTAAGGCACACTACCGATTATCAGGAACGGGCTTTTCATAAAAACAAATCTATGTCATCACAAGAATTTCAATTGTTATGAGTGTTCTTATTTCATAACTGCTTCCACAGGAGCTTGAGGTGCATTGACATCACCTTTGAGCTTTAAAACATCAAATGTTATTTCTGAAGGTAACAGCACATTATCTATAAAAAGTAAAAACTCGGTATCAAACACATTCTGACAGGAAGGCATTTTAAACTAAATCTCTGGGAAACATAAGGTACTGCATAAATTATGAAAAGTAGAAGAATGGGCTCTGGGCGGCTTCATTTTTGGTGGAGAACGTTCCAAGTACAACACATTAATTCGCCCCAAAGCACTATTTTTGCTGTTTAAATGCCTTTTTTCCTTGACAATAGAGCTAGGAAAAGATGCATTGGCAGAAAGGAAACAACAAAGTGCATGTTTTAGAGCACATTTGTCCACTAGCATGAACCAGCGTCTGCTTGTGACTTGAAATTTGTTCAGTTCATCTAGCACGAATGCGAGGAGAGCAAGAGCTCCAGGTCACCCGGAACCACTATCATAGTGCTGGGATTTGTTTTTTTGTACCTATCATTGCTGTCTTCTGTGTTAGGTCTAGTGCAACAGAAGCAAGACTACAACTCCCAGAATGCACGGATATAAATCGTTACCAGAATAATCCATGTGATCAGACACCATGTTCTTCAATCAAGGGCGTTTCCAATATCCTAATACAATCTGGAAGTTGTGTTCATGGTTTTGATATCCAAAAGGAGAGGCCAGTATTGGAACACTGTACCCCTATTATCAGGGGGGTCACGTTTTCTCCTTAACCGATGTGCTAAAGGTATATTAAGGCTGTTCTTAAAGGTGTTTTCTGAAGGCCAGAGAATAAGTAAATGTTTGCCATTCTGTCTTTGTTATTCATGCAGTGCAACCCATTGAAATACACAGCCTGTACTTTTGAAGGACTGGGATTTGACAAATTCCACAACTAACAAGTCCAATTCAACCCACATAATTTCACTGCATACCATATATACAAACACTCCATTAGACATGGGTAAAAGACATTGTCATTTACAACTCCAATAGCCTTGACTCAATCAATTTCAAGACCTATTGCATTTCCTATGCTTATTATCCATCCTGTTGGTTTAAAATATATCAAGTAGCCCTGTCTTCTAAATGACTGCCCTAATCCCACATCTTCCAAAATCGCTCATAGGTACTTCCAGATTAGAGCACAGAATGATTATCTATTTCTAAAATGGCTAATGCATTGAAGACCTCTGATAGCATGCATCACATGCATTGCCTCCGTTTTATTTTTCTACATGGTATAAATCCCAACTGGTCACTGTAGACCAATGTTGTTGTAACTGTTGCAAGGCTGTTGGCGAGCAATTTGCTGAGTATTTTAACATCCAAAAATGGACAGTAATTTCCGACCTCTGTTGTTTCTTTTCCTGGTTTTGAGATCAAAGTGATCAAGACCACCCCCATTGTGTGTGGCAGCTGCCTTTCGTTGTATGTCTCTGCATATATACTTCTACTACTTAGCCTGGGAGGGGGTTTGTGGCAATCTGGATAACGTCAATGGGAAAGCTGTCTGTCATCAGCACTTTGCCTCTTTGCATGCCCTTAATTGCCGCAACCAGCTTCTCCGCATTAAGAGGTGCATCTTTTTGTTCTATGGTCAGTCTGATTATTGTCTCTCTTTTAAGAATTCCCTTATATTTGTCATGGCTTTGCTGGTTGTAGACATTCTCCAGATGGATAAGGCAATCATTTTTTAAGCACAGCTCTGCAATTACATCCTGTCCTTGAGTCACGCTATATTGGTCTGTTGTCTCTCTTTTTCATAACCAGTCAAGGAGTCTTCCTATTTTATCTTATTCCATGTAGTCTTTGCCTGTGCTCTATCATTGTTCCTATGGTATAGAAAGTGCAGGGCCCAGGTCTTTCAGGCACAGTCATGTGTAAGCTAAGTGTCTTTTTATTTTGACGCATTCCTGAACTTTTTGCATTGATATATTGGCATATGTTGCGACGGAACAGTCCTTTGCATGGTAAGAGACAAGAAGTCTCCTATTTGCCTTCTTGTTTGCACCAAAGCTGTTAGCCTTCAAGGATAATAATCGTGTTTTTGCTTATGTGATGTCATCAATGTTGTCATTTAACATGCCATGAGTGATGCAATATTTGAGGTCATAAGGCGTGCAAGGCAGGGGTGAAAGTTGTAGTTCGTTCAGTAAACTATGACTGGTAAATTTCAGTGTTTTTTTTAACACTGTTTTTGTTATTCAACACCAATCTATAACATCACTTTAACCTTTGTGTTTTTTCAGTGAATATCTATTTTTAGCGTTACCTCAAATGTTCTCACCAAGCCTAACTATAAGGTCCTCTTAATCTTTGTTTGTTCAGTGAATTTCTGAGTTTCTTTTAACATAAGGTAAGATCTTATTACTATACCTAACTATATTGTCACTTTAACCTGTTGCTTCTTCAGTGAATTGCCGTCTTTTTTGATCATATTCACCAAATTCCCGTACCAAGCACAGCTTTTGCCCATGTGCAGCAGTGGATTACCCACTGGGCCTGGCTTCTAGCCAGACCCTGTGTCAAACCCCCGCAGGCAGCCAACTGAAAACCATGCACAAAGTGTGGTTAGCTAACCTCTCTTGCCACACATGGGGAGTTGGACACAGGGCCTTTGGCCAGCCCCCTGTGGGAGGCCAACACCCTAAAGTGCCAGCCTTTGGCTGCGCGCAGCAAGGAGTTAGCCGCAGGGCCTGGCATCCAGCCAGGCCCGCACCCAACCCCCTGCAGGCAGCCAACTCAAGGTTGTGCACAGCAAGGGGTTGTCTGCGGGGTCCGGCCTGCGGCCAACCCCTTCTGCATATGGCTGCCAGATGTGCATGGCATGGGGTTGGCTGCGGCTAGGCCCTGCTGCCAAACCTTCATGGACCCCCACCCCACCCTTCTCATTTTTTTGGTACCTTTACAACCACAGTACTGCCATGCAAGCATCACCTACATTGTGTTGTGGGGCCATGCAAGCTTCATTTACAGAAGCTTGTGTGGTCCTGTCATACCATGGGGGTGCTGCTTGTGTGTCGGTACCTCACAGGGAGGGCGCAGCAGTACCACTGTACCTCACAGGGAGGACACAGGAATACCACAGGATCCTCACCACAAAATGTTGTTTTGCCCACTGGGGTGGTTCCTCTAGGTCACCTGCACAAGTGACGGAGGGGAGGGGGGGGGTCACGGTGAACTATCCTTACCCCTTAATGTTTTTTCATTGCTCAGTCCCCTTGTCCAGTAATGGTGGCTGCAACATTTTTCTTGAGGTTGCGTCCAGCCAATCAGATTGCTCTGTGCCATGGCACCAATACCGGTCATGCAGTAATGTAAAAGCCTACAAGAGAAATAGCTCTCACGGCCAATCATAATGTATGGTACCTGCGAGCCTTCTGCACGACTTCTGCAAGACCAACTGTTCAGTTATCAATATATTTTAACCCATTAATGACCACCACAATCCCATCTTTTAATGCACATTTCTTGAAAATGACTGACCAGATTTACACCAAATATTGTAAAGCCTGCTTTTTGAGTAACGTTCAAACTTTATGCCAAATTTGGTGTAATTCCATTTAGCCGTTTTCTTTTGTATTGCTTCCTAAAGTTTCCTATGGAAATTATCATGGGTAACATTTTGGGCTCCCCTTTTTTTTTCGTCTTGGGCCCGCTTTCAGATACAACAACACATTCTTAAAAGAAGCCATATTTATTGTAGGTGAAGGCAGTCATGCGTATCTAAATGAGACTGGAATTATAATGGCAATGTATTTCTTTTTTGCTTGTCTCACTAGTGCATTTTTGTTTGGGACTGTTCGACAAGTAACTCCCTACCCTTCTCCAAGCGCCTTGAGACCCTCTGGGTATGTAGCGCGCTATACAAATTAACTGAATTGAATTGAATTGACTGTTACTACAACTGGCCACACGGTGGTAATGTTTCCCATATTATATATGGAAGTTACTTAAAATAGGCAACGTAGAAGTTAATACAGCGTAGTGTTGCTTCCTGGCTAGTATTTTATCGAGACGGCTGGTGTTTGTATGTCACGGCCGTTAAAAAAAAAGGGAAAGTGAGGAAATGGTACTATAGTGTTCCCATTTCAAGCATGAATTGAAAATGGCACAAACAAGAACAAATAGTACATCATAAGTATTTTAGGGATGTTTAAACCATTCCTAAATACGTATTAAAACAACCAGAGGCAGAAATGTCTCGATAACATAAAAAGGATAGCATTTTACACAAATTCTAAAACCAATATCTACTCATGGCTCGTTGTTGTTAATCTTAAAATATGAACAAATGGCTGATATTTTTCTCCCAGAAAGGTGTCAGCCCTAATACTTCAGGATAAATTCACACAACTTTGTCACACTGTGTCATCATTCAGGGGCCTATCTCAGAATTAATGCAAATGAGCTCTGTAAAATGCTACGTTTTAACTCTGATAATTTCAAATGACAGTTCAGAATAAACTACTACTTTAAATAAAATATTACTGGGAAGGTCGCTTTTGCCAGTTATAAATAACCTTACCTGAAATGTGCTTTTGGGGTCCATTGGAGTCGTTCATGTGACTTTCTGTGAAATCAATAAAGCTTTCAGGGTGCCCGATCACAAACTACATTAATTATACTACGAGTAACAAAGTAGGGAAAAAATGAAAGAATTTGTCCCACCGATGTACAGCCACCTTATAATTTACAGACCAAACCTTTTGCCATCCCCAAATTTTTTATGAAGCAATAATGGGTATGGCTCTTATCAGTAAGGCTGAGCCCTTCAGCAAAAAAAACAACCACAGATGCCAATACTGATCATTAACTCCTGTAAACATTAAGCGAACTAATGGGTTTAACACCTGTGACAGGCCACCATAAATGCGGCACATGTACATGCTGCGATCAAACGATCAAAGGATCACTGTTCAGTCATAATGGAATTCATTGGAAGCATGACACACTTACGAACTGTAAAACCAAATATGTCGTGTATAGGGTTTTATGTCCATGCTCTATGTTATACATATGAATGAGGAAGGGTGCTGCACTCAAGTTTTTCAGTGTTTTCAAATATTCCTACGATACGTGTGCTATGTCAGATCAGTGCCTGCTCACTTGAAAATCAATGTATATGGCCTAGTGTATAAAATCACTAGGACTCTGACATGCACTACAAACAAAATGCTTTACCTTTTGACCGTTCAAATTTATTTATATCAATAACTTAAATCAAACAATTCTATCACATTTCTGTAATGTACATTGATACATTCTTTCAAGCAAGAATCATTGTAAAAATCACAATAAAGTGATATCAGCTAGTGCCAAAATCAACAGTGCATCGTCAAACCATAAGCAAAAAAATTAACAAAACCCAATGCATTTCGGGGCATGTATTGCCCCTTCGTCAGGGGTCTATTTTAGATAAACAAATGTATAGCTTGTATACAGGTTTATTTGATCAATATTTTCATAATCTGTAGTTATAAGAAAAAACGTATCTGTGCCTTACATGGATTGTATGAAAATAACGGAGACCTGCGAGCCTAATGGGATATATATCGGTCTCGCCGAGATGTCCGCTCTCGAAGCTAAAATCAAGCGACCTGCGAGCCTAATGGGATATGTGCCGGTCTCGCCGAGATGTCCGCTCTCGAAGCTTGCGCTGATCAGCGTACCACGTAAAACGAAGTGCTCGCCATCTCCTTCACCACACGAGTGCCGGCACTCGTGTGGTGAAGGAGATGGCGAGCACTTCGTTTTACGTGGTACGCTGATCAGCGCAAGCTTCGAGAGCGGACATCTCGGCGAGACCGGCACATATCCCATTAGGCTCGCAGGTCGCTTGATTTTAGCTTCGAGAGCGGACATCTCGGCGAGACCGATATATATCCCATTAGGCTCGCAGGTCTCCGTTATTTTCATACAATCCATGTAAGGCACAGATACGTTTTTTCTTATAACTACAGATTATGAAAATATTGATCAAATAAACCTGTATACAAGCTATACATTTGTTTATCTAAAATAGACCCCTGACGAAGGGGCAATACATGCCCCGAAATGCATTGGGTTTTGTTAATTTTTTTGCTTATGGTTTGACGATGCACTGTTGATTTTGGCACTAGCTGATATCACTTTATTGTGATTTTTACAATGATTCTTGCTTGAAAGAATGTATCAATGTACATTACAGAAATGTGATAGAATTGTTTGATTTAAGTTATTGATATAAATAAATTTGAACGGTCAAAAGGTAAAGCATTTTGTTTGTAGTGCATGTCAGAGTCCTAGTGATTTTATACACTAGGCCATATACATCTATGTTATACATAGGCAAAACGAATCAGGAAGTGCGACAACGAATCACACAACATAAATCCCGGATCAGGAAAAAAGTGGAAAATGCTCCATTGGTCAACCATTGGAACAAAAAACTACACACAGAACGAGATTTACGTTGGACTATCATTTCAAAAATTGAAAGAGATCCTAGAGGAGGGAATTTGGATCTAAAATTGTCAGAACGTGAGGCTATGCTTATTGTAAAATTCCGACAGTGCTTGTTCAGGGTTGAATGAACTATCGGAAATATTCAATTTCTAGAGTGTCCCCTGTAGAAGTCGTCTATACAAGCTTAGACAGAACGTTTCACATGGCCCTACCAGTTAATACCATGGTTTAATCAGCCCCCCCCTCCCCTTTCCACACAGCTTTAAACAAGCACTTCCTTAAAAACCCAGCATTTCTGAAATAACCACAGGCAGCCTGTACTTGAACCCATTTTACAAAAGAGTGCCCAAATCCGAATGGTCAATTCCGGAGAGCAGGGGGCCCGCTACCGAACCTGAAACAAGAAAAACAATATGAGGTTCAAGAAAATGAGGTTAACGCAATCGCTTCTTCGCAATGCTCCGCACATATCGCTGGAAACCGATGGATGCCCAGAGCACAAATTGCATGACATCCCCTCTAGACCAGCCCCGGTTAACAGCCGCTGATGGCACCTCGATTCAAACAAAAAAGACCAAAATGTGCTCCAACCAGCCCCATCTGCTTCAACACTTTATGCAGCAACATGCGCAGTTGATAAACTGTCCCCCTACCCCCGTCAGCATGTTGAAAAACCCCTCACACTATCTTTCCCCACCAGATAAGTTCTTCCAACTTCCTCCCAATAAAAAAGGGTGCATGTCGACACTGGGTAAGCTGCCTCCAGCCAAACCCCATTACCCCGACTTCTCTGGCCTGTTGTGTGTCCTGAAAAGCCAAGTGTGAATCCCCTCGTCAGCGAAGAAAACCTCCTGCCAAGAGACCCCTAATCTTGACCTGGACCAAAACGCTCGGAGACCCTAAAAGTTCCAAAAAACACCGCCCGCAGCAACTTCAAAATCCGCACATCTCTTCCCAACTGACTGTTGGATGTCAACCACTGCCAAGTTTAAAATCCTTATCAACACCCTCATATGCGCCAGGTCCTCACCCAACAACGACCGTGTAACCCGCACCAGGAAAAAACTCCAGAAAGGCAATCCCCCCCCCACCATCTCCCACTGCTCAGGCCACTTCTCCGCACACCACCTGCCCTGCCGACATAGACCAAAGCCCTCACTGCCTGCCGCATCTGAAACATTTTTTGACATCCCACTGAAAACCCTCTCTGACCACTGTTATTCCCATAAAGGGATAGCCGAAATGTTTACCACATCCGCAAATCTTCCTTCACCTCAGCCGACGAGCGGATGTGCTGGTGATGCAAAAAGTCATCCCTGCCCTGACCACCTTGCAGGCGAAATTGAGATGGCCTAACAAGCCTGAATGTCCTTTACCCTAACCTCCTGTTTTACAAGATATTTCCTCCCACAAATCCAAAACCTCAGCTTTCTTATCCAATGGCAGCTCCAACATGGCACTCCGTAGAGCCCAGGGAACCCACAAAAAGAAGTCGTCTAAGTAGTGTGTTACCAGCCCATGACCAGTGTGCTGTGTGAAATACCACTATAAAAAGGTGCAGAAATACTCGAATAGAGCACAGCACATGGAACCACCCCTCGATACTGCCTTATCTACGTACCATTGACCTTCAAAAATGGATTCCCACAATACTCCAATCCTCCTTATGTACCTGGAAGCAAACGAAATGCCGATTTTATATCGCATTTCGCAATCTCTGCAGTTGCGCCCGCGGTCACAACTAGTGACATAGCCACATCAACTGAGGAATATGACACTGAGGCTGCCTCCTCATCAATCAAATCAATGACTGAAGACCCCTCGGCCACGATAGGTGTTGTATGAGTCTGTACTGACCAACTTCTTTTTGGGAACCACCCCGATTAGCCAAACAATCAAATCCTCCACCGGCCCGTCACCAAAAGGACCTGCCATCCTTCCTTCACAAACTTCTTCATCCAACTTGCCTTGTACCACCGACTTGAGGTCAGCTTGCTGACCTTAAATTCCTCGTCAACCACCTCTGCCAAGGCCCATTGTAACCCAAACTAAACCCCTCTGCCAAGCCTACCAACAGAACCTCTTCTGTCCTGCGCCCCTTTTTACCTCCCCTACCACTCTGGAATCGCTGTGATGAGCCAGTTGTATTAGCCCCTGACCGCTGCCACCGTTGATTTCCTTGCTGCTTGACTTCCAATCATTTAGCTAAAGGGTGTTTCTTCCCACACAGATAGCACTTGTGCTTGCATTTACAATACTCTCTTGTGTACATTCCTTTATTGAACTCCCAGCACGCTCCTGACCCAGATTGTGTAGCTGCAGCCCTCCCTACCCCCCCCCCCCCCCCCCCAGGGTGGGATGTCCCTGAAAGATCCGGTACACTAAAAGAAAACCCCTTGCTGTAACTATAGTTTCACCCCCTTTGGTGATTGGCCAGCTCGTAATCCTCCTCCTTTGACCCTTATTTATACCGCCCTCCTTGTGCAGTGGCTTCAAAATTTCAACGTATTCCCCCTCCCAGATGCGATCTTTAGTGCTAACATCAAATGCGCACCCAGGGGCTTTGTCACATCTATGTAAAGCGGCTGTTTAAACTTCAACTCCTTACTGAGTAAAACTTCAACTCCTTACTCAGTAAAAGCTCTTTACCAGGCACTTCAGGTTCCGTATTCCTTCCACTCACCACATTAGTGCCTGGTCCACCATATCACCAGTACCCACCCGTTGATCTTTGATATATTTACCCCTGTGGAGCTAACCACCCAGCTTCTCCCAGAAAATCATCCCCCCTCGTCCTCACCGACACCATCTTTGGTTTGGCCAGTGGGACAACTTTCTCACATGACTCCAGCTTTTAAAAAATGTCAACTCTTTACTCTGTAAAGGCTCTTTACCGGCACTTCAGGTTCCGTATTACTTCCACTCTCCACTTTAGTGCCAGGTGTCACCCCATCCCCAGTCCCTACCCCCTGATCTTTGACATATTTTCCCCTGTGGAGCTTACCACCCAGCTCCTCGCAAACATCATCACCCCCTGTCCACACCGACACCCTCTTTGGTTTGGCCTATGGGACAACTTTCTCACCTGTCTCCAACAAGGCTGCCCGACCAGGTGCCAATCTCCACCCCACTAGCTAATCAGGGTCCACCGTCCGAGGGGCCCTCACAACGGGGCCGTGCTCTCTTATGGGTCCCAACGATACTGACCGGGCTGCACCACCTCTGGTGCCTGTAACACACTAAAAAACAAATGAGAAGGCAACCCCCCTTCCTCATTGTCTCTAAACTCTTCGTGACTGTATCATAATCCAGTACAATTGCTTCCCCTATCTGTAGAGGATCTGACACAAAACCAAGACTGCGGGCCTTAACCGACCCCTCATTGCTTAAACCAGCCTTTAAAACACTCCTGGTGGGGGGGCCGATTGTTCCCGCCGGTACCCCCCCTGACGTTGACTATGTTGAAGATTGTAGTCCATTGGCCCTGGTGACCAACTTATTCCTCCTAATGTTGGGGCCAGCGAGGTCGCGCCAGACGTTCGTCAGCTGGCCGCGCCGGGATCCCACGCCGGTACGGTATGTGCAGCACCAGGCTCCAAACTCCCTTCTCCTCGGCGCAAATGGGCCGCACCTCACCCTACAGAGTCTACCATCGCACAACGCTCCCTACCCTGAAAAGAGATGTGGACTGGTGTGCTGGGACTTTACAAAAACTAGCTGGTCTACTCTCCATCCTAACTGAGCTCCAAGGGGGGGCTGACCGATTCTGCATGCCTTCCCTCCCCCCTGCCCTGCACTCCCTCCGCCCATGCCGGAAAAAATCAAGCCCTCCCATTACCCACAACAAGCCCAGTGTCCTGAACTTTGAAACCCCCTACAGGGGCTGTAAACCCCCTCCCCCCCCACTCCATAACCTGCACCCAATTTACCCTCCCCAGGGGAGCTACCACCCACTGTAATAAAAAGGGGGTTCCCCTTTACCTGTGGGAGGAGGGGAAAAAGAAGAGGGCTACCTGCATCCCTCCCCCTCTGCCCTCCCCACCCAGCCCCGCCTCCATATCTCCCCCCTCTTACCCCCAGACAACAGGTCCAGAAAATGCTGTAGCCTCCCTGGCCTAATCCCCCCCCCCTCTCCTTCCCATAGCCACCTCTACACATGCACCTAAGAGAGCTGCGGGAATGCTAACTGCATTCGGGCCTCCCCCCCACCCACACTGCTCATGCCTGCGACCTCCCGTGCCAGATCAAGAGGCTCCAAAGCACTACGCAGCTCTCCCTCCGCCCCCGGCTGACCAGAGATATGGGAGCAGAACAGCGCCTCAACAACCCCCTCCCGCTATTGCCGATGGCCCTGACCGGCTGTGGGAGACACCGCACGTCTCTCGCCGCCCCCCCCCCACACGCGCACCCGGCCTCTCTCAGGAGGCGAAGTGCCTCAAGCACCACGACGTTTCCAGCTGCCGTACCAGTCTGACGAAACCGCTAAAAGGCACCTAAAACTCCCACTAAAGAAAAAGGCGACCAAAACCATTTGCTCAGCAAACCTATCTACAAAAATTCCCTAACAAAAATTTACCTAACTAACTCTCCCAGCCACCAGGTCACCAATGACAAAATGGTGGCTGAAAACAGTAGCCCAACAAATGTATACGTTGGGCTACATTTGGGCTATGAGAAGGAAGCCCAAAAACAAAATGTGCGCTTGTGATAACCCCCCCCCCCCCCTCTCCCCCCCGCCCCTCCCAAACTTCCCAGAGGGGGACCTCACCTTCGGTCGTCCGCCCCCCCAAGCCCCCCTTTCCCTGCAATGCGCCTTTTCCAAATTGGAAGCTAACGGTATGGGCTCTTCTCATACATAATCAATTGCAGGCTTTGCACAAATACCAAGATGCCTCCGCTAAGTCAATTAACAATAGTTTTTCGTTTTAGAAACGTTTTGACAGAATTCAAGCCGAGCGGGCGGTTTCTTTAACGTGTTTGATCTCTAATTTATTTAAAGGTATTTCACGCGATATGGCGTTATATAAAATACCACTGTGTTTAGAATAACAGCGTTTGAGCGCATTAAGGACAATAAGCACATGGCGCTTTTTTTTCTTTCTAGACGTGGGCCCCCTGTTTATTGAACTTTATACATCGAGAAAAGCACCACTTTTGTACCACACCACAATACTCGACGAATTCAAATGTGTAAGTTCTTGTGCTAAGTGGATGAATATAAACCCAGACGAGATTCTCTGACTTTTTCTTGACAATTCTCTACTTTTTGATTCTTTTCATGTTTAGAACTCTCGTGCCCAAGATTCAGAAGATCATTTGGTGATCAGTTTCATAAGTGGTAAGAACTATTTAGGCTGATGCTCGTGAGTCTTTTTCAGTCATGGTTTTAAAGCTGGCTCTTGTTTTTCTTCCCACAGTTTTTGGTCCTGTAGAGATCCCCAGGAATCAGTGGGTTCGAAACGCGTAGACCTGTTTTGTTTACCAAACAATTGTATTTTGTAAATTTGTGATTGTAGTTGTGCATTTTAAACAGTTTTTGTATTGAATAAATCCTACTGTGATTTTGTATGATGCACAACTAAGAGAAACTTACAATTTCTCCTTTTTTGGTTATGTATCCTTGGTTCTTTAATGTGGAGGATAACAATTGTTTTGGAATACCAAGGAGGTGAATTGAGAGTGTTTGTATGATGAAAGTTGGTTATGGATGAGGAATGTGGTATGACTGTTCTAGAGTGAATGTAAATGGTGTGTTAAGCCAAAGGGTGGGCTGGTCATTGTGTTATGTGTAGTAATTCTTTTTCTTGAAGTATTTGTTGTTGTGTGTTTTAGATATTATACAAATGTATTGCATAAAAGAAATAAGTGAACTAAAGTATGGTTCTGATAATAAATATTATTGAATAATAAAGGTGTATATTGACTTGTACGCCGGTTCAATTGTTCAGGAGTTAATCATCAGTATTGGCATCTGTGGTTGTTTTTTTGCCATCCCCAAATAGCATTTAACTGAACTGCAAACTTAATCCCGGACTGGAGAGTTGTTTAGGAGTGTCAGCCTACCATTTTCCAGCTCCCCTCCCCACTACCCCCTCCCGAAATAGCACTCTAGTTCAACACTGACTTCACGGAGCATGCACATGGTAACTGGATACCACAGACCTAAATGTCTCCAACCTTAAAAGTCTTTCAATTAAAACCTCTCTCTCAGCATAAGAAAGACAAAACATTAAGTGATCCTGATAAAATGAACCTCCATCCTCTTAGCAACCTTGTTTCGACCTGCCCACGGGGTCTGTACTCCCGTTGTTATGCAACTCAGTGACGCAACACGTCCAATCACCAAGTCATCGTAACTGGCATCGCTGATGAACCTGGGCCTCTCACAATTATTTATTTATTTACATTTTTTATATAGTGCAGACTTTACCCAATGGTGGCACAGCGCTTCACAATAGTACCGGTTACATTACATGAGGAGAATGATACAAATGTACATGTTACAGAAGCAAATGAAATACAAGAAGCGGTATAACACAGCAATAGATGACAGTCACAACAAAAACACACTGAGATGACCCTTGTAGAGGCATAGAATATAACATTTTCAATAGTGAAACAACTTCTTTGATGGACTTGAAAGGGCGTGTATTAGTTCTGGAAATGTCTTTGGAAGAGAAGAGATTTGAGGTCAGTTTTGATGGTCCGGGTAGAGGTGGTGGTGCGGAGCTGCGGCGGAAGCAAGTTCCAGATTCTCAACGCATTGCCTGAGAAGGATTCAGCCATCGATCTTACCCTTTTGAAAGTGGGAGGCTCAAGCAGTAATTTTTCTGCATTACGAGACAGTCTAAGGCCTCCAGAGATTTTCAGTTTATTCACCAGGTAGCGAGAGGAGGAAGTGTGCAAGGCTTTGTTGGTGATACAAGCCGTCTTGTAGATTGATCTTGCCTCGATTGGAAGCCAACAGAGGGAAGACAAAATGGGTGTGATGTGATCACTTCTTTTGGCCCCAACTATAAAACTAGCCTCTGAATGGAGAACAGATTTAAGAGGAGAAGGTAGGATTTGGGGAGGCCAGTAAGAGGAGAATTTCAGAAGTCCAATCTAGAGAGAACCAGCGCTTGGACCAGGGTTTTAAGGTCTTGCTCCAGGAAGAAGCGTTGAATCCCCCAAAGAAGGCGCAGTTGGTATTGAGCATTCTTTGCAATGGAGTTGATGTGGGAGAGTAGATTGGCCCTTTTGTCGAGTAAGACACCAAAGGATTTTGCGCAGTCAACAACAATAGGTTTATTGTTAAGTAGATTCAGCTGATCCATCTAAGATTGAACAGGAAGAGAGAGAGAGAGAGAGAGAGAGAGAGAGGTTGAGAGGAGGAGAAATTCTGTTTTGTAGGGATTCAGAATGATTTGATGAGTTAACATCCAGTTTTGAATAGAGTAGAATAGAGTTAAGGATTGAGAGATTGTGTGTGGAGGACACCTTAAGGTAGATTTGGGTGTCATCCGCCTAAAGATGGTAGAGGATCCCAGATTTACTTAGGAGATTTCCCAATGGTTCCAAATAGAGATTGAACAATGTGGGTGCAAGGATAGAGCCTAGAGGGACACCTTGACCTACCACCAATGGAGATGACAGACTGTTAGCTATTTAGACCATTTGAGATCTGTCTAAA
Organism: Lissotriton vulgaris; assembly: GCF_964263255.1. Lineage (NCBI taxonomy): Eukaryota > Metazoa > Chordata > Amphibia > Caudata > Salamandridae > Lissotriton > Lissotriton vulgaris. The sequence goes on along the minus strand of NC_141699.1, from coordinate 225,582,419 downwards.
ATGAAAGAGGCAAACCATTTAAGCACTGTGCCTTCCAAACACATTCTTTGTTTAAGAGTGTTAAGGAGAGTGTTGTGATTGACAGTGTCAAAGGCTGCAGAAAGATCAAGAAGAACCAGAAGACAAGACTCCCCTGAATCGAGTATACGCAGCGCATCATCGATCACTTGCAGGAGGGCTGTTTCAGTGCTGCAGTTTTGGATGAAACCAGACTGCAAATTGTCAAGAAGATCATTCTACTTGATACGACGGGAAAGTTGTTTCGCTACACATCTTTCTGTTATTTTCGCAAGAAAAGGTAGGTTGGTGATGGGGGGGAAGTTGTTGAGGTCATTCGCATCAGCGGTGGGTTTTTTTAAGAAGAGGGGTAACCTGTCCTGTTTTAAAGGTAACATGAAGGGAGCCTTGACTGAGGGAGAGGTTAATCAGACTAGTCCAATAAGAAAGAGTATGGGTGTAGAAGTCAATGACAATGCTACTAGGGATGGGGTCAAGAGAATGGTTGGAGGGCTTTGTTTCGAGGATGTATTTGAGGAGGGCATCTTCAGAGACGGCATCAATGTTCTGCCAAATGACTAAGGATTTACACTCCTCTAGAGTGGTAGGATGAATGACCAGATCCACCAATTAATTCACTTTTTCATCAAAGAATATAGCGAATTCTGCTGCTTTCTTTGGAGAATCCTTCAGCTTGGAGGTTGGGGAGAGCAGTTTGGATTTTTGATGAGGTTGAATAGTTTTTTGGGTCTGTTAGTGGCTGAGTCGAAGAGGGTTCCGAAGTGTGATGCTTTGTGTTTGTGATATTTGGATCTTGCTGATCGTAATATAGCAAGATTAGTGGTGGATGGAGCTTGTCTCCAATGTCTCTCCAGGATTCTCAGGTTCTTCCTTCCGTCATAAAGGGATTTGTTGAACCAAGATGCTGAAGGAATAGGCCTTTTCCTTTGGAGAGGAGTGACACTATCTATTTTGACTGCATTGGAAGGTGAGATCGTTAACATCCAAGTTCGGGTCTAGCCTTGGGAGTGATAGCAAAGCAGAATCACAGAGAGTATCGAGGTCAATGTTTTTAGTGGTACAGAACCAGGTAGTAGTCCTTTTAGGTTGTCCAACAGTAATAGAGTGTGATAGGTGAAGAGAGAAGGGGATGAGGAAGTGGTCAGACCAGTCCACATGAATAGGGATAGCAATAGTAAGCATGTCTGCTTTAGATATAACAAGGTCCACAATTGAGCCCTTAGAGTGTGTTATTTCAGTGCAGTGTTGGATAAGATAATTTGCTGAGAGAAAGGTGGCCAGCATATTAGCAGAGCAATCTTCCAACGAGCCCCAGTGAAGATTGAAGTCTCCCAGGAAGATCTGTCTGTCACTTTGTGAGTATTGGTCGCTGATGAAGTCGTGAGTTTCTCTAGCCACCAGGCGGGTGGTAAATGACATGGAATCTGAATGGTGAGCAATGTTGCACTTGAAGCTCAAGAGATAAGCATTCGAATGAACAGGAAGGAGCTGTTAAGAAAAGCCTTAAGTTGAAGAGAGTTTCTAAAGATGATTGCAACACCTTCCCCAACTTTGTCTCTTCTGTCATGTCTAAAGATAGAGTAGTCGGTGGGTAACAGGAGATCAAATATAGAATGAGAGATGTTGTTGAACCAGGTCTCTGTGAGGAAGAGCATGTCGAGACTGTGAAGGATGATGGTGTCAGAAATTTCCAGTTTGTGTTTCATTGCAGATCTGCAGTTGTGGAGCAAACAGCAGAGCTCTGACAAGGCTGTTTTGGTGACAGGGGCGATTGGGCTATGAGGGGTGATGGGGATATTGTTCTTGTAAGAGGGTGCCTGAGAGGAAGAAGGCAGACGATTAGTTCAGACAGAAGAGATGGTCAGAATAGTGTACATAGTAGGGGTACTTGGAGAGGAAAGTGGAAGGGGGAGGCGTTCGAGGTCTTGTATCTTGCCAGTAAGTTAGGGATGTCTGCAGAGGACAGATTTTGATTGGCTTTTTTGGGGCGTGGGGGTGAGGTGTTTCTCTGGGGTTTGGGGAAGTGAGTATTTGCCAAGGGAATTGGGGTGTTTGGAAAAGTGGAAATCTTAGTGCTTAAGAGTAAGATGGTAGCTTCAAGCTAGGTGATGGAGGTTATGAGAGCTCCTAACTTATTTTCCAGAGAGAGTATGGCTGAGCACGGTAAGTTAGGTGGCTCGATGGTTACAGGAGGGAGTGCAATTGGCAAGGTAGGGCAGGGAGGAGAGGTGGGAGTGCGAAGGGCGTGTTGGGGTACAATGTTCAAAGGTGGCGATAGATGATGGTTAAGAGCAGTTGTTGGTGCATCAGAGGTGAAAAGAGAGTTATCTTTGTTGATGTTGTATGGAGGATAAGAATTGAGGTCTTAGTTACTGGGAAATTGGTGAGGAACAAGGAGAGAGGGCAGCAAACAAGGAGGGGAAAGAGGGGAGTCAGAGAGTGGCAGGGGGTTTGGGTAGAAGAGAGGAGAAGTAATTGGAAAGGTCCCCTAAGCTAGGAGAGGTGGATGTGAGGGAACGGACCCCAGGCAGAGGGGGGGGGTTAGGTTGTAGGGTAGTTGAAGACAGAATGTAGTTCTGCTGGGTCCAAGGGAGGGAAAGGGAGGGGATAACAGAGAGGGGATAGGGGGTTGAGCAGCATTACTAGAGGAATAGGGGGGTTGAAGAGAGATGCAAGGAGTTAGTGAAGAAATCTGGGAACAAGGTGAAGGGGGAGCGGGTAAAGAAGAAGAAAAGAGGAGGGAATAGGGGGAATGTATGGAAAGTTAGCTTGGTGAACAGGTTGTAGGAGAGGAGGCCTAAATAGGGGGTTGGCAGGTAGGGGTAGGAGGGAGGAGGTAAAATTGGAATACCTGGACGGTGCAGAGTGGAAGAAGAGAGTATTAGCTAGAGGTATGGCAGACATGTTGAGGGGGTGTACAATGGGTGGGGGGAAGAATGGGAGAGGAGGGAACAGGGGAAATGAGAGAAGGGGGAAGACTAAATATGGGGGTGGCAGGTAGGGGTAGGAGGGAGGAGGTAAGATTAGAATACCGGGATGGTGCAGAGTGGAAGAAGGAAGTATTAGCTGGAGGTATAGCAGACATGTTGAGGGGGGCACAGTGGGTGGGAGGAAGCATGGGAGAGGAGGGATCAGGGGAAGGGGGAAGTGGGTCGGCCTGTGTCTCCTGGGGGAATGGCCTAATGGAGTATCAGGGGTCGGGGAGGAGATAGGGAGTAGCAGTTGGAGCTAGATGAAGAATCAAGGGAGATCCCAGTCTCTGGGGTAGGGAGTAGGAAGGGGAAGAGGTGGTAAAAGAGAGAGAGACAGGTTTCTTTAGCTTGGATCAAGGCAGTACCATTGTTATAAAGTGATATATGGAGGGAGCCGTTGAACCAAGTAGAGGGTGACATTTTTAGCTGTTTCCATGTGGGATAGATGAGGAGGAGGTGATGTTGAGAGAATTATAGAAGCTGGTGGACCAGGAGGGGATGTCATGAGTGGAAAAAAAATGAAGTCGTTTTTGAGCCTCTCATGATGACCATGATAGAATTGGTCAACAAAGAGGGAATCAGGAAAACGTTCAATGGTGATATGCATGAACCGTTTTGCTGAAGCTTTAGACAGATTAGGGGGATGAATGATTTTGAAGCAGTTAATTCCAGACTTAACTCGAGAGGTGGCCATGTTGGAAAATTGAGGAGGAGGAGGGTGGTGGGGGGAGGAGGAAGGTGCCGCTAGGGTAGCGGTTGTGAGGAGAAGAATAAGAAGAAAAAGGGGGCCAATAACGTCGGTAGAGAGAAAGGGAGGGGGTCCGAACACAGAAGATGCCATAATTCAGTGCTTGGTTGGGCGCCATAAGAGCTTAAAGGAACTTATAAATATTCAATATTTTTTAGAACTGAAGTTGGGTTTTTAAAATCTGATTGTATGTGCAAAAGAAATGCCTAAAATATAGTTTGAATTCGCCAACTGCCTATTCCGCCCTGTCAGTGGACGAACTCACTGCTGACTCAAAAAAACCTCCTGTAGTATGTGACTTCTGCAAAACAAGCATTTGCAATGCAATAGGTCTCGTGTTTATGAGAGTTTGCGCTATTGGCATTGTAAAGGACAATGCCTTTTATTTATGTGTTGTTTATAAAACAGATAAATAAAAGGCATTGTCATGTACAACGCCAGTAGATTAAACGCTCGCAAATGCGAGCCTTATTGCATTGCAAATGTGTGTGCGCAATGAAAAAAAAGCGTTAGGAGAGTGTATGTCAGACAAAGCTATTTGAGAAAATAGTTCTTGGAACCTGTAATTAAAGCCTACCAATTAACAACACGTAACGGGGTGTTACCATGGGAGGTTACAAATTGAGACAAAGCAGTATTAAGGAGGGACTACTAAGCCTATTGACCAACGAACAGCCACAGTTTACAGTGGACAATGACACAAGCCAATGAAAAATATGGGTGGAAAGTGGGGGGAGCTTCTGGTCCCTATTCGAATTAAAGTCTTCTTGTTCCTCGGACCGCAGAGACCGCTACACTACATTTGTAAGCCTTGAAAAAGCCCTCGGCGGATGGGCCATTTGGGCGAAACATGTGTCGGCTGTTCTTTGTTCTATGCACGACAATAAGAATAAACTCAGCATGTTTGAAATCTACTCAAGAATTTTGGAAAATATTCCTTCTATAATACTTTAATCAAGATGGCACAGCCCTTTGCTAACTACTCAAGCTTGTACCCTACAATGACTTACAGGTGTAGCCATTTGTGAGGCACGTGCCAACATCATAATTGGGCCCTGAAAACTGTAGCATAAAAGCCCAGGTTTCTCCACCCATCCCAGTACCCTACATGAATACAGCATGCCTCGCAGAGCAGCACATGCGCTGCCCAGGAGCAACCTAAAAATCACTTCCATTCGGTGTAATAGTTATTCAGCATCACCACAAACGCATTGAAGTTCCTCTCCTCCACACTTGGAGATCTTATACAGTCAAAGCAATCTTTTAAGGCCTTTGATCAGGCTATTTGATACCAAGCTATCCAAGGCATAAAACGTGAGTTAGGAATCTACCCTACTGGCTAAAATCTGTGAACTCATCTGAGGTCAACTGGTGGCGTCAAAAGGCTTACAAAGAACACAAATAAATCTCTGCTAACGAAAAGCCCAGCACTCACCTAAGTGTGTTGAGGCTTTTTTACATAGATATCACCTTTCGAATCTGCAAATGTGTTGCCATGCTCTGCCCTAATAATAATACGGTGGAGGGTGCATATTTTAGCCCTCTTATATTCCCTGATAGCTCTCTGAGGCTGGCCCACAGTTTAGAGAACACTGAAATATATAGACCTATAGACAGATAACAATTAATTACGGGTATGTTTTTCACATAAGGACGTCAAATAGAAATGCGAGCAAAGCTTGAGTTGCATATGGTGCCCCACAGAACCCGAGGTGAAAAACATCCCTGTAATTTACTGTTGGACCTGGCATCCTTGGAATTGTTTTCCCCTGTCTTTTTGCCCCTGCCTCCTGTATGTTTTTTGCTGTGTGCTGGAATTTGTTTTTGCTGGTCTAGATGCTTTAGCCACTTTGTCACTGCTGATCAGTGCCAAAGTGCAAGCGCTCCCTATGGAAACTATCTATGGATTGGTGTTTGCGCGATTGGCTTGTTTGACTTACTGCTAAGTCTCCAGTACAGTGAACTCTGTGTGCCCAGGGCCTGTAAGTCAAATGCTGCTAATGGGCCTGCGGCACTCCTTGTGCCACTCACACAAGCAGCCTTTCAAAAGAGCCTCAGACCTGCCACTGCAATGCCTGTGCACAGTCTGTACTACCATATCGACCTGGCAAGTGCACCCACTTGCCAGGCCCTAACCTTCCCTTTTGTTACATGTGAGTCACCCCTAAGGTAGGCCCAAGGAACCCCTGTGGGCAGGGTGCAGTGTATGGGAAAGGTTGGACATGTACTGGTGTGTGTGAAGTCCTGATAATATAATACAGTGTATTTTGGTTTTCAATATGGAAAGGCTTCCTGTCCCATAGGATGGAATGGGAGTTAAATTATAACATCTTATAAGTATAACTTCATATTGGGACAAGGTAGAGAGATCAAGTTTAATATGCTGAACTCAGAATAAAAAAATGCATCTTTTAGTGATGATCATTTTTATATTGTGTGTTTGAAAAATCAACTTTTAAAAAGTTTGTATTAACTTGCTTAGCCATCCTGTGTGTCTCTGATGGTTTGTGGATTGACTGTCTGGCATTGGAGTGACTGCCTGGCTTTGGGGTGACCGGGGCTGAGGATGTGCATTATCTTCAGACAGCCACTGGGGGTTTGTGGTGTGTCCTGCCTTTCCTGGATGAGTCAGGGCTGGGTTGTATAGACCTGGGCTTCACTTAGAGTAGTGGGACGAAATGTCCTTGCCCCTAAATAGGCCTGGTCTGCTTTACACAATGCTGTCTCCACCTCCTGCCAAGAAGCTGGACCAGAGATGACAGAACTGGCTTGAATTGAGCTAAGAGACTCTCTGTCACAAGAGAACAAATGAAAACGTGGTATAAATATTAGGGCCCAGACCCCTGAAATTTTAGATTACTTCTGGACTCAAGAAGAACCTCTGCTGAGGAAAAAATCTGGGTAAGATGACGGTTAAATACTGCCCCTGTGCTGTGTGGGGTTGGCCTGCAGTGGCTGTTTCTGCCAAGGAGAGGACAAAGACGGAACTGTGCTGCCACATCATACTTTGGAATTTTCAGTGGCCATGACGTTGTAATAGGTGGAGCTATTTGTTGCTACAAGCTTTATTATTGTGAATAACCTATTTTTGGTGACATCTGGATACATATATGGTGGATGTTTGTTGATTTGGTCTTGTTTTGTTTAGACAAATATTTCCTATTTTTCTGAACTAGTGTGGTGTCCATTTGTGGTGTTTTCACTGTGTTACTGTATGTGTGTACACATTTTACACACTGCCTCTGAGATAAGCATGTCTGCTCATGCCAAGCTACCAAGGGGGTGAGCAGGGGTTGTCTAAGGTCATAACTCCCTTATCCTGACCAGAAGCAAAGGTCCCTACTTGGACAAAGGTTTGCCAACTAGAGACCCCCATTTCTAACATTTACTTTTTACCCATCTCTAATTTTATGTTATTTTTGGGCCCCAAAACCATCTACCCCTGCTTTCAACAGCTACTCAGGAAAGAGGAGTAATGGGGCAGCCTTACAGAGCATAGCCTATCCTCCCTCATGCAAGGTAAAAAGAAAAATGGCTTCCTGCCACCCACCCTAAAATACCATGTGCTCTTTCTTCCAGAAGCTGTGCTGCATGGTTTCCAGCCCTGCTCTGACAGGCTCTCACAAAATCCATCCATAACAGCCTGGAATTCCTTTATTAAGTAGGAACAGAGGGTAACAACTTTTGTTAACAACTGTTGCTGCGTCATAACAGTGTATTACTGGATTTAGAATCCAGTCATTCACGCTAATGACTCTCTGAGAGCCATGCATAACATATAGAATTATAGATGGGTTACAGTGAATTACAGGGACGTGTTCCACTAAGGGATTCTGAGGGACATGAAATAGATGAGAGCAAAGCTCAAGTTGTCAATGATGTAACTCCGAACCCGGAGGTGAAAAACATCCCCGTAATTCACGTTTTACCCACCTATAATTTTATGTTATGTATGGTCTTTTAAGGTATCTGCCCTTGCTAAGCAGAGGAGTAATGTGGAGACAAACTTAACAAGGGCTTTCCTCCCTGTCCCAAACAATTTTTTTTTACATGTCATCCCTAATCAACCACCACCACCCTCCATGCGTTCTTTCCTCCTCATGCAGATGTGCTTTCTGCTTTCAGTTAAAGCAGACAAGTAGTGCTGCATTGGCAGGTTTTCAGATAGCCTGGCTGCCTGACCCGGAAGGCCTTCATGACGTAGCAACAGTGGGTAACAAGTTTTGCTATCAACTATTTCTACGTCATAGCTGTGAATTATTAGTTTCAGAAACTGAAAGAAAGACAAAGGCTCTCTATGAGAGCCATGCATAACAAATAAGTAAGAAATAAACCACTGTTCCAAGCGCAGAATAGCCATATTTCCAATAATAACCTACACCGCACATAATTAAAAATGTTGCAAAGAATTTGAATAGTATTAGATGATTACCATAAATCTATGACTTGCTACATGTTGCACTAGGTGACCCTGCCCTCACAATTCTTTTCAATTCCCATAGCATTAAGGTTGTTTGGTATAGGCCACTCCTTGAGCCTCGCATAAATCACACCAATGAATACCAACATTAAGTGAGACATGTTTCGGTTAGATATCTTGGAGCAGTGTCCATCTGTAGCTGTCATAGCACTAAAGTGATGCGTGCAATTTTCTGAATCAGTCTAAACTACTTAATTATTTAGTGTCAACTATAAAAGCATCAGTTTTGGCCATCTCACAAAAGGGACAGTTCTGTCTCAACTACAAGGCCACATCCCTATTGAGTAAGCCTACAAGTAGTCCCAAATCAGGTTATGCCTTGTTGAGATTCTTAGGTGAGGTTCAGCTTGCTTTCCTGTAGTATAGAAAGTGCAGGACCCAGGTCTTTCAGGCACAGTCAAATGTATTATTTTGACACCTTCCTGAACTATTTGCATTGATATATTGATATATATTGGGACGTCAAAGTCCTCTGCATGGTAAGAGACGTGTACCCCTGCCCTGAGTGCCCAACTGTACTGTTGGCTGGATCTCTAGTGCTGATTTTTTTGTCATAGGTGAACACAGATCTTGCGTGTGCACCATGTCATAGGACTGTCTCACTGATTGCAATCTTTTTGTAACGGGAAGGGTGCCCAAAGCACTACCCTCTTATTGGGGGAAAGCTACTCCCTTCACCAGGAGTTAGGCAGCATGAGCACAGTAGTGGCAGCACACTGTATAGTGATCAATAGTACTGAACATGACTTTTGAACCCGGTCACTAGAATGAGGCCAACACCTTACCCCCCTTTTCAAAACTTCAGCTGCTGTGTGCGTAGCTCACCCCTGGTGTACATCTGGTAGATGTTGAGTGCTGTGTAGTGCAGAAGTTGTAATCCGTCTTGATTGTATGTGTGCCTGGGAAGGGTACAATGCAATGATGGTGCAGTGCACGTGTGGTTGGTACATGTGCCGATGTATGTTTGCCTGAGAGAAAGGGGTGTATTTATGCCTGAGTGGAATAAATTACTTTAGAGATGTAGTGCTGTGCAGTGCATGCACAGGGACTGCAGGTGCTGAGTGTATGTGTTTTTGTGTGAAGTACACTACGTGAAGGGGGTAGAGTTATGCAGCGCACATAGTGAATGTGTGTGCTGGCAGTGTGTATGTTTTAAAATAAGCACACCCTGGTTGAATATAGGAAAGCTTCAGTACTGAAGCCTATACGTAGATTGAGTGTGTACATTGAATGTATGTTTACAGATAAATGTACAATCCATAGAGGTATTAGTGCTGGTCAGTAAATGTGCTGAAAGTGTGCACAGAGAAAATGTGCATGCAATGGTGCATTGTATGGAGGACCTTGGGTTCTATTTTGGAAGTCCAAGACTGCCTGGTGAAGACATGAGGAGAAAAGGAATCCACCCCAATACAGATTTGTGGATTGTTGCATTCCTGTGAGCTGGGAAGAGACACATAGAAGAGAAGAGACTCACTTTACATTTCAAAGACTGCTCTTTGTTTCAGTGATAGATCATAAAAAAGGGGTCTTAACACATCTCAGGAAGGGAGATGGGACTAATCAGAGAATCATAAAAAGTAGGGCTCAGGGATGAACCTTTTGATGCACATATCACTGTGGCTGATATCCAGGTGGGAACTCTGCTCACTATCATGAATTTTGTTGTCGACAGCCAGCTTCGCAGTAGTGCCTGCTGTGACACACCTCTTTCAGAAAGGAAGATGAAAAGGAGAAGTGTCCACTTCAAAATAAGCAGAACCCCAACATAAAACATCAAAGATCCAGACCATAAATCTCATTTGATGTCTGGAAAAGGGAGGTTGAGTCCCCAAAGATTTGTCATCTGCCATGCCACAATACAGATTGTGTGAGAAAGTGGAAGCTCTACAATACTTCTAACTGTGACCAGGCATGGGCGGCAAAGGCCTGTTAGTCTCCATGCTGGGTGAGGGGACATCACCCAGGACACAAAGACCACCTGCCCTGGTACACCATTGCATGCCAGCTTGCCAAGACCAATCAGCCCTCTGAGGGAGAGAAAAGTGTTCGGAGAGAGAGCGATCCAGTGGGGAGCACTGTACAAGGATTCCCTTAATGAGGTGTGAGGCTGCGCACTGATCAGACTGTTGCCTGTGTTCAGTATCAGCTCTATTGCCCTTGTATTCCAGGAGAAGCCTGCGTTGTTCGGAGCCGTATCCTAAGTGCTTGGCAGGAAGCACCAGCTGCACTACTGTGCTATAGCGACCCCTTATGCTAGAGGGTGTCACAGGTGAACTGAGTTTGGGTAAGGTGCACAGGGCCTGTGACTGCCGAGATCAGCGACCCTATTTACCAGGTGAGGCCACTGTGGTGAGGGCGATCGCATAAGGAAAGTCTGTGCCTGGATTATGATTACAGCTGCAACCCCATATCCCAGGAGGGGCTGCTGATACCATTTTGACCTTGAGTTTGAGACATCGCCCGGAACAAAGGAGATCTGCTTTGACCAGTGGGTCAAGCCCTTACGCCATGATCTGCACCTGAAAAAGTCCCTGAGGTTCGTTGAGACACTGCCGAGGAAATTGCACCCTCGTTGGAGCTCCAGTCAACAGACGGATGATCACATAAGCACCTCCCTCTGCTAGGGGGGAAGAGCGACATACTTTTTGTGTCTGCCGGCAGTAGCAGCTCCAATCACTTGAAACCGATTGGAAGCGATGCTCAACAGGAAAAGCCAGCACTGATGGGTACAGTTGTGTCCATTACAAGTTGCCTGACTGCGCTGTACAGGTTCCAAACTTGGGAGCGCCAGAGTACTTCCATCACGAGCGGCCTGATTTTGCTGTACAGGATTGAGACTTGGGAGTGCCCGAGTAGAGGGCACTTGCTACACCGCTGAACACTGCCATCCGCCAGAGTGGGTAAGACTAAAACAAGGCCTCTGGTGCCCCGTTGGACTTGCTGCTAACAGTGCTTCAGCACCAAAGATACTTTTGACTAAGTTCTTAAAATGTCAGAAGGGAGAACTCTGAGTATGGCCTGATAGTTTGTATTTCCTGATGTGACCACCAGTTAATAGGGATTAACCCTGTGAGGAAATATAAATTTTATGGTCAAGAAATGTTCCCTAACGTGTACCCCACCGTCTCCATGTACAAGCTTAAAGTGCATGTAACTTCCCTCCTGTGCCAGCTATGAAGACGCAAATACATTTGCGTCCAACGTTAACATGTCCCCTTTCAGATCCACCCTGAACGGGTTGAATATTCCGTTCCTAAGTATGCCATGCCAACGTCTTTTTGTGGTGTATTTTACACGTTTTTCAGCTCTGGCGAAGTAGGCCCCTGAATTCTGCCATCGAGCTTTTTCCTGCCTCTGTACCCGTGACCTCTGCCTTACTCCCTGCGCGGCTAACGGCGCTTAGCTCAGCCTGTTGCCTGCCAAGACTGTATTCAACCTTCGAATTATCTGCTCCGCTCCTCAAAATACACATTCCTGCCTACTAGTTCACGTAAACATCCTTCCAGCTGCAGAGCAAAGGGCCCGGCCTCACTGTCTCCGTGCAAGTAATTCATAGCTCCTGTTACCATGGAAGGCCCATGCCCCCTCGCATCTCATGCAGACACGTAGACGCTTATACACGCACTTACAGTCAGTATAGAATAGCCTCTGCCCAAGAGACCTTTCCCTCTAGATAATATGGTTCCCAAACATCAGATATCAGATATGATATAGGTACGAGTTGATCTGACATGCCAGACTTCTGTCTTTCCGCTAGTGTAAATGTCAAGTCCCCTGCACCCTCCAGCTCCACGTCAATCACACGTCATGCAGCTGCGCGCGCATCCAGACCTCAGATTTCTGCTGACATTGCAAGATTCTACTATGTACCCACCCACTTGTGACACTTTCATGTGACGTTTCTAGCACACACCTCTATGTTCACGCCTAGTTCACGCCTTTTGATTACGTATTGCTAACACGTGTGTGCTCTTATCTTGTTTCTCTCAGCTGTTACGCCTACTGTATTGGTTTTCATTATATGATTTAAGTATAAAAGTTATGTCTTGTCAATAAAGTATGCTCTATCCCTTCCTGAACCCCAGTGGTGTCAGGAACATGATATCCGGTTCAAGAACCATTCCTTTTTAAGGAATAAAACCCCTAAGAACTCTAACACCACGGACTCTGTGTCTTTCTTTCCGATTGAGTTATTTTTGTTTAAGTACTTACCTGCATAGAAATTAGGACGGTAAATCAAATATTTACCACATTATTTTGGCGCCCGAATAGGGACCCCTCCCCCACCTTACGCGCCGGTTGGTGCGTTGCAACCTTTGCCCCTGCCATAAGTCAAGATGGACAATTACGCGTACCCGCAGGATTTCCTGTATCTCCCTCAGGCCTACGGAGGTGACGGAGACTGCGATCAGCACCCAGACGAGGCGGTGAGGAGTGCGGAGGATCCCGACCAGAGCCTAGCCGAAAGAAGCAAGGTCTGAGGTGTCAAGAGACCCACCAGTTCCGAAGTATCCACGTGTCGAGTCGAGTCGAGTCGAGTCCGGTCCAGTCCAGTCGAGTTTTCCGAGGCCTTCTGTTCCGTGCTTCCCGGTGAGTACCATTGCTGGGGACGCATCTAGACGGGTGCATTATTATGTATCCGGTAAAGACGGGTTTGGGTACACAAACACGGTCTGCACTGTTTTAGACAGTGTATCTGTGCTGTTTAGCAGTACATCAGTTATTCAAGTTCTTGCACTGTTCTCAACAGTGTATCTGTGCTGTTTAGCAGTACATCTAGTATCAAGGGTAGTGATATATGTTCAAAATGTTTTCATGTGATTAACGTCGTGGTATGAGTGACTGTTTGATGTACATTACTGTGTTTTTGTGTAACTAGCTGTGTTCAGAGTAAGTAACAAGTATCGAGTATCCAGTACTAAGTAACAAGATGCCGTTTTTCAATAAATTAAGACAGATAGGAACTAGGAAAGGGATACTAGAGGAAGAAATCCCTATCCCCCCTAGGGACACTCCTGGAAATTTTATGTATCATAAGCATGGCTTAGATGCCATACTGTACCTAGATTTATGGGCCGATTATACCAAGCACCTAGACGAGAGACACAGATGGCCCGTTACAGGAACATGGGATGCCGAGTGCATCATGAAGGTAGAAGAAGCGCTATGGAAAAAGAAAGCCAGACAATCTCAGAAAGACGCCATAGAATTTTGGCGTAAAGAATCACATAAACGTGCCGAAAAAGCACTCCGAAAAGAAGACAGACATAGAGAAGAGTCGGATAGAGTCCGAGAAAACGAATTAGTTAATGAAGGGATCCGAGTAAAAGCAGAACAACTAGACCGCATGCGAAACAATCTTGTAAATGGTATGTACTTAGTGGCCGAGGGTTTGCCTGAAGCCACTTCAGAAATACCGAAAGATCTGCCGCCACCATTGGTTCCGAGTAAAGTAAGTCACAGGACCACAAAAGACATATTCCTTGCTTCCTATCTAGACGATGTAGCACCCGCTTACACCAATCCACGTGTCCACGTACCGCCTACTGACGGTGACGGAGGTGGCAATCCGCCCCAAGACAATATCCAGCCATTACCGCAACAAGGTTCACCCGTTCGACAGCCTGCTCCGCCTGCTCCTCCACCTCCACCACTTCCCACATCTAAGATTGACACACTAAATCCGTTTGCGCCTGATCCTAGTAAGAGACAAGTTCAGGTACAGATACCGACTCCACAGACATACAATTTTCAAGCCTCCGCTACAGGAGGTGCGACAGGAGGTCTCCAGACTCCGCCACCAACACATAGATTGAACCTTAGGGACATAATGAAGCAACGTACACCCCAAACGCCACGTTTCGACATGCTTAAAGATCCCCTTCCATTTTGCAGATATGATCCAGTACCCGGTAAAGACGATAGAATGTTGTTAGCATCACTACGCTTACGAAAAGTTGCAGATTACCTAGTGTTATTTCCAGGAATGACTGAACACCTAGATAGAATATATCATTTTGTCCAGACTGGGAAAGATCCTGAAAGTATTAAAGAGGCCCTGGCTCACCAAAAAGTTGATACTCAAGGTTGTATATTACGTTTCTTCATAAATTGCTTAATAAGAGAACGAGACAGGCCTGGAGTAGACCAGGAAGAGATGGAAGCACTAAACAAGTAGGGTCAAAATATAGCCGAAGGAAACCATGATAAGCTGAATTGTATAGCAAGCATGTACAAGAAAATCAGAAAAGCAGTAATAGAAATACACAAAAAAGAAAAAGAAAGTGACAGGAATGACTCCTCCGAGGAGGAAGGACCTGAAGAACCAGAGACGACTAAAGAAATGATAGCGTACGTAGGTAAGGGAAATTATCTTAGGAAAGGCATTCGCCCAGAAAGCAAGAGAGTTTTTCTCTCTGGCATATCAAAACCAAGTTCTCCTGAGTATCTGTTTCAAGTTACCGATAAAATTCTTCAAGAACAAATGGGGTACCATGTACTCAATTCTATGGACGAACAAGAACTAGCCCGGTCAGCAGTACTATGGGCTGACAATCCTAGCACATACAATGATGATACAGTAGCACAGACATTTCTGAACCTTTCCCCAGACGAGCAGAAATTAGCTGGTGTATACATGATTCAGCATCTCATCACGTTATACAGACAACAACATTCTGATCCAGGTCCCTTACCGGATACATTAGAAGCGCTACTTATGAATAGATGGAGAGGCCTAAGTACCAGATTAATTCAAATAATTCTAGAACAACGCCGCAGATATAACGCTTTCTTAGGCCCACAATATGTTTCAGCTCCGCCCCCAGAAAGAAAAATGTGTCATTTTGACAGGCAGAATCCTTTACGAGAAGTACACCCAGTTATGAATGCCAATAACGCCTTGGAACGTGTGTTTGTGTACACACCTTTGACAAAGTTAGAATTGTTAGAAATGAAGAAACTAGTACCCTGTCACGATAAAGACCCTGCAGGTTTTCACCGAGAACTTAAAGACATGTTACTCATGGGAGATTACACGTATACAGATATCATGAAATTGTTAAAAGTACTACTGCCCACTGGCATTTACGAGAAACTGAAGGAAAAAGAATGGGAGGTGGGAGATAAAAAGATTATTTGGACTGAAATAGAAGACGAGGAAAAAGGCCGTACCCCAGGGCTAGGCCTTGGGGACAAAGCTAAAGCATTACCAGGTTTAATAGTACAGGTTTTGCCAAGACTATTGACAACTAAAAAGGAAGACTGGGACGCAATCTCAGCCTGTAAACAGAAACACGATGAAGATACTAGTGATTTCTATTCAACATTCGAGAAATGTTTCATTATTAATAGTGGCCTAAAACCAGGTAGTGAGTCATATCCACATCTTTTTGTAACAAAATTAGTCGAGAATTCCCTGACACAAGTTAAGAACCGTGTATATAAAGTTGAAAGTACATGGCAAGCAAATACGCCATCCCAGATGTTACAAATGTTACAATATCATCAGAACAGAATTAGAGAAGAACAGGATCACGAACAGAGACGTATGAAAGACACGAAAATGAAAATGTTAGTGGCACAGTCGGTTCCAGCCGACGGTCAGAGGAAGGGTACGACCCAGACAGGTAATGCAGCAGCTCCCGTTAAAGGGACATGCAACTGTTGCAAACAGCCAGGTCACTACGTACATGAATGTCCAGTCCTGAAACACAATATAGCAACAGGTAAAACTAAAGAAAGACCGCATCCGCCTAGACAAGACCAGGTCCAGCAACAGACTTCCCAGAATACACAGCCCATGCATGCTCCACCACATACAGGACAGACCGCAGCGGTATCACAGCCACAGCCCATTGCCGCGACGTAGCAAGTTTCACGACAGATGAACCAGTATGCCCAATCTGATTATCCCGATTATCAGCGATACACATGAAACAGCCTAGAGAGGGAGGTTGGCTTGCCTCTTATTGAGATTCCTGTAGATCAAGAGGGTCCTTATGTACACAGTCAAGTATTGGGAAAAGACAGAAAATTTTTAATTGACACAGGGGCAAGCCGCACAACGATCAGCCATGATGAAGTCCCAGGGGCACCCCTCTCAGGCTCACAGAATGTTTCCCTTGGTTTTTCAGGACAGCCTATTGTAAATGAAGTATCGAAACCAGTTCCCCTAGCAGTAGGTCCATTATCACGCGTTACAGACCTGTTACTCACGAAATCATGTCCAGAAAACTTGCTAGGTATCAAAACGTTGAAGGCTCTAGGGGCAGTGATATGTTGTTCTCCGGAAGGAGTTAGACTTTTTCTACGTGACTTTAAGGGTCACTATGTATTACGAGAGTTAGATGTCAGATTGAAAAAGGTACCGAAACACCTGTGGGCACAAGGCCCAACCGATGTAGGTTGCATGCACATTACACCATACCGTGTTACACTCAAACCAGGAATTGTTTTACCACGAATCAGACAATACAAGTTACCACCCGATGCTGTAGTGGCTTTACTGGAAATCATTGAAGAGCTCATTGCCCAAGGAGTGGTCGTAGAAACCGACTCCAATATCTGTAATTCCCCTATCATTCCGATTCTTAAACGTACTGATCCCAATGCACCGCCAGTATATCGGCTGGTGATTGATTTACGAGAACTGAATAAATGCATTGTTCCACAGTACCCTGTGGTTCCCGACATCTCATCCTTATTGACTGCTATTGATGCAGAAGCGACGTTCTTTACTGTAATTGACCTCAAGAACGCCTTCTTCAGTGTACCCATTGATCCAGAGAGCCAATACCTCTTCGGATTCAGTTTAAATGGACGAAGTTTCAAATTTTCACGCGCACCTCAAGGATTCACAGAAAGCCCCAGCATCTATAGCCAAGCACTGAAAAGACAACTTGATTGTATCCAAATGCCAGTTAACACTGCCTTACTACAGTACGTCGATGATCTGCTGATCACCGCACGAAGTGAACCCGAATGAGAACAAGCATCACTAACAGTTTTACATTTTCTGGCCGGCAAGGGACACAAGGTGTCTCCTTCGAAGCTACAATTCTGTGTTCAGCAAGTTGTGTACCTGGGTCACTTGCTGTCCAAAGTGGGGAGACAGCTCACTCCTGACCGCATCCAGTTAATTGTAAATATGCCACAGCCCCAGACACAAAAGGAAGTGCGGGCCTTTATAGGCCTCACCTCGTACTGCAGACAATGGATTCCTCAGTATGCATTCCTAGCTAAACCACTCATTCAGTTGACAACACAGGAGGCAGCGACTTCGACTGCCCTCCCTTGGACTCAGGAACATACACAGGCTTTTGAGCAATTAAAGAAAGCTTTATGTCAAGCACCAGTTTTAGCGACACCATGTTACAGCAAACCTTTTACACTTTTTGTTACAGAACGTGATGGTACAGCGTTGTCTGTCCTCACTCAAGATGAAGCAGGTTCACATAAGCCTTGTGCTTATTTTTCAAGTACATTGGATTCAGTAGCCCAGGCTCTGCCTGCGTGCTTAAAGTCAGTTGCAGCGACAGCCCTAGCAATCAGACAGAGCGACTCAATTGTATTAGGACATCCATTGACAGTACAAGTTCCACATTCTGTAGAGGTTCTTTTAAATCGAACCCAGACTCAACACTTGACTATAGCACGACTGACAGGTTATGAATTGACGCTATTCCAGCCACACATAGAAATCAGACGCTGTAACATTCTGAATCCTGCAACATTGTTACCTTCGATTATGACAGATTCAGCTCCGCATGATTGTATAGAAATCATTAATGCAGTAACAAAGCCCCGACGAGACTTAACAGATGTTCCACTGACAAATCCAGACCTGACACTTTACGTGGACGGTTCATGTATGAGAACAAGTACAGGAGAATTAGTGGCCGCGTATGCAGTGACCACTGAAACTGAAGTTAAAGAAACACATCGTATTGATACACTGTCCGCTCAAGCAGCAGAGCTTATCGCTCTGACCCGAGCCTGTATACTAGCCAAGAACAGAAATGTTAACATATACACAGATTCACGTTATGCGTTCGGAGTCGTACACGACTTCGGAGTGTTATGGCAAGAACGAGGTTTCTTGACCTCTCACGGTGCCAAGATCCAACACGGTCCCCTTATTCAAGCACTGTTAGAAGCAATACATCTGCCTTCAGGCATTTCCATCATGAAGTGTAAAGCACATACTAAAGTTACAGACTCTATTTCCCAGGGTAACGACCTGGCAGACCAAACAGCAAAACATACAGCATTGACTCATACCCAGACAACGGATGTAACAAAGATCATAGTGCCGACACATTGTATGACAGTTAGGGATCCCACACTAGATGTAATCGATATTCAGACACATGCTACTCCAGACGAAATCAAGAAATGGACTGAACTAGGAGGGATCCAGACAGATCAGGGATGGATGACGAAGGGAAAATCTACATGGTTTCTCCCCGACTCTATGGTTCAAGTCATAATAAATACAGCACATAGTCCAGCACACCTAGGAGAAAAAGCTATGTTAGACAGTTTACAGAATCTCTGGTACAACAAATATTTACGAGCAGCAGCAAAACAGAAAGTGCGTACTTGCATGATCTGTTGTCAGTTCAATCCAGGTAAAAGCGTCCCTGTAGAGCAAGGTGGATTTCATCCTCCCGATCACCCTTTTGAAGTCCTCCAGATGGATTATATCCAGATGGACCGTTGTCGAGGATTCAAGTACGTCCTCGTAGTTGTTTGTGCACTTTCCCGTTGGACCGAAGCATATCCAGTCCCAGATTACACTGCCCCGACCACTGCCAGGCAGCTGGTTCGAGAATTCTTCCCACGGTACGGCTTGCCTCGTATCGTGTACTCAGATAACGGACAGCCATTCTCATCCGAGCTCATGAAGCAGGTTTCACTTCTGCTAGGATATCAGTGGAAATTCCATTGCGTCCGACATCCCGAGGCAGCTGGCCTTGTAGAAAGGCACAATCAGACACTGAAAACACGTCTTGGTAAAATATGTAAAGAGAAAGGGGTCGACTGGATAGTCGCCCTGCCAGTTGCACTGTTCTATATGAGAATGGTCCCCCATTCGAGATCAGGACTATCCCCGTATGAGGTGGTCTTTGGCCGACCACCAAATATGTGGGGGACGCCCATGCCTAAGAAAATAACCGATGTTGACTGTAATATGCTGACAGATTACCTTGCCTCCTTGATGTCTGCACTCCAATCATGTCGTTCACAGGTTGCCGCAGCCTTTCGCAACAACACTGATGTGAAGCCACACGATGTCCGTCCTGGTGATACAGTCTTAATACGGAATTTCGACAGGAGGAGTCCGCTGGAGCCTCGCTGGCAGGATCCGAAGCTCGTCCTTCTGACCACGAGGACTGCAATTAAAGTTGAGGGCCGAAAGGGGTGGATCCATACGAGTCATATTAAAAAATTTAATGAACTGTTGCCAGAAACTGACTCTTCCACCCCCTCAAAGGACTGCCCCGATTCTAGTGACTTTAAAGTTCCCAAGAGAGAGAAAACTCCACAAGAGGAGTATAAAACAAAATTGCGGTCTAGCAAGTCAGACAGTTTAATTGTTTAAGTCCTCCCCTAGGTGAATCGGTTAAATTAGTTTCTGACATGTATCCCCTAGACCGAGATAGAGAGAGAGAGAGACAACTCAAGAAACATGCATATTGTAAATCACTTCGTAGTCACTGTATAGTGACATTATTGGTTATGTTTTTTCTAAGCCTTCTGACGATTGTTGCCAGTATATTGCTGCATATATATTACCCTATCTTCAAGCATACCCAATCTGCTTACAATGTCACTGCCGAACATTCTTTTAGCGAATTACCCCTTCACGAGTTATCTTACAGACTTGCGCTGCGCAACAACACATTCATTAGTCTGTTACATCACTCCCATCAGACTAATAATGCTACAAACTGTTGGATATGTGGCCGACTCCCTCCCTATCAGAAATACAAGGGAGTTCTGCCTCTCTTTCCATACCCGTTCACTCACAATGGCTCATGCGGAGCATGGTTTAGATTAATTAATTCTTTAGATTCTGATATTGCTGTTTTCGAAGGAAATTGGGTTTGGGGAAACCTGAACTTAGTTTTGCTTAACGCCTGTTACCCTGACAAGAAGGGACTTCCCACTAGGACAGGAACTGATCTAGAAAATGAAGTATATGGATTAGGTAATTACACAATTAACCTCATGATTCTTACTGTTGAATCCGAAGCTGCACCAGTTCTCCCTGCTATGTCAGTATTACCAGTCACGGGTGACTTATGTGTTAGAAAGAAGGGTTCAGTACACTTAGGTCATAGTAAATGTACTACTGTGGTCGAATTCAATGATCAAGGCAGGTCTACATTTAGAGCTACTCGCCATTCCTACTTTGTTTGTGACCATACCGCATACATACGCTTACCTCCAGATTGGGATGGTACCTGTTACATTGCATTCCTTCTGCCACCTGTTTTCCTAGCCCCTCCTGATTATCACAGAAATACAAATCTAGTAAAGAATAGACTCCGAAGAGATCTCCCGATTGTCGACTATACTGAAACGGCATGGGAGCAATACACAGATTTCAATAAAGGTTTCTTCCCCTACTTAGGTACTGTCTTTAATAGTAAACTGATACGAAAATTAACTAGAACCCTCGAAGCAGTAGTGAATGAAACTACTTCCGCTCTAGGCAACTTAACAGAGGAGCAATCTGCCATGCGGGTTGTTGTTCTTCAAAATCGTCTTGTTATTGACGTCATCCTAGCAGATAGGGGCGGAGCCTGTAAGGTCATCGGGTCAAGTTGCTGTGTTTTCATTCCAGAAAACGCGCCAACAGTATATAAAGCTATCACACGTCTTCATAAAATTGCAAGTTTAATACATCAGAATCCAGGCACCTGGACTTGGTCCGGTTGGTTCTGGACAACGTTGACCGCTTGGGGATGGAAGATCCTATCCTTCCTAGGCATTGCCCTTGTCATAGTATTCAGTTGCTGCCTGTGCCTACAATGTGGGCCAGCGATTTGTGGTCTGTGTGCCACATCATGTATTCCGCATTCAAGTTTTCATTCAAAACGCGAAAAGAAGAAAGAAGAGCAAATGATGTTACATGAACAGACTGATCGATTTATGAGGATCGATATATCATGAAGGGTCCGTAGGGAACAAGGAGGGAATGAGGAAATATAAATTTTATGGTCAAGAAATGTTCCCTAACGTGTACCCCACCGTCTCCATGTACAAGCTTAAAGTGCATGTAACTTCCCTCCTGTGCCAGCTATGAAGACGCAAATACATTTGCGTCCAACGTTAACATGTCCCCTTTCAGATCCACCCCGAACGGGTTGAATATTCCATTCCTAAGTATGCCATGCCAACGTCTTTTTGTGGTGTATTTTACACGTTTTTCAACTCTGGCGAAGTAGGCCCCTGAATTCTGCCATCGAGCTTTTTCCTGCCTCTGTACCCGTGACCTCTGCCTTACTCCCTGCGCGGCTAACGACGCTTAGCTCAGCCTGTTGCCTGCCAAGACTGTATTCAACCTTCGAATTATCTGCTCCGCTCCTCAAAATACACATTCCTGCCTACTAGTTCACGTAAACATCCTTCCAGCTGCAGAGCAAAGGGCCCGGCCTCACTGTCTCCGTGCAAGTAATTCATAGCTCCTGTTACCATGGAAGGCCCATGCCCCCTCGCATCTCATGCAGACACGTAGACGCTTATACACGCACTTACAGTCAGTATAGAATAGCCTCTGCCCAAGAGACCTTTCCCTCTAGATAATATGGTTCCCAAACATCAGATATCAGATATGATATAGGTACGAGTTGATCTGACATGCCAGACTTC
Source organism: Lissotriton vulgaris (assembly GCF_964263255.1). Lineage (NCBI taxonomy): Eukaryota > Metazoa > Chordata > Amphibia > Caudata > Salamandridae > Lissotriton > Lissotriton vulgaris. The sequence goes on along the minus strand of NC_141699.1, from coordinate 225,560,317 downwards.
TGTCTCTTTCCGCTAGTGTAAATGTCAAGTCCCCTGCACCCTCCAGCTCCACGTCAATCACACGTCATGCAGCTGCGCGCGCATCCAGACCTCAGATTTCTGCTGACATTGCAAGATTCTGCTATGTACCCACCCACTTGTGACACTTTCATGTGACGTTTCTAGCACACACCTCTATGTTCACGCCTAGTTCACGCCTTTTGATTACGTATTGCTAACACGTGTGTGCTCTTATCTTGTTTCTCTCAGCTGTTACGCCTACTGTATTGGTTTTCATTATATGATTTAAGTATAAAAGTTATGTCTTGTCAATAAAGTATGCTCTATCCCTTCCTGAACCCCAGTGGTGTCAGGAACATGATATCCGGTTCAAGAACCATTCCTTTTTAAGGAATAAAACCCCTAAGAACTCTAACACCACGGACTCTGCGTCTTTCTTTCCGATTGAGTTATTTTTGTTTAAGTACTTACCTGCATAGAAATTAGGACGGTAAATCAAATATTTACCACACCTGAACAGGTTACACGAAGGAAGTTGGGACAGGGAATTGCAACTACTAGAGCCCCGAACTCAAAGTGGATTGTGTTAATGTATTTGAATGTCACCTCTTTGCATATGTAGCATTAGAAATAAAAGACTACTTTTTCTTATAAAAGCAAGTATTTGGCTGGACTTTGATTTAATGTTTGTAATGTTCGCATTTTGAGTTATGAGTTGTGTTTACTGACCTGTAGCTACACAGTCCACACCAAGGAAGCTTTGACTACTCAACCACAGCTATCATTGAGAGTCAAATGCAGAAGTGGTACTCAGCCCAGTTGAGCGGAATCCATTGTAGGTCTGGCCCCAGGACATCAGGAGAAAAAGGCCTCAACCAACATGGTTGATCCTAGTAGCCCCTGCATGCCCTGTGTCCCTCTGAAAGGGGTTCTGACAACATAAAATAGGAGATATTTCCCAGTCTCTGGTTTACATAATCACAATTTCTCCTTGCACAGTAAATGGGTTGTGTGTATTAACATCTTTTTTCGCTACGTGGTGTGTTTATTAACTTGATTCAGATGTGTGATAACCAGTATTCTTTATGTAGCCATTTGAGTATCAATAATACTGATGCCATGTGGTCAACTCTTTTAGTACCTGAGACAAAGCATTCTGCAGTGTATAATACTACATTCAAGGATGCATGGTCTGTTTTAGGAAGACCGGTGAGGAGAAAGTTATGCTAGTCCGTCCTTAAAGGCACACAGAATTGGACAAGAGACTTGATGTATTGTGCTGGTAAAGATTTAGGATCCCCCCAAAGAAGTTGCAGTGTAAACCCCCATCTTAAGCCATTGCATTGATTTGTGTATGTAGATGAAGTCTTTTACAGAAAATGAAACAGAGGGACTTTATGCTATCAATGATTTAAGGCTTGCACCCAAGGATACTAAGTGCATCAATCCAGGATTGAACTTGTAAAGTTGACTGTGAGGACAAGAGAAGGAGAAATTGTGTGGTCAAGGGTAGAGCTTCGACATTGGAAGTCATCATTTCTTTTCAATTTGGACAGATTGGGCAAGATGTAAACATATCACTGGGAGAAGATTTCTTAGGATAGACCTGTATGTTGTCCACTTATTGCTGATAGAGAACCCCTGCTGATACTGGCAAAAGACTGTATTTATTACCATAACAAAATCTGGTGGTCAAGTAAAGAAAGAGAGCAAAGGAGAAAAACAAATATTTCCACAACAAAAGTATAAAAAACACTGGGAGGCGACCCCAATGAGAAAAAGTCAGATTTACATTAACTGCCAAGAGAGGCCAGTGTCATCATTTGGATATCCTGCCACCACCTCTCTTGATGACCGCAAAAAGAAAAAGGTGTAGAGAAAGTGTTACAAAAATGACCCATTTAGTCATTAGATACAGCAAATAGGATATGTGTATGGTTCGGTGATGGAAAATATTTGTGCAGTGCAAAGTGAGTGAACCTTAAAAAGAATTTGGAAGAAAAAACTACTTTTATTCTAACATCTCTTCCAATCCCATTAAAAACGTGTCAAAAAGCGGCTTTTAACAAATAGGCCACTTATCAGGCGATGGTCAACTAGTTTCAGACTCTTGGACCACTCGCCCAGGCTTTCTTCAGGAACTAATTCTAAAATAGCTATTGCATAGTTATAATGTGTGCAAATGTGCATACACTTATTCATATACAAAATACCTCAATACCGGCAGGGTGATCTTCACACCTGTAGGAGAGAATAACATAAGTACAAATTGTGAAATATTCGCCTCCTTGCACTCATATATACACCATTTCTGTCTTTAGTTGGCTATCTTATAACAAAAAAACAGTTGCACCAACCTGCTTTGTATGAGGTCTAGGCCTCACCTCACCTGGTAACTGGTTGGATTGTAGTTTTTTAGTGTTTACTCTCTCTTTGCGTGATGGTATAAACAAAGATGAGCCTGGCAAAATCCTGATAATTACAATCATAGTTCTATCCATGTACACAAGGCACAAGAAATGCCTCCTGCCTCTAAAATGCCCATAACATCCCGGATTGGAAATATTTACATAGTAAGTGCTTAGCGTGTTGGGCGACTAAGTTGATATAGTTGGTTGACACCTGGCGTCTCGTAATTAAACTACAATGTGACGTCGAGTCTGGCGAATCTTTACGTTTACAACTTTGAACAAGAACATGTACTGAACAACGATAATCCCTTCCATAAATCGATCAGACCATGGAAGCGATATATCAATGATATTATGGTTGTATGGCGTGGAGACTTGACATCGATAGCCAACTTTCATGCATGGCTGAACACCAGGAATTAATTTTTGAAATTCACCCTAGAGGTCAACAAAACAAGGATCTCTTTTCTTGACTTGTACATCTGTGTGACTCCAACAGTATTGGAAAGTGAACTCTACAGAAAACCGATGGCACGCCATTCGTTGCTGCGATCTGTCCATCAACTGTTATTTTTGCATTTGTCACCCCGAGTGGGATGGGTATGCTCAGACGTGAGTCCCATGCTCTCCACACCACTGGAGTCAAACTATCCTGGCTAAAAACGGCTGATAGCCAGAAACTGGTCCTAGGATGTTTGATTCCAGTCCAAGAAAGACATGGCTTGGCAGTTCGGGCTGGACTGTTCCCATGAGGCACAGAGTCGAGGCTGATTTGCATATGGCCATGTCTGAACTTGGGTGGTGTGGAGTGCAAAAAAACGATGGATTTAGGCCCAGATCTCTGTACTGGGGTGAATGTATGACATTGTTCTGCATTCTGTCCATCAACTGTTATTTTTGCAATATGACAGCCAGCATCCAAAATCTTTGCGTGATAATTCGCCGTTTGGCCAGTTTTTACGGGTGAGACGGAATTGCTCTACAAATGAGAGATATATACTCCTACTGCTCGACATTATACTCCTGAGGCTTGAGCCGGGAGGTTATTTTAAATTGCACTGCTCTTGATTTTAAAAATTGTATTGCACTTCCCCGTGTGTCCTCTCCCTCACCCCCCCGGCACTCGATCCACTCTCGCGCTGAATTACTTTAGCGGCGGAGAAGAATTTTGTGCTGTGCCTGATAGCATTTTCCTCTCAGTGAGGAGGCAGATTACTTGCATTGTTCCCGTGGGTGTGGCCGATTCTCAGGCCGTCATCTGGTGGGGACTAACCTGGGATCTGAGTAAGAGAAAATACAGTGGCCATCTTTGTGAGGGCTCGCACTGCTCGTCGCTCGCCCGACTGTATAAAACTATACGTCAATGGCTCCGCGCAGCGGACGCGCATTGCGGGCGCGCCGGAGTCAAGCCTTAGTCCTGCCCGTCTGCGCCCGTTCGCGACCGAACGGGGCACGGGGCAGGACTCCATGCCCACACAGACAAAAACTCGAAGACAGACAGGGTGGATAACCATCGAAGAATCCACTACTCAAGCACAACACTATTAGAACTGGCTAAGATCTCTAATAAATCCTGTCTGCACACCATGGACCCTAATATGATACCGTCACACTGTAATTTATGCAACAAACCACTTCCCACTTCTCAGAACCATGACGCCCCCACGACCAAATTAAAAATGATGTTGCTCAATTGCAGATCCTTGATAAAACATAAAACTGAAATACACGACCTACTGCAGAAATGTGACTACGATGTTGTTTCTCACTGAAACATGGTTAGAGGAATCCTCCTCCCCCGATATCTTAGAGACAGTGCCCTCGAACTACAGTCTCCTAAGAATCGATAGGCCAAAACAACGTGGTGGAGGACTTGCACTGATTTGCAAAAAGGAACTTGAATGTACTCTCACTAATAAGGCCATCACAAATAGTGAATGTGGTACCTTCTCTATAAAATTGACTCCATCTACGACCATTACTGGTCTCCTTATATATCGCCCTCCTGGCACTGCTACACCTTTCTGCAATCAACTCCTAGAAGTAGCCACCCAGCTAGCTATAAGGCATAATAACTTCATGATTTTCGGTGACCTCAATCTTCACCTTGAAGACAATAACGCTAAAGAGGCTCAAATACTCAAGACAGCATTACACGCGCTGGGAATAAAATTGCTATCCACCAACCCCACGCATCAACATGGTCACCTTCTTGACCCTATCTTTGCCACTTGGGAAGGAATTGAAATGCTTCCCCCAGTCCCTATAATATGGTCCGACCATCATATCACTACCTTCAACGTCCCTACTAACAATACTAATAAGGCTCCCAATAAACCACTGTCTTCAAAGCGCCGAAATTGGAAAAACTATACCCCTGAACGCTTGATTAGCGAATTAGAGAAACATCCCCCTCCGGCAGGTCAGTCCTTACAAGACACATGGAATAACTACGAACTATGGCTAGGTAAGGCATTAGACAAAATCGCCCCGTGGACTTCGAAACCTCCTGTCAGGAGAACCAAATCAGAACCATGGTACTCGGAAAAACTAAAAATCGCAAAGACCCAATGTAAAGCGACAGAACGCAAATGGAGAAAAAACTATTCTCCCGAACTTAAGGAAATTTACAAATCGGAACTAAAAAAATATCAAAAAATGATAAGAGAGGAAAAAAGCACCTTTTATAAAATCAGAATTGAAGAGGCAACCAATCCCACAAAAGAACTGTTCCGTATCTATAAAGAACTTACAGATACAACATGTTTAGATACGCAGGACACATATTCCAACGACATATGTGAACAAATAGCTGACTTCTTTGTCGAAAAAGTCGAGAAAATTCACGCCACTTTCCCCAAACCTTCTACATTAGGAAAAGAAACAAGGACCACAACCCCCCTTGCTCAAAAGCCCACCCTTACCCAATTCACTACACCTGACAAAAAAGACCTGATCAACATTATAAATAGCATACATTCAGGTTCCCCTACCGATGTGTGTCCTTTGGTAAAAAGTAAAGACATCATGGAAAACTTTCTTATAGATCACATAAGAAACATGATAATCCTCTCATTTCAAGAATGCAACGTTCCAGAGGCTTGGAAAACAGCGCAAGTCATCCCTCTCAAAAAAAAAAACAATATCCCCATCACTCAATTCCAAAACCTCAGGCCCATCTCCCTCCTGCCACAATGTGCGAAGATAATAGAAAAAATAGTCAATAAACAACTTATGGCTTTTCTAGAAAAGGAAAATGTACTCCACCCCACACAATCGGGTTTTAGACCTGGCTATTCCACGGAATCAGCTGTGCTATACTCCACGGAATGCATCCGCAGGATGGTGGACGAGGGAGAAACAGCAGCGTTGATCATGCTAGACCTAAGCGCAGCTTTTGATACTGTGCTCCATGCCACGCTGCTGTCCCGACTCTCGGATATAGGAGTGAAAGACCATGCTCTGGCTTGGTTTAAGTCTTTTCTCACCAAAAGATCGTTCCAGCTGCACTGCCCACCCTTTAAATCATCTTCTCGTGACGTGAGCTATGGGGTTCCACAGGGCTCTAGTTTGAGCCCCACCTTATTCAACATCTATATGGAGCCCCTGGCTCGCGTCATAGAGAACTTTGGGATGGGCATTGTCAGCTATGCCGACAACACCCAGCTCATGTTTAAGCTCACCCCAGACAGCGAGAAATCTGCTACCAATTTCTCTGGTTGCATGACTGCTGTAGCCACCTGGATGGACGACAATTGCCTCCGCTTAAACGGAGACAAAACAGAGGTGTTGGTGGTAGGGAACGAAACATCAATATGGTCCCAGGCATGGTGGCCTACGGCTCTGGGTGACTTCCCCCGCCCTGTAGAAAAGGTCAAAAATTTAGGAGTTATGATTGACTCGGATCTTTCGGGAAAATCCCAAGTCAGCAAAATAACAGGCAAGTGCTTCGGCACGTTAAAAACCCTGCGTAAAATCATTGATCTCATCCCCACTGAAGCCAGAAAAACAATTGTTCACGCGCTCATAACTCCCCATCTGGACTACGGAAACGTTCTCCTATTAGGCCTGAACCAAAAGCAGTTACACCAGCTACAATGCATACAGAATGCAGCCGCACGCATGGTACTGGGGCTTCCCAGAAGAACATCCTCCAAAGCGGCCCTGTCCAAACTTCGCTGGCTCCCTGTTAGGGAAAGAATCAGATTTAAAAGCCTCTGTTACGCCCATAAAATTGCCCACAATAAAGGACCTATCTATCTCAGAAACCTACTAACCATCCATCGTCCTATCAGAGACTTAAGATCTTCTGGAATGACGCAATTCAAAATTCCCCGTATTTTCAGAGCAAAAATGGGGGGCAGATCCTTTCGCTACCTGGGAGTAAAACACTGGAATGCCCTCCCAGTTCATCTGCGAATGGAACCCTCAGAAACGCTTTTCAGAGCTAAATTAAAAACTCACCTCTTCCCGCAATAACTACATCCTGTTTTCCCACCGCCCCTCTCCCTCTGACAGTTTTTGTTTGCAGTAAGCGCGGGGATACACAGTCTGTGCAGCCATGCGCTTTACAAATGCCTTATTATTATTATTATATAACCATCATGCAAACAATCTGTCGGAACAACTACTGGTGAAGAAGTACCCGAAGAAACTTGTCAGACAGGCATGTAAGCGGGCCTCCAACAATCACAGGGAGGCTCTGCTGGAACCAAAGATCGATAAACCACCATTGGGGCGCCTGACTTTTGTCAATACCTTTAGTACATTTCCAATGGTATTCAAAAATGCCTTCGAAAGAATTGGCGGATCTTGAATACGAGTAAAGAAAAGATTCAAATGCCCCTTTTTTCATTCAAACGAGGTCAAAACCTACGCGACAGACTTGTGCATACCCATCCTATACAACAAGGGCCAAACAAAGTTGGAACACTCTGGAATCTTCCACAAGTACAAAGTCATTTTCCCTGAGGAGCCTGCACCATCTGCCCACAAACTCAACAAACCAAAATATTGGATATTGGGTTATCTAAGCCATGGAGACAAACCAGCTTCTCCAATTGGAACAGTGATCACCTAATTTATATGATTTATGTCCTTGCCAGATCCGGTATGTTGGTATGACTACCCGAAGGTAAGACTGAGGATGTTAGAACATAAGAGCACCTTTCGGTGTAAGAAGACCAATACCAAACTAACAAGACATTTTGTTGAAGCTAACCACCAGCCCGATGAGTTTACATAGACGGTTCTAGAGAAACCATTCATACCACCTCATGTTACTGACAAAACCAAGTTTCCTTTTTGCAAAGAACAGAAATGGGTGTTCAGATTGAAGAGTGACACCATGGGCCTCAATGACTCAATACCATGGGTTCTGTTATGAGATCACTGAACAGTTTATTAACCATATATTGGGCTCGCTCATAGGGTTATATTCCATCAAGAATATATCTAGGTCCCATACAGGGGTGATTACACGCATCTGTCCCTTAAGCATCTGATCTAGTTTGTAAATTAGGTGTTCAAACAGGCATATGATCAATAAACAGAGGAATACTCAAAACCTATTGCTTGTTCATGTGATACACATAGAGTCTAATTAACATTACTGCATGCGAGAATTTAATCAAAGATTTTAAGTTTTGCAAAACACTCTTAAACAACTTGTGGTCGTGGCTGTAAGTCCATGTCTAGCCCTGTGACTATATCATTTTAACATCAGAGGAAGAGACTCGCCAACATCAGGTCTTTCTTTTTATGTTTTTTATGTGTTCTATAAAGTATGGTGAAATGGGTCTATTCCCTTTGATGGATTTAGTTGAGAGCACTTAATACTCATTTTCGGCATAATGCCGGCAGGGAGCAATATTATCTTGATTTAAACTACAAGTTGTGGCGCATATGACGTCACGTTGCAGTTTTATTACGAGGCGCCAGGTGTCAACCAACTTTATTACCTTAGTCGCACAACACGCTAAGCTCTTACTATTAGGGTGACCAACCGTCCGTAAATTTCCCGGACAGTCCGTAATTTTGGCCGTCTGTCCGTTGTCCGTGAAGAATCTTTAACGGACGCCATTTGTCCGTCATTTTAACAGGGCACCGGTTGCTCCACCCTAAAGCCGGCACAGCTTGCACCCACCTCTTTTCTTCACTCAGATGCTGCACCAAAGCGCCTCAGATGCCCCGCAGCATTGGAGAGGAACAGCGGGATGGCTACCCTCACACCTCCAGCCCTTGATGACCTGTTAAGAGGTGCTTCGAAGGTGACTGAGAGGGAGGGGCTGCCGGTTCAGGAGCAGCGAAAAGGAGTGTGGTCCTGGGATGCAGGGGAAGCTGGACCAGTTAAATGTGAGCATTAAGGAATTTGCTAGCCCCCATGAAAATAATTGTATAAAGAATTATTCAAAACAGCACAAACAAAGAAAATCTTCAGCTTGTGCAGGTATTTTATTTAGACCTGTTGAAATTTTTTTATCAAATTTGTGTTGGGCTCCGATTTTAAATATTATGTAGCGGACATCAAAAAATAAAGAATAGACTTTCACAAGCGCTATTCCCCATGTCTTTCAGGAGTGTGGAACCCCCGTGTGAGTACGGAGGACATCTCCTACAACCTCAGAATTCCCAATTTAAAAAGAAACCTCCATGTTACCAACATCAATAGAGGTAGGAACCTTCAGCTTTTCTGTCTGTATAACAGACTGTCTACCGAGTGGCTATTAAGGTAAATAGTAAACATCCCTCATTCCACATATTAGGTCCACAGTTACAGAAACAGGACCCTAGAAGTTAGAAGCTTCGTTACACATATTGGACCCGCGGGACCGCGTTGCCCATAGATCAAGGTAATAGGCTGTGTGACATCAGTCTTTTGTAATGGGAGCAATAAGTTTTCAGATCTAGTTACTGAATGATCTTCTTTCACATTTTTCATTCAGATTACCCTCAATGAAAGAGCCCTGATGAGAATCTGTCATTCATCTTCAGATTCTAAACGCGTCGGCACTTAAAGAAAGAGATTAGAAATGCATTGTTGATCGCATTACCAATTGTTTTTGACTTTTTCCCTTGTAATGAATGGGTTGCTTTCTTTTGTTTTCATTTCTGGTAATCAAAAGTGAGAAATATTTCATAAAGGCAGAGAAATATTTCACAAAGAGTAAATATTTGTGAATACGTAGCTTTTGTAAAAGAAGATTGTGTAATATTTGTATATATGTTCGTCGTTTAAATGTTGTAAATATGTATAAATGTGGTTCATAAGTACCTTTCTCTTCCATGAAAACACAAATTTGATAAAAAAAATTCAACAGGTCTAAATAAAATACCTGCACAAGCTGAAGATTTTCTTTGTTTGTGCTGTTTTGAATAATTCTTTATACAATTATTTTCGTGGGGGCTAGCAAATTCCTTAATGCTCACATTTAACTGGTCCAGCTTCCCCTGCATCCCAGGACCACACTCCTTTTCTCTACAAATTACTGAGCGGGTTTCTATCCGCGAGAGTTTGAAGGGTACCAGGATTTACTCAATGCTGTATAATCCTTTTTTGCAGTAACAGCAAGGAGTGACTTCTTGTCCCTCCTAAGTTATGGGAGAGAAAGATACTTTATCCTTTTCCGAGAGCCATATCAAAAACTTGTTGGCCACCTCCCCCTTTTCTGATGTCACATTAAGTTCTTCAGCTCAACAGCAGAACGAAACTGACAAACTTACTAGACTTCGCAAAAAGCACATCCGCACTGAACTTCACGGGCATTTCCTCCTGAAGCACCTCAGGGGTGGGACCATCCCGTGGGGGCTCCAGGTCAAGAATGTCCCAGTGATTTTCACTGAGGATGCTGACTACAAGAAGGGCTTTAGTTGCATTAACACCAAGTGCAGCCGAGATCTGATGGTCCATACCATCGAAACTGCCCAGAGACTTTGTGCCAAAGAATTACAGGAAATTGAGGAATTAACTCAAGCCATCAAAGACAGCGAGGTGATTACAGACTCCAAGGCTCTCTTAGAGAAGCTAGACAAAGAAATTCAGATTTTTAAAGATAATACCATCAACGGCAAATCTGCCCAGTACGAACGGGACTCCAAATATTTCACGTTAGAAAGGGCTTATCCCTTTTTAAAAGACGACTACTACTCCCAAACGGACTCTCGTGGAGCACTCTCTAACTTCCAAGGGAGGTCACGCAATAGGTTTAAAACCTTTTCAGAAACTTCTTCTTCCGAATCATCAGGGTCAGACTCAAGAGGGAATAAAAAACAAACTCCTTTTTTAGACAAAGGCCAACAGCCAAAAGTACGATTCAAGCAGCCATGGGAGATGAGAACGCGGCGAAACTTTTACAAGTCGTAGGAGGCTCTTCCACTATAGTTAATCTCTCCACTCGAGTATTAACAAAAGATGAAGAATCAGTCCTCAATCTAGGCCTTAAATTTGTTCCTTCCAGGCAGACGGACTTTACCAAAATAAAGCTGGAAACAATTGAATTCTGCCGTAAAATTAGACTAAGAGCATTTTTTGCCAACCAACCACCTAACATCATCACCGAAACCACTGGGCTTAGGAACAAATCTTCTTTTGTTCCTAGTCATAACATCCCCAAACAAATATATGCCTTTGAGCAAATTTTGTTGTCATCCATAAACAAACTTGAAAGTAAGAAACAGTATGTAAAACACAACATCACTAAAGGACAACAGGCCGCACTCAAGACTCTCAAAGAGGACCCCACAGTGGTCATAAAACAGGCCGACAAAGGCGGTGCAGTTGTGGTTTGGCCCAGGGAAAAATATTTGGCAGAAGGGTTTTCCCAAGTAAATAACCCAGAATGGTATAGAAAGTTGAAAGAAGATCCATTACAACAAATTCAGGCCTCCATTTCGAATATTGTCGAAATAGGAAAGGAAAGTGGGTTTCTAGGCCCCAAAGAGGGAGACTTCCTACTTAAAAAATTCCCGAGAACCCCAGTGGCATACTTTTTGCCCAAAATTCATAAAGACCTGTCTAACCCCCCGGGACGTCCAATAGTCTTGGGGTGTGATTCATGTCTTGAGCCCCTATCCAAATACGTTGACTTCTTTTTGAAGCCATTTGTGACACAAGTTAAAGCGTATTTGAGAGATACATCAGATTTTCTAAAAAAAGTTGAAGGAACCTTATTTGATCAAACTACTCAACTGATGGTGACCATGGACGTCACTTCACTTTATACGCAGATCCCACAGGATGAGGCGTTGGAAGTGATAGAGCTCTACCTGGACTCTAGAGAAAGACCTCATAGAGTCCCCACGTCCTTCATTCTTAAACTAGCGGAAATCACATTGAAAAGGAATTATTTCCGTTTTAATGATGATTTCTTCATGCAAATTAAGGGCACCGCGATGGGGTGCCCTTATGCACCGGAGATGGCCGTATTATACATGGCAGAGTATGAGAAAAAATACGTGGAAGATAACAACCCCTTCAAACATCACATAATCCAATGGTACAGATATATCGACGACGTGTGGCTCCTGTGGCAGGGGAGCCACACTGAATTGATTGACTTCCACAATTGGCTCAATGCTAGACATAAGGACATCAAGTTCTCAGTAGATTCAAGCAACCAAAAAATGACATTCTTGGACGTTGAAATAATAAATGCGGATGGCAGATTAAGTTCCTCCTTGTACAAGAAAGCAACAGACAAAAACGCCATTCTCCATTATAGGAGCTCACATCCCAGGAATCTAAGGGCAAATGTCCCATATGGACAACTTCTTCGCATTAGAAGAAATTGCTCAGACATTAAACATTTTGACCAACATGGACAGACCTTCTGTGAAGAAATGTGCCAAAGGGGATATCCCAGTAAGTTGCTAAAACATTCTTACAAAAGAGCACGCTATACCCCGAGAGAGTGTCTTTTTGAGACTAAAGTTAAACGAGACCTAGAGAATTTGGTATGCGTTACTACCTTCTGCGCAGAGACACATAAGATAAGACAATTGGTGCTCAAACATTGGCATCTTCTTGAAGAACTTGAAGTACCTTTTCCACGCCCAACCTTTGCGTATAGGAAAAACCAAAGCATTGGACAACAGATTGTCCGTGCAGATATAAGGTTAAACAAACCCAAAAGCGATTTATTATCACAATGGGGCTTAAAACCCATCGAAGGTCATCATAGGTGTGGAAACTGTGTGGCATGTGATTCCACCATCGAAGGTAATACCTTTCACCATGCAAATTTGAGCTGGCCACACACTGCTTTTTCAAACTGCAGAACAAAAAATGTAGTATATGCCATCGTTTGTCCCTGCCCAAAAGTGTACATAGGGAAAACGACCCAACAAGTAAATGCACGCATGACACAACACCGATCACGTCTCAAAAATAAAGTCCAGACTGCACCCCTTGTACAACACTTCATTGATAACAATCATGTGGATAACGACTTCCAGTGGACTGTTTTATACAGCATGAACCAAATGAAACCTGGAATAAATATAGAACAAGTGTTGCTCAAAAAGGAGGCTTACTTGATTTTAAAATTTAACAGCGCCCAAACAGGCCTGAATTCATTGTCCGAGGTTTCGAGGCTTTGAAGCACTTGGAATCTCCAAAAAGATGACTGCCAAACTACATAGACCATAATGCCTAGCGGCGACTTAACATAGTGGAAGAGCCAACCCGCTGCCACGGTATTGGAGGATGGTTCACAACGATAGGAATTCAGACTGAGAGGAAGGTGAGCGGGGAAGGGGAGCGACCGCTGTTTTATTAATCTTTGCACCAGTTCCCTAATCCAAACTGCAATACTTTTTTGCAGACGCACAGCGTGAATTGAAACGCTGTCTTTTCTATCGAGAAAGGACACCGAACGAAGGTCCTAATCGGCTACATAAATACAGCACAGACACACGAGGCCCGCGAAGAGTAAAACTCGCTGTGCAGCGAAAGAAAAACAGCACAGGTACGTTGGGCTCCGATTTTAAATATTATGTAGCGGACATCAAAAAATAAAGAATAGACTTTCACAAGCGCTATTCCCCATGTCTTTCAGGAGTGTGGAACCCCCGTGTGAGTACGGAGGACATCTCCTACAACCTCAGAATTCCCAATTTAAAAAGAAACCTCCATGTTACCAACATCAATAGAGGTAGGAACCTTCAGCTTTTCTGTCTGTATAACAGACTGTCTACCGAGTGGCTATTAAGGTAAATAGTAAACATCCCTCATTCCACATATTAGGTCCACAGTTACAGAAATAGGACCCTAGAAGTTAGAAGCTTCGTTACACATATTGGACTCGCGGGACCGTGTTGCCCATAGATCAAGGTAATAGGCTGTGTGACATCAGTCTTTTGTAATGGGAGCAATACGTTTTCAGATCTAGTTACTGAATGATCTTCTTTCACATTTTTCATTCAGATTACCCTCAATGAAAGAGCCCTGATGAGAATCTGTCATTCATCTTCAGATTCGAAACGCGTCGGCACTTAAAGAAAGAGATTAGAAATGCATTGTTGATCGCATTACCAATTGTTTTTTACTTTTTCCCTTGTAATGAATGGGTTGCTTTCTTTTGTTTTCATTTCTGGTAATCAAAAGTGAGAAATATTTCATAAAGGCAGAGAAATATTTCACAAAGAGTAAATATTTGTGAATACGTAGCTTTTGTAAAAGAAGATTGTGTAATATTTGTATATATGTTCGTCGTTTAAATGTTGTAAATATGTATAAATGTGGTTCATAAGTACCTTTCTCTTCCATGAAAACACAAATTTGATAAAAAAATTTCAACAGGTCTAAATAAAATACCTGCACAAGCTGAAGATTTTCTTTGTTTGTGCTGTTTTGAATAATTCTTTATACAATTATTTTCGTGGGGGCTAGCAAATTCCTTAATGCTCTCAGGTTCAGGAGCAGCGACATCTATTCACATGCAAAGAGCCCTAAATGTGTCATGTCTCTGCTATTTAGGGGGGGGGCTCACACATTCCATTTCTACCCAGGGCCCCAAACATCCGAGACTCGGCCAGATTACACCCCTGATTTCACCGAGGCAACTCGTGGTTCTCTTCACAGAGCTGAATTACTGTCACTAAATTGTAAGCAAACCTCGGTTCTTTAAACATGCAGTCTATAATGTAAGAAAATAAAGAAATGGAACAATCGCACCCACACTGATTAACAAAGTATGGAGGACAATCAGTTCAATCAGTTCTCTTAGAGTATCTCCTGCAAGTACTGTACATCACAGTGGGGGATGGCATTTTGGACAGAGAGCCTGTCTTCTCGTTGTCTTGTGCAGGAGAGGAGCCCAAGATGATACTAGAATACTGCATGCCCACCCCTGTGTACCCTCTCCTGTGATGGCTCCTGCCCTCCCCTCAGTGATGGCACCTGTCCCCCCATGTGGTGGCTCCAGTCCACCCCACGCCTGGGATGGCTCCTGTCCCCCATGTTGTGGCTCCAGTCCACCCCCACCTGTGGTGGCTCTTGTCCCCCCTGTGGTGGATCCTGTCTCCTCCCTGGGCGGCTTCCATCCCAGTCCTGGAACGGCCCCTGCAGCGAGGGTGAAGTTCTTGATGGGCCTCTTCTCAAAAGGGCTCTGCTCAAAATTAATATGGAAAGGTCGGCGAGTAAGTAAGTGAAGGGATGGGTGAATGGCTGGATGAATTAGTGAAAGCGTGAATGAATGAATGAAAGATTGAATAAATGGATAATGAGAGAGGATGGATGGATTGATGAGTGAGGGGAAGGATGGAGAGAAAATGTAAATAGCTGGATGTATGGGTGGAAGGGTAGCTGGATGATGGATGAGGGGAGAGATGATGGATGAGGAGAAGGATGGATGGATGGATGGAGGGGAAGGATGGATGGATGAGGGGAAGGATGGATGGATGAGGGGAAGGATGGATGGAGTGGATGGATGGAGTGGATGGATGGAGGGGAAGGATGGATCAGGAGATGGATGGATGGATGGATGAGGGGAAGGATAAATGGATGGGATGGATGGATGGGTGAGGGGAAGGATGGATGATGGATGAAAGGAAGGATGGATGATGGGAAAGAAGGATGGATGAGGGGAAGGATGGATGGATGAGGGGAAGGATGGATGGGTGAGGGGATGGATGGATGGATGAGGGGATGGATGGATGGATGAGGGGATGGATGGATGGATGGATGAGGGGATGGATAGAGGGGAAGGATGGATGGGTGGGTGAAAGGATGGATGGATGGATGGATGATGAGGGGAAGGATGGATGATGAGGGGAAGGATGGATGGATGGATGATGAGGGGATGGATGGATGGATGGATGATGAGGGGGTGGGTGAAAGGATAGATGATGAGGGGAAGGGTGGATGGATGGATGATGAGGGGAAGGGTGGATGGATGGATGATGAGGGGGTGCGTGAAAGGATGCATGGATGAATGATTAGGGAATGGATGGATGATGAGGGGGTGGGTAAAAGGATGGATGGATGATGAGGGGAAGGATGGATGGATGATGAGGGGAAGGATGGATGGTTGATGAGTGGGTGGGTAGAAGGATGGATGGATGGATGGATGATGAGGGAAAAGGATGGATGGATGATGAGGGAAAAGGATGGATGGATGGATGATGAGGGGAAGGATGGATGATGAGGGGAAGGACGGATGGATGGATGATGGGTGGGTGAAAGGATGGATGGATGGAGAGTGGGTGGGTTAAATGATGGATGGATGATGAGTGGGTGGGTGAAAGGATGGATGGATGATGAGTGGGTGGGTGAAAGGATGGATGGATGGATGAGTGGGTGGGTGAAAGGATGGATGGATGGATGAGTGGGTGGGTGGATAGTGGGTGGGTGAAAGGATGGATCAGTGGATTGGATGGTGGGTGGGTGAAAGGATGGATGAGTGGGTGGGTGGATGGTGCGTAGGTGGATGGTTGGGTGGATGATGGGTGGGTAGGTGGATGAGTGAAATGATGGATGGATTGATGGATTGATAAGTGCAAGGGTGAATGAATGGACGTATGAGTGAAAGGGTGGATGTAAGGATGGATGAGTGAGTGAAAGGGAGGGTAGATGGACAAAAGGATGAATAGATGTGTGAAGGAGTGAAATGATAGATGGATGAGTGATAGGATCAATCGATGGATTCATGAGTGGATGAGTAGATGGATGGGTGGGTGGATGGATGGATGGAAGGAAGGATGGCTAAGTGAAAGGGTCGATGGAGAGAGAAAGGGAGGATGGATGGATGACTAAAATAGTGGATGGGTATAAGGATTAGTAAGTGAAAGGATGGCTGAATTGGTGAAAGGGTAAATGGCTGAATGGATGAGTGAATGGATGGATGGGATAAAGAGTGGATGGAAAAGTGTACAGATGGATAGGGTGAAATGGTGGATGGATGGATGGATGGATGGATGGATGGATGGATGGATAATGGAGATGAGTGAAAGGATGGATGAGGGGATGGATGAAGGGATGGATGAGTGAAATGATAGATGGAAGGATACATGATGGATAGGTTTGCAAATGGTTGAATATGTTTGGAAATGGCTGGGCTTACTTATATACTATTGCGCGACCTCTGATGTGTCTGTAAAACGTACCTATTGTCCTGAAGTTTTGTCCTGAATTTTGACCTCCTGTCCTGAATTTGTGTCCTGAATTTTGACCCTTTGTCCTGAATTTTTACACTCACCGTCCTGAATTTGCACCAATGCCAGTTGGTCACCCTACTTACTATGTAAATATTTCCAATCCGGGATGTTATGGGCATTTTAGAGGCAGGAGGCATTTCATGTGCCTTGTGTACATGGATAGAACTATGATTGTAATTGTCAGGATTTTACCACGCTCATCTTTGTTCATATCATCACGCAAAGAGAGAATAAACACTAAAAAACTACAATTCCGACGCTGATTACGTCATTATGTAGTCCTATTGGGAGACGTTCTGTACGCTTTTACTTAATGGCGTCTTTGAGTGCCTCGGGACCTCCCACGATCTCAGGGGAAAGCCCGAGGCACCGACGGAGAGGTGAGGCCATTCGCTGTCTTTACGCTAAATATTGAAGCTGTTAGATGCACTCGGGAATATAAACAGCACTGTTGCAGCAGTTTACACTAGCTTTTCAAATGAAATGCACATTTATTGTCGTGGGTATTTCTCAATGCATATGCTTAAAGGAGGGCTTTGTGAAATACTCGGGTGACAACTGACAATTCATATTGTTCAAACACCCGATGTAGCCTGACTATGACATGGGTTATACAGCACAAGCTGTGGCTTGTTTGAAAAGCGCTAATGGGCTCAGTTTAATCAAGAAAGAGACCAATAGGTATAGGAGCTTATTAATGGCGGCAGTTTGGGCACAATAAACACTCCACCTGAAGGAGGTTGTTTTTGACAATAACTAATTCAACCTCGAAGTAACATACATATAGATAAAGCCCAGTAAATTCGCGCAAATAAGGACTCTCACACAACTCTGAATCTAGCATAAAAGGTCACCTTTATTACCAGGACAGCCAAAGACAGACCCGCAACATAAACTTTTCCAAACAAATTTTTTGCTTTATTTTCAACCTTCCATATAACCATTTCCATTTCCAATGCTTTATTTCCAAAACCATGACTTGTTTTATACCATCCATATGTTTTCCTTCTTCTTTCCATCTCATCCCCACCTACCCTCCCAAGCCCTCCCCCTTAGAGAAAGGATGAATCCGCTCTAGATTATCCAATCCCCATAACACACGCCGACAACATAACAAAAAGGTCTGCCTGTAGTGTCCTGAGGTGACATCCTGACATTTTGTCTTATATCAGAGATATTATGCATGTACTTATTTAGATATTTATTTCTTATCGTATTCTCTTTTTTTTTTTTATACACACAACAAACAGTGACACGCGACAGTAAACAAGAAACACCCTACCCTTGATTTGTGCAACCAGGGTGGGTGGGTGGGTCAAACACGACACCACCGCTCCTCTCACTCGCTCAGAGTGACGTCAAACCCTCCCTCCCCTCCCTTCACTTGGACATAGCCCCTCCCACCACCCAATCAGGCCGCGTGAGGTCGTCCCTCGCGCGAAATACCCCAGGGGGACATTGGCTTTGCCAAGTGCCCCTGGGGACCCATCGCGCAAATAAGGACTCTCACACAACTCTGAATCTAGCATAAAAGGTCACCTTTATTACCAGGACAGCCAAAGACAGACCCGCAACATAAACTTTTCCAAACAAACCTTTTGCTTTATTTTCAACCTTCCATATAACCATTTCCATTTCCAATGCTTTATTTCCAAAACCATGACTTGTTTTATACCATCCGTATGTTTTCCTTCTTCTTTCCATCTCATCCCCACCTACCCTCCCAAGCCCTCCCCCTTAGAGAAAGGATAAATCCGCTCTAGATTATCTAATCCCCATAACACACGCCACCCAGGAAATCCCCTGAGTTTTCCTGCCCCACCCCCAAAACCTTCCTCCCAAGTCGTAAATGGACCGCTCAAGTCATTGTAAGAATACCCAGTGAAGGAAAACACTGCCTTTATTATTTGTCCATTCAACATTTCGGTTTGGAACACCACAAGTCCACACACCATAGATTGGCCAAAGTGTCTCAAAGTTCCATCAAGTAATAGGACTGACCCATCTGCGAGAGATGAACCCCATCGTTCCTCAACAAATGCAACATTTCATTATTAAAATGTTCGTGTGCAATGACCGTGATGCCCATCGCCACACAGTACGATTTCAAAGCCTTGTTAACCTTTCGGCGAGCCCTTTCCACTGCCGCATGAACCCTGGCTCCTTTCCACTGGCTCCTGTACAAAAACTCCGTCCACACTACCCGGGTCCCTTCCCACCTGTCTTTTATCACCGCCAAATCAAGCTTCATTTGCTTGATTAAAGCCAATCCAGAACAGTCAACCAGATCATTTTCTCCTAAATGTAGGATCAGTAAGTCTGGAATGCCCCAAACTTCAGCCATTTTATTTAGAACGGGGAACAACTCCCCCCATTTCATCCCCCCAAAACCTTTCCAAATCACCTCATGGTCATTACCATACAAGCCCAGACCTCTCCCACACAGCTGCTGTTCAGCAAAGTTCGCTGCCCATTTTACTATCGAATGGCCGACAATCCAGGTCCTCTTTTTCCGAGGAAAATCCGCTACTCGACCTGTGATGGAAAAAGGAACATTAACCAACTCGAAACCCCTCTCATTTTCATTTATTTATTTATTTATTTATTTTTTTAAACATTTACAACCTGACATATTTAAAACAACAATTGGATTTCCACCGCCCGATTCGCTGCAGCTCCTCTTTCCCCCAGCCCAACCTCGCTGCTTCGGTAGCTGCACCGATTCGGAAAGAATGTGTCCCAAAACATTGTGGATTCTCCCCCACCAACACCAAGGCCTTCCGTAAAACAGCTAAAAATTGGAAAATAATTCAATTGCGTTTTATTCTTATGGCAAAATATCCCGCCCTCTTGAAAGACACCTGACTCCACAAATGACTCCCACTCCCCCACTGGACAACAACCTTGGACCCCGCTCCTACCCAGACACACTAACATCCCCTTTCCTGCCTGGTCTGTCTTCGACTGTCGTAACATAATTTGCAACACTCCATTACCCAGGATGTCGATATCCGATGACAGGATCCCCACTTGATTACGCAACCCTAGTAGTTCTGATATCCTAAATGCACCGAAGAACAACCATACCATACATAACCTGAATCGAGTCCATTCCCATTCATCATAACAGCAAACGGGCAGTACACCCAACAGACTTTGTAACAATGTAAATGTAATAGGATTTCTCAACTTTTTCTCCCTCGAAACCGACCTCCCAAAACCTTTTAACATTTTTAGTAAACGGAAACCCATTCGAACCTCACACCCCAAGAACAATTGACTATAAAACGAAATTCCCGCCACCTTGCCTGAAATGGTGGATGGCGACAAACCTTTGTCTATCAGATATAACACAAACTCCCACATAAACTTCTCATTTTGAACTGCTGTACCGTTTCTGCCGCGCTGTGCCGCATATCCCAAAAACCCAGACCATGCCAGTTGATAACTGCGTCGCGTGGAGACAGCTAAGGACTGTTCAACAAACTCTGCCATTCTCAGTTCCCCAGGTCCCACATGTTCGACGGAATCGGTGTCCTGCATCGGTCCGCTCCAGGTGCCAAGTCCCGAAACCTCTGCCACTGACAACGAGACAAAGCGTCGGCAATTGAATTGTTGACACCAGGGATGTGTTGAGCTCTAAAAACAATATTCAACTGCAGAACACGTAACATGAAAGCCCGCAACAATTGCAGCACCCGTGCATCTTTGGCCCGCTGCCCATTAACCAGGCTAACCACTGCCATGTTATCGATATGAAACAGCACGCAGCGGTCCTTGAACTCCTCACCCCAAACTTGCAGCGCTACTAACAAGGGGAAGAATTCAAGAAAAGCGATGCTGCGGCCTTGTTGCAACCACTCTGCCGGCCACCGCTCAGCGCACCACCTGCCTTCCCAAAACAAGCCGAAACCCATGGCTCCGGCCGCATCCGAGAATATTTGCACCTGCCAGACAGTGTCTTCCGACACAAAATTGACGGACACGCCATTGAACTCATCCAAAAAACGCAACCAGATGCGCAAGTCTTCCTTAATTTTCGTTGTCAAACGGATGTGATGGTGGGGCAAGGACGCCCCCGCCATAGCAAAGCCCAGACGCCTACAAAAGGTCCTGCCAGCCCTGACAACTCTACATGCAAAAGTCAAGTAGCCCAGAAGTCTCTGGACTTGCCGCAACTGCACTTTCTTGGCTCCCAGCACTTCCTGAAGAAAAAGCCTGATCTCCTGCACTTTCGCTCGAGGCAAACGAGCCACCATTTCGATGGTGTCTATTTCGATACCCAAAAAGGTCAACGTAGACGTTGGACCCTCCGTCTTGTCTTCAGCCAAAGGCACACCAAATTCCTTAGCCACTGCCTGGAAACAGGCCAAAACCCTGGCACACTGCTCCGTACCCGCTTTGCCCACAAACAAAAAATCGTCCAAGTAGTGACATACCGCCACGTGATCCGAGCGCTGAACCACACACTACTCCAGAAATGTACTAAAGGTTTCAAAAAGTGAGCAAGAGATAGCACAGCCCATGGGCAACACCCGATCCACATAGTACTCTCCATCAAAATACATGCCCAGCAACTCGAAATCCACCAGATGAATAGGCAACAGGCGGAAGGCAGCCTGAATATCACATTTAGCAAGGTCAGCTCCCACCCCGGCCTTACGTACCAATTCCAACGCGTCATCCACTGACGAATATGACACTGAAGAGTCAGTGGTGGAGATGAAGTCGTTGACTGACTGCCCTTCGGGCCAAGACAAATGATGTATCAGGCGAAACTCGCCTTGGGCTTTCTTTGGGATCACACCAAGGGGTGACACGATCAAATTGGGTAAAGGGCAAACCGCGAAAGGGCCAACAATTCTCCCCAAGTCCAATTCCTTCTTTAACTTCGCCTTCACCACTGGAGCCAACTCTTTTGCTGACTTGAGATTATCCGCCCATCGCAAAGCTCTGGGGCCTTGGTAGCCGATCCTAAAGCCAAGCCGGAACCCCCAAAATAATTTGGCCGCTCCTTCCCCGTCCGGGTACCTCTCCAAGGAATCCAACATGGCCTGCAATCTAATTGGGGTAGGCGCCTTTTGGCATAAGAGGCGGCACTGATCCTCGCCCCCCCCTTTGACCTCTACCGTGCTCTCCGGGATGCTGGTTGGGAAAGCACTGAAAAACGGCATGTCTGCCGCCGCACTGAGCGCATTCGTGCTTGAATTTACAATACTGGCGCACACAGGAACCCCGGTTAAAGCTCCAGCAAGCACCAGTTGTGGGCAACTGACCCCGTCCGACACTACCCGCCCCCATTGTGGCGGGACGCTGAGAAAAGGGCCGGTAAGGAATCGGCAACCCACTGGCCGTATGGATTGTGTTAGCAGAAGAGTGACCCGACAACCACTGCAACCACAACTCCTGATCGACCTCCCCCCACGGCTTATCGTTGAATAAACTCATTCTCGCCCGAAACTCCTCATCGTAGTTGAGCCACGCATATCCTCCTGCCTGCAAATGCGCCCTTCGAATTACATCTATGTATTTGAATAGCGAAACCGCCCTCTCAGGATAACGTTCGCAATACACGCTGGCATAAATAAGGAACGCCGCTGTCCAATTTTCAATTGTTTTCGGCACCTTGGGCCTACGAGACAATTCAGCCTCCTCCTCTTTGGAACCTTCCCTTGCCTGTAAATCCCTATGTAGGAGCCTGAACACATCCACATATTCATGATTCCAGATACGCTGCCTGGTTCTATTGGACAAATGTATACCTAACGGCATCGACACCCCCATATAGGGCAGTTTCGCGCCGCTTGCTCTCGGAGTCTCATCCTGACCTGAACTAGTCACCGACGACCTGGGGCTCCCTCCCCTTTCCTTATCCATCCTCCCCCATTGCCCTGACGTACCCTGCGGGCATTCCCCATGATTCGACCCCAAACATTCACCCCCAACCGCCAACACATGCCCACCCTCAGCAGGCGCCACACCTGTACCACCTGCCAACGGCCGTGTCCAAGCAGCCCACCAGTCTGTCTTACCTGCTGGTAACTGCGCAGCCCGTTGACGAAAGTCTTCCAGACCATCACGCTGATGATGTCCAGTCTGCCCACGTGCCGGTGAGAGAACCGCTCCAGAACTCTGAAACACACTGGCAGAAGTTATTCTCCTCACCCCCCTCCCAGTCCCCTCCTTGCCTCCCTGAGACAATCCAACTCTTGCATAATACTCATTTTCCTTATCCGATTCATCATCAGCACCACCAAACTGTTTGTCATTTTCCGATATAGCAAAACTTGTACCTGGCCTAGAGCCAGACGCTAAGTTAAGAACACGACTTCGAACCTCTGACTCAGGCCTCCGTGAAAAGCGCCCAGTCGTAGGTATGAAATCCGCACTAGCTGCCACATGCATCAAACTCCCGTTTTGCGTTTCCAGATTTGCGAATTTTACCGAATCGCAAATATGCATTCGTAAAACGGGATGCATCATAGAAAGTGCAAAATATTTCCGATTCGGTAAAAATCGCAATTTTTACCGAATCGCAAATATTATGTGACTTCAAAATTGCGAATTCGCTATTCCCATTTATTTCCTATGGGCCAAAAGGCCCATAGGAATCAATGGAAATTGCGAGTGGCACTTAGAAAATTTCATGGGTGCAGGGGGGGGTCCAAAGGACCCCCCCCTGCACCCCTGAAATGTATTTTTAAATGGATGTTTCACACACACATGTCCTAAGGACATGTGTGTCTGTAACATGACATTGTTTAAAATGTAAATTAGTACATTTTAAACATTTTTCGCAATTTACCACGAGGTTCAACCTCGTGGTAATTTGCACTTCCAAACCTTGTTCTCGCAATTTGATTTCAGAATGATGCATTGCATTTAAGGAATCGCAAATTTGCGATTCCTTAAATGCAATCGCATTCTGGAAAGTCGCAAAATCAGCGAATTTCATTAAAAAATGATGATGCATCTGAAAAAGCATTTTTGGAGTCGCAAACGGCCGATTTTAAGGAATCGCACCGTTTGCGACTCCAAAAATGCTTGATGCATGTGGCCCTAGATCCGTGTTTTGAACTAACCCCTCCCCCAAGTACCGCGCTCTGCGGCTCTGACTGAGAGAAAAAGAACTGCTCATCCATCACTAGACCAGCAGCCCCCGTGAGGTACTCGCCGCTCGCGCGAGGACCTGTGACATACTTACTAGCTGTTCGTGAAGCAGAGGAGCCAGACCTTTTTGGCACTGGCAGCTCCGTGTGCTCCACCCACACCCATTGGCCTTGCGGAGACGCAGACCCATCGTCAAAAGATACCTCAGGACGCCCAGGCGGAGGCCTGGCGTCTGGAAACACCGCCGCTGCTTCTTTCAGTTGCCTATCCCCACCCCTGCCAACCACGTCCCCCCACCTCCCACTCCTGAATTGCCTAACGCGAGGCTGCCACAGCACACTTTCCCTCAACTGCTGATCCTGTGGAAAATGAGAATCATATGTTACATTGACATGAACATTTTCATCAAGAAATTGTGTAGGGGGGCTCTAGACTGAGGGACCAGAATGTCCTGGCAGTCCATAAACTCGTCCCGCTGGAGCTGATCCTCGGCATCAGGCGAATCACCCCTGACGTCTTCGCCTTCATCAACTTCTGACAGAGCATATTCCTCAGACTCGCTATCGCTGGAATAGTCCACCAAAGTCCGTCTCCGCCTGTCAGCCTCTAGTGCTGGTGCTATGTCAATTCTCTTGCCGCTCGCCGATGGGCCGTCCGACCTTTTGCGTGCCTCTGACACAACTTTCATGCCGGGACGGGACCTCGCACCTCCAGACTCCTGTGGCGCAGTTGCCAGATGTTCCTCGTACTCCCTGTCAACACCTCCCTCCGCCAGCTGATAATGCGATACACGCACGTCAAAGGCGCTGTTGGCGCTGCCTCCGCGCCTGCCGGCCCGACGTCTGGTCGGTGTAGTGACCAACTTACGGCCCTCCCTCAGCGCACTTGGGGCCGAAGACGAGCGCAGGGGTGGAATTTTCTTACCCCGGCCTCCTCTGCTCGCAGAACGCGCTCTCCTGGCTCTTGCTGCCGGCATCTTCACAACTCCTTCCTCCTCAGAAGCAGTACTGTGAACCGGCTGGCAAGCAGCCACAGCTCTTGACACTCCCTCCGCTGCTAGGCGACGAGGACGCTTCACCGCCACTGAGGTATCCACCACAGCGCCAGGTCTCAGCAAATCGCTCCGACCAACAGCCAGCAATGCTCGCACTGCCTCCAATGCAATATCCTCGGCCGCCATACTTCACTTTCTGACAGAAAAATCGTCGAAAAACAGCTCGCAGAACGTGTGACAGCGCTGACAGGATTACCTCACAGCTGCTCCTGTCAAACACGACACCACCGCTCCTCTCACTCGCTCAGAGTGACGTCAAACCCTCCCTCCCCTCCCTTCACTTGGACATAGCCCCTCCCACCACCCAATCAGGCCGCATGAGGTCGTCCCTCGCGCGAAATACCCCAGGGGGACATTGGCTTTGCCAAGTGCCCCTGGGGACCCAATGGGCTACATACGAGACTGTTCATCATGAGGGATTTGAACAGCTTTAAGTGCCGAGTATTAAAGATGAGCATTTACAGACAGCAGACAGTGTTGTTTGTTTACTCCTTCGGGGTTTCCTCACTGATGTCGGTTTGTGGTACCATAGAGGGAGGTTAACTTATTTGTACTTACAAAGCTACATAACCTCAGCGACTGAACATTTCACAGCAATGAGAAGAATTATTGGTCTATGCATGCGTTTTTCTGGAGAAGATACAACAAACAGATTTGTATCTGGCATATTTTAATATTAATTCTGAATACTTACATTTGAAATATAGTAGATCCCCCTGTGACTAGTGACTTCGTTTTCATTACAGGGCAGGGTCTCTAATTCCTGAGTAGTTGCCAGGTGGGGTGAGGCCAAGACCTTATACAAAGCCCGTGAGTGCAACTGTTTTGTTATAAGATAGCCAACTAAAGACAGAAATGGCATATATATGAGAGCAAGGAGGTGAATATCTCACAATTTGTATTTGTTATTCTCTCCTACAGGTGTGAAGATCACCCTGCTGGTATTGAGGTATTTTGTATATGAATACGTGTATGCACATTTGCACAAATTATAACTATGCAGTGGCTATTTTAGAATTAGGTCCTGAAGAAAGCCTGGGCGAGTGGCCCAAGAGGCTGAAACTAGTTGACCATCGCCTGATAAGTGGCCTATTTGTTAAAAGCTGCTTTTTGACACCTTTTTATGGGATTGGAAGAGATGTTAGAATAAAAGTAGTTTTTTCTTCCAAATTCTTTTTAATGTACACTCACTTTGCACTGCACAAATATTTTCCATCACCGAACCATACACATATCCTATTTGCTGGATCTAATGACTATATAGGTCATTTTTGTAACTCTTTCTCTAAACCTCTTATTTTTTGCAATCATCAAGAGAGGTGGTGGTAGGATATCCAAATGATGACACTGGCCTCTCCTGGCAGTTGATGGAAATCCAACTTTTCCTCATTGGGGTCACCTCCCAGTGTTCTTTATACTTTTGTTGTGGAAATATTTGTTTTTCTCCTTTGCTCTATTTCTTTACTTGACCACCAGATCTTGTTATGGTAAGATATAATTGAATTGGGGATTAAATCTGTTAGTTGGTCGTTAAACTGTCCCTTGGACCCTTTTCCCGTTGAGTTATTTAAAAAGACTGTGTTTGACACAGACATTTCACACAGTCTCATACCCCATCCTAATCAGGCGCCTGCACAAGATTGGTATTCAAGGACCATCTCTACACTGGATCTGGTCTTTCTTAATGGACAGAACACAGGCTGGCACCTTACACCTTGAAATTCCACAAACTAATCTACAGAGTCCCACCGGGTTCATTGCTATGCCCTACCCACTTCAATTCATACATGATCCCTCTGGCCAGTGTCATCCATTCACATGACATCAACATCGGTTAATGGAAGAGAGACGTGGTCCAGAGATCCTGGGTCTGGATATGAATACCTGATGTTTTGGAGGGGTTATGCTCAAGGCTCTGGACCTGTCCAGCCTCAGAAGTAAAAGATGTGAAAAAGGTTTTTTGAGCAAGTGTTCCTCCTTTTCAAATACATATGTTCTCCCCCATAAATGGGTCAATCTTCTGTTTTGTTGATTATGCCATTTTGTTCACATCTAAATGTTTACTTTTTGCAGATTTGGATATATATTCTCAACTAAACATGTGGAAATGCTAAAAAATGTTGCTGATATACTGTAAATCGAATGATTTAAACTAGGTACTATATATTTATTTTACTTATTGTTCCATCACCAAGCATGTCTAGACTTCACATGATTCCCCTTCGCACTTGCATGCAGCCTTTCCGGCGTTTTTCGATCTTCACTCTTTCCTGTCACTTAAAGAAAGTATAATATACTCTATGCCAGTACCTCTTTTACTCAAGATTTTTAACCATATTTTAATAATCAGCTCTAGTACAGAAACCATGGATATGGATACTGGACTTAAATGAGCCTATTTCTGATTTTCAAAATCATGACTATAAATTATCCAAAGATATGTGGCTTTCCTTTTTGTTTTTTGGCACTTTCTGGGACTATGAGATACCACAAAACATTTCTTCTTTAAAAAACAATCTTTATACTTTTGGTTGGTGCCCCTCACGTTATTTAAATAGGATTTTTTCTCAATAGTTACAAATTTTCTCTTATTTTTTCCTACTCCCTTCTTTCAACGGCCTTGAGAAAGCCCTGGCTATACTTGCCAAACAGGGCAAAACATGTGTCGGCTGTCCATTCTTTCTGTCTTATCAAAAATCACTAAAAATATTATGGAAACATTACAAATGAGTGAATTGGATGAAATGAAGTGCAAAATATAAATAAAAAAGAATTTTCTTCACTCCAACAAATCTGTCTTTGTGCTGTCTTCAAAAAAACAAAACAGAAGATTGACCAATTCATGGGGGAGAACATATGTATTTGAAAAGGAGGAACACTTGCTCAAAAAACCTTTTTCACACATGAGATCAACATCCTCTCCTATGCAGATGAGATGCAACTCATACTCTCGTACAGGACCCCAAAACATGAAACTATTTCACTGCCTGCATGACTGAAGTCACTAACTGGATGAAAGCCAACTGTCTCAAGCTCAACACAGACAAGAAATAAGTAATGAACTTTGACAAGAACACCTCATCAAGGGATTACACACCCACACCTTGAAACCATGCCAGGAACCTCGGAATAATGACAGCAAACTGTACATGACTGCTCAAGTCAATGCCATCTTTACATCCTTCTTCCACACCCTGAAAATGCTGAAGAAGAACTTCAAATGGCTCCCTTTCAACACAATAAAAACCGTCACTCAGGCTCTAGTCATGAGCAAGCTGGACTATGGGAACACCCTCTACGCCCGGATCACCAAGAAACTCCCTAGAGGACTGCAGACCATCTAGAATTTGAGCCAGACTCATCCTCAACCTCCCACACAGAGCTCACATTACACCACACCACAGGTAACTACACTGGTTTCCAACACACAAACATGCTCAATTCAAACTCCTCACACACACAAGTTTAATGCACTCATCAAAGCTACCGGAACTGTTACATCTCCTTCCACCTACAATCCAGACACCTCAGACTCCGCAGGAATGCTACTCGCCAACATCCCATGCATACACAGAACCAGATCAGAAGGACAAGGGTACTCTTATATTGCTCCTAAAACGTGGAATGACCTCCCTCTCCACATTAGAGCCTCCTCCTCTCTTATTGAATTCCGCAAGAAGGTGAAGACCTGGGATGTTGCATGGCATTTTAGATTCCGAATGGATTTCCCCAAATCATGACCTTATATAGGTACAATTCACGTTGCCTTTATATAGGCATAGAATTCAAGCCCTTATTTAGGCATAGCCCATGCAATCAAAATATAGGCATGGCTACTTCCATCCGTTCACCAAACGTCACAACGATTTCTTGGAAAACCAGCTTAAGCCGTTAGGGACTTCCCCTAGCTTGAATATTGATTTCTCCAAGAACTAAGTTAGTTTTACAATTAACCTCTATTCCTTAGGGGTTCATTTATGACGTTCATATGCTCGACTTTACGTCAAACATGGCATTCCTAAACACCTTCAAGGTATAAATATACCTTCACTTGCTTTGGCAAAGCACGGTGGTTCGGAGCAGTTAGACTACCTACTTGCCCGACGCAGCTCGCTACAGCAAGTGCCGAAGGAGGCCGACTCTCCAGCTGACGCACTGATCAGGAAGCTGTCATCCTCCTGCCGAGATTCCAGCTCCAGTGTTTCTGACTCCCCTTGCGGGGTGTTGGGAAATCGAGTACCGAGCCAGAGATACCAACCTCCTTTATCCTAAGGTGTGGAGCTGATTAGAACCTAGAGAAACCTTTGGCAATTCTTGGCAGAACTAAAACGTATGCTAAACAATACTTACTTCTTCCCTGGTACTAGAGCTAGGTTAGGTGCATTGTGGTAGGCGTATTTTAGAGGCACCAGTTGAGTATTTTAGTATTTATGTATGTATTTTTATATGGCTTAGAAACCATACAATGCTATTACAGTATTATTTCATAATACTATTCTCGCTGTACGCATTATACTTTGCATTCTGTCTAACGATTGTAGCAGTTCACCTCTCTTGCATGAGAAAGAAGATTTTTCAATAAACCTTTTTATTGAAAACGCCTGTCTCACTATTTTCTCTGCAACTCTGTAGAAACGAAGCATGCACGATTGACCGAGTGAAATACTTATCTATTGTTTCTACGACTCTGAAGAAATTTTCCAGTCCTAGGGAAACAAAGTTGTCATGTTAATGCATTTGTCAGAAATTAATCCCTTCTTGTGTATTCGAGAAAGTTTCTAGTGACCTCTGAGCTAGCTGACACTCACTCTTAAGTTTAGTATATTCAATAGAGACCTACTGACATAAGTCCTTCATCAAATTTATAGGATATATTATTCCAATGCGCAGAGCCTATTGGGAATATAGGAACTACACTGCATGGCGCCCAACGTTTGTTAAGGCACTAATTTAACGCTAGATACTAAAGTAACTCATTTGTTCTTTTCTAGAACACCCCTTTTTCCGTAAATACCCCAATAGACGTCTGGAGTGGGTAAAGTGATAATATCCTACATTGCTGAGTAGGACGAAAAATCCTATGTATTAGCTTTTTGGTTTGTTCAACGCTGAAGGATACAATGTTCCAAAATATTGTGCACCTTATCTTTATTTACTTGAAACTTGCTTTGCAAACTTTGAGTCAACAAAATGGCAGACGAAGATAATCCCGGGGCCAGTGGAGCTGCAACCGATCCAGCTCTAAACATTTCAGGTTTCCAAGAAGCAGACGATGATGCTATAATCATTCCTCCAAATTTTAGGAGAGCCATCACAATAAACTTATAAAAAATGGCCTATCAGCAAGAGGTGGTAGGGCAGTTTCTGTGATAGAGGCACATGAATATCACCAGGCAGAGGTATTCTATTCTTGGATAGTCTTCCCTGAAGCAAATCAAAGAAGATGAACCACCAACAGAATGCATTCCTTTCGAGGATATAGAAATTCCACTAACTTACCAGGAGCATGCGCTCTGGTTTAAAGGCGCCCTAAAACATATAAATCACATTAACAGGCTCGGTCCACTAGGTAGACGAGGCGCAATAAGGCTAGCTTTAGCCAACTACAAACCTGACTCCGACATTGAATCAATGTCAGATGAACAATTAATAAGTAATATACAGAATTTAGTAGAATTACATAGTTAAAGGTCTTTAATAAAAACACTCCTACTACTTCTAAAAAGAAGTGGGAAAACCCCAAACAAACTTCTAAAAAGAAGCGTTCTCAATCCAGAGGTAGGTCTCCTCAAAAGGAGCCCTCTGAAAGGAGGTGTATAACCTCAGGAATAGGGATAATTTGAGAAAACCTGATCCTCTCTTACCTTTCAGACTTCGTCACAGAAATGCGAAAGAAGAGGATGGTCCGAAAACAGAGAAGAATGCGTGAAGTCCAAAGACGAACAACAAGTTCAGAGAAACAAGAAAACTCAATTCACCAAAAAGAAGGAAGTAGATCTAAAAATCGGACATGCTGAGGATCTCGAGGACACAACTCAAGAACAGGGAATGGGCTCAGACAATGTTGGACAGCGCAGCAGAAGCCACCATAGCACGCAAGAACTTGAAGGATCATCTGGAGACAGTGGACTTGAATGAATTCATTCAAGTTGAAACTGCAGATACCAGGTTTAGTTGTCCACATAAGTTATATGAAATAACACTCCGGATGGAGGGGACATACCAAGAAAGATAAGAGCAGTCTTTTGGGAGCGACTCTCTAAGGGTTATGACATTCTTCTAGCTGAACAAGACTGGCCACCACAATTTGTCAGGGAGTGCCCACATGGCGAAGACATCATTATGCCAGCCTCCTCCAACCGCATTCCAAGTCATTTAAAATATACTTATGCCAGGAAATGGGCAGTGGCCCAGGCTCCTGCATTATATAAAAATCATGTAGGATGTGATGAGGATTCTCCTCACCATAAAATCCAGTTAAAAAATCAACCAACTGCACAAAGGTAGAACCCAGTTAAGCAAGAAGCTAAAAAACAGGTCAGGGAAATATTAGATCAACTTGAATACCAAGGGTTGATTGAAACATGCACCTCGTCAATGAACAATCCTTTGTTTCCTGTCTCCAAACCAGACAATACATATCATCTAGTATTGGATTACAGACATTTAAACTCTTGTTGCAAAACATTTGCAGTACAAAATGCACACAGTGCAGCATTAATGAATAACATTGTGCGTAAAAAATATAAAACCACATTAGATATTTCTAACGGTATCTTCTGTCAAAACATTGCACCAGAAAGTAGGTATTTGACCGCTTTCTCAATTATGGGGACACAGCGTCACTTCTGTCGTCTCCCTCAGGGATTCAAGAATAGTCCTGCGTTATTTTCAGCGAGAGTAACAGAGTTACTACAAACGTGTGATGAGGAAGCATTATCATATGTGGATGACATCTATCTGATAGACGACGACTTGGATAGGCACTTGAACAGGGTGAACACCATTAGAGGGATTCACCTCAGAAGGGTAAAAATAAATCGAGAATTGCCCACCTCAACGTCCTTTTTCTAAGATATGAGTTATCGAGTGAAGGCAAAAGCCTGGCAGCAAACTTTCTAGAGAAATGTGCGCTGCTCCAACCTCCAAAAACCTTACAGTCGATTCTAGGTTTCCTAAATTTTGGAAGAACATACATTCTAAACTACGCAGAAAGGGTTAAACCGCTCTACAAATTAATCAAACCTGATTTCAAAACAGTTAATTGGGCTCAAAAACACACAGAAATTTTGCGTTCATTACAAACATACATGTTAGCAACAAAACATTTGCAAACACGAGTAAACGTACGCAACTTAGTGACCCGAATCATTCCAGGACAATGCAGATTCACGCACGTAACTTTTGACGAAGATGAAAAAGTACCAATAGCATACAAATCACACTTGTACACACAAGCTGAAATTAAATTCACTTCAACAGAAAAAATTCTGACACCGGTTCAAATTGCAGTAGCAAAAGAGAGAGCCCTCGCACAGCTTAAACGCATTATGGTCGTTACACCTGTACCGGCCTTGGAGGCAGTGACAAAAAGAGATCATTCCAGTTAATTCTCTTGCTGCAATAGACGTTGAATACGTTTTTGACCCATATTTGAAAACACAAGCATTTCTACAGTACGGACAACTATGTCCTCTACCTACTGAAATTCTGCCTCTAGACTAGTATGAATGTATAATTTATACTGACGGATCAGCTCAACTCGCTACGAGCCTATAGTGCGGCATGCACGATGGTTAAAGGTCGTTGGCACAATGGCAAATTACGACCAATGATCACTAAAACACAATCTCTAGGAGATTGTACAGCTCAGCGAGCTGAACTACATGCATTCAAGATGGCGCTTGAGAATACGGACGCGAATTCCCCACACTCATAGTGTGCGATTCGAAATATTGTGTTCAATCTTACAATGAATACTTGCAGAACTGGATTCAAAACGGTTACAAAGATGCAAAAGGTGGCACAATCAAGCATAAATTGCTTTTGGGAACAAGTAGTTCAGTTACGACAATGACTAAAAAACACTCATGTGATACATACACTGAGTCATCAACGTGATGGCATTCACGTTGCAGGGAATTAATTGGCTGATGAAGCCGCGAAGGCAGCTGTGCAAACAGCTTCCATAGCTGCGATCACTCATTCAAAAACGAAAATAGACGGCAAAATGATGCAAGCTGTCAATGCTTCATGCAAAGAAAGTGGTAAAACATTACCGAAAGACTTTCCACTCAACTACTCGTATATAACTGATGCAAACAATGTTTCGTTTGCTCGAATCCCTGGAGTGGGGGATAGAGTAATTCCAAACATGGAATATAGATTAGGTCTAATCTGAGCAGCGCATGAAGGGCTTGCCTCTGCACATGCAGGTGTTCCCGCCACAGAATGATTATTAAAACAGAGATACTGGTGGCCGCGCATGAGGAAACAGACCGGAAACTATGCTTTGGAATGTGAAATCTGCCAAAAGATGAAAGTCTCTACAGTGAACCATCCTGCGCAGACGCCCCTCTTAATTTCAGATAAACCATTAGCTTGCGTTTACCTGGATCACTGCGGTTCCTCACAGAGGGATGGTAACTATAAATATATCATGGTTGCAGTGGATTCTTGTCCAATGTTCATTTGGGTGTGGCCTTAGCGCTCTGCTAACGCTCAAACTGTTATAAAATATTTGCGAGTCTCTATCCGCACATATGCAGTTGGCACGCTACATTCTGACCAGGGTCCTGCGTTTAGCTCTCCAGCTGACAAGGAGGCCATGGCCAAATTCGGCATTGCATTGCGGTACTCTGATCCATTCCATCCTGAGGGAAATTCGGTAGTGGAGAGAAAAAAACGGGACATAAAACAATCTACAACAGCTAGGGTTTTAGACTCGGGTGACGGGTAGGTCAAACATCTAATAAGTGTCCAACATAGTCTTAACAATCTGTCACGAAGTTCTCTAGGGGGTATAACTCCATAAAAAGTCCTTTTTGAGACCAGAATGTTCGAATCGGACCTCGATTGTCAGACTTCTGTGGTAGACCAAAAACCTTTGATATCAAAGACCGTTTGGCTGTTTTACAGGACTTTAAATGAAATAAGAACGGAACAAAGGAACGTGTTCCTGAAGCCAACCACCACTGAAGAGAAACCGACCATCCCAGCAAGGCCTGCATGGATCCCAAAGCTTGGTGATCTGGTCAGAGAAAAGATTGCGGTCAAGAAGGAATTTGGGTATTCTTACAGACAACCAATACCTGTCCTAGCAATCCACGGGTCA
This sequence comes from Lissotriton vulgaris, assembly GCF_964263255.1. Lineage (NCBI taxonomy): Eukaryota > Metazoa > Chordata > Amphibia > Caudata > Salamandridae > Lissotriton > Lissotriton vulgaris. The sequence continues at coordinate 225,525,756 of NC_141699.1, read as the reverse complement.
AGAACAGTATTACTGCCGCCCCTTTCTGGTAAAAGGAGAACAGGTTCATGTCCTTCGACCTGGTCAAACCACATCATGTGGCCAATCATAAGCAGTAGGCCAAGTGGACTCCGCCAATGTAGCAGACGCCCTAATCTGGCTACTATCCAAGAGGTTCAAACTGGGAGACTCATCACCTTTAAAGAATCTGCAGTGCGAAAAGAAGGGCTATGCAATATAGCTATGGAACTTGTACCTCTTGAAACCCAAATAACAGTTCGTCAAGAAACACCGGTCTAAAATGAAGTAGCATCAGACTACACGAGTGTATCAAGTGCTCAAGTGGTTCCAGCAATTTCAACGAATCCTGATGCAATCCCTACAGTTGACAGAACTGCCTCTGGTTATATCATTAACTTTGATACGTTTTCCGAGGATCCCAGCGAACCTGAAACAACTCCAGTAAAAAGAACTTTCAAAGAACAAGCAACAGACCTTTTTCAACACCTGGAAAATACTTATCTGGTTTCACCATGGATTGAACTTTGGATTGTGTTGGGTGTGCTTTTTCTTCTACTTTGGTTGACTCTGGTAATAACGTTGGGGATGCTTATAAATGGAAGATATGTTAGAAAGGACACAGCAAGTACGAACATTGTTAGATTTGGGGGTCTCTAGTTGGCACAGGTAGGTATTTGTGACAAATAGAGACCCTCTCCACTAGTCAGGATAAGGGGATTACACTCCTAAAATAACCCCTGCTCACCCTCTAGGTTGCGTGGCGCGAGCAGTCAAGGCTTATTTCAGAGGCGTTGTAAGTTAAGCAGTTGTGACCACATACAGTAACCCAGTGACAACACTACAAATGGACACCACACAGGTTTTATATAAAAAATAGGTAGACTTTATATAGAGTTCCCACAAGACTATAAACGACAAAAATACACATTATGATTACTTTAAGATGGTAGATTTAGGCTTTGTTCAGTTCAGTTTTTAGATGCGACACTCTGCGTCAATGTACCTTAGGTTGTGTTGCGCTTCCATGACAGACGATGTCGCAGTGATGGGAAATGCAGCAAATTTCAGATACAAAGAAATAAAGACGTGAAGATCTACCAGATGCGGCACGCTTCTCGGTGATGCGAGAAGTCCTCGGTCCGATGCGTTGACTGAAGCGGCGACACCCTTACAATGCGACGCTAGTCTCCCACGATTCGTGAAGCTTCCGCTCGATGTGACAACTACAGCGGCGACATCCAAGATGCGATGACAGCAGCTCCGACAGCGGCGCGCTTCTCAGGGATGCGAGGTGCTCTTGATCAATGTGGTGCAGTGCGACGGTTCCAGCGGCGACAGCCTCCTTCAAAGATGCGACGGCAGGCACAGCGACGGCGACACGCTCTGACCTCTTTGCAAGATTCTTCTCCTGATGCGGTGCAGTGCGACACTACAGTGGCGACACCCTCCTTCGGAGTTGCGACGGCAGCAGCAGCGACAGCGACACGCTTCCTCTTTGTTGCGGCATGCTTCTCTACGATGCGGTGCAGTGCGACAGTTCCAGCGGCGACACCCTCCTTCGCAGTTGCGATGGCAGGCCCAGCAATGGCGGCACGCTTCTTCTTGTTGAGTCGCGCTTCCAGCTCCTTGCGACACGCAGTTCCTCAGAAGGCCCAAAACAGCAGCAGGCACTTCCACAAGAACTCTGGGGAGCTGGGGAATGAAGTCTGTTGTCCCTGAGACTTCAGCAGGAGGCAAGCTCTTTTCCAAGCCCTTGGAGATCCTTCACAAGTTGAAAGCAAAGTACAGAAAGTTCCTTTCTCTTTCTTTGGCAGTAAGGCAACCACTGCAGGCCAATCCCACAAGCAGCACTTCAGCTTGGGAATAGTCTCTCCTCGGTTTCTTCAGGTTCCTCTCCTCAGTAAAGGTTTCTTCTTATAGTCCATAGTGATCTAATTTCATGGGATCAGGGTCCCAATATTTATACCCCAAAAGAGCAATTCCGCCGCGCAGAGGAACGCAGAGGAGCTAAGGAGGCACATTACCGGGCATTTGTGAGTCTCCTGGGTCCCTAATGCTGCAGTCTCGCCGCGCCGCTTTGCAACACCCGGCGGCCTGCGGCTGGAGACTACAGCTCCCAGGGAGACTTGCGGCGACTTCCGGTTCACCGGCTCAAGAGAAGGATGCTTCCTCGGGGAGCGGGGGAGAGCAATTCCGCCGCGCAGAGGAGCGCAGAGGAGCTAAGGAGGCACATTACCGGGCATTTGTGAGTCTCCTGGGTCCCTAACGCTGCAGTCTCGCTGCGCCGCGTTGCAACACCCGGCGGCCTGCGGCTGGAGACTACAGCTCCCAGGGAGACTTGCGGCGACTTCCGGTTCACCGGCTCAAGAGAAGGACGCTTCCTCCGCGTCAGGGACGCGCGCGGGCGGAGCCCGGGCGGAGCCCGGGCAGAGGGCGGGCCGTCTGAGGCCTTCAGAGGCAGGAGGAGGCTGGGCTGGGCCAGAGACTCTGTGAGTAACAAACTGTGCTTTGCTATTCATCTGGAGCAGTGTCGGATAAGGCTGTGGGACTTTACAGGCTTATACCCTGATAAACTGGTCATATGATTCCTGGTGACACCTAGGCATAGTTAATGCTGTAAATCAACTCCGTTACATCTTCTATAATGTCAGGCACAAAGAAAGATAAGGTGGTTACAGGGGCAGGCTCTATGAACAATTTCCTTGTCAAAATGGTGAATAAAATCAACGATGACAGAAGGGCTTCTTTGGGCAAAGTTGCTTCTTTAGATCATGATCTGTCTCCAGTAAGAGCTACTACGCCGGAGGCACCTCCAGAGGGCGAAAATAGCACTGTCTGTATGTTAGGGGAACAAATCGCATCTAACTCAGCTAGCGTAGTAGTATCTTCGATCCAACAGGCCCCTGATACTATAACGCCTGATACAATAATGCTTGATAAATTATCGTCTGACTCTGAGGAAGAGGCAGAGGTAGCGGAAGGAAGTAAAAGAGAGAGACCTGTTAGAACCTGTAGAAAGCAGCAAAGTAAGAGGGGGGGTAAGATCACCCACAGGAGAAGAGGGGACACTCACTTGCCTGATAGTCACATCTCCCCTAAAGCAAAATCGAACGCAGAGAGTAAAAAGGATACTAGCATCACCTTGAGTCCTGAGCAGTTTGGTTTGCTAATCAAAACCATAGAGGCCACTTTTGATTTAAAACTTAAGGATTCCATTGACTCCCTTGCGGCCAAATTGGATACCGCGAACGCGGAGATAAAAAGACTAGGAGGTCTGTTGGACCAGCAGTTGGCCAATCTAGCTAAGGCTAACTCCCCACTCCCTTCAACTAGCACAGTGAGCTCTGAGGTTGTGGGAAAAAATGCTACAAAAGCCTCCAATACATCTCCTATGATCCCTCAGGTCAATAGCACGGATAACAACCTTATTGTCCCCTCAGCCACTTGTCCCCCGCCAGTAGACTCGGCTGTAGACACGGCTAGGAGCCAGCAGAGACCAGGTCTCTCATACAACACGAATGCCATACAAAGTAGGCGCAATAATTCTATTAATCTACCCCCGGATTGCGCCCCCTATGTCGTCGTGTTGGTAAATGTCCCAGTGCATACCCCAGGCTCTACCGAGCCACAAGAGGAAGTTCATGATTCACTCAAAAACAAAGTGGTGGCTTGGCTGAGTGTTAAATGTGGTTTCCCTACTAAATTTGCAGGAGACATTATCACGACTAGGAGGGTAAATTGGATTGGTCCCTCGAGGAAAACTTGTAGAGGGGATTGTGTGGTGGTGAACTTTAAATACCCACAACATGTGGCCACAGTACTCCTACGGGCAGCATCTCTGATGGAGGACAGTAATGGTATTCAAGTGCGCCCGTTAGGGTATTTCTACAATCATGTTAATTTAGCCTCCTTGCCCAGACAAAGACTAAGTCCATTCACCCCGGTGGGGCCCAGATTGGCTCCTCTAAGTTTGTTGCAGGGACGCGATAATCTCTTTACCTTTGGTCCCCCTATTACAACTCACAACAGATTTGACGCTCTCTCAGGTCTCGACCTTTGCGATTGACGGGGTGCCGGAGAGGGTACAGTGGACGATGCCACAGTGGATTTAACACCAACGGTTCATGTACCTTCTTCTGCTGCGGATGGTAACAGTTTAACAGAGATCACAACAGTTAAAGGGGACACGGTTAGACTGTTATCCTGGAACATCGCTGGTTTGCGGTCTAAGAAGGGAGACCCAAACTGGGAAAATTTCGTAAAGCTCCACGATATCATTGCTATTCAAGAGACTTGGGACATGGAGTGTGATTACTGGCTGGACGGTTTTACTTCTTATTTCGTACCTGCTTTGCCTTCCCCTGCAGGCCGGAACAAAGGAGGTCTTTTGACACTGGTATCGGTGAACATCAAGGGCAAAATCACCCTGATTGACTGCGCCTCTCATAATTTTCTCGTACTGGAGATAGAATTAGAGGATGGCTGTAAATTGCTTTTTGTTAATTGTTATAATGCACCGAACGGTCACCCAGAAACTGTGTATTTTACATGGTTAGCAGATTTTTTAAGTCTTTACAGAGTCAAACAATCCACTTTGTGCCGATTTATTTTAATGGGCGATTTTAATGTTCATTTGTGCTCACATTGTGCCCTAGTGGATGAAGATGGGCCTGATAGTGTGTCACCCCCTCACCTAGAACATACACAGAAGGGTTTGGCGCTCGAAAATGTATTACGGGAAAATGAGCTGTATGAACCAGAATTCTACGATAAGAGTGCACGGGTTGCCACTTATACGGGAAGGGCTAGTGACTCGATAATTGATTTTATTTTTGTTTCAAGAGGTTTTCTGAACTATGTGATTTCATATAATGCAATTGCTATGCCTATGAGTGACCATAATCCTCTGGGGTTGGAGCTAGTGAGTAGCTCCTTCTTGTTAAAATTAGCTGTCACCCAGCGGTCTATATTGCCTGTTAAGGACAAGGATCAGGGAAGAAGAATTAAATGGGAAATGGTTGTACCTGACAATTTTTTCTTAACTCTATCCTCTTCAGTTTCTGAAGAGCTAAATATGTGTGCCAACCCGTTAACTGGGAGCAAGGAGGTTATATCTTCCTTCGAGGGTGTTTGCCGGTTTGTGTCCACTTGCCTCACAGCTAAAGGTCAGGGGGGCAAACATAAATCGGTGAAAGGCTGGTTTGACAAACATTGTAGCAAAGCACACAACCACCTCAAGAAAGCCCTCAATACGCGCCCAAGGGACAAAGCGCTAGTTGCGCGATTAAGAAAGGATTTTACTATGGCCACTAATTTGCGTAAAAATGAACTAAAGAGTAAAGCCTGGGAAGAATTAATGGATAAAGCCACCCTAAAAAACAGTGCTAAGTTTTGGTCAATTATTAACACTCCTTTACTCTCAGGTGACCAAAACTCAGTACTGGAACTAAACATATCAGAGGAGGACTGGCTTCGCCATTTTGAAAAAATTTATGATAGTAATAGGGAGCTGGAACCTTTCACAATCCCTACTTCTGAGAACCCCTTGGAGCCTGTGAGCTTTGACACAATTGAGGTACTTAGAGCTATAGAGGATACAGCAGGACGCAAGGCCCCGGGACCCGATGGAGTGCCAGCGGATATGTTCAGGGCAAATCCGCTGTTCTGGGCCAATATTTTAACAAAAGTTTTTAACGCCTCTGCCGTAGTGGGATTCCCTCAGACCTGGTCTTTAGCTACAATTGTGCCAATATTTTAAAAAGGGCAGAGAGGAGATCCGAAATGCTACAGACCGATATCGTTGTTGGACTCCTCGGTTAAAATCCTAGGAAAGGTTGTCCTAGCGAGAATATCCGCGTGGGCCAAGGGGAACAATATCCTGTCCGAGGCACAATACGGATTTAGGTCAGGGAGGAGTACAGAGGATCAGTGCCTCAATCTCCACCTCATAATTTCTAAATACACCAGAGCCAAAGGGGGAAGCATATTTCTTGGCTTCATGGACTTGTCCACAGCTTTTGATCTTGTTAATAGATCTAAGCTGTGGGCAATGCTCCTGAAGATGGGCCTCGATAGTTCCTTGGTACACTTTCGGACGGAGCTCCATAAAGATCTGAGGGCCCGCATCAGAATGACAACTGACGGAAAGTGTACCGAGAGTTTTAGATCAACTAGAGGGGTCCGTCAGGGATGTATACTGGCGCCAATGTTGTTCACGTTATACGTGAACTCATTGGAGGATGACTTAAGGGCTGCTTCAAAGGATATTCCGAGCATGGGGGGTGCACCAATCCCGGTGCTCCTCTACGCCGATGATGCGGTGCTAATAGCCAGGACCCCAATTGCCCTGCAAAAGTTACTCGACTCCTTCGGTAACTTTATGTCCAGTCTTGACCTGGTGGTTAATAAGAACAAATCGCACACTATGTCAGTAGGATGTGGTAAACTTAAAGAAAAAACATTTTTTTGCGATGGAGAGGTGATTACAAGTGTTAAAGTTTTTACCTACTTGGGTGTGATTTTTGACCAAAGGGGAACTTGGACACCGCAGTTAACATCCAAAGCGAACGCGGTGAGGAGCTCATATTCTGCAATCCTGGGATTCACAAAGAGATTGGGGGGGAAACCAATCGAGGCTGTCCTGGCCGTTTACAAAGCCAAGACAGCCGCGATCGCTAGATACGGGGCTGCAGTCTGGGGTTACGCTAATTCTAAATGCATCCAGACAGAGGAAAACAAATTTCTTCGTTCTCTGTTGGGACTACCCCAGTCTACTGCCACTCACTCTTTACATCTTGAGCTGGGTTTGGGTTATATTCTAGATATAATTAATCTCGCTCCACTTCTGTTGTGGATTAAGCTCTGGCTTAATCCGAACCTCAGCCTTAATCACAGGATAATCAAAGACTGTCTTATATTAGATCACAGGAGGGATATTCAGTGGCTGTCATATGTTGAGTCCATGGCCGCAAATCTGGGACGCCCTGAAATCTTCACCAGTCCAGAATCCCTGTGCAAAGCAGATTTGTTGTGGGTTAAGACCAATTTCATCAGATTACGTATGGCCGAGCGTGAAGCGGATGAATTATGTAAACCCTTTGTGAGGGCTCATGTATTGTTAACCCCATCTTTTGAGTTGGCTCCTTATTTGGCAGTGGTCACTAATTCTTTTCATAGGTGGCTACTGTCCAAATTCCGTTTTAACCAAATTTATATGGTTCTGCGGGACGAGAAAGACTGGTGTAAGCTCGAGGAGTCGTCCCCATGCAAATGCGATGGTTTTTCCCCTCAGGACAATGCGCATTTCTTGTTCTTTTTATCACGAACCCCGTACTCGATATTTAAAATCAATTCTGAGGGAGCTGGGTTTTACGCAGTCCAAGCCTGCGCTGTTATATTTACAGATGATGCATTCCCCTGTAATTATGTATTGCACTGATAGCTTTTTGGCTGCATCTGTTAGATGTAAGAGATCAAGGTTAAGATTGGAACCACAATTGAGGACAGATACTTGAATTCATGTTTACTGTAGTGTTGAGTGCAAACTGCAAAGAATTTTGTGTAAATAATGCCTTTTTAACTTACTTTTAAATTCCATCTACTGTTTAATACTGTATTAACTGTTTTTAAGATATATGAATGTATGATATTTGCTGTAGAATACTTTTATGATTTTAATTAATCGAATAAAGTGGACTTTGACTTGACTTGACTATACCCCAAAATCATTTGTTTACTGAGAGGAGATGGGCCTTTGCCCAGTCCAAACCAGTTCTGAAGCACTCTGTTTACCATACTTCTTTCCTTTCACGGTGCAGGGAGGCACATCAGATGCCCCACAGGAGGTGAAGCCAGCATTGTGGAAGGCAAGTACAGTCATGGAACACTTTGTTTACAGGACTCCTTCTCTTCTTTCAGTGTGCAGGGCAGAGACATCAGACGCACTACAGGGGTGAAGCCAGCACTGTGGGGGGCAGGCACAGTCCTATTCAGGTACCAGGTGCAACTCCTCCCTCCCATCTAGATGCAGATCTCTCTATTCACCACTGGGCTGGCTCATTCTCTGTTCTGGAATCCCCCAGCCCTGTCACTCCCAAAACCAGACAAAGGAATACACAACCTAGCAGAGGCAGGTTTGAATGGTTAGATAAGCAAATACTTACTTTCTAAAAGTGGTATTTGCAACACAGAATATTAAAATAAACTTCACTAAAAGATGTATTTTATTATTCTGAGTCCAGGCATAATAAACTCGAATTTCTACCATGTTCTCTGAGTCTGTTAGGATTATAAAATGGAATAACTGTAGTAGCCCATTCTGGCCTATGGAGAACAGGTAGCCTTGCAATAGTGAAAAACGAAAATGGCTGTAATTAATTATTAGGACATGCCACACACACCAGGGTTTGTCCTACCTTATACTTACAATGCACCTTGCCCTTGGGCCTACTATAGGGGTGACTGATATGAAGAAAAGGGAAGGTTTAGGGACTGGCAAGTGGGTGCACTTGCCCAGTCAGCATGACAGTACCAGACTGCACGCAGGCTCTGCAATGGCAGACTTTAGACACATTTTACAAGGCTGCTTCTGTGGGTGGCACGACCAGTGCTGCAGGCCCACCAGCAGCATTTGGATTTACACGCCCTGGGCACACTCAGTGCACTAGACATGGGTCTGACAAGTAAACCAAATAGCCAAACATGGAACCACCAATCAATACATTAATGTTTTAATAGGAAGAGCATATGCACTTTAGCGCTGATCAGCAGTGGTAAAGTGCCCAGAGTCATAAAACAGCCAACAACAGGTCAGAAAAAATATAGGAGGAAGGCAAAAAGTTCAGGGATGACCCTGTAAAAAGGGCCAAGTCCAACAAACATCAACTTACTACTCGAGCCACACAAATCATCACATTGTGAACAAAGAGACTAGTCATCAGTGAACATCACAGCTGCTCCTATACCTGGTGGTATAGCTTGGGACAGAACTGATTATGACATTTTTGGCCTGTCGAAGCTGTTGAAGATTCCACACCATTTCAAGATTTCCTTGAATGACATTGTTTCATCTAGTAACTTTCTGATGGTTGGGACTTCGGGGCTGTTAATAATATGATGTCAGACTTAGGAATGTCTGCTGTATTTACAAATCATGAATACTTAGAAGGTTCATCAGATTATGAACAAATTGTTATAATCACTATGGTCATCATTTCTTGAACAAATCTGCAAACCCTAGAAATATATTGATGTATAACCAATGGGAACATTGCTCTACGCCACCAAGTGGTAGCTCAAAAACATTTTTGGGAACATTTTCATACTTTTCAGGTTTTAATGTTTCCAATCCAGAATCATTTTACTTTAAAATTGTTAATAAGACCTGAATGAAAAGTATGTTGACAAATACCAAGCAAATGTATTCTGCAGCCTTTTATGCTCAGCTGTCTTCACTAGTGTTCGATTTTTGGAAAGACAACATTGAGACAAAACTGTGTGGGGCACAAAAGATTGGCAAGTGCAGGGGATAGAAGCTTTGTTTAGAGCCTGCATCATCCCAGAGCAAATTATGTTTTTCAATGCCACTGTCCAACAGACATCTTGTCTTGGGTTAGCCAAGATAAAAGACCTAAACAATCCGTCCATACCTACACCTACACCTGATAGCAGTACCACTTCAGAGGGAGAGGTCGACGTAAATACTATTTTGCATCACAACAGAACAGAACCAGATTGGAAAAAATTGTTAATCCGGCCCACAAACAACTGTCAAGATAGATTCCTGAACAAAACACAGGGTTTTAAATTCACTAGGCCAGATCCAAGATATGTTTAGAGATAGCATCCAGGAATAGTAACAACATACAGTGTAGGGAAACTGTTCCTTGAATGGTTACCTAGATCTACATTTAAAGATGTAAAATAACACTTATCTTTACTTACTAATGATGGCGCTGATCTTAGGGAATTCTTGCTAGAACCAAGAACAGCGTGTCATTAACGTTTTATATATGCCGGTATCTATGCTGTTTATAATGAAGCATGGAAGATTACAGAAGCAGAGACTGCAGAAAGAATATGAGAAATTGATCGTATTAATTTAGAGAAAACTCTCTCTGTAGTTGACAATGGGTTAACAACTCTGTCGTCCAGGATATATGCTTTGGACAGCATAGTATCCTCTGCCATAGACATCATGGAACAGGACTTGGTCATGTTGCAACATGGTCAGTCGCAATTACGTTCTATTATGCTATTAGGCTGGATTTACAAAACCTTCGATCAGGCTATGTGCCTTGGTGTTTAATCATTACTACGTCACTGTTTTCAGAATTCAAACTCACTGATAAACAGATCAAACTGGCACAGAGGGGATCAGACTATACAGTGCTGAGCATTGAAAAACTGGAAAGATTGCCATTTACAGTAGCTGAAAAACCAGCCACTGAATGAATTATACTCGGAACAATCATTCTGCCTGTTACAATTTTCCATTTTCAGTATTGCTTAAAACACATACCAGCAGGCACATATGAAAGGTTGGGTAAAGAATACATCAAGACATCCTGGGAATTACTGTACACACACAGATGTTCGAGTGGGGGAAGAGAGGTATTTCTTAGTGGTAAAAATTGTGAAAACGCACTGAGCAGTTCTCTCCTTTGTCAGGGTATTAATTTACACGCAGCCTGCGATGGTCCCTCTACCAACTAATCCTGCCACCTGCAAGGTTCTCCGACTGCGGTGATTGATCCACTTTTTGGACAACTTTCAAATGGAAGTTACATTATGTTGAACGATAACAGCTGCTGTGGCATGTTGCCAGGTTTACCCTATCTAGTAAATGTGTCTTCCAGGGTCACTTGCTGTATGCAAGTATTGTTTCCAAAAACCAAAACAGACCTGGAGTCGCCGTTATGGCCTTCACTGAACATCTCTTCTCTATGAATTGATACTTTAAGCAGAATGAAAGACATTCTTTTACAGAAATCTGTGCAACTGACCTCGGCCAAAGAAACCTATGATCTGCAAGTCGCAAGGACTTCTGCAGAGATACATGCTCTCTTAACTACAAATTGCCCTATACATTTTTCAGAAATGTTGGGTCGTATCTTAAACATGTCTGATATGAGTGGTATTGTACATGTATTTAGGACAGCATTTTCTGGACTGTTAGCACCTTTTGAAGCAGTCCTAGGAATATTTCCAAACTTCGTGCCGCTCTGTGTTTGGCGGACTGCCTCTCATTTTGGCACTCGCTGCAGGGATACTATTTTTGCTCCTACTGCTTCGATATGGCAAGCCAATCCACAAGTGACACCCAGTTCTCCATGGAGACAACTCTACTGGCGATGAAGTGTCGTGAGCTCATGGTTTAAACTTTGTGATTAACTTGTTTAAGAGAATGGAATACCACATGGTTTCTGTCATTCAGGCCAATTTGGCAAGATTGCATCATACTTGTTCTACGCTGCCTGCTATGGGGAGAAGAATGTGTGTTAGAGATCTGTCTCATACTCCCATCAGCCATGCCAATGGATATTGATACTTTGCTTGAACCAGTAACGGCCCATGCACTGTGTTGTCCCCAGCAGCTACCAATTCTGATGACGGCATTCATTGAGATCTCACAGACGCAGAGAAAAATAGGCAAACAGGTATCATCCACTACGAACATTGCTAATGCGACCAGTGCTGACTGCGATGCTTCACATCTTTGTGCGGTTGATCTTCTTAACTAGGTCATCCAACTCTCACCTACAATGGTGGACAAATTCTTTACAGACTTAGAAGATTTGATGTTTTCTCCAAAATAATAACACTGACTTTTAATTTGGCACACAATGTTCTGAGAGAAAGTTCTAACTTTGGAACTCCTTTTTCCCATGATTTTTAATTTTTCCAAATTTGTATTTTCCATTTTTTGGCACAAATTAATCTGCTTAAAGTAGAACTATTGATAGAGAACTAGAATTCTTTGAAAAACTTCCAGAGACAATATTTGACCTTGACCACTTAACAAACAGTTTTATGTATTCTGACATGAAATGGTTTCGGCCCCTTTTCTTCTGTATTTACGAGCCATTTCATAAATGTATATTTTCATGATTCATTCAGATAGCATTTACAAATGTTAACTATATGCTTAGAATGAAATATTGCTTTAAATGCGTACAGCACCAATGCGCTTTTGTGTACAACCAGTACCATTGCATTTTTATGTGTTTTGGGTGGGGTTATAACACATCCTATTTAGATCTGTTTAACGTGTTTAGAACTTAGACTAGAAGATAATTCTATCGCAATATCATCAAGGACATGCTAGTGCGTGTTTCCTTGATGTAGAGCCCGTTTTTTCACAGCCTCGCTAATGAGATGAACAGAAGGCGTGGCTGTGAACACAACACATGTTAATATCGTGAAGGCAGCTTTGCAATATTAACAAGGAGGTGCAGCGATAAAAAATCGTGCTACCTCAGCCTTAACTCAGGAATTTATTGTCTGTTAAATTTTGGAAGAACATACATTCTAAACTACGCAGAAAGGGTTAAACCGCTCTACAAATTAATCAAACCTGATTTCAAAACAGTTAATTGGGCTCAAAAACACACAGAAATTTTGCGTTCATTACAAACATACATGTTAGCAACAAAACATTTGCAAACACGAGTAAACGTACGCAACTTAGTGACCCGAATCATTCCAGGACAATGCAGATTCACACACGTAACTTTTAACGAAGATGAAAAAGTACCAATAGCATACAGATCACACTTGTACACACAAGCTGAAATTAAATTCCCTTCAACAGAAAAAATTCTGACACCGGTTCAAATTGCAGTAGCAAAAGAGAGAGCCCTCGCACAGCTTAAACGCATTATGGTCGTTACACCTGTACCGGCCTTGGAGGCAGTGACAAAAAGAGATCATTCCAGTTAATTCTCTTGCTGCAATAGACGTTGAATACGTTTTTGACCCATATTTGAAAACACAAGCATTTCTATAGTACGGACAACTATGTCCTCTACCTACTGAAATTCTGCCTCTAGACTAGTATGAATGTGTAATTTATACTGACGGATCAGCTCAACTCGCTACGAGCCTTATGGCTGAGATACCCGCCACCCCCTCTCAACACAATCCCCAAGGATGGGAAACCGGAAACGGTTCTGAACTTTTGGAAGGCGGGAGGGAGTGACCCTCCCGGCCGTATTTATTAAAATATGAAACAAAATCAAAACATTAAAATAACAGTTTCATATTATGTACAATTTCATTTCCACATTACGATGTTTGGCTAACCTTAACAGATCTCTAATACAAAGGTTCTCCTAGCGGAACTAACATCCTACAAAACATTTGACTTGAAATTGTACATCCTAACGTTAAGGGCCAACGGCAAGGTCGTAACCGGTGTCAGATCCCTAAACCAGAAATACCCCCCTCACTTGTGAGGGGAGCGACCGCACAGAGGCGTACCTCAAGTGCATCTACCAATTTCCCTTGGACTTGACGGGGGCCCCAATGAACTCGACGCCATTTAACGGTCGTCCGAGGACTCGTGTGAGGTGTCTAAAAGGTAGCGTAAACCCCCTCCCGAACCCCACACAACTTACCCCATCTGCCGTCGCAGATGTCCTGGCCCCGGGAAATTCCCCAGGAGGGCCCGTAGCCCCTCCTATCCAGGAAGGGGCCTTGACCACCTTTCCTTTCCTTCCGGCGGCCTATCCTTAGAAGGGACCGCCTCCCCGTTGAGGGGCCAATGGCCACCTCCCCCGAGCGCTCCCATCCGTAATGGGTGACGCCCCCCCATAGGGATCTTCCAATTACTGCTCACCGATCATGACCTTACCGCCCGACCAAAATAAATGCGACAATTTACCTAAATTACTGAATTACAAAACAACCATAACTATTACAAGCATGATTACTGATCAACACTAGTGCAGAATTACTTTATTTGCTAAAGAAAAACATACTGAAAATGACCATTCTTTATTGCATACTCGAAATATCACGACAATCATCACAACCTGCAAGAAATAGAGTTACCACATCAAAACTTTATTCAAAACAACTAGCTGTCCTCAGGGGCTGGTGGGTGGGTCAAAATTGGCTCTTCGTTCCGTCTCGAGCTCACGTGCAGCGGGGAGGTGCAGCTTCAGAGCACAGGAACAAGAGGATGCTTTCTTGGCTTGTTGCTCCTTTTATCCGTCTTCGGGCGGGCGTAAACCCGCCCCCGCCTGCCTCCGAGGGCGTGGCCGGCCGCGTCAGTGTCTAGGACAACCCACTCCCGGGCGGGAAAAGGCGCGCCCCGGCTACGCCGCTTCGGGCATACCAGCCGAGACTCGCCTCCCGCCCAAGATGGCTTCCCGGGGGGATCGTGGTACTCCACCATACGTTCGGGGGGACCGAATGGTCGCCCCTTTCCATATGGCTGAGATACCCGCCACCCCCTCTCAACACAATCCCCAAGGATGGGAAACCGGAAACGGTTCTGAACTTTTGGAAGGCGGGAGGGAGTGACCCTCCCGGCCGTATTTATTAAAATATGAAACAAAAACAAAACATTAAAATAACAGTTTCATATTATGTACAATTTCATTTCCACATTACGATGTTTGGCTAACCTTAACAGATCTCTAATACAAAGGTTCTCCTAGCGGAACTAACATCCTACAAAACATTTGACTTGAAATTGTACATCCTAACGTTAAGGGCCAACGGCAAGGTCGTAACCGGTGTCAGATCCCTAAACCAGAAATACCCCCCTCACTTGTGAGGGGAGCGACCGCACAGAGGCGTACCTCAAGTGCATCTACCAATTTCCCTTGGACTTGACGGGGGCCCCAATGAACTCGACGCCATTTAACGGTCGTCCGAGGACTCGTGTGAGGTGTCTAAAAGGTAGCGTAAACCCCCTCCCGAACCCCACACAACTTACCCCATCTGCCGTCGCAGATGTCCTGGCCCCGGGAAATTCCCCAGGAGGGCCCGTAGCCCCTCCTATCCAGGAAGGGGCCTTGACCACCTTTCCTTTCCTTCCGGCGGCCTATCCTTAGAAGGGACCGCCTCCCCGTTGAGGGGCCAATGGCCACCTCCCCCGAGCGCTCCCATCCGTAATGGGTGACGCCCCCCCCATAGGGATCTTCCAATTACTGCTCACCGATCATGACCTTACCGCCACAGGCCGGATAGTTGACCGGCTATCCGGACCCCCCACAACAACTCCTGCCTAAAGGTCATGTTTTAAACTCTTTAGCCAAGCTATGAGGTCTCCTATGAGTAACTCATTCCCCACCCGGGACAAATGAACCCCATCTCCCAAATACATACTGTCCCCTTTGATACAACCATGCGAAACAGAATGCAGTGTATTTGAACGAAACAATCTACTCAACTTGTTATTTATTTTCTTTACTGAATGATTCAGAGCAGAAACCGAAATAGCCCCCCGCCACACTTTCCGTGGGATCATATGGGACCATGCAATTGTGCACCCTGGAACTCTTCTTGCCAACCAACTTACTGTGGAAAGCATTGCCTCAAGAAGAAGTCGTCTACCAGTGGCCACCAAATCGTTGCCCCCAAGATGGACTATGATTATAGACGGCGGTGACCTTGTCCGCCCTAACAAACCCTCGAAAAAGGATTGAAACTGGTCAATACAGAGCCCGCCCCTTCCGTAGAAGGACACCCTGTACCCGTATTCCCCAGCCACGTGAATCATGTCACCTGCTTTGAATACGTCCGCGACACGCCTCACGTATGAGTGGCCCACGACCCACACCTCCTTTCTCGCAGCCGGTGATGTCTGACCGCTGTTCCCCAGGTGTCGGGTCGACTGCACAGTCCGCCCCGCCTCGTAAGCTTGCGCAACTGAAAACCAAACAAAAACAAGAAGCGTGAGTACATTATTACAGCTTCACAACATGCAACCGCACATACCTTTTATAGCAGTTCGAGGACCAACGCCCCAAACGTTTTACTTTTTCTACACTCAGACCCCTGGCTGTAGCCTCAGTAGCAGCCCCTATCCGAAAGGAATGGGTCCCGAACACACCGGGGTTCAAGCCCGCGGCCGAAATCGACATCGCAAGCACCCGCTGGAACTGAAACCTCGTCAGTGGGGTGGCGTCAGCGTGTCTCAACAAGGTCCCCCCCCATGATGCCACCCTCTGCGCTAAATATTCCTCTACGCACACCACAGGGCACATGGAAGACCCGGGGATCCTCTGAATGATTATGCAGTCCCCAATTGCACCCTGATCGGTTTTGGACCTAACAAACGAGACCGTCATCGTCTCCTCCCTGACCTGAATGTGCTCCCGGCACAGTCCCCCCATCGTATCCTGCTTGTTCTTCGCCACTAATTCGCTTACCCGCATAGCCCCATGGAATGCTAGCGCAAATGCAGCTCGGAATAACACTGCTTCGTACTGGGATGAACACGTTGCCGGGAGTACGGACAATAACAGGGTCAACCTATCCAGACCTATCGGGTGCCTCTCATCTACTCTGCGACCCTCAAGGCGTTGCCACCCACGTAGCGCTTTCTGCACAACGAAAGACGCTGTCGGGTCCTGGATCCCATGAGCCCTTGCCATAAAGGAAATGGCGTCCCGATGCCTCTGGGCCGTAGCTACTGATTTGCCTGCCTGATGTAAAGACAGCAAAAATTTTACTACAAACTCTTCCTGGCCCCAAAGCTCCCCCCTAGCAGCACCCAAAAAGGACCAATAGGAACGGAACGCCCCTTCATATGCCTTCCTCGTCCTGGGTGCTAAACTCTCTCCCACGAGGTTTTGTAGTTCGGGGCACCGAGAGACCAGAGAGCTTCGGGAAAGGGTGCCGCCACCGGGTCCGCTGTGGGCAGAAAACCCCAGAAGGCCTGCATACGGAAACGAGAAAGCGCATCAGCCGCTTGGTTCAGTACCCCCGGCACATGTCTTGCCCTAAATAGCACATTCAATTGCATACACAATAACACAATTTCTTTGAGCAATCTCAGAATCCATTTGCATCGTGCTGCCTGACTATTGATACACTCAACCACGGTCATGTTATCAGACCAGAACACCACAGAGTGATCCCGGAACACCTCAGGCCAAGTTTTCAGGGCCACCAAAATAGGGAAAAGTTCGAGAAAAACGATGTTACTCGTCAGCCCGCACTCGTGCCACCATGACGGCCATTTTTGAGCCGACCATTGTGTACCAAATATGGCACCAAAACCTATACTCCCCGCCGAATCTGTCCAAAGCCCCAGCTCCTCGGAGGTCACCGCCGGTTTGTTCCAGACGATTCGACCATTGAAATCCGCCAAAAATGCCAACCAAATGCGCATGTCCTGGCGAACCTCTGCCGAGAGCCTCGTGCGATGATGACCTTCCTTCAGGCCGACCATGGCTTGTGCAATCGAGCGGGAAAAGGGGCGCGCCATTGGCATCACTCTCAGGGCAAAATTCAACTGACCCACCACTTGTTGCAATTGATGCAGGTTTACTTTCGTTGCACGAATACATGTTTCAAGGGATAACCTGAATTTTAACACTTTTTCCTTGGGTAATCTAAAACAAACGAATTGATTCATTAAGACACAAAATTCATGTAAAGCCTGTCCACACTCAGGATCCCCGGCTGCCCCCAAAAACAGAAAGTCATCGAGATAATGCATAACATGCTGAAAACCTGTCTTCCTTGTGAATACCCATTGCAGAAAACAACTGAACTTTTCGAAATAGGCACAGGATATCGAGCACCCCATTGGCTTACATCTATCCATGTAATAGCGACCCTGAAACATAAAACCAAGGAGACGCTGATCGTCTGGGTGCACCGGGAGCAACCGGAACGCTGACTCGATGTCTGATTTTGCCATCAGCGCCCCGGGCCCCAGGCGATTCAACATGGCAACGGCCTCATCGAAAGATGCGTACCGCACCGAACACACTTCCGGGTCTATCGCTTCATTCACAGAAAGACCACGTGGGGCTGACAAGTTATGTATCAGCCAAAACTCACCCGGGTCCTTCTTGGGGACCACCCCTAGAGGGGAACAAACAAAGTTAGCAACCGGTGGCAAATCAAATGGACCGGCGACACGACCTCGAGTCACCTCCTTCCCAATCTTTACCTGTACCACCGACGTATGCTGCAAGACCGACAGTTGATTCTTACAGTTTGCTACACCCTGAAAATCCCCCACTGGGATGCGGAAACCATATGAAAACCCGTTTCGCAACACCCCAGCGGAAGCATGATCCGGGTATTCGTTGAGCCAAGGAATCATTGCCATGGTATCGATCGGAGTAGGTAAAGGCGCCCCTCGGACAATTTCAGACCTGTTTGGCGCTTCCCATACCACCGTTATCACCCGTTTTGGCTCTGCACATGGACTCAGATTGGGATGGCTGCCCACACCCCCCACATTCATGTCTGAACTTGCATGACCCCTGGGGCCTCGTACATTTCCCTCTGTTAAAATTCCAACAAATCCCCCTTTTACCTGCGTTGCCACTCGGCTTCGAGTGGTGCTCGTTACCTGCACCCGTCCGAAAGGGTGTCCCAGAGAATTGGCGGGAAGATTCACCCCCGTTACTCCCTGACAATGGCACTTTTAACATTCCTGAACTCTCCATTTTTTGCCATGAAACGGAGTCGAAACAATCCCAAGTCAGAACTGGGTCGTGTTCCTTAGCTTTTCTAAAAATATTGTCATAACAGAACCACTGATTGCCCCCGTACGATACGGAATACTCCATGATACGTGACTGATAAATAGGCAACTCGGTCAGCAACTCGGGCCTGCGCTCGCCCATGATGGAGGTAAAAATGCCCCACGCTCTGCCCCAAGTACCAATGTTTTCATCAACCTTAAAGGCGGCCATTTTTGCGCGCCAAACACTCGGATGCATGAGCTCCTTTTGGCTCTTAACATGCTCCATCTCGTAATGGTCGGTAAGTAAAGAAAAAATGTTCACATACTTATTCGCCCAAATCTTTTCCTTAATTTCCAGTGGAACATGCTGAGCCACCTTCTCCCTTCGTGAAGGTACAGACCCCTCCCCCGCGATCGGCAATGGCCGCTTACCTGAACCAGATGCTGCATTTGCCGCCGAACTTGGGCCTGTTGCATTTTTCGCCGCCGGAACTGGCGGGGTAACAGAAGATGGTGCCTTCGCAGCCTCTCGAGATTCCCGCAGTTGTCTCATTACTGCCCGGGCGTCGTCAGCCGTGGTGCCCTCACTATCCTTTCCCAACCACGCTGCCAATTGTGCCGCTAACTCGGGAGGCATATCTTCCCCGGTCACGGGGGTGACCACTACGGGGATCGGATGCCCCTCCTTCGGAACCGGGGTTGGCTCCTCGAGTGGGGTATCGGGAACCGGGGTTTCCCCCCCAAGTACCCCCCTTTTGGACCTCTTGCCTCTCCCACCAGGGATTACTCCTGGCAAAGCTGGTCCGATGACTCGCTTCGGTCCTCCCTCCCCGTTCTTAGCCGCCATCTGCTTTTTCAAATCGGCTACCTCCTTTATGAGCATGCGGAGCATCTGATCGGTACCGACCCGCTTTCCGACCTTCTTGCCTGGCATTCTCAAACGAAGATATCTGTAAAACAAAAAGAAAGATTACAACGCTCAAAATTGGCTCTTCGTTCCGTCTCGAGCTCACGTGCAGCGGGGAGGTGCAGCTTCAGAGCACAGGAACAAGAGGATGCTTTCTTGGCTTGTTGCTCCTTTTATCCGTCTTCGGGCGGGCGTAAACCCGCCCCCGCCTGCCTCCGAGGGCGTGGCCGGCTGCGTCAGTGTCTAGGACAACCCACTCCCGGGCGGGAAAAGGCGCGCCCCGGCTACGCCGCTTCGGGCATACCAGCCGAGACTCGCCTCCCGCCCAAGATGGCTTCCCGGGGGGATCGTGGTACTCCACCATACGTTCGGGGGGACCGAATGGTCGCCCCTTTCCAATAGTGCGGCATGCACGATGGTTAAAGGTCGTTGGCACAATGGCAAATTACGACCAATGATCACTAAAACACAATCTCTAGGAGATTGTACAGCTCAGCGAGCTGAACTACATGCATTCAAGATGGCGCTTGAGAATACGGACGCGAATTCCCCACACTCATAGTGTGCGATTCGTAATATTGTGTTCAATCTTACAATGAATACTTGCAGAACTGGATTCAAAACGGTTACAAAGATGCCAAAGGTGGCACAATCAAGCATAAATTGCTTTTGGGAACAAGTAGTTCAGTTACGACAATGACTAAAAAACACTCATGTGATACATACACTGAGTCATCAACGTGATGGCATTCACGTTGCAGGGAATTTATTGGCTGATGAAGCCACGAAGGCAGCTGTGCAAACAGCTTCCATAGCTGCGATCACTCATTCAAAAACGAAAATAGACGGCAAAATGATGCAAGCTGTCAATGCTTCATGCAAAGAAAGTGGTAAAACATTACCGAATGACTTTCCACTCAACTACTCGT
Organism: Lissotriton vulgaris; assembly: GCF_964263255.1. Lineage (NCBI taxonomy): Eukaryota > Metazoa > Chordata > Amphibia > Caudata > Salamandridae > Lissotriton > Lissotriton vulgaris. The sequence goes on along the minus strand of NC_141699.1, from coordinate 225,505,259 downwards.
ATATAACTGATGCAAACAATGTTTCGTTTGCTCGAATCCCTGGAGAGGGGGATAGAGTAATTCCAAACATGGAACATAGATTAGGTCTAATCTGAGCAGCGCATGAAGGGCTTGCCTCTGCACATGCAGGTGTTCCCGCCACAGAATGATTATTAAAACAGAGATACTGGTGGCCGCGCATGAGGAAACAGACCGGAAACTATGTTTTGGAATGTGAAATCTGCCAAAAGATGAAAGTCTCTACAGTGAAACATCCTGCGCAGACGCCCCTCTTAATTTCAGATAAACAATTAGCTTGCGTTTACCTGGACCACTGCGGTTCCTTACAGAGGGATGGTAACTATAAATATATCATGGTTGCAGTGGATTCTTGTCCAATGTTCATTTGGGTGTGGCCTCAGCGCTCTGCTAATGCTCAAACTGTTATAAAAGATTTGAGAGTCTTTATCCGCACATATGCAGTTGGCACGCTACATTCTGACCAGGGTCCTGCGTTTAGCTCTCCAGCTGACAAGGAGGCCATGGCCAAATTCGGCGTTGCATTGCGGTATTCTAATCCACTCCATCCTGAGGGAAATTCGGTAGTGGACAGAAAAAAACGGGACATAAAACAATCTACAACAGATAGGGTTTTAGACTCGGGTGACGGGTAGGTCAAACATCTAATAAGTGTCCAACATAGTCTTAACAATCTGTCACGAAGTTCTCTAGGGGGTATAACTCCATACAAAGTCCTTTTTGGGACCAGAATGTTCGAATCGGACCTCGATTGTCAGACTTCTGTGGTAGACCGAAAACCTTTGATATCAAAGACCGTTTGGCTGTTTTACAGGACTTTAAATGAAATAAGAACGAAACAAAGGAACGTGTTCCTGAAGCCAACCACCACTGAAGAGAAACCGACCATCCCAGCAAGGCCTGCATGGATCCCAAAGCTTGGTGATCTGGTCAGAGAAAAGATTGCGGTCAAGAAGGAATTTGGGTATTCTTACAGACAACCAATACCTGTCCTAGCAATCCACGGATCAAGAACAGTATTACTGCCGCCCCTTTCTGGTAAAAGGAGAACAGGTTCATGTCCTTCGACCTGGTCAAACCACATCATGTGGCCAATCATAAGCAGTAGGCCAAGTGGACTCCGCCAATGTAGCAGACGCCCTAATCTGGCTACTATCCAAGAGGTTCAAACTGGGAGACTCATCACCTTTGAAGAATCTGCAGTGCGAAAAGAAGGGCTATGCAATAGAGCTATGGAACTTGTACCTCTTGAAACCCAAATAACAGTTTGTCAAGAAACACCGGTCTAAAATGAAGTAGCATCAGACTACACAAGTGTATCAAGTGCTCAAGTGGTTCCAGCAATTTCAACGAATCCTGATGCAATCCCTACAATTGACAGAACTGCCTCTGGTTATATCATTAACTTTGATACGTTTCCCGAGGATCCCAGCGAACCTGAAACGACGCCAGTAAAAAGAACTTTCAAAGGACAAGCAACAGACCTTTTTCAACACCTGGAAAATACTTATCTGGTTTCACCATGGATTGAACTTTGGATTGTGTTGGGTGTGCTTTTTCTTCTACTTTGGTTGACTCTGGTAATAACTTTGGGGATGCTTATAAATGGAAGATATGTTAGAAAGGACACAGCAAGTACGAACATTGTTAGATTTGGGGGTCTCTAGTTGGCACAGGTAGGTATTTGTGACAAATAGAGACCCTCTCCACTAGTCAGGATGAGGGGATTACACTCCTAAAATAACCCCTGCTCACCCTCTAGGTTGCGTGGCGCGAGCAGTCAAGGCTTATTTCAGAGGCGTTGTAAGTTAAGCAGTTGTGACCACATACAGTAACCCAGTGACAACACTACAAATGGACACCACACAGGTTTTATATAAAAAATAAGTAGACTTTATATAGAGTTCCCACAAGACTATAAACGACAAAAATAAACATCATGATTACTTTAAGATGGTAGATTTAAGCTTAGTTCAGTTCAGTTTTTAGATGCGACACTCTGCGTCAATGTACCTTAGGTTGTGTTGCGCTTCCATGACAGACGATGTCGCAGTGATGGGAAATGCAGCAAATTTCAGATCCAAAGAAATAAAGATGTGAAGAACTTCCAGATGCGGCATGCTTCTCGGGGATGCGAGAAGTCCTCGGTCCGATGCGTTGACTGAAGCGGCGACACCCTTACAATGCAACGCTAGTCTCCCACGATGCGTGAAGCTTCCGCTCGATGTGACAACTACAGCGGCGACATCCAAGATGTGATGGCAGCAGCTCCGATGGCGGCGCACTTCTCAGGGATGCGAGGTGCTCTTGATCAATGTGGTGCAGTGCGACAGTTCCAGCGGCGACAGCCTCCTTCAAAGATGCGACGGCAGGCACAGCGACGGCGACACGCTCCGACCTCTTTGCAAGATTCTTCTCCTGATGCGGTGCAGTGCGACACTATAGTGGCGACACCCTCCTTCGGAGTTGCGACGGCAGCAGCAGCAACAGCGGCACGCTTCCTCTTTGTTGCGGCATGCTTCTCTACGATGCGGTGCAGTGCGACAGTTCCAGCGGCGACACCCTCCTTCGCAGTAGCGATGGCAGGCCCAGCAATGGCGGCACGCTTCTTCTTGTTGAGTCGCGCTTCCAGCTCCTTGCGACACGCAGTTCCTCAGAAGGCCCAAAATAGCAGCAGGCACTTCCACAAGAACTCTGGGGAGCTGGGGAATGAAGTCTGTTGTCCCTGAGACTTCAGCAGGAGGCAAGCTCTTTTCCAAGCCCTTGGAGATCCTTCACAAGTTGAAAGCAAAGTACAGAAAGTTCCTTTCTCTTTCTTTGGCAGTAAGGCAACCACTGCAGGCCAATCCCACAAGCAGCACTTCAGCTTGGGAATAGTCTCTCCTCGGTTTCTTCAGGTTCCTCTCCTCAGTAAAGGTTTCTTCTTATAGTCCATAGTGATCTAATTTCATGGGATCAGGGTCCGAATATTTATACCCCAAAATCATTTGTTTACTGAGAGGAGATGGGCCTTTGCCCAGTCCAAACCAGTTCTGAAGCACTCTGTTTACCATACTTCTTTCCTTTCACGGTGCAGGGAGGCACATCAGATGCCCCACAGGAGGTGGAGCCAGCATTGTGGAAGGCAAGTACAGTCCTGGAACACTTTGTTTACAGGACTCCTTCTCTTCTTTCAGTGTGCAGGGCAGAGACATCAGACGCACCACAGGGGGTGAAGCCAGCACTGTGGGGGGCAGGCACAGTCCTATTCAGGTACCAGGTGCAACTCCTCCCTCCCATCTAGATGCAGATCTCTCTATTCACCACTGGGCTGACTCATTCTGTCTCCTGGAATCCCCCAGCCCTGTCACTCCCAAAACCAGACAAAGGAATACACAACCTAGCAGAGGCAGGTTTGAATGGTTAGACAAGCAAATACTTACTTTCTAAAGTGGTATTTGCAACACAGAATATTAAAATAAACTTCACTAAAAGATGTATTTTATTATTCTGAGTCCAGGCATACTAAACTCGAATTTCTACCATGTTCTCTGAGTCTGTTAGGATTATAAAATGGAATACCTGTAATAGCCCATTCTGGCCTATGGAGAACAGGTAGCCTTGCAATAGTGAAAAACGAAAATGGCTGTAATTAACTATTAGAACATGCCACACACACCAGGGCTTGTCCTACCTTATACTTACAATGCACCCTGCCCTTGGGCCTACTATAGGGGTGACTGATATGAAGAAAAGGGAAGGTTTAGGGACTGGCAAGTGGGTGCACTTGCCCAGTCAGCATTACAGTACCAGACTGCACGCAGGCTCTGCAATGGCAGACTTTAGACACATTTTACAAGGCTGCTTCTGTGGGTGGCACGACCAGTGCTGCAGGCCCACCAGCAGCATTTGGATTTACACGCCCTGGGCACACTCAGTGCACTAGACATGGGTCTGACAAGTAAACCAAATAGCCAAACATGGAACCACCAATCAATACATTAATGTTTTAATAGGAAGAGCATATGCACTTTAGCGCTGATCAGCAGTGGTAAAGTGCCCAGAGTCATAAAACAGCCAACAACAGGTCAGAAAAAATATAGGAGGAAGGCAAAAAGTTCAGGGATGACCCTGTAAAAAGGGCCAAGTCCAACAAACATCAACTTACTACTCGAGCCACACAAATCATCACATCGTGAACAAAGAGACTTGTCATCAGTGAACATCACAGCCGCTCCTATACCTGGTGGTATAGCTTGGGACAGAACTGATTATGACATTTTTGGCCTGTCGAAGCTGTTGAAGATTCCACACCATTTCAAGATTTCCTTGAATGACATTGTTTCATCTAGTAACTTTCTGATGGTTGGGACTTCGGGGCTGTTAATAATATGATGTCAGACTTAGGAATGTCTGCTGTATTTAGAAATCATGAATACTTAGAAGGTTCATCAGATTATGAACAAATTGTTATAATCAGTATGGTCATCATTTCTTGAACAAATCTGCAAACCCTAGAAATATATTGATGTATAACCAATGGGAACATTGCTCTACGCCACCAAGTGGTAGCTCAAAAACATTTTTGGGAACATTTTCATACTTTTCAGGTTTTAATGTTTCCAATCCAGAATCATTTTACTTTAAAATTGTTAATAAGACCTGAATGAAAAGTATGTTGACAAATACCAAGCAAATGTATTCTGCAGCCTTTTATGCTCAGCTGTCTTCACTAGTGTTCGATTTTTGGAAAGACAACATTGAGACAAAACTGTGTGGGGCACAAAAGATTGGCAAGTGCAGGGGATAGAAGCTTTGTTTAGAGCCTGCATCATCCCAGAGCAAATTATGTTTTTCAATGCCACTGTCCAACAGACATCTTGTCTTGGGTTAGCCAAGATAAAAGACCTAAACAATCCGTCCATACCTACACCTACACCTGATAGCAGTACCACTTCAGAGGGAGAGGTCGACGTAAATACTATTTTGCATCACAACAGAACAGAACCAGATTGGAAAAAATTGTTAATCTGGCCCACAAACAACTGTCAAGATAGATTCCTGAACAAAACACAGGGTTTTAAATTCACTAGGCCAGATCCAAGATATGTTTAGAGATAGCATCCAGGAATAGTAACAACATACAGTGTAGGGAAACTGTTCCTTGAATGGTTACCTAGATCTACATTTAAAGATGTAAAATAACACTTATCTTTACTTACTAATGATGGCGCTGATCTTAGGGAATTCTTGCTAGAACCAAGAACAGCGTGTCATTAACGTTTTATATATGCCGGTATCTATGCTGTTTATAATGAAGCATGGAAGATTACAGAAGCAGAGACTGCAGAAAGAATATGAGAAATTGATCGTATTAATTTAGAGAAAACTCTCTCTGTAGTTGACAATGGGTTAACAACTCTGTCGTCCAGGATATATGCTTTGGACAGCATAGTATCCTCTGCCATAGACATCATGGAACAGGACTTGGTCATGTTGCAACATGGTCAGTCGCAATTACGTTCTATTATGCTATTAGGCTGGATTTACAAAACCTTCGATCAGGCTATGTGCCTTGGTGTTTAATCATTACTACGTCACTGTTTTCAGAATTCAAACTCACTGATAAACAGATCAAACTGGCACAGAGGGGATCAGACTATACAGTGCTGAGCATTGAAAAACTGGAAAGATTGCCATTTACAGTAGCTGAAAAACCAGCCACTGAATGAATTATACTCGGAACAATCATTCTGCCTGTTACAATTTTCCATTTTCAGTATTGCTTAAAACACATACCAGCAGGCACATATGAAAGGTTGGGTAAAGAATACATCAAGACATCCTGGGAATTACTGTACACACACAGATGTTCGAGTGGGGGAAGAGAGGTATTTCTTAGTGGTAAAAATTGTGAAAACGCACTGAGCAGTTCTTTCCTTTGTCAGGGTATTAATTTACACGCAGCCTGCGATGGTCCCTCTACCAACTAATCCTGCCACCTGCAAGGTTCTCCGACTGCGGTGATTGATCCACTTTTTGGACAACTTTCAAATGGAAGTTACATTATGTTGAACGATAACAGCTGCTGTGGCATGTTGCCAGGTTTACCCTATCTAGTAAATGTGTCTTCCAGGGTCACTTGCTGTATGCAAGTATTGTTTCCAAAAACCAAAACAGACCTGGAGTCGCCGTTATGGCCTTCACTGAACATCTCTTCTCTATGAATTGATACTTTAAGCAGAATGAAAGACATTCTTTTACAGAAATCTGTGCAACTGACCTCGGCCAAAGAAACCTATGATCTGCAAGTCGCAAGGACTTCTGCAGAGATACATGCTCTCTTAACTACAAATTGCCCTATACATTTTTCAGAAATGTTGGGTCGTATCTTAAACATGTCTGATATGAGTGGTATTGTACATGTATTTAGGACAGCATTTTCTGGACTGTTAGCACCTTTTGAAGCAGTCCTAGGAATATTTCCAAACTTCGTGCCGCTCTGTGTTTGGCGGACTGCCTCTCATTTTGGCACTCGCTGCAGGGATACTATTTTTGCTCCTACTGCTTCGATATGGCAAGCCAATCCACAAGTGACACCCAGTTCTCCATGGAGACAACTCTACTGGCGATGAAGTGTCGTGAGCTCATGGTTTAAACTTTGTGATTAACTTGTTTAAGAGAATGGAATACCACATGGTTTCTGTCATTCAGGCCAATTTGGCAAGATTGCATCATACTTGTTCTACGCTGCCTGCTATGGGGAGAAGAATGTGTGTTAGAGATCTGTCTCATACTCCCATCAGCCATGCCAATGGATATTGATACTTTGCTTGAACCAGTAACGGCCCATGCACTGTGTTGTCCCCAGCAGCTACCAATTCTGATGACGGCATTCATTGAGTTCTCACAGACGCAGAGAAAAATAGGCAAACAGGTATCATCCACTACGAACATTGCTAATGCGACCAGTGCTGACTGCGATGCTTCACATCTTTGTGCGGTTGATCTTCTTAACTAGGTCATCCAACTCTCACCTACAATGGTGGACAAATTCTTTACAGACTTAGAAGATTTGATGTTTTCTCCAAAATAATAACACTGACTTTTAATTTGGCACACAATGTTCTGAGAGAAAGTTCTAACTTTGGAACTCCTTTTTCCCATGATTTTTAATTTTTCCAAATTTGTATTTTCCATTTTTTGGCACAAATTAATCTGCTTAAAGTAGAACTATTGATAGAGAACTAGAATTCTTTGAAAAACTTCCAGAGACAATATTTGACCTTGTCCACTTAACAAACAGTTTTATGTATTCTGACATGAAATGGTTTCGGCCCCTTTTCTTCTGTATTTACGAGCCATTTCATAAATGTATATTTTCATGATTCATTCAGATAGCATTTACAAATGTTAACTATATGCTTAGAATGAAATATTGCTTTAAATGCGTACAGCACCAATGCGCTTTTGTGTACAACCAGTACCATTGCATTTTTATGTGTTTTGGGTGGGGTTATAACACATCCTATTTAGATCTGTTTAACGTGTTTAGAACTTAGACTAGAAGATAATTCTATCGCAATATCATCAAGGACATGCTAGTGCGTGTTTCCTTGATGTAGAGCCCGTTTTTTCACAGCCTCGCTAATGAGATGAACAGAAGGCGTGGCTGTGAACACAACACATGTTAATATCGTGAAGGCAGCTTTGCAATATTAACAAGGAGGTGCAGCGATAAAAAATCGTGCTACCTCAGCCTTAACTCAGGAATTTATTGTCTGTTAAATTTTGGAAGAACATACATTCTAAACTACGCAGAAAGGGTTAAACCGCTCTACAAATTAATCAAACCTGATTTCAAAACAGTTAATTGGGCTCAAAAACACACAGAAATTTTGCGTTCATTACAAACATACATGTTAGCAACAAAACATTTGCAAACACGAGTAAACGTACGCAACTTAGTGACCCGAATCATTCCAGGACAATGCAGATTCACACACGTAACTTTTAACGAAGATGAAAAAGTACCAATAGCATACAGATCACACTTGTACACACAAGCTGAAATTAAATTCCCTTCAACAGAAAAAATTCTGACACCGGTTCAAATTGCAGTAGCAAAAGAGAGAGCCCTCGCACAGCTTAAACGCATTATGGTCGTTACACCTGTACCGGCCTTGGAGGCAGTGACAAAAAGAGATCATTCCAGCTAATTCTCTTGCTGCAATAGACGTTGAATACGTTTTTGACCCATATTTGAAAACACAAGCATTTCTATAGTACGGACAACTATGTCCTCTACCTACTGAAATTCTGCCTCTAGACTAGTATGAATGTGTAATTTATACTGACGGATCAGCTCAACTCGCTACGAGCCTTATGGCTGAGATACCCGCCACCCCCTCTCAACACAATCCCCAAGGATGGGAAACCGGAAACGGTTCTGAACTTTTGGAAGGCGGGAGGGAGTGACCCTCCCGGCCGTATTTATTAAAATATGAAACAAAATCAAAACATTAAAATAACAGTTTCATATTATGTACAATTTCATTTCCACATTACGATGTTTGGCTAACCTTAACAGATCTCTAATACAAAGGTTCTCCTAGCCGAACTAACATCCTACAAAACATTTGACTTGAAATTGTACATCCTAACGTTAAGGGCCAACGGCAAGGTCGTAACCGGTGTCAGATCCCTAAACCAGAAATACCCCCCTCACTTGTGAGGGGAGCGACCGCACAGAGGCGTACCTCAAGTGCATCTACCAATTTCCCTTGGACTTGACGGGGGCCCCAATGAACTCGACGCCATTTAACGGTCGTCCGAGGACTCGTGTGAGGTGTCTAAAAGGTAGCGTAAACCCCCTCCCGAACCCCACACAACTTACCCCATCTGCCGTCGCAGATGTCCTGGCCCCGGGAAATTCCCCAGGAGGGCCCGTAGCCCCTCCTATCCAGGAAGGGGCCTTGACCACCTTTCCTTTCCTTCCGGCGGCCTATCCTTAGAAGGGACCGCCTCCCCGTTGAGGGGCCAATGGCCACCTCCCCCGAGCGCTCCCATCCGTAATGAGTGACGCCCCCCCATAGGGATCTTCCAATTACTGCTCACCGATCATGACCTTACCGCCCGACCAAAATAAATACGACAATTTACCTAAATTACTGAATTACAAAACAACCATAACTATTACAAGCATGATTACTGATCAACACTAGTGCAGAATTACTTTATTTGCTAAAGAAAAACATACTGAAAATGACCATTCTTTATTGCATACTCGAAATATCACGACAATCATCACAACCTGCAAGAAATAGAGTTACCACATCAAAACTTTATTCAAAACAACTAGCTGTCCTCAGGGGCTGGTGGGTGGGTCAAAATTGGCTCTTCGTTCCGTCTCGAGCTCACGTGCAGCGGGGAGGTGCAGCTTCAGAGCACAGGAACAAGAGGATGCTTTCTTGGCTTGTTGCTCCTTTTATCCGTCTTCGGGCGGGCGTAAACCCGCCCCCGCCTGCCTCCGAGGGCGTGGCCGGCCGCGTCAGTGTCTAGGACAACCCACTCCCGGGCGGGAAAAGGCGCGCCCCGGCTACGCCGCTTCGGGCATACCAGCCGAGACTCGCCTCCCGCCCAAGATGGCTTCCCGGGGGGATCGTGGTACTCCACCATACGTTCGGGGGGACCGAATGGTCGCCCCTTTCCATATGGCTGAGATACCCGCCACCCCCTCTCAACACAATCCCCAAGGATGGGAAACCGGAAACGGTTCTGAACTTTTGGAAGGCGGGAGGGAGTGACCCTCCCGGCCGTATTTATTAAAATATGAAACAAAAACAAAACATTAAAATAACAGTTTCATATTATGTACAATTTCATTTCCACATTACGATGTTTGGCTAACCTTAACAGATCTCTAATACAAAGGTTCTCCTAGCGGAACTAACATCCTACAAAACATTTGACTTGAAATTGTACATCCTAACGTTAAGGGCCAACGGCAAGGTCGTAACCGGTGTCAGATCCCTAAACCAGAAATACCCCCCTCACTTGTGAGGGGAGCGACCGCACAGAGGCGTACCTCAAGTGCATCTACCAATTTCCCTTGGACTTGACGGGGGCCCCAATGAACTCGACGCCATTTAACGGTCGTCCGAGGACTCGTGTGAGGTGTCTAAAAGGTAGCGTAAACCCCCTCCCGAACCCCACACAACTTACCCCATCTGCCGTCGCAGATGTCCTGGCCCCGGGAAATTCCCCAGGAGGGCCCGTAGCCCCTCCTATCCAGGAAGGGGCCTTGACCACCTTTCCTTTCCTTCCGGCGGCCTATCCTTAGAAGGGACCGCCTCCCCGTTGAGGGGCCAATGGCCACCTCCCCCGAGCGCTCCCATCCGTAATGGGTGACGCCCCCCCATAGGGATCTTCCAATTACTGCTCACCGATCATGACCTTACCGCCACAGGCCGGATAGTTGACCGGCTATCCGGACCCCCCACAACAACTCCTGCCTAAAGGTCATGTTTTAAACTCTTTAGCCAAGCTATGAGGTCTCCTATGAGTAACTCATTCCCCACCCGGGACAAATGAACCCCATCTCCCAAATACATACTGTCCCCTTTGATACAACCATGCGAAACAGAATGCAGTGTATTTGAACGAAACAATCTACTCAACTTGTTATTTATTTTCTTTACTGAATGATTCAGAGCAGAAACCGAAATAGCCCCCCGCCACACTTTCCGTGGGATCATATGGGACCATGCAATTGTGCACCCTGGAACTCTTCTTGCCAACCAACTTACTGTGGAAAGCATTGCCTCAAGAAGAAGTCGTCTACCAGTGGCCACCAAATCGTTGCCCCCAAGATGGACTATGATTATAGACGGCGGTGACCTTGTCCGCCCTAACAAACCCTCGAAAAAGGATTGAAACTGGTCAATACAGAGCCCGCCCCTTCCGTAGAAGGACACCCTGTACCCGTATTCCCCAGCCACGTGAATCATGTCACCTGCTTTGAATACGTCCGCGGCACGCCTCACGTATGAGTGGCCCACGACCCACACCTCCTTTCTCGCAGCCGGTGATGTCTGACCGCTGTTCCCCAGGTGTCGGGTCGACTGCACAGTCCGCCCCGCCTCGTAAGCTTGCGCAACTGAAAACCAAACAAAAACAAGAAGCGTGAGTACATTATTACAGCTTCACAACATGCAACCGCACATACCTTTTATAGCAGTTCGAGGACCAACGCCCCAAACGTTTTACTTTTTCTACACTCAGACCCCTGGCTGTAGCCTCAGTAGCAGCCCCTATCCGAAAGGAATGGGTCCCGAACACACCGGGGTTCAAGCCCGCGGCCGAAATCGACATCGCAAGCACCCGCTGGAACTGAAACCTCGTCAGTGGGGTGGCGTCAGCGTGTCTCAACAAGGTCCCCCCCCATGATGCCACCCTCTGCGCTAAATATTCCTCTACGCACACCACAGGGCACATGGAAGACCCGGGGATCCTCTGAATGATTATGCAGTCCCCAATTGCACCCTGATCGGTTTTGGACCTAACAAACGAGACCGTCATCGTCTCCTCCCTGACCTGAATGTGCTCCCGGCACAGTCCCCCCATCGTATCCTGCTTGTTCTTCGCCACTAATTCGCTTACCCGCATAGCCCCATGGAATGCTAGCGCAAATGCAGCTCGGAATAACACTGCTTCGTACTGGGATGAACACGTTGCCGGGAGTACGGACAATAACAGGGTCAACCTATCCAGACCTATCGGGTGCCTCTCATCTACTCTGCGACCCTCAAGGCGTTGCCACCCACGTAGCGCTTTCTGCACAACGAAAGACGCTGTCGGGTCCTGGATCCCATGAGCCCTTGCCATAAAGGAAATGGCGTCCCGATGCCTCTGGGCCGTAGCTACTGATTTGCCTGCCTGATGTAAAGACAGCAAAAATTTTACTACAAACTCTTCCTGGCCCCAAAGCTCCCCCCTAGCAGCACCCAAAAAGGACCAATAGGAACGGAACGCCCCTTCATATGCCTTCCTCGTCCTGGGTGCTAAACTCTCTCCCACGAGGTTTTGTAGTTCGGGGCACCGAGAGACCAGAGAGCTTCGGGAAAGGGTGCCGCCACCGGGTCCGCTGTGGGCAGAAAACCCCAGAAGGCCTGCATACGGAAACGAGAAAGCGCATCAGCCGCTTGGTTCAGTACCCCCGGCACATGTCTTGCCCTAAATAGCACATTCAATTGCATACACAATAACACAATTTCTTTGAGCAATCTCAGAATCCATTTGCATCGTGCTGCCTGACTATTGATACACTCAACCACGGTCATGTTATCAGACCAGAACACCACAGAGTGATCCCGGAACCCCTCAGGCCAAGTTTTCAGGGCCACCAAAATAGGGAAAAGTTCGAGAAAAGCGATGTTACTCGTCAGCCCGCACTCGTGCCACCATGACGGCCATTTTTGAGCCGACCATTGTGTACCAAATATGGCACCAAAACCTATACTCCCCGCCGAATCTGTCCAAAGCCCCAGCTCCTCGGAGGACACCGCCGGTTTGTTCCAGACGATTCGACCATTGAAATCCGCCAAAAATGCCAACCAAATGCGCATGTCCTGGCGAACCTCTGCCGAGAGCCTCGTGCGATGATGACCTTCCTTCAGGCCGACCATGGCTTGTGCAATCGAGCGGGAAAAGGGGCGCGCCATTGGCATCACTCTCAGGGCAAAATTCAACTGACCCACCACTTGTTGCAATTGATGCAGGTTTACTTTCGTTGCACGAATACATGTTTCAAGGGATAACCTGAATTTTAACACTTTTTCCTTGGGTAATCTAAAACAAACGAATTGATTCATTAAGACACAAAATTCATGTAAAGCCTGTCCACACTCAGGATCCCCGGCTGCCCCCAAAAACAGAAAGTCATCGAGATAATGCATAACATGCTGAAAACCTGTCTTCCTTGTGAATACCCATTGCAGAAAACAACGGAACTTTTCGAAATAGGCACAGGATATCGAGCACCCCATTGGCTTACATCTATCCATGTAATAGCGACCCTGAAACATAAAACCAAGGAGACGCTGATCGTCTGGGTGCACCGGGAGCAACCGGAACGCTGACTCGATGTCTGATTTTGCCATCAGCGCCCCGGGCCCCAGGCGATTCAACATGGCAACGGCCTCATCGAAAGATGCGTACCGCACCGAACACACTTCCGGGTCTATCGCTTCATTCACAGAAAGACCACGTGGGGCTGACAAGTTATGTATCAGCCAAAACTCACCCGGGTCCTTCTTGGGGACCACCCCTAGAGGGGAACAAACAAAGTTAGTAACCGGTGGCAAATCAAATGGACCGGCGACACGACCTCGAGTCACCTCCTTCCCAATCTTTACCTGTACCACCGACGTATGCTGCAAGACCGACAGTTGATTCTTACAGTTTGCTACACCCTGAAAATCCCCCACTGGGATGCGGAAACCATATGAAAACCCGTTTCGCAACACCCCAGCGGAAGCATGATCCGGGTATTCGTTGAGCCAAGGAATCATTGCCATGGTATCGATCGGAGTAGGTAAAGGCGCCCCTCGGACAATTTCAGACCTGTTTGGCGCTTCCCCTACCACCGTTATCACCCGTTTTGGCTCTGCACATGGACTCAGGATGGGATGGCTGCCCACACCCCCCACATTCATGTCTGAACTTGCATGACCCCTGGGGCCTCGTACATTTCCCTCTGTTAAAATTCCAACAAATCCCCCTTTTACCTGCGTTGCCACTCGGCTTCGAGTGGTGCTCGTTACCTGCACCCGTCCGAAAGGGTGTCCCAGAGAATTGGCGGGAAGATTCACCCCCGTTACTCCCTGACAATGGCACTTTTAACATTCCTGAACTCTCCATTTTTTGCCATGAAACGGAGTCGAAACAATCCCAAGTCAGAACTGGGTCGTGTTCCTTAGCTTTTCTAAAAATATTGTCATAACAGAACCACTGATTGCCCCCGTACGATACGGAATACTCCATGATACGTGACTGATAAATAGGCAACTCGGTCAGCAACTCGGGCCTGCGCTCGCCCATGATGGAGGTAAAAATGCCCCACGCTCTGCCCCAAGTACCAATGTTTTCATCAACCTTAAAGGCGGCCATTTTTGCGCGCCAAACACTCGGATGCATGAGCTCCTTTTGGCTCTTAACATGCTCCATCTCGTAATGGTCGGTAAGTAAAGAAAAAATGTTCACATACTTATTCGCCCAAATCTTTTCCTTAATTTCCAGTGGAACATGCTGAGCCACCTTCTCCCTTCGTGAAGGTACAGACCCCTCCCCTGCGATCGGCAATGGCCGCTTACCTGAACCAGATGCTGCATTTGCCGCCGAACCTGGGCCTGTTGCATTTTCCGCCGCCGGAACTGGCGGGGTAACAGAAGATGGTGCCTTCGCAGCCTCTCTAGATTCCCGCAGTTGTCTCATTACTGCCCGGGCGTCGTCAGCCGTGGTGCCCTCACTATCCTTTCCCAACCACGCTGCCAATTGTGCCGCTAACTCGGGAGGCATATCTTCCCCGGTCACGGGGGTGACCACTACGGGGATCGGATGCCCCTCCTTCGGAACCGGGGTTGGCTCCTCGAGTGGGGTATCGGGAACCGGGGTTTCCCCCCCAAGTACCCCACTTTTGGACCTCTTGCCTCTCCCACCAGGGATTACTCCTGGCAAAGCTGGTCCGATGACTCGCTTCGGTCCTCCCTCCCCGTTCTTAGCCGCCATCTGCTTTTTCAAATCGGCTACCTCCTTTATGAGCATGCGGAGCATCTGATCGGTACCGACCCGCTTTCCGACCTTCTTACCTGGCATTCTCAAACGAAGATATCTGTAAAACAAAAAGAAAGATTACAATGCTCAAAATTGGCTCTTCGTTCCGTCTCGAGCTCACCTGCAGCGGGGAGGTGCAGCTTCAGAGCACAGGAACAAGAGGATGCTTTCTTGGCTTGTTGCTCCTTTTATCCGTCTTCGGGCGGGCGTAAACCCGCCCCCGCCTGCCTCCGAGGGCGTGGCCGGCTGCGTCAGTGTCTAGGACAACCCACTCCCGGGCGGGAAAAGGCGCGCCCCGGCTACGCCGCTTCGGGCATACCAGCCGAGACTCGCCTCCCGCCCAAGATGGCTTCCCGGGGGGATCGTGGTACTCCACCATACGTTCGGGGGGACCGAATGGTCGCCCCTTTCCAATAGTGCGGCATGCACGATGGTTAAAGGTCGTTGGCACAATGGCAAATTACGACCAATGATCACTAAAACACAATCTCTAGGAGATTGTACAGCTCAGCGAGCTGAACTACATGCATTCAAGATGGCGCTTGAGAATACGGACGCGAATTCCCCACACTCATAGTGTGCGATTCGTAATATTGTGTTCAATCTTACAATGAATACTTGCAGAACTGGATTCAAAACGGTTACAAAGATGCCAAAGGTGGCACAATCAAGCATAAATTGCTTTTGGGAACAAGTAGTTCAGTTACGACAATGACTAAAAAACACTCATGTGATACATACACTGAGTCATCAACGTGATGGCATTCACGTTGCAGGGAATTTATTGGCTGATGAAGCCACGAAGGCAGCTGTGCAAACAGCTTCCATAGCTGCGATCACTCATTCAAAATCGAAAATAGACGGCAAAATGATGCAAGCTGTCAATGCTTCATGCAAAGAAAGTGGTAAAACATTACCGAATGACTTTCCACTCAACTACTCGTATATAACTGATGCAAACAATGTTTCGTTTGCTTGAATCCCTGGAGAGGGGGATAGAGTAATTCCAAACATGGAACATAGATTAGGTCTAATCTGAGCAGCGCATGAAGGGCTTGCCTCTGCACATGCAGGTGTTCCCGCCACAGAATGATTATTAAAACAGAGATACTGGTGGCCGCGCATGAGGAAACAGACCGGAAACTATGTTTTGGAATGTGAAATCTGCCAAAAGATGAAAGTCTCTACAGTGAAACATCCTGCGCAGACGCCCCTCTTAATTTCAGATAAACAATTAGCTTGCGTTTACCTGGACCACTGCGGTTCCTTACAGAGGGATGGTAACTATAAATATATCATGGTTGCAGTGGATTCTTGTCCAATGTTCATTTGGGTGTGGCCTCAGCGCTCTGCTAATGCTCAAACTGTTATAAAAGATTTGAGAGTCTTTATCCGCACATATGCAGTTGGCACGCTACATTCTGACCAGGGTCCTGCGTTTAGCTCTCCAGCTGACAAGGAGGCCATGGCCAAATTCGGCGTTGCATTGCGGTATTCTAATCCATTCCATCCTGAGGGAAATTCGGTAGTGGACAGAAAAAAACGGGACATAAAACAATCTACAACAGATAGGGTTTTAGACTCGGGTGACGGGTAGGTCAAACATCTAATAAGTGTCCAACATAGTCTTAACAATCTGTCACGAAGTTCTCTAGGGGGTATAACTCCATACAAAGTCCTTTTTGGGACCAGAATGTTCGAATCGGACCTCGATTGTCAGACTTCTGTGGTAGACCGAAAACCTTTGATATCAAAGACCGTTTGGCTGTTTTACAGGACTTTAAATGAAATAAGAACGAAACAAAGGAACGTGTTCCTGAAGCCAACCACCACTGAAGAGAAACCGACCATCCCAGCAAGGCCTGCATGGATCCCAAAGCTTGGTGATCTGGTCAGAGAAAAGATTGCGGTCAAGAAGGAATTTGGGTATTCTTACAGACAACCAATACCTGTCCTAGCAATCCACGGATCAAGAACAGTATTACTGCCACCCCTTTCTGGTAAAAGGAGAACAGGTTCATGTCCTTCGACCTGGTCAAACCACATCATGTGGCCAATCATAAGCAGTAGGCCAAGTGGACTCCGCCAATGTAGCAGACGCCCTAATCTGGCTACTATCCAAGAGGTTCAAACTGGGAGACTCATCACCTTTGAAGAATCTGCAGTGCGAAAAGAAGGGCTATGCAATAGAGCTATGGAACTTGTACCTCTTGAAACCCAAATAACAGTTTGTCAAGAAACACCGGTCTAAAATGAAGTAGCATCAGACTACACAAGTGTATCAAGTGCTCAAGTGGTTCCAGCAATTTCAACGAATCCTGATGCAATCCCTACAATTGACAGAACTGCCTCTGGTTATATCATTAACTTTGATACGTTTCCCGAGGATCCCAGCGAACCTGAAACGACGCCAGTAAAAAGAACTTTCAAAGGACAAGCAACAGACCTTTTTCAACACCTGGAAAATACTTATCTGGTTTCACCATGGATTGAACTTTGGATTGTGTTGGGTGTGCTTTTTCTTCTACTTTGGTTGACTCTGGTAATAACTTTGGGGATGCTTATAAATGGAAGATATGTTAGAAAGGACACAGCAAGTACGAACATTGTTAGATTTGGGGGTCTCTAGTTGGCACAGGTAGGTATTTGTGACAAATAGAGACCCTCTCCACTAGTCAGGATAAGGGGATTACACTCCTAAAATAACCCCTGCTCACCCTCTAGGTTGCGTGGCGCGAGCAGTCAAGGCTTATTTCAGAGGCGTTGTAAGTTAAGCAGTTGTGACCACATACAGTAACCCAGTGACAACACTACAAATGGACACCACACAGGTTTTATATAAAAAATAAGTAGACTTTATATAGAGTTCCCACAAGACTATAAACGACAAAAATAAACATCATGATTACTTTAAGATGGTAGATTTAAGCTTAGTTCAGTTCAGTTTTTAGATGCGACACTCTGCGTCAATGTACCTTAGGTTGTGTTGCGCTTCCATGACAGACGATGTCGCAGTGATGGGAAATGCAGCAAATTTCAGATCCAAAGAAATAAAGATGTGAAGAACTTCCAGATGCGGCATGCTTCTCGGGGATGCGAGAAGTCCTCGGTCCGATGCGTTGACTGAAGCGGCGACACCCTTACAATGCAACGCTAGTCTCCCACGATGCGTGAAGCTTCCGCTCGATGTGACAACTACAGCGGCGACATCCAAGATGTGATGGCAGCAGCTCCGATGGCGGCGCACTTCTCAGGGATGCGAGGTGCTCTTGATCAATGTGGTGCAGTGCGACAGTTCCAGCGGCGACAGCCTCCTTTAAAGATGCGACGGCAGGCACAGCGACGGCGACACGCTCCGACCTCTTTGCAAGATTCTTCTCCTGATGCGGTGCAGTGCGACACTATAGTGGCGACACCCTCCTTCGGAGTTGCGACGGCAGCAGCAGCAACAGCGGCACGCTTCCTCTTTGTTGCGGCATGCTTCTCTACGATGCGGTGCAGTGCGACAGTTCCAGCGGCGACACCCTCCTTCGCAGTAGCGATGGCAGGCCCAGCAATGGCGGCACGCTTCTTCTTGTTGAGTCGCACTTCCAGCTCCTTGCGACACGCAGTTCCTCAGAAGGCCCAAAATAGCAGCAGGCACTTCCACAAGAACTCTGGGGAGCTGGGGAATGAAGTCTGTTGTCCCTGAGACTTCAGC
Source organism: Lissotriton vulgaris (assembly GCF_964263255.1). NCBI lineage: Eukaryota > Metazoa > Chordata > Amphibia > Caudata > Salamandridae > Lissotriton > Lissotriton vulgaris. Next base: position 225,486,730 of record NC_141699.1, on the reverse strand, counting down.
AGGAGGCAAGCTCTTTTCCAAGCCCTTGGAGATCCTTCACAAGTTGAAAGCAAAGTACAGAAAGTTCCTTTCTCTTTCTTTGGCAGTAAGGCAACCACTGCAGGCCAATCCCACAAGCAGCACTTCAGCTTGGGAATAGTCTCTCCTCGGTTTCTTCAGGTTCCTCTCCTCAGTAAAGGTTTCTTCCTATAGTCCATAGTGATCTAATTTCATGGGATCAGGGTCCGAATATTTATACCCCAAAATCATTTGTTTACTGAGAGGAGATGGGCCTTTGCCCAGTCCAAACCAGTTCTGAAGCACTCTGTTTACCATACTTCTTTCCTTTCACGGTGCAGGGAGGCACATCAGATGCCCCACAGGAGGTGGAGCCAGCATTGTGGAAGGCAAGTACAGTCCTGGAACACTTTGTTTACAGGACTCCTTCTCTTCTTTCAGTGTGCAGGGCAGAGACATCAGACGCACCACAGGGGGTGAAGCCAGCACTGTGGGGGGCAGGCACAGTCCTATTCAGGTACCAGGTGCAACTCCTCCCTCCCATCTAGATGCAGATCTCTCTATTCACCACTGGGCTGACTCATTCTGTCTCCTGGAATCCCCCAGCCCTGTCACTCCCAAAACCAGACAAAGGAATACACAACCTAGCAGAGGCAGGTTTGAATGGTTAGACAAGCAAATACTTACTTTCTAAAGTGGTATTTGCAACACAGAATATTAAAATAAACTTCACTAAAAGATGTATTTTATTATTCTGAGTCCAGGCATACTAAACTCGAATTTCTACCATGTTCTCTGAGTCTGTTAGGATTATAAAATGGAATACCTGTAATAGCCCATTCTGGCCTATGGAGAACAGGTAGCCTTGCAATAGTGAAAAACGAAAATGGCTGTAATTAACTATTAGAACATGCCACACACACCAGGGCTTGTCCTACCTTATACTTACAATGCACCCTGCCCTTGGGCCTACTATAGGGGTGACTGATATGAAGAAAAGGGAAGGTTTAGGGACTGGCAAGTGGGTGCACTTGCCCAGTCAGCATGACAGTACCAGACTGCACGCAGGCTCTGCAATGGCAGACTTTAGACACATTTTACAAGGCTGCTTCTGTGGGTGGCACGACCAGTGCTGCAGGCCCACCAGCAGCATTTGGATTTACACGCCCTGGGCACATCAGTGCACTAGACATGGGTCTGACAAGTAAACCAAATAGCCAAACATGGAACCACCAATCAATACATTAATGTTTTAATAGGAAGAGCATATGCACTTTAGCGCTGATCAGCAGTGGTAAAGTGCCCAGAGTCATAAAACAGCCAACAACAGGTCAGAAAAAATATAGGAGGAAGGCAAAAAGTTCAGGGATGACCCTGTAAAAAGGGCCAAGTCCAACAAACATCAACTTACTACTCGAGCCACACAAATCATCACATCGTGAACAAAGAGACTTGTCATCAGTGAACATCACAGCCGCTCCTATACCTGGTGGTATAGCTTGGGACAGAACTGATTATGACATTTTTGACCTGTCGAAGCTGTTGAAGATTCCACACCATTTCAAGAGTTCCTTGTATGACATTGTTTCATCTAGTAACTTTCTGATAGTTGGGACTTCGAGGCTGTTAATAATATGATGTCAGACTTAGGAATGTCTGCTGTATTTACAAATCACGAATACTTAGAAGGTTCATCAGATTATGAACAAATATATTGTTATAACCACTATGGTCATCATTTCTTGCACAAATCTGCAAACCCTAGAAATGTATTGATGTATAACCAATGGGAACATTGCTCTACGCCACCAAGTGGTAGCTCAAAAACATTTTTTGGAACATTTTCATACTTTTCAGGTTTTAATGTTTCCAATCCAGAATCATTTTACTTTAAAATTGTTAATAAGACCTGAATGAAAAGTATGTTGACAAATACCAAGCAAATGTATTCTGCAGCCTTTTATGCTCAGCTGTCTTCACTAGTGTTCAATTTTTGGAAAGACAACATTGAGACAAAACTGTGTGGGGCACAAAAGATTGGCAAGTGCAGGGGATAGAAGCTTTGTTTAGAGCCTGAATCATCCCAGAGCAAATTATGTTTTTGAATGCCACTGTCCAACAGACATCTTGTCTTGGGTTAGCCAAGATAAAAGACCTAAACAATCCATCCATACCTACACCTACACCTGATAGCAGTACCACTTCAGAGGGAGAGGTTGACGTAAATAATATTTTGCATCACAACAGAACAGAACCAGATTGGAAAAAATTGTTAATCTGGCCCACAAACAACTGTCAAGATAGATTCCTGAACAAAACACAGGGTTTTAAATTCACTAGGCCAGATCCAAGATATGTTTAGAGATAGCATCCAGGATTAGTAACAACATACAGTGTAGGGAAACTGTTCCTTGAATGGTTACCTAGATCTACATTTAAAGATGTAAAATAACACTTATCTTTACTTACTAATGATGGCGCTGATCTTAGGGAATTCTTGCTAGAACCAAGAACAGCGTGTCATTAACGTTTTATATATGCCGGTATCTATGCTGTTTATAATGAAGCATGGAAGATTACAGAAGCAGAGACTGCAGAAAGAATATGAGAAATTGATCGTATTAATTTAGAGAAAACTCTCTCTGTAGTTGACAATGGGTTAACAACTCTGTCATCCAGGATATATGCTTTGGACAGCATAGTATCCTCTGCCATAGAAATCATGGAACAGGACTTGGTCATGTTGCAACATGGTCAGTCGCAATTACGTTCTATTATGCTATTAGGCTGGATTCACAAAACCTTCGATCAGGCTATGTGCCTTGGTGTTTAATCATTACTACGCCACTGTTTTCAGAATTCAATCTCACTGATAAACAGATCAAACTGGCACAGAGGGGATCAGACTATACAGTGCTGAGCATTGAAAAACTGGAAAGATTGCCATTTACAGTAGCTGAAAAACCAGCCACTGAATGAATTATACTCGGAACAATCATTCTGCCTGTTACAATTTTCCATTTTCAGTATTGCTTAAAACACATACCAGCAGGCACATATGAAAGGTTGGGTAAAGAATACATCAAGACATCCTGGGAATTACTGTACACACACAGATGTTGGAGTGGGGGAAGAGAGGTATTTCTTAGTGGTAAAAATTGTGAAAACGCACTGAGCAGTTCTCTCCTTTGTCAGGGTATTAATTTACACGGGGCCTGCGATGGTCCCTCTACCAACTTATCCTGCCACCTGCAAGGTTCTCCGACTGCGGTGATTGATCCACTTTTTGGACAACTTTCAAATGGAAGTTACAATATGTTGAACGATAACAGCTGCTGTGGCATGTTGCCAGGTTTACCCTATCTAGTAAATGTGTCTTCCAGGGTCACTTGCTGTATGCAAGTATTGTTTCCAAAAACCAAAACAGACCAGGAGTCGCCGTTATGGCCTTCACTGAACATCTCTTCTCTATGAATTGATACTTTAAGCAGAATCAAAGACATTCTTTTACAGAAATCTGTGCCACTGACCTCGGCCAAAGAAACCTATGATCTGCAAGTCGCAAGGACTTCTGCAGAGATACATGCTCTCTTAACTACAAATTGCCCTATACATTTTTCAGAAATGTTAGGTCGTATCTTAAACATGTCTGATATGAGTGGTATTGTACATGTATTTAGGACAGCATTTTCTGGACTGTTAGCCCCTTTTGAAGCAGTCCTAGGAATATTTCCAAACTTCGTGCCGCTCTGTGTTTGGCGGACTGCCTCTCATTTTGGCACTCGCTGCAGGGATACTATTTTTGCTCCTACTGCTTCGATATGGCAAGCCAATCCACAAGTGACACCCAGTTCTCCATGGAGACAACTCTACTGGCGATGAAGTGTCGTGAGCTCATGGTTTAAACTTTGTGATTAACTTGTTTAAGAGAATGGAATACCACATGGTTTCTGTCATTCAGGCCAATTTGGCAAGATTGCATCATACTTGTTCTACGCTGCCTGCTATGGGGAGAAGAATGTGTGTTAGAGATCTGTCTCATACTCCCATCAGCCATGCCAATGGATATTGATACTTTGCTTGAACCAGTAACGGCCCATGCACTGTGTTGTCCCCAGCAGCTACCAATTCTGATGACGGCATTCATTGAGATCTCACAGACGCAGAAAAAAATAGGCAAACAGGTATCATCCACTACGAACATTTCTAATGCGACCAATGCTGACTGCGATGCTTCACATCTATGTGCGGTTGATCTTCTTAACTAGGTCATCCAACTCTCACCTACAATGGTAGACAAATTCTTTACAGACTTAGAAGATTTGATGTTTTCTCCAAAACAATATCACTGAATTTTATTTGGCACACAGTGTTCTGAGAGAAAGTTCTAACTTTGGAACTCCTTTTTCCTATGATTTTTAATTTTTCCAAATTTGTATTTTCCATTTTTTGGCACAAATTAATCTGCTTAAAGTAGAACTATTGATAGAGAACTAGAATTCTTTGAAAAACTTCCAGAGACAATATTTGACCTTGTCCACTTAACAAACAGTTTTATGTATTCTGACATGAAATGGTTTCGGCCCCTTTTCTTCTGTATTTACGAGCCATTTCATAAATGTATATTTTCATGATTCATTCAGATAGCATTTACAAATGTTAACTATATGCTTAGAATGAAATATTGCTTTAAATGCGTACAGCACCAATGCGCTTTTGTGTACAACCAGTACCATTGCATTTTTATGTGTTTTGGGTGGGGTTATAACACATCCTGTTTAGATCTGTTTAACGTGTTTAGAACTTAGACTAGAAGATAATTCTATCGCAATATCATCAAGGACATGCTAGTGCGTGTTTCCTTGATGTAGAGCCCGTTTTTTCACAGCCTCGCTAATGAGATGAACAGAAGGCGTGGCTGTGAACACAACACATGTTAATATCGTGAAGGCAGCTTTGCAATATTAACAAGGAGGTGCAGCGATAAAAAAATCGTGCTACCTCAGCCTTAACTCAGGAATTTAATGTCTGTTAAATTCCTTACTAAGGCATACTTTTAATGGGAGATGGATTATGCTGATACGACCACAGTGTTGTATCAGCAATGTTATCGCTGTTTTCAATGGAACATCGCTGGAAAACCAGAGATGTTCCATTGAAAACACCGCTATTGCTGAAATATTATCGCCATAGCGCTATGCGTTGTAAATATAGCGTTATTATGGAGATAATAATCAGCGATAGCCAGCGATAATATTTCTATTGCTATGTACGGCCAGTGATAATTATCGCTGGCCGTTTATAATATGCCCTTCAGTTAGTTTTACAATGAAAATCTATTCCTTAGGGGTTCATTTATGACGTTCATATGCCCGACTTTACATCAAATATGGCATTCCTAAACACCTTCAAGGCATAAATATACCTTCACTTGCTTTGGCAAAGCATGGTGGTTTGGAGCAGTTCGACGACCGACCTGCCCGATGCAGCTCGCTACAGCAAGTGCCGAAGGAAGCCGACTCTCCAGCTGACGCACTGATCAGGAAACTGTCATCCTCCTGCCGAGAATCCAGCTCCAGTGTTTCTGACTCCCCTTGCGGGGTGTTGAGAAATCGAGTCCCGAGACAGAGATACAACCTCCTTCATTTTAAGGTATGGAGCCGATTAGAACCTAGCGAAACCTTTGGCAATTCTTGGCAGAACTAAAACTTATGCTAAACAATACTTACTTCTTCCCTCGTACTAGACCTAGATTAGGTACATTGGGGTAGGCGCATTTTAGAAGCACCAGTTGAGTATTTTAGCCTATGTTATTTATGTGTTTTTATATGGCTTAGAAACCATACAATGCTATTACAGTATTATTTGATACTATTCTCGCTGTACGCATTATACTTTGCATTCTGTATAACGATTGTAGCAGTTCACCTCTCTTGCAATAAAAAGAAGACTGTTCAATAAACCTTTTTATTGAAAATGCCTGTCTCGCTATTTCTCTGCAACTCTTTAGAAACGATATTTACAACAAGGGGTGGTGAGGGACAGAGTCTCTGAATTAAGCAGAAAGCTCTCACCCAGTCAAGAGATCAGGGCTAGATCCAACACCGTTTTTTTAGCTCACTGCACCATCCCAGTTTCAGAACCTGGCTGTATGCAAATTAGTCTGTTCCTGTCCCAGTGCATGATGGGAACAGGGCAAACCAAACTACAAAAGCCAATTCTTACACTGGGAAGGAAACAAGCTCCCGGGGACCGGTTTCTGGCATTACAGCCGTCTTCGGCCCGGTTTGCTTGGATCCTGATGGTGCAATGAGCAAGGGTCTCACATCTGAGAATACCCTTCCACGCTTAGGGTGGACAAAAATATTTACAACAAGGGGTGGTGAGGGACAGAGTCTCTGAATTAAGCAGAAAGCTCTCACCCAGTCAAGAGATCAGGGCTAGATCCAACACCGTTTTTTAGCTCACTGCACCATCCCAGTTTCAGAACCTGGCTGTATGCAAATTAGTCTGTTCCTGTCCCAGTGCATGATGGGAACAGGGCAAACCAAACTACAAAAGCCAATTCTTACACTGGGAAGGAAACAAGCTCCCGGGGACCGGTTTCTGGCATTACAGCCGTCTTCGGCCCGGTTTGCTTGGATCCTGATGGTGCAATGAGCAAGGGTCTCACATCTGAGAATACCCTTCCACGCTTAGGGTGGACAAAAATATTTACAACAAGGGGTGGTGAGGGACAGAGTCTCTGAATTAAGCAGAAAGCTCTCACCCAGTCAAGAGATCAGGGCTAGATCCAACACCGTTTTTTAGCTCACTGCACCATCCCAGTTTCAGAACCTGGCTGTATGCAAATTAGTCTGTTCCTGTCCCAGTGCATGATGGGAACAGGGCAAACCAAACTACAAAAGCCAATTCTTACACTGGGAAGGAAACAAGCTCCCGGGGACCGGTTTCTGGCATTACAGCCGTCTTCGGCCCGGTTTGCTTGGATCCTGATGGTGCAATGAGCAAGGGTCTCACATCTGAGAATACCCTTCCACGCTTAGGGTGGACAAAAATATTTACAACAAGGGGTGGTGAGGGACAGAGTCTCTGAATTAAGCAGAAAGCTCTCACACAGTCAAGAGATCAGGGCTAGATCCAACACCGTTTTTTAGCTCACTGCACCATCCCAGTTTCAGAACCTGGCTGTATGCAAATTAGTCTGTTCCTGTCCCAGTGCATGATGGGAACAGGGCAAACCAAACTACAAAAGCCAATTCTTACACTGGGAAGGAAACAAGCTCCCGGGGACCGGTTTCTGGCATTACAGCCGTCTTCGGCCCGGTTTGCTTGGATCCTGATGGTGCAATGAGCAAGGGTCTCACATCTGAGAATACCCTTCCACGCTTAGGGTGGACAAAAATATTTACAACAAGGGGTGGTGAGGTGTAGAAACGAAGCATGCACGATTGACTGAGTGAAATACTTATCTATTGTTTCTACGACTCTGAAGAAATTTTCCAGTCCTAGGGAAACAAAGTTGTCATGTTTATGCGGTTGTCAGAAACTAATCCCTTCTGGTGTATTCGAGAAAGTTTCTAGTGACCTCTGAGCTAGCTGGCACTCACTATTAAGTTTAGTATATTCGATAGAGACCTACTGACATAAGTCATACGTCAAATCTATAGGATACATTATTCCAATGCGCAGAGCCTATTGGGAATATAGGAACTACACTAGAGGTTGGCTTTTAACTAACCTACCATAAGTAGGGCTAGGCACACACACCTACTCAGTGCCAGGATACCCTCACAGGTGATAGGGAACCTTAAAAATACACATAACTATTGGATGACCCTGGTGGGCACAAGCTTCCAGACTTTTAGTGGGATGACCTTTCCACTTGCCAGCCTCTAGCTCGTGGTCAAATTACTTTTCTTTTAACACTGGAGGGGTTTTGTCCTACGGGTCCTGGCTGGACAGTATACGTTATATCAAAAAACAGGGGTGCCAGGACTCGGGTTCAACTTACAACAGCTTTTTATTTAGCGGCTGTGTCCCTTCTTTTTATGGATTCAGAAGGTTTGTATTTTCATTCAAACATTTTCAAAAGTTCAAGAATATTTACATTTTGTACAGACAACAGAGGATTGAACATTCCTTAGACAATTGAAACAATATAAACATAAGTCATAAGTGCAATACTTTGTAGAAAGACAAATTATAACATTCCTTTGTAATTACACTTTAACTATTAAAATGGAAAACAAACTCAATTTGGTACACCACTTGTTTTGGTACTAGTCCTTACGACCGAGCGTACATAGTTACTAGGACTAGACACATGGGGCCTTGTGACTTTGGAGAAATCGCCCTATGTTCGTGTGCAAACCCTTAGGATTTAGGTTGCCTTTGAAACAGCCGAACAGCCTGTTCGGCTGTTTCAAAGGCAACCTAAATCCTAAGGGTTTGCACACGAACATAGGGTGATTTCTCCAAAGTCACAAGGCCCCATGTGTCTAGTCCTAGTAACTATGTACGCTCGGTCGTAAGGACTAGTACCAAACATTTTGAAAATGTTTGAATGAAAATACAAACCTTCTGAATCCATAAAAATAAGGGACACAGCCGCTAAATAAAAAGCTGTTGTAAGTTGAACCCGAGTCCTGGCACTCCTGTTTTTTGATATAACCAATTACTTTTCATCATGTGGATGGGGGCTGACTGCTGGAAAATCTCCATCAGTGCCTGGTGTCATATAAACATGTTGGAGAAGAAGGTAGTATTTCTGGCACTAAAATGTTCCTTCCAGTGGTGAAATTCAAACAGGTGATGATTCACAAGAACAACACTTCAGCTCTTTTCCAAAAAAGAAAGCACTTTTTTGCCACAGCTTGACTAACTAGCAGCAGCATTGCAGTAATAATCTTTGCAGCAAGGCATGTTCCTGCTAGTATTCCTTAATGCTGGAATTGGCAACACCAAAGTGAACAGACTGATCAGACATCTCTATTCACCATGAGTGGGAAATACACCAGGTCCTCATGTAGTGTAGTTCCTATATCCCTGATAGGCTCTGCACATTGGAATAATATACACTATAGATTTGACATTGGACTGAGGTCAGTATGTCTCTATCGAGTACATTAAACTTAAATACTTGTGTGTGCCAGCTAACTCAGAGGTCACTAGAAACTTCTCGAGTGAACAAGAAAGGATTAGTTTCTGACAACCGCATAAACATGACAACTTTGAGTCGGAACAATATCTTCAGAGTCGTGGAAACAATAGATTACAGTTTCACTCAGTCAATTGTGCATGCTTCGTTTCTACAGAGTTGCACAGAAATAGAGAGACAGGCGTTTTAATGAAAGGATTTTTTGAACAGTCTTATTTCTCATGCAAGAGATATGAACAGCTACAATCGTAAGACATAATGTGAAGTATAATACGTACAGCATTAGCAGTACTATAAAATAATACTGCAATACAATAGCATGGTCTGTAGCTATGACATGTATAAAAATACATACATAAATAATACAGGCTAAAATACTCAACTGGTGCTTCTAAAATAATCCTACCCCAGTGCACCTAACCGAAGTGTAGTACGAGGGAAGAAGTAGGTGCTGTTTAGCTATAGTTTAGTTTAGATGTTCCAAGAGTTGCCAAAAGTTTCTCTAGGTTCTAATCAGCTCCATACCTTAGAATGAGAGAGGTTGGTATCTGTTTCCCGGGACTCGATCTCTAAAACCCTGCAAGGGGAGTCAGGAACACTAGAGCTGGATTCTGGCCGACGAGGATGACAGAATCTGGTCAGTGCGTCAGTTGAGGACTTGATTTCCTTCGGGACTTGCTGTGGTGAGCCGCATCGTGCAGGTAGGTAGCCGAACCGCACCGTGCCTTGCCATAGCAAGTGAAGGTATATTTATACCTTGAAGGTGTTTAGGAATGCCAGTATTGACGTACAAGTCGGGTATATGAACGTCATGAATGAACACCTAAGAAATAGATGTTCATGCCTAAATAAGGGCAATGTGAATTGCACCTAGATAAGGTCATAAATCGGGAAATCTATAAACGGTATCTAAATCGACACACAACACTCAACCCAATCTTTGACGCCTATGGCTAACCAATTGCAGATGCCTATACCGTGCACATGGACACCAGATGCAACCAGTTCACCTTCTGAATGTCCGGTGGCCTGACTGGCTAAGGGGAATAGCTTGATGTTGGTTTAGACAGGGTTGATCGCATATTCATAACCTCTCTGATTAGAAGGGATGACCAGAACAGCTGAAACACACATTATACATTCACTTTAAGTTAAAACGCACCATTTAAGCACTGTATTTTGTTTGGAATTGAATACATAATATGTATTGCACTTGCTTTCTCACTGATCCTTCACACTTCTAGGGGAATACTTGAACCTTTTGTCATCTCATTTAAAAGAGAATTTAACTGGTCATGGTAAGAAGCATGGTACCAGAATATGGCACCAAAATATTTTCTGACATAAATATTGTGCTCTAAATATAGTTTACAAAAATATTTCCTCAATAGTTTTTCTAATACAAAAAATCTATACCAAATGAGACTATAATATTTTAAACAATATTTGGGACACTATAAGTCAGTCAGACAATATTTCTACAAAAGATATTCTGATATACTGAAATTACCCTCTGGTACCATGCTAATTGTCCATGGCATTTCAATCTGTCAATGGAATGGTGTCTTTAGATGACAGAAATGCAAGAATTCACTCTCCTCCATCCCCATAAGAGCATCCCGCACATTGCAGCATACCTCATCAAGGGCCAGAGGAAATATGACCACATCACATCCCATTTCACACGATGGAGGTACACTGGCTCTCCTTGCCATTCTGCACCATCTTCAAAACCTGCTGCATCATCTACAAATCTATCAGGATCCGCACCTCCACCTATCTGGCTGAAAAGCATGTCATCTTTTGTGATTCTTGGTAGACTTGAACCTAGGACCTTATCGGGCTGGAAATAAAGAAGCGCAAAAAATAAAAACAAGGCAAAAGGCCTTCTCCATCTATGCACCCTGGCTCACATCCACTAAGATATCACCTGCGTTCCTCTCTCCTGGGGACACTTTAGGGTCCCAGGCAACAAAGTACACACCCCTGTGCAATAGTTTAAGGGTGTGTGCTTTCTGTAAGGAATAGTTTTTGTAGTAGAATATCTTGTTTACAAATGTTTGTAGATAGAGATTAGTATCAGTACAGGAAGGCCCATGTCCCACCCTTGGAACCGAGCGTCGCCCCACTGCTTTAGGAGCATTGTAGTGGAAAAATGAAATGATAACCTGGTTATTATCATTTTATTTTTCACTATGGGCTGGGTTTGGGCGGGGCTGGGGTTACAGGGAAGGAGTGGTTTGCACAAACCCTCTTGGGCCAGCCAAACACTCCTGTGCAGTTTGCATCTTCCCCATCAGTTCTTGCTTTACAAATGTATGCTAAACTACTCTATGGCGAGGCGGTCAATGTATGTGCTATAGCAGTTACCAACCTCACCCCAATCACACAGGGTATAAAAATATATCTTAGATCAATCATTATGTGGTATACCTTAGATCAAACAGTCAGTAACCGACCCTAAGGGGATTACATTCTAGCCCCCTCATCGGTAGCTTGGTCCTGCTACATTGCGCTGGAACACAGCTGGTCGCCGGCGCTTGTGGCGTGTGACCTACCCCAGGAATTGCTACCGTTGACCACCAGAAAGTGGTTTAGCATACATTTGGTCCTGAAAAATTGTTGTGATCAGTACAGAAATTTAAAAGGCAAAAAACATGTCAACCTTGGCATAGTGCTCAGAGCCAATGTGGGTTATTGCATCCATTCCCAGCCACTATGCTTTACAAATGTATGCTAATCTACTCTATGGCGAGGCGGTCATTGTATGTGCCATTGCCGGTACCGTCCCCACTCCAATCACACAGGGTATAAAGTATACCTTAGATCAATCATTATGTGGTATACCTTACATCAAACAGTCAGTAACCGACCCTAAGGGGATTGCATTCTAGCTCCCTCATCGGTAGCTTGGTCCTGCTACATTGCGCCGGAACACAGCAGGTCGCCGGCGCTTGTGGCATGCGACCTACCCCAGGAACTGCTACCGCTGACCATCAGAAAGTGGTTTAGCATACATATAGTCCTGAAGAATTGTGATTTGTACAGACATTTAAAAGGCAAAAAGCATGTCAACCTTGACATAGTGTTCAGAGCCAAAGTGGACTATTGCATCCATTTCCAGCCAGTATGGGCCAGATGTAGGTAAATAGTATTTACCGATTCTAAAATACAAAATGTTACCGATTCGTTACTTTAGAATCAGTAAATGCTATGTAGCAAAAAATTCGGTATGTATCGAATCAGTATTTACCGATTCGGTAATTGCCATTCATTCTCATGGGCCTGGAGGCCGATAGGAATGAATGGCAATTACCGAATTGGTAAATACTGATTCAGTAAAATGGGGGGGACATTCAAGGGTGCCAGGGTGTCACTTTGACACCCTGTTGCACCCCTGAATCGTGCTTGTGTGCAGATGTGGCACACATACATGTATGTCTGCCACATGGCACAATTGAAAATGCACTGATTTGCATTTTCAAAGGTATTCCTTATTTAGTAAATAACGAATCCTAAAATGGGAAAAACACTAATTTGAGTGCTCCCTACATTGCAAATTCGGTAATTTACTGATTCGGTATTTTAAGGAACCAGTAATTTACTGATTCCTTAAAATACGGATTCGGTAAATTACTGAATTTGCAATTTAGGCCACCTACATCCCAAATGCCCAATACCGGTCGGTAACGGCCGAAATTCGGTAATTTCGGCCGTTACTGACCGGTATTGGGCCACCTACATCTTGCCCTATGTTTTTAATATGACAAAGCAATCCAGATATTGAACTCCTCTTGGATTCGTCTTTATTTTTAACTCACTTCACTGCAACCTACTCACTTATCACACTCACAAAGCACCTCACTCTTCACATCAGTAACCAAACCTAAAGATCTCTGGCAAAGAGCCCCCCTGAGGAACCCATTAGGCATTGTAGCACTGGCCCAAAGAGGATCTGCCCAATGATGAAGCATGACTCCCTCTGGGGTGTATGAGGGCTCTTTCTCCCGATGGATCAGATCCCTTAATCTGACTTCTCAAGAGCTACTGACCTGTCTCCCTTTCTTTCCCCCCCCTCCCTTTCCATAGGAGCTGCAAACCATTGTATGCACTTGTCTCTTTGGGGACTGGCCCTTCCTTCGCCCTCTGTCCCTTCTTTGTTGATTTAGCTATTTAAATGCCACATATATGCATGCTTCATAATTCTGAATTCAAGCAAAATGAATAAACTGTAGACATTGAGAAAGTTGCATTTACAGCCATACTTCTCCAATGTATATATGCACAAGTTTTGTGACTGACCTGCGCCAACCCTAAGGGCAGATTTATCATTATTTCCCAAAACGTTGCTGGACTATGTGAAAGATAAAAGGCAGGAACATGATACAGGCCACTTCTGTCTTTTCTTTGTTCTAGTCAAATCGATGAAAGGATCTCAAATCTAAACAGCCTGATTAGACGGGCCCAGGAAACTGTAGATCGCTCGCAGCAAGGATGCGATTGCTCACCAATAGTGGAGAAACTTTGTTCGCTTCCAGGCATAATGGAAAAGCTTGTAGCAGACTTAAAAGAAATAGAAAAAGCTACACCTATCTCTGGGAATGGCAGCGATACAGATTCAGGTAATCCAAGCGAAGCTCGTCAATCCAAAACAGTTTTCAATTCAAGGCTAAGAGAGGAAGAAGCTGTCAACTCCCCACGACCTGAAGAGAAAACGGTGCAAGGTGGCGGTACGAGAGGAAAGCAATCTCACCAGGTCACCAGTACAGTTAGTTCCACCCCTCTTTCCCCAATTGAACAAGAAGAGGGAAACCCTGCGGGAAAAGTCAAAAGACAGAAGAAGCGTAAAGGACGCAATAAAATGAGAAGGGGCAAACAAGTCCTAAACCTCTACCCGATGTTCAACAGCCTTAGACGTCCTGGTGTCTCCGGAGACGATGAGCGAGGAAATCCCTCTGACCCAGGAATAACAACGGAAGCACAACCAATTAACCAGGATTGTGACAAAAGGAAGAGCCTCATTTCCAGCTCACCAACAGCAAATAAACCACCAACGGTCCCTCTGGACAATGCTTGCTTATTGAAGCAAAAGAACAAAAAAACACTACCAACTCGGCTCCCCCTAACACACACATCAAGCAGAATGAAACAGATGTGAATCATACTCCGAGCCTTGCGACAAGGTTGCCTGGAGGCCCCATTTTAAAGCAGGAAGATATAGTAAATCCTGTCAACTACCAACAGGGCGCACTCCCAGCAAGTGATATCTGGAACCTTGGTCATGTAAACAATGAAAGGCCTGATACTGTGCGCAACGAGATCCCTTTTACGGGTCCTTTGATAAAAATTGCGCAATTGTCAATCATGGACAAAACAGAGGCAATGCCCAGGCCGAATAGCACAGTTCAGAGTGAGGAAAACCTCTCTACCCTTTTCTATCCAGAGTACAAGTCTAAAGGCAGCTATGATATCCTAAATCAGGGTAACATCTTAAAGCTGATACAAGCGTCAGGTTTGTCAGAAGCAATTACCACCCAAGACATAATATCTGTAGAATTCATTGCACCATGTCAAGGCCAATTAAACAAATCCACAAAGGTCACCTGGAGAACCGCAGGCAGAGGCAATGAACAAAATTCTAGGGTCAATCGACACCTTCAAGCAATGGGGAATACTGATACAACCGGGCAGGGAAGAGGGCTATCCATACGTTCTACAGGGAAGCTGTGGTGTTGAACATAGAAGTGTAGGGAGGGGTACAGTTTACTCCGTCCTCAGGGGTGCATGCAACAAAACTCCCACTTCTGTCCACCCAATGAGGAAAGCAAAAGAAGACGGGATCACATTAAATAGGAATCAGGACGAGGTGGGTTCATGGTCATGGCTGGCCGGCGCCCTGAATACAACCCGCCTTTTACGTTGACATCCCAGCAGGGTGGACTGCCACAAAAAGATTCCTCAAAAAATCTGTTTATGGAATATAAATGGCCTTACGAGCAAACTCGAGGACAACGCTACCATTTCCTACTTTCGGGGTTCCGACATACTCTTACTACAAGAGGCATGGCTTACGGCACCGCAGCACCTAGAAGGCTTTAAAACCCACCATATTCCAGCGCATAAACTGAATCGTCCAGGAAGAGGGAGTGGCGGTCTTGCAGTTTATATATCAACAAAAAATGCAGTCACCTCCTGGGACCTGCCAGGCTCATCAAATCGCCTCCAATGTGTGGGAATCTCTCTTACTTTGAGCAATGGCCAAAATTGGAGGTTAATCTTCATGAATGCCTACGTCCGCCCAAACACAGCATCCAGGAAATCCTTTGTAGACGAAGCAACAGCGTCAGTAGTAAGAGTGCAAACAGGTTTTCTAAACTCAGAAATCCTACTCACTGGTGACTTTAACATGTGGTTAATGTCAGTCCTTCAAAAAAATGATGTCACCAAATCACATGATAGCATCTGGGTGATACCACCGCAAGCCCAGCCTGGTTGGCACAAGGACGATCCACATGGAAGTTCTCTACAAGGTAACCTTGAAAATCTGGGCCTAAGAGCCTTAAATGGGCGTTCTCCTGCTGACAAGCCACCTCGATTCTCCTATCTATCGAAAAAAGGCACTTCATTAATTGACTATACCTTCGTCAGCATTTCATTGCTCCATCAAGTAGCAGGATACTGTCTTGGAAACAGAACAGAAAGTGATCACTGCCCGCAAGAAATTATTTTGAGGACTTGCCTTAAACAAGACAAAAAGGTAAGGGACTTGCCATCTGAGAGCCTTACAATCAACCTCAAACGCATCAAATGCTCCTTTAAGAATCTTCACCACATATCAGCAGAGGTTAAACAAATAATTGAGCGCCAAACGTGCCCGGACAACATATGTGCCAATTGGTCAACATTTGCTACCGAACTTATTGACAGATTCGCGAAACCAACAAAATACACAAGTCAAACTGATCAAAAGTATACGCTGCGCTCGAATTCTGAGATACTATCTGCAACAAGATCGATGAATCGCTTATGGCGGGCTTTAAAAACTGATCCAAATGGATCCCATTAAAATAATAAAACTGAGAGAGGCCCGCAATCACCTCAAGAAAGCAAAACGTGAACTACGCACAAGCCAATGGAACCTGTTTTGGGTCAAACTGCAGCATGACATTAAAACAAACAACTCTGCCAGGTTTTGGTGCACAATCAATAGTGCATCTGGGCGCACATCCAAAGTTGCTTCTTCGAGCATACTTGAAATAGAGTGGGTTGAATTTCTCTATTCCCACTTTAATGACCAGGAACTGCTCATTAACCATCCAAATCCCCCTCCCAAGGACAAATTAACACAAACAGAGATTGTCCGGGAACCTCTCCTGAACACTTCAAACTCCCTAAAGAAGCTAGGTCACAAAATGACACCAACAAAAGAACGTCACTCGACCCAAAGCTGCGTCAATTTTGCGACAGCCCAGAAGGTCGAAATTGAAAAAATTATAAAAAAGGGACGCAAGGATGGCGCACCTGGTCCAGGTGGAATTCCTCAAGCTCTGTTCAAGGAAGGTGCAAATTTTTGGGCTGCGAAACTAAGCCCCCTTTTTAACTCATGTCTGCAAAACAACACCATACCGCCCTCCTGGCGTGGATCCATCCTTGCACCAATCTTCAAAGGCGGGGACAAAAAATCCCCAAGGAATTACCGTCTCATCGCACTCATTGACAACGGAGCAAAGTATTTTGTGGGAGTGCTGCTCAACTCACTTAGGGCATGGGCTGATGAAAACTCTATAATTCCTCCAAATCAAACAGGTTTCACAATAAACACCGGTACCTCAGTCAATCTCATGACCCTTTCATGCTTGATTGACCAAGCGAAATTCTGCTCTTGTTCACTTTATATGGGGTTTGTTGACTACCAAGCGGCTTTTGACAATGTCAACAGAAGTAAACTCTGGCAGAAGTTGTCCAGACTTAACATTCCAGAGGCCCTCCTAAGAGTCATACAACTCCTACACCAGGACACATGGGTCAGAATTAAGTTCAGGGATGGCTAAAGACTGTCTCGCCCGATTCCGACGGAAAAAGGTCTCAAACAGGGATGTGTCTTGGCCTCGACACTCTTTAACCTATTGTTAGCTGACCTCCCTGAAGCTCTTAATAAGGTCAACTCCCACGCTCCCAAACTATATGGCTTGCTGCTGACAAATCTATTATATGCTGATGAAGTGGTACTGTTAAGTGAAACAAAGATCGGAATACAAAGACTTCTGGACGCTACTTCCGATTATTCAAACGACAATGAGCTACGCATCGACAACAGGAAGACGAAAATTTTAGCAGTGCACTCAAGGAAAGTTAAGAAACTGTCTTGGGCTTTGAACAATGAAAGCATCGTCGAATCAAATTGCCAAAGGTACCTTGGAGTCACTTTTAACAACAATGGAAAATACAAATCCCACCTAGAAGAACAAAAAAGGAAGGGCATGGCACTCGCTTTTGCAATCGGACTAATTCAAAAGAAACTACAAGCCCTACTCTTGCACCCACACTACAGGTGGCTCAGGCAAAAAGCATTCCTACCTTAACTTACGGCTGCGAAGCTTCAAAAGGATTGGACAGTGACCATCTGGATAAAATAATTACTAAGATCTCCAGGTCAGTGTTCAAATTACCAAACCATACATCACCGGCACAAATTAGGTTGGAACTTGGCATCTGCAAACAACGATTGGCCAGAGCCATGTCTTTCCTCGTGTGCTGTCACAAATTGAGGTTATCAAAGGAGGGAAGTTTAGGATACCATTTGTGGGCCAGCATTGATAACAACTCATGGCGAGCAGGACATGAATACTGGTCAAAAGGCTTAAAAACCCTGTGCCTAAATGACCTCTGGAACTTGCACGCTCGTCAGATGGAATTTAAAAGGCTAGAGAAAATCAGCACCAAACAATTATCAATAGTGAAAGACAAAGCCAGCCTTGCAAAAAGAAGTCATGGGTGGATGACCCTCCAATCCTATTCCACAGCCGTACCTTACTATATCGTTCAGTGCTCGCATGAAACTAAGTTTTTTAATAACTGAGACTGGGAGTTATGAACCTGTTGACTCATTGGCCAAAATGGAAAAGAGAACATGGAAAAGTTCAATGCCGACTTTGTGGGACCCACAAAGAAGATATCATACACATCATATGCCTGTGCCCACTACTATTGACAGAGAGACGGGCCCTACTCAAGCATCATTGGAATAGAAACATGATTAGGAGCTGCAGAGCAGCAGTTTTGGCCTGTTTCGACCCTAGGAACACTAAATTAAATTGTGCCCTAGTAAGATTCATGGAGCGCGCTGTAAAAAAACTTTTTGAGCTGCCCAGAGTTTGCGACCCCCCATTGGAATAATGCTGCCAAGTTTTACTTGCTGTTTTGCTGGCTTTTTATGAATATGACTTTTTAAATGGAAGTTTCATTTGTTATCATCTACATATACTGACTTTTAATGAATTTAATATTCTAAATGCAATCTTGAAACCTTTTAAATGTTTTGTACTTGCAATGGTTTATTTTTAAATCACTCAATAAAGATTATATGTGCTATCCTTTTTTGTTCTAGCACACACTGTGCTGCCTTGCGCCAACAAGGGCACCCTGGAGTAAGAGTGCCTGCATTACAGGTAGGATTGTTCCTGCACAAAAACAATCCTCATAAGCATTTTCCTCTTTCGAAGTGTGCTGCAGAATGCAGCACATTTAGAAAGAGGAAACATCGTGGAGAAATGAAGATATTTCTCCATGATGCAGTCCCAGCTTTACCAGTGGTGGTAGATGTGGGAATGTGCCAAAATCCAAGGGTGGATGCATCGGAACACCCACGCTCCACCCATGGAACGCCTCCCTAAGGTAGAGTAACACAAGGCAGGGTTTTGTGCTTTCTTGCATTACTCCAGATTTATTAAGCCACTCGTCTTGATAAATCCCACTTAGGTTTGCATCGCCCTTGCGCCCTCTTTCATGGTGCAAGGGTGATGCAAGACCATGATAAATTTCCCCTAAAATTGTGGGGCTAGTTTACAGTGTTTCACAGAAACCAGGCAAAGTCTTGTAGCAGAGATGCTACAGCTCTCTAATCTTGTTTACTTTTTATAAATTGATATTTGTTTTTTTATTTTAACTTCACTTATATCAACAGGGTGCGTAAATAGTCAAAAATTATTTACCAAAACTAGTTTTCATAACTTCCTTAAAGTAAGGTTTAATAAACAAAATGTATAAAATAATTGTCTAAAAATGCAGACTATCACTGCCGTACACCTAATTTCATTATCAGAATCGCGTGTGGAATTTCTTCGCTGAAAACTATTGGGACAGCATAGAGGTATGCAAACATTCTGTTGGGACAGGAATCTTCCCAGCATGATTAATGGAAGTGTTCCCATGTGCTGAGTGCTTGACAGGTGAATCTGTTATCCTGACTTTTTTATGTTTTGCCCTAGAATCATGCTAATCTAGTGTATTTGCAGAGGCCTAGGCATGTCTCTTACTATGAGTATTTGGCAGTGTACCGTGCTTTGGAATTAATAATTAGATCAAAGTTTTTTATATGGTTGCTGGCCCATTTGTGTAAAGTACAGCTTCATGCGCTTACCTAGTGTTTAGCACCAACATGCTGCGTGCATGTTAAGTACGATGAGATTTGTAGCCTGCATGGCTCATATATGGTGTGTGTGAGTGAGACAGAGTAATGGAAGCCCGCGGGATCCATTTTGGATATCCATGGCCCGTTCTTGCAGAAGATATACATGAGGACTTTGTTTCCAGAGCGTGGAAGTGTATTGTTCACATTCCTATAGCTAGAGGGAGGAAACTTAGACACTGAAGTGAATGGAGGGGAAACGGGGCCCCTTCAGATAGTCTATGATTCCTTTTGTTAGTAAGTAGCTGTTGATCAGTCTTCAGTCAACAGCAGACTTTGTTTTGAAAGCTGATGACAGCAAGGTGCAGAAACCTCACTCCTCTTTGTACGTCACGTCTATTGTGGGTGCTCTAGGATGGAGATGACCCTGCTCTGTGGAGTATCACTCTACATAAAAGCTGTGTCTGGTCAACAGCCTAGAATGGACACTTAAATGGATCGCTTCAAACTAGTTCTACAGCTTCCGACAGTGGGTCCACATCTCCTGTCTGCCAGTTGTGTATAAAAGTGGAATTGCTAAGATTTGATTTGATTTGTGAATTTATAAAGCATACGATTTCCCATGACCGTCTTGGCGCCGAGTAGATGTAAAGCAGGCCTGGTTGGACTGTAGTTGCATATTGTGACCAGCCCTTAGTGGGCTGCAGCTGTCAAAGCTGTGCTCAGCTCATGCAGTGTTGCAACAGCAGAAAAGATGTGAAAGGCCTGTGCAGGGTAACACCTGCAACAGGTGTAATCGGCTAGATTATAGAAGCATCGGCTGAATTAATAATCAGCCCACAGGGGGGCTTCATCTGGCAAGTGTCACCAGGGCACATTTGGATCTTCCTTGTGGACCCTCTGGCCCAGCCGTTAGCTCATTGCCAGACTTAGATGCCGAGGATACTTACCAATGGTCCAGAAAGAACTGCACTGCATCCGGATTGCCACTTCCGTATCCCGTGAAGAAGAAGCCTCAGAGCGGACACATTGCCAAACTCAGCTCAGCCCCGAGGTGCACCACAAATCAGTGCACAGGTGTGTCCTGTAGTACTGGGCAAGATGAGACAGACCTGGAGGACTGATTCCACCTGTGAGCAGATACTGCATGGACTCTGTACTTTTTATGTTCCTACACGTGCCTTGCGCTCCGCAGACTTGCATCTGGCCTGCACCCCCAGGGTGCGCAGGAGCAGAGCGGGAGGCCTCTCCTTCAGGTCTTTGGCCCCTGCCCTATGGAATTTTATCCCACTTTAGGCGCGCAGCACACAAGATCATTGGCCTTTTCGGAAACAGATTAAAACCTGGCTGTTCGCCTCCATTTAGTGAGGCTGTCACACTTGTCTACTCTTAAAAGTGACTATATACTGCTGTCCCTTTTGCTGTGTCTTGTCCCCCTGGTCCTGTCTGTGAGCGCTGGGGCGCCCTGTTGCCGGGGCAGCCATGCGCTATACAAGCTAGTTTAACATAACATAACATTAACATAAGAGACTAAGTAGACTGATCCGACGGACTGTTGTTGGGGGTGATTTAAACTGCACTTGTACCAGATTCAAGGTACTCATTATGTCCCCTAAAGTTAGAGGTGAACATGCATATTCGGAAAGAGAGCCTGCTGATAGTGGGGATAGTACGGAAGCAAAGTGGGCACTCAGAGATGCTAAGTTATTTCAGCTGCTGGTAGTGTGTAGTATTGAGTACTTTCTGTAATTAAGTTCTTTCTTTTCTAAAAAAAAAAGACTGGCTGGATATTCACTTTTTGGAATTTTTTATTGTTGAACTCTGAGCTCGAGTACCTCACTCACAGTGTCTCCCTGAGAAGCCTGTGACTGTTCACCCCCAATATCCTAAAGTTAAGTGCAGAAAGGGTTGTACTTTTCCCAGATCGCAGAGACATATTAGGACAGGCCCCGGTACTCCAGAAGCAAACAACCTCAACCCCCACGGTTGAGGACCAGCTGCCCTTGCTTGCCTCCTCATCCCACGCCTCAAATGAGGTCTGACGTGTGCAGTGTCATGGCCCTACCCTTTAAACAACTGAGGGGCAGATTTATGACGGACTTGCGCCACGTTTACACTGCCGATGCGTGACGCAACGGTGCGGAAACGTGGTGCATCCCTGCGACCTATTTACAACGTGACGCATCTAGGCAGATGCGTCACGTTGTAAAGCCCTGCGCCACATGAAACCTGCGTCAGGCAAAAAAAAAAAAACAAGATCTATTGCCCTACAGTTATCCCCTGTATAATTTTATGCACACTATTTCTATTC
This sequence comes from Lissotriton vulgaris, assembly GCF_964263255.1. NCBI lineage: Eukaryota > Metazoa > Chordata > Amphibia > Caudata > Salamandridae > Lissotriton > Lissotriton vulgaris. The sequence goes on along the minus strand of NC_141699.1, from coordinate 225,464,635 downwards.
TCTGTTAAGTGGTTAAGTGACAAGAGATTAAACATTACCTTTCCAGTTGTGTAATGTATGATTCACAAACTTACACGTTAGTGCATCTGCTTGTGCTACATTCCATAAAATTACTTTTCAAAAGATGTGAGAATAGTTTTTATAGTACTTTGCCAGGCACTAGTATGTGAGTGCTATAATGCAGAAGCGCTTACACTGATCCTGGAGCTCAGTGGTTAAACATTACCTTTATGGTTATGATGAAAGGCACGCATAGGTTTTTATCACTGTGCCTGAGGCTGACACTAAAAGCAGACGGGTAGCTTTCTGTGTAACTGAGTTGGGTCCAACCAGAGCCATCTGGGAAATGATCAAATATGGATTAAAGCATATTGTAGTATTGTTCTTGTTCCTTATTTAAGATGCTTTAATTTACCTATTTTAAAACCCCTAACATTTTTGCATTTTCTGCATTCTGATATTTGTACTTTGCTGTCTCCCGTCTAAGGTCTCGCCTGCTTTTGTTTAAATGCCTAACCCTTCCCTCAGCTGCACATCACACTGTTAACAAGGGTGAGTCTCACCACAGCCAGGCCTGCAGGAGTGTGTATCAACACATCATTATTATTAAAAGAGAGTCGATTTATTACATCTGGTACATGTGAACTGTGCATGTGAACTGCGCCTCTGCACAAGAGATCGTTACCTTTAAAAGTGAAGCCAAGGGGAACATTCCTCTCTCACCAGGACCCAGATTTGTGGCATTGTATTGACACAACTATGTACAGGCCAGTTTGCCAAGAGATTCCTGCTTTTACTACAGGATCAATTCGTTACTCTCAGGGGTAGGGGCTACAATCATAAAATCTTTGAATATGTATGTAGCTTCTGATGAAACTAGCAATTTTTATATCTAACAAGATTTTTTTTAACTAAAAATAATGTTTTCGTAAGGATATATTAAATTTTACTTAAAATCCAACCTGCCCTTGGCCGATATACTTCAAACAGGTGTTTGAGGCCGTCTTAGTCTTCCCTGAACTGAGTGAATACAGGTAATCCATTACTGACGAGTCTCTGTGAAACCTCACACCCTTTGTCGTCATTGGATGGCCTCCATTCCATCATTGCGACCCATACCACAGGTCTGCCTCACAATATGGCACCTCCTTCAGAAGTAAAGTATTGACATCTCCATCTTAAAATCACAGGGAGTCCCACTTGAGGCTTTATTGATGTGTAGGCAACCTGCACTACGTTTCGGTCTGGTCACTTTGCCAAAAAGGTAATCTAAAGTTGTTTAAAGGCAGATTATCCATAGTGTCTTTGTAGACTAGGAAAGCGGACAGACCAAATTCAACTTGTTGTACCATTAAGGCTTTAACCTATTTAGAGACCTGCTGGACCCCAATAAATATTTAACCAATCTTGAATACTGTTCTCTTTCATTGGAAGGGTTCTTGATCAACGGAAACTGAGTAGAAGTTGGACCAGTCAGTTCCCAATTTCTGTTAGCCCCGGTGAGGTAATCTGTCTGATGCCTTTCTTGCCGTTCTTAGAGCCAAGTGCCTAGAAGCCCCAAAAGATTATTTTGGTATATGATTTCAATATATCCCTGTTAGAAGTCTCAGTGTGAAAATTGTCTTCTGCAGGCAATGGACTTTCTCATGGTGGAGATTGCATGGGGTGGTCGTTCTTGTGACCTTCCACCAAAACGTATGTGCCTGTGATCAGTGGCTCTTCGTTTTGGTTATGATGTGCTTGTCAGCACCTAGCTGCCTCTGTATGAGTCATCTACATTCTCTAAATATATCTCTGTGTCAGAGTATTTCCTGCCCCAGTACGTGCCTCTTTCTGTACCAGTGCTTTCCCATTGTAGTGTGATGTAAGTCTCTTCCCTATGGCAGATCTTACTAAGAGAAAGCTATTGGGCCAGGGACTTTCAGCTCCCTCTCACTAATCCATCCATGTACCTGCAGAAACCAGATTTGGAAAAGGGATTTGAGGGAAGGAAAGCTATGAAAGGGCCATTTTCAGAGTTCTTTATTTTCTTAAGAATTCATGATCCGTTGGAGAATGGGGCTCTCGGGGTTTGAAGGAAACCCAAACCCCAAGTGTATTAGGGACAGGCCCTGTCAATCTACGGCCCTAGGGCAACGTGACCTGGGCTGCTAGAACACAAGGCCCGACCCACCGTGAAAGGGTTGTCTTCCTAGTAAAGTGCGTATTGTTAAGTCCTGACCTGGGCTGTGCAACCAGGTGGGAGTACATTAGGGTGTAGTGGAGTATTCATGAAGCAAAACTCTGACAACTTTACAACAGGGTTTTGGGGATAACAGAACGGCACACACTGCCTATCTTGACCGCTATCTGTCTATCTCACGGACACGTACACCTTATTTGGAGTTATGGTGTGTCTGAATTTCTGCAGGACAGATTTTCAAATGGCTGTATTCTGGCCTGCAGCGAGAAAGGAGATTAATTTGGGCAGTGATTGTGAATTTAAAAGATAGTCATTGTTAAGATGAACAGATGGTACTGTAGCAACTGAGTCAGAGATGGGCCAGAGAAGACATCTTGTTAGGGTAAGATCTGGATGGGGTCTGGGGTTCATATGAACCTCCCTGCTTAGGGTGTGTTAAATAGGGTTGGTGTAGGTTTCCATTCATGGCACATGCATGAATATTGTAGTATAATGTTTTGAAACAGTGCACATTCCATTGTTATTAATGGCAGGTGTTTGAAAACCTAGTGATGGGCGTTCCATGGGAAGTTTGTCTTGTGACGCTTGTCCTCATGTAGAGATTACAGTTGGTCACAATTGTAAGCTGTAATGTGGGTGAGCCATTGAATGCTCAAGTCAGATGGCTAGTGCTGGCTGAGCTCGAAGTACTCTTGGAACCTCGTGCCCAAAAGGAGCGGAGCTTTTAAGAAAAGGGATGTGACCTAATTATTACCACTGCCGACCATGTAACAAGGTGAACTAGGTTTGAATCTTGTCCTCGGCTCAGCATCCTGTATATCACAGCATCGCCCTTTGCTGATAAAAATTTGAATGTTCTTATTTCCTTGGTTAAGCTTTGTGCTGTGATCAACTACCAAAAATAAAATGTGTATTGCTCCAGTCACCCACGTTCTAATCTTATCCTCCCTGAATCAAGAACTAAGCATTAACCTTTAATGTCAGAAGTGAGATTGACAAGAAAGACAACCATTGATTACCAATTGGCTGACCAAAACCCACTGTAAGTTATGGTACTGTTCGTAATGGATATTTTGGCTAAGTTACTGGACAAAAAAGGGCTGCTTAAAAATAATGATAGGAGAAGGCAAACCGGGGGAGAAGATCAATTCAATTAACAAAGTGCGTCTTTTTGTTCATTCAATTGATAAAAAGGCAAATTTTTCTGTCCATTCAGTTGATAAGAAAACACCTCAACAAAATAATAATTGTTGTTTTCTGTCTGAGCCTTATGTAATGTAAACCAACAATGATAAATATATGGATCAGTAATTAATTGATGATATGTCAATAAGGTACAGTTTTTTAGAGGTTAGATTGAATGGTATTGGATAAATATGGTTGGATACATTTATGTATGGGTATGGTTTTTCGTTGTTTGTGATTTGATCAAGGAGCCCAATATAAACGTATATGAATATGTTTATTCCTAATTGGATACACTAATGATGTGTTTAACCCCTATGCTGCGACGCCGATTCCCCCGCTGTGCTGGGGAAAGGGGGGCGCGCACAGAGCCCCCATGCTCATGATGAGCTCAGCTCGTCATGAGCCACGGTTCTCGTGTGCTCATGACAAGCTGAGCTCGTCATGACCACGCCCGTTCCTTAGAATGCCCAGCACAGCAGGGGAATTAGCCCCGCGTGTGAGCGTTCTAACGGTCATAATGAGCACACGAGAACCGTGGCTCATGACGAGCTGAGCTCGTCATGAGCATGGGAGGGGTTAAACTTTGTATGACAAATTATATAAATAAGAGTGTAAGAAAATATCTCTTTGAATATGTCTGATTCATGAAATAGATACAATTTAGAAAACTGAGTTATATTTATAAAAAATAAGTGTATATGAGAATAAATGCTTGTTTAGTTTATTTTGGCTAAGCTGTCTGTAGGCAAGATCTAAATTGTCAGGTTTTCATCTATTCTCAATTATCCTATGGTATTGGTTTTTAGGTAAAGAAATACGAACCAAGTGCTATATCTGTGACCTGATTTGCTTCACTCTTGCACCACGCAACATGGTGCAACAGTGACACAAACCTTAAGTAATACTTTCAAAGCAACGCAAAGTCGCATGGCTTTGAATGGCTCCAAAAATATGGACTAATGCAACGCAGTGCAAATCTCTGTGTTGCGTTACTCTGAAAAGGACATTGCATGGGTGTTCCCAATGAACTCCAATGTTTTTTGATGCAGTCCCAGATTTACAGGTGCCTCTTCCTGCACAAAAACAATCCTGCCTACAACATAGGCACCCTTGCACCATGGTGCAAGTGTGGCTGCATTGGGACTAGACTATCAAAACAGCACCAGTGCAAGAGAAAAGGACAGGAATGAGTTATATTGGATACATATGCACATTTCTGCCCTTTCCCTATGACACAGGGCAATGGAGCAAGGTGGCTTTCTGCACTGCCCTGCATCCAAAACTCATAAATGTGTCCCAAAGTGCATATACTACAAAGCAAGTTATTTGAAGACTCTCATCTGCATCAAAGCCACGTACGGTGGAGAATGTGGGATATAATAGCAATAGAGAATAAGCCCCGGTGACTAGAAGGATAAGTAAGTATATGAACTCCATACACTAATTGTTTATTTTCATAGCATATGTTGAAAACTTAAGGACCTAGTGAAGCTCTTGCTATTCAGAAACATCACATAAATGAACATTAAGAGCATTGCAATAGCAAATACCTAAGAATGGGTATTTATGGTTTGATTTTAATATTGTTTGAATATATAACTTCGTGAACTGGAGGTTTCTTTCAGACCTTTTGTATAATTTTTTGTTGTGAATTTTCTTTTGAATATGAACCAGTGGTCATAATCCCTCACCCTTCTGCTGCCTTTGACATTATGCATCACAACATTTCTTTGATCAGATACAGATTGTAGCCAAAGTCTCAGATCATACAATTAAATAGCTCCAATCCTTTCTCTTAAAGTGCTTACAGACAGTACGACATGGAGAGTTCAACTCTTCCACCAGTCTGTCAACTGCAAATTCCCATAAAGTTCTCTTTGTGCACACATTTTACAAAATTGATGTCAAACATAATGGACCTACTATTGTCTAACTACCTATATGTTAGCTATTACAGAGGAGCCATACAAATATATCTATGCGTCACTGGCCTACGGGTCCAATTGTAACCTATTTAGAAGAGCCCCTTGGCAATCAAGGTCCGAGTTGGGGCTAACCAGTCTTAAAGTGAGCAGATCCAAAATTAAAATCTATGTCCTACATTTGGTTAGTCTCCTCAGTTTGTTTGAACAATCTGTGACCAGCCAGTCTCCAGTGCTGTGACCGTGCCTGTCTAAACAATGGTATGAAATCTAGAAATTATTCAGCTCTTGCATCTAAGAGCTGACCATAGCAACAACACAAGAGCAGAGGTAAAGATACATTCAGGTTAATAACCGGCAGATGCAAACACACTATGACGAATAATGATACAACGGTGCAAAGCTACAAGGGAAGGCGTTGTAGAGAAGATCGTTTTTCAAACATCATATATAATGTTGGAAGAACATCCAACTGGTGGGAGTAAATCCTATTTTCAAGTCTACCAAGGACACAGATTTAAATCAAGAGTTGGCACCTTGGGGTTTGGACTGGGCTGCACTAGGGGAACATCTGGGATGTCCTGTTAGGAGACCAGGATGGACATAGAGAATCAAAAAAAGTGATAAGGAGAAAAAGGTCATGGAAAGATTAAACCAACACAAAGAAAACAGTAGCACAGATAGAATGGAAATGGTAGCCACCAAGGTGTGGTGGGTTAAGATTAAATATGTGATGAAATTGAGAGTTTGCAGAGTATGTGGATGGAGGAAATTGAATTGACTTTAAGGGAACAACAGCTTTGGTAGGTAGGGCTGCAAGTAAAAAGTAACAGGAGCAAGACTCTGCAAGTAAGCAAGCAATAAATACTACATGATAGGTTTGCTTGAAGCGCGGATGCCAGACCACTAACCACACTCCACTTACTTTTCCCCATACACCTCTGTCACTCCTAATGCCTACCTCATCTGTCCTTATAGCCTTCACCCCACAACTTACCCCTCTCCTATGTAACCCAGTTTCCTGCCGATAAAAGCGGCGATAATGTATCGCCTGTCCTTGATAATATGCCCCTTAGTTTGTTGTGCGTGCAAATCCTGCATTGCCGATCCTTGGTGAGTTGCAGCTACTACTGCTATAACAAGGCCAATGGAGGTACCAATGGGTGAGGCGGGCTGGCCTCGATGGCAGGCCGGCTTTAGTGCTGGTGGTGTCTTGTGAAACAATGTTTGTTGGTGCCCCCAATGATAACCTACGCCTCGGACTCCATCACTGCCACCCTTTAACAGCCCCCCTCAAGTCTCCATAACCACACTCTTTCTCAGATGCATTTAATTTGATTTGCAGCACCACTCCTATCAGTGTACGGTGTCAGATCACTCTACATCACACACACAGACTACACAGTCATTTATTTGTGTGTAAATCACTGTATAGGAAATGTTACATAAGACAAAGGACTACAAGGTGTAGAAGCCACATGACAACCATACTAGTAGGCAGTAAAGTTTAATAGCTCATTGTTCTTTGTTAGGATTTTAACTTATAAACTGCCAGTAACAAAAGGATCTCTCTGACAAAAGCAGTAACCTACTAACCTAGTTAACATTATGTGCACTTTGTGATCTGTTTGGTACATGTTCTTTGCAGCAGGCACATTAACCCTCTGTGATACTTTTCCCGGAGTCATCCCTTCCACTAGACAAAACTTCGATCTCTCTCTAGGAAGAACATTAATCACCAAAGTTATCGTGACATTTTTATTGTTGCTGAAAATTGCTGGAGGCCAGGAAGGAGGCAGCAAGTTTTTTTTAAACCCTAATATACTTGCAAACATTACGCACCCACCCGAAATAGGTACCCAGATCAGTCCCACTATTCGCACCGCCCTAACCTGCTCAAGGTTCATGTGACCTCAGTTGCACCAAAGTCAACAAGAACGTCAACACAGCTTTAAAGTTAATGGACTACCTTGATCTTTAAGATATATTGAGACGGAAATGTATATACAATGTCTGAGCTAAAGATGGTTGTATATCATCAAGATACCTTTGAAATGAGGATGTCAATTTGATGTCCAAAAACTGAGTTGTCAGTCTGCCTTCTTTGGAACAATGGAGTATGTTAATTTTAACATGGCTGCAATAGACAACCTTCAAGAACTGTTTGGATATGGTTGTTAAGGAAAATGGATCTAACCAATATGCTTCTACACCTAGAGTCCTAAGCCACATCTTTACATGGTGAAATCATGGAAATTTTGTGGTGTTATCTAACTTCACTAGTTCTTCGAGCCCCTCTCATTGGGGCAGATAACTCTTCCACCATCCATATCCTTACCCAATAGAGTAAAGGCCTTAGTTCTGCCAGGTGTTCTATTCTTTTCAGATCTAGATTGAAAAACAAAACAATAAGGGCCAGATGTAGGTGGCCAAATACTGAGCGGTAACACAGAAATTCACAGAATTTCTGCATTACCGCTGAGTGCAATGTAGGTGAGTTTAAACATACTTGCGAAATATGGAATCGCAAAATAGCAATTCCTTATTTTGCTCTTGCATTTAAGGAATCGGAAATACCGATTCCTTAAGTGCAATGTACGTAGCACTAAAAAAGTGCACTTCAGCCTTAAGGAATCGCTAATTACCACCAATTTCAAGTCGGTGGTAAGTAGCGATTTCCTTTAAAAAAGCACTTTTTTGCTTTTTTAAATGTGCCATGCGGCACACATCCATGCCCTTAGGGCATGTATGTGCACCACATGTACATTTCAGGGGTGCAACAGGGTGTCCTTTGGACACCCTGGCACCCTTGAAATAGCTCCCGCTATTAGCGATTCTGTAATACAGAATCACTAATAGTGGATATCTTCCTATTCATTCCTATGGGCCTCCTAGCTTATAGGGATGAATGTCCAGGTATTCCTTAATAACGAATCTCAATTACCGATTCGTTATTAAGGAATATTAAGGAATCGCTAATATTTTAGCGATTCCTACCTACATTCAATTTAGCGAGTCCTAGCGATTCGGTAAAAATCGCTATTAAGGACTCACTAAATTGAAGTTGTGTCCTCAGAAGATGTAGTAATGACTACATTAATATTCTTCCCCAAAATCAGAGAGGTTGTCTTTTCTGTGTGTACCCCATATTTCAGCTCCTATACAGAGCGGCTGCTTATGTTTTCAGTTTGTAGACTTCTAGGGCAGGGGAGGTAGCTCTAGAAGTTGTGTTCTGATGCTTTTCAAAGATAGTTGCAGTCCTATGCTGAAGAATGGCTCTGCACTTCTGACTATGAGAAGTTCATGACAGATTGCTATTCCAGCATCGTTCCAGTCTGTTTTGTCCTAAATATATGCTCCCTTTTAAAATATTTGTGTGGTTTGATCACCATGTATTTGGTTTTGAATGCATTAAATTCTAATCCCTTCTTGTCACAGTAAGCTTTGAATGTATTCAAAATAGACTGCAGCCCCAGAGGAGTTCTTGACAACCGTCACCTACATGTAGGAAAGCCAGGATTAAAGACTCTTTTAGTTCTGGGGAACTGTTAACAAACTCTGATAGTGCCTCTGCAACATCGTTTATATACAAAGAGAACAGAGATTGTTTGCACCTTCGCTCAGTCAAGTTTTCTTTGTTCAGACTTAGACTCACAGACAGCCCTTTGGGTTTAGACTTAACTTTAGTAGTGGCCACCAGAAGGTCCAGTTGCAACTAGTCTGGTGGGCCTTGCAGCAAAAAGACCTCTTATAGCTTATTGTGTCCCTGTAGCCAAATAGGGGGTCAGTCAATTGACGTCTGGGGTCTACTTCTTTGTCCTCTGTGCAAGTGTGAGCAGGTCCAGTCCTTTGGGTCTCCTCCCAAATGCAGTTCTTCTTCTATTCTTCTACATGTTCAGACTCATGGACAATCCTTAACCAATGGGATAAAAATTCCCAAGGGTAACCCTACCCAATACTTTTAGCAGTTCCTCTTTGCTCCACTGAAAACATATCCACAGTGCACCTTATTCTGAGCATCCTAGATACAGGAAAAACGTCCTCCCTTGTGCAGAGCCCTTGTGTCCACTCAGAGTTGTGATCATGGAAATGAGCAGGCCTTCCCTTGTGTCCACGTCAAACTGTATCTGGAGACAGCTTCCCTCCCACTGTATCACACTCTCCATCGCAGCCCATTTGGTCACTAGGCCTAAGCACTGTCACTTCTCTGGGAGTAGTTTTCAGACCTCATTATGGTGAACAACAGTAAGAGCAGTGGCTGTCAGGCTAATACAAAATAGCATCCAGGATCTTCAGATGGAGGAAGGTAACTTTCTGAAAGTTACTTTTCCTAAATATTTATTAAAATCTAATGTCACCATTAAAATTAATTTTTAACAAAATATTGAAAATAGTATTGAACCAATTCTCTATCTTGTCCCACATCTGGGATAGCAGAATTAAGCTTTTAATCTGCATTCTGGTTTTCTTCATAACTCACCTTGGTTGTTGCCCAAACACATGCCATCTCCTTACGCAGTTATAAGGCAAGAAGGTAGGCTTCACTTACTTATGTTCTATGATCTTGCTTAATATGAATAGTATGTCAAGGCAACTAAAGAAAATTTGAATTACTTTACACTCTGAGAAGAATGCATTGAATAAAGAAAAACTCAATAAGTTAGGAACATCGAATGGATCACAATACTCTACTGTTAACATAAAGTCCTATTTTTTTGATGAAGGAAGGTTAACTAGAAAGCATGCACCAAAGTCAACAAGAACGTCAACACAGCTTTAAAGTAAATGGACTACCTTGATCTTTAAGATATAGTTAACTCATATTTAAAATGTAGGTATTTAAATTTGACTATGCACCTATTTGATGAAATACTAGACCCACTTACACATTTGCCTTTAATGAAGTGAACAAGTCAAGTCAAGTCAAGTCAAGAGATTTATATAGCGCGCTACATACCCAGAGGGTCTCAAGGCGCTTGAAGGAGGGTGGGGAATTACTTCTCGAATATCCACGTTTTAAGTTGCTTTCTGAATGCTAGGTGGTTCTGAGTGATGCGAAGGTGAGTGGGAAGTGAGTTCCAGGTTTTAGCTGCCAAGTAGGAGAAAGATCTCCCTCCCATGGTGGTTTTGTTGATTCGAGGTACAGTGGCAAGGGCTTGGTTTGAGGATCGTAGCTGGCGGGAGGGGGTGTAGAAGGACAGTCGTGTGTTGAGGCATTCGGGTCCAATTTCGTAAAGTGCTTTGTGTGCGTGGGTTAGGAGACGGAAAGTAATCCTCTTATTGACGGGAAGCCAGTGGAGGTTTTTCAGGTGCCCAGAGATGTGTTCTTTACGCGGGATGTCTAATATGAGCCTGCTGAAGCGTTCTGGATGCGTTGGAGTTTTTTTTGGAGTTTTGCGGTGGTGCCGGCGTATAGGGTGTTTCCGTAGTCCAGGCGGCTCGTGACCAGTGCGTGGGTGACTGTTTTTCTAGTTTTGGTGGGGATCCAACGAAATGTTTTTTTGAGCATGCGAAGAATGTTGAAGCAAGATGAAGAAACGGCGTTGACTTGTCTGTTCATCGAGAGTGAGGAATCTAGGATGACTCCCAGGTTCCGTGCGTGGTCGGTCGAGATGGGTACTTTTCCAAGGGCCTCTGGCCACCAAGAGTCGTCCCAGGCGGAGGGGGGGGTGCCTAGGATGAGGACTTCTGTTTTGTCTGAGTTCAGTTTCAGACGGCTGTGCTTCATCCATTCGGCTACTTCTTTCATTCCTTCATGCAGGTTGGTTTTGGCAGTGTTAGGGTCTCTGGTGAGAGATAGGATCAGTTGAGTGTCATCGGCGTAGGAGATGATGTTGAGGTTGTGTTGGCGTGCGATGGTCGCGAGGGGGCTCATGTATACGTTGAAGAGGGTGGGGCTGAGTGAAGATCCTTGTGGTACGCCGCAGATGACTTCAGTGGCCTCTGACTTGAATGGTGGAAGGCGGACTCTCTGGGTTCTTCCGGTGAGGAACGAGGTGATCCATTCTAGTGCTTTTCCTTGGATTCCGACGTTTCTGAGGCGCTGTAGAAGGGTGCTATGACAGACTGTGTCAAAGGCTGTAGAGAGGTCGAGGAGGATGAGGGCGACTGTGTCTCCATTGTCCAGTAGAGTTTGAATGTCGTCTGTTGCTGCGATGAGGGCGGTTTCAGTGCTGTGTTTGGCTCGAAAGCCGGACTGTGAGGAGTCGAGGGATTTGTTGGTTTCGAGGAAGGCGGCGAGCTGGTTGTTGACCGCTTTCTCGATGACTTTGGCCGGGAATGGAAGGAGCGAGATAGGGCGGTAGTTTTTGAGTTCGGAGGGGTCAGCTGTGGGTTTCTTCAGAAGGGCGCTGAGTTCGGCGTGTTTCCAACTTTCCGGGAAGGTTGCGGAGTTGAGGGAGCAATTGATGACGTCTCGGAGGTGTGGTGCTATAATGGAGTCTGCTTTGTTAAAGATGTGGTGAGGGCATGGGTCTGTGGGGGATCCTGAGTGGATAGAGTTCATCAGACGGATGGTGTCTTCAGTGGAGATTGGGTTCCAGTCATTGAGGATGTTCAAGGGGTGTGGGGGTCCTGCAGAGGGTTGGGTGGGTTGGTCTTCGGGTCGGTTGTCGAAGCTGTTGTGGATGTCTGCAATTTTGTTGTGGAAGAATGAGGCTAGGGAGTCGCAGAGGGCTTGAGAGGGGGTGATGTCGTTGGAGTTGGCTGAGGGGTTGGTAAATTCCTTGACGATGTTGAATAATTCCTTGCTGTTGTGGGCGTTGCTATCTAGTCGGTCCCTGAAAGCGGCTTTCTTGGCATTCCGGATCAGTTGGTGGTGTATGCGGGTGGCGTTTTTGAAGGCGTCCTTGGTGCTGGTGTTTGGGTCTTTTTTCCAGGCCTTCTCAAGGGAGCGACAGAGTTTCTTGGATTTCTTAAGATCATCGTTGAACCAGGAGGCCTTCTTGCTGCCTAGTTTGATTTGTCATTTTTTCAGTGGTGCTAGGATGTCGGCATTGTTGGATAACCATTGGGTGAAGTTAGTGGCTGCTTGGTCGGGGTTTGAGGAGTGGGCGGGGGGGTATTGAAGAAGCGATGAGGAGATCTGGTCGATGGTGACTTTGTTCCAGTTTCTTCGCAGAGTGGGTTGGGGATGGTTGTTGGAAGTGGACTTGTTGTAGGTAAAGTGAACGCAGCAGTGGTCAGTCCAGAGGAGAGCTGTGGTGTGACTGAAGGAGACATGTTTGCTGGAGGTGAAGATACGGTCGAGTGTGTGACCTGCGATGTGGGTGGGGGTAGTGACAAGTTGTTTGAGTCCGAGGTTGGCGAGGTTGTCCAAGAGGGAGGTGGTGTTGCGGTCGTTGTTCTTTTCAAGGTGAAAGTTGAGGTCTCCCAAAAGGATGTAATCCTCGGAGGGGAGCGCGTGTGGAGTGATGAAGTCCGTGAGGTCTTCACTAAATTGTGCGCGGGTTCCTGGTGGCCTGTAGAGGAGGCTGCCTCTGAGTGTGGTCTTGGGGTCGATGTGGATCTGGAAGTGAAGGTGTTCAGTGTTGGCGAGATTGACGTCTGAGCTGGTTGAGATGCGGATGGATTTCTTATGGACGATAGCGATGCCTCCTCCTGTTTGGTCGGTCCGGTCCTTACGGATGATCTTATAGCCTTCCGGGATGGCAATGGTGATGTCTGGGGCTGAGGAGGCGTTCATCCATGTTTCTGTTAGGAAGGCGACGTCCGGAGAGATGGTGTCTAGTAGATTCCAGAGGTCGATGGCGTGCCTGTGGACTGAGCGGGTGTTGAGCAGGATGCATTGTAGGTGGTTGGGGTTGGATATCTGTTGTGTGTTCGTAGATGAGGAGTTGTTCTTGGTGCCGTCGAACTTGCAGGAGTTGCAAGAGAAGGGTCCATGGGTGTGTCCAGGAGCGGCTTGGACGCAGTTGGGGGAACGGCCGGGGTTAAGGGCTAGGAGGGTGGTGGCATCATAAGTAATGTGGGAGGGGTGGGTGGTACGGGGGTCAGGGGGTCTGGCGCTGGGCGCGGGCCAGGCACGGACGGGCGTAGACGGGCTTACCTTTGGCGCACCTTCGGCGCGACTGGGGCGCGAAACTCTGCGCGTGAACGCTGCGCGCTGATGCATTAGTCATATATGGATGGTGGAGGGGCGGAGCGTGGGAGGGGCAGCAGGGAGGCGGGAGCGAGGTCCAGGGAGGGTCAAGGACGGTCAGCAAATCAACAAAATGGCTGTGTGGTAAACAAACGTTGCGAGCGTCCCAGCCAACAAAAGCCACACTGAAATTGGAGCGCTATGCAGGGCAAGACTATCTGAGGCCAGCAGAGGAAAGCGCTATATCAGGTGAGGTTACAAAGCGCTATGCAGGGCTAATAACTAATCACCACACTCAACATGTAATTCTGTTAGGCAGCAAGGCACAGCAGCGTGACAAAACCAGTCTAATTTACATTAAAGAAATGTGCACTTACAGTTGCTACAAAGTGGAGCAGATTGATGTATTTGAATGTCCAGTTCAAGAAAATGGAGAGGCTGATTACAAATCCACAGTGAAGATATAGGTGTCCTACGGATACTAACATCTACATATTTTTGCTATTGATTAAGTTAACTAAATATCCATTTGATATAAAATGTATTTTCAATTCTGAAACATGTTAGTTTCCTTCACTATGGCAAGCCATTTAAACAGCAAATTGTTTGCTTTAAAAATAATGGGAATCCAAAGTCCTTAGATTTATCTTTTTTTCAAATTACCCAAGAAATGTTTGATTTCTCTCATGAACCTCATAGAAATACCACCAAAACCTGGTAATTGTGCGTACTAACTTTCTTGATAAACTACAGTGTATAACCTCTAGTAATATAGCAAAATTGATATAAAACCTTGGTGGAGTATTCCTTTTTCTAATATAAATTTTTCCATAAGGAAAATGTCATCTCCATTTCAACTCCTTTCAGGCATTATGTAACCTTTAGCTGATTTATGTAACTGTGCTTTTATTTGTGTCCTATGCTTCAATGTATCTCCTCTTGCACTTTGCCTATCCTTCCTTGTGCACATTCCAAGGAACTATTCATTTTGTAGTCTGCACATTGTAAGTAAAATAAATGTCAACATAAACAAAACAATGCTCATATTTTTTTGCGTACTGTTACATCTACTATTATATATATACCAGATAAAGATTGAGGAGAAGATGGAGTGCTCCTTCGCAATTATGCAGCATATTGACGGACACAACACTTAATACATGGTCAAGCACTGTTGCTGGTAAGTTTGCACTGGTGTTTCTACACTCATGGTCACCTCGAGGGGTGTTCTGCAAACCTTTTAGAGTGTCAATTGAGATGGCTGGTGGCATTCTGCAATGTTCAGTGCTCCTTGATGTGCCAAATCAATGCCATTAGTTTCAGGAAAGGGGCTTGGACAATATCATGAACTTACCTTTCTTTGATGGCGGACTGTCAAGGTCTGTCCAATGTATTCGAAGGTTCAAAATGAAACATGAAGTAAGATCTTTTCCTTTGCTATAACATCCTGTTTGAATAATATATAAGGGGATGTTTACAATTGATGGATAGATGGCAATGTATTTGTTCCCCTATTTTTCACTGCATTCTTCGCCCACTTGCTATTAAGTTTGTGCCTGATTTTTACTTTTTGTTTATGGAAATTCTACTGAATCTACTTCTGTATGTCCTTGTTTTGCTCTTTACTTTTCCTGGATGTTAGGAGAAGTTTGGTGCTCTTTTTATTAACTTGCGTATTAATTTTCATTTTTAATCAAGTGCTAAATGATTGAGAAGGCGGTTTCTTAAACCTCTGTGTTATTGTCATAATGTGTTATTTTTCTTCCAAAATGGGACTCTTATGGAATTACTTGACACCTTTCAAATGTTCTATTAAGTGTTAAGTGGCACAGATGCTACTAGGAGCAGTTACTCTTTCCTCAGACAATCAAGAAGGAAACTCAAATGACCTTCTCAGTGTCCAAGACTATGCATTTTTTAATGTTACTAAATACTTTATAACTTTCTCATATAACATAACCTTGTTATGTACATCTTTATTTGATGGTATTACATCAACTAATGGCAATTTTTAAGCATGTATCTGACAGCCCTTAACACCCACATTCCATGTAGGTATAATTGGTGTGTCCTGAAATTCTAGGTAATTATTATAAGTATAATTAAATTTGTGAGAATGTAATGTTTTCCTGAAAACACATCAACTATTTGTACAATAATTCATATGTTATGTTATGTTATGTTATGATGTTTGTTTTGGTATCGCGCACAGCTGCCCCAGCAAAGGGGCGTCCTGGTGCACTAAGAAGGTATACATAACACAGCATTAAAAAAGACTTAGTCAGAAAGTTTAAGCAAAGAGAAAAGTTTTAATGGCCCGTCTGAACTGGAATAGATCATCTAAAGCCCGGATCTCAGCGGGAAGGGAGTTCCACAACTTCGCGGCCACTACTCGAAAAGAGCGGACGCCAATTCTACTAAGCCTAAAGCGTGGAACCACCGACAGGTTCTGACCCATCGATCTCAGGGATTGCGAGGGAACGTAAGGAGTCAAAAGGTTCGCCAGAATTTGGGGGGGCCATACCTTTCAGAATTTTAAAAGCCAGGCAAAGCACCTTAAATTTGATCCTCTGGCCAACAGGCAGCCAGTGTAGCGATTGCAGTGTTCTAGAGACTGAACACCTCCTAGGTAGACCCACCACCGCTCTGGCTGCGGCATTTTGCACTCGCTGTAGCCGCGTAAGTTCAGCCTGGTTAATTCCAGCCAGCAGTGCACTAGCATAGTCTAGCCTGGATAATACTGAAGCCTGGACTACTAGCTGTCTGGTGGGGGCATCGAAAAATTTGAGTATTGGCCTAAGACCCCTGATAATGCCATAGCAAGAGGCTGCCACTCTCTTGGTATGGCAAGTGAAACTGAGTGTCAGGTCCAACCAGACTCCAAGGTTTTTTATCTCCATTACAGGAGATGGGGTCAAATCCAATTCCGAGGGCCACCAGTTGTCATTCCACCGACCTGCCTGCTTTCCTACCACCATGACCTCTGTCTTCTTAGTATTCAATTGGAGACAGTTCAGATTCATCCAATTGGCCACGGCACGCATACCATCGCAAAACCTGAGGGCCTCCACATCAGAGTCCCCACTTAACGTGACCGCCAGCTGCGTGTCATCCGCATAAGAGACCATTGTCAGGCCCCAACGCTTGACGACCGCAGCCAACGGTCTGACGTATAAGTTGAATAAGGTGGGACTCAGAGAAGATCCCTGTGGGACCCCCAGAGTCAGCGGGTAAGAGGTGGATTTGCCGGGTGGAATAGCAACCTGGAATGATCTGTCAGTAAGGAAAGACCTAAACCAGCATAAAGCGGTCCCCCTAACTCCCGCTTCCTCAAGCCGCTGCAAAAGGATCCCGTGCGAGAACGCGGCACTCAGATCTAATAACAGAAGTGCCGCCGTCCGACCAGTATCCAGCACGGAGCGCAGATGTTCAACCATAAACAGCAAGGCAGTCTCCGTGCTGTGGCCCGCACGAAACCCATTTTGGGTAGGGTCTAAGATGTTAGCTTTGGCAAGATGGTCAGCCAAGATCCCGTTCACATGGGCCTCTGCAACTTTAGTGGCCCAAGGTAGCAGCGAAATGGGGCGGTAATTCTCAGGTCTTAAAGGATCCAGGGTAGCCTTCTTTAGGATGGGCGTTACTACCGCCTGTTTCCACCTAGTGGGTACGGTCCCTGAAGCTAGCGACAGATTGATAAGGGCTAGCACTGGGGTGCGGCATGCCGGCTGCATGTTCCTGAGCTGAACCGGTTTAAGTGGATCCGCGGGAGAGCCTGATCTAATTTTCTGGCTCAGTATATCAAACGCCTCCTCAGACAGGGGGGGCTACAAGTTCAATACCACATCATCACCCATAGGGCAGCCAACTGGATCTGGTTTTTGCAGGTTGGTGGGGAAAGTGCGGTAGATCGCTTGCACCTTTTCAACAAAGAAAGATGCCAGACTTTCACAGTGGGAATCATTGCATATTTCGGCGGCAGTGGCCCTCTTGGCCATAAGGTCCTTTAGTACCTTAAAGATCAGTTTAGAGGGGTTAGGGATGTTCCGAAACTCCTGCGCATAATAGGCGGCGCGGGCCCTGCAAACCGCTCTGTGATATAACTTTATTTTGTTCGAATAGCAGATTTTAAGCGCAGGGTCAAAAGATTTTCTCCATCGTCTTTCAGCCTGCCTACAGTCTCTCTTAAGGTACGCTAAGGTCTGATCATACCAAGGACTATGATCTTTAGTCCGATATTTAGAACGGACCAAAGGAATCAGGGAGTCAAGGGCAGTAGAAATCCAATCACAAAAGGATTCGTAGCCACAGTTCACATTGGTGAAAGGGCCCAAAGGTGTCCTCTCCAGTAGAAGATAGAAGTCTTCTAACTTTAATTTATTCCACTGGCGTGTGAGGGTGGTTTTATTCTGGACTATGAAAAGAGGTTCAGACATAGGGATAATTGCTTTCACCAGCATATGGTCAGTCCAGATCAGCTGGACAGGGGGACAAATGTTAATTTCCTCTAGGTTGGTTAAGAACGGGTCCAGTGTATGGGTGGGAAATGTCACCCTCTGTGAAAGCTGTAAGGCTTCTAAATCGGCCAAAAAACTCCGAATGGAGGGCAGAGATGGGCAATCAAAGTGCAAGTTGAGGTCTCCTAACACGTTAAAATTCGCACATCCAAGAGCCTCTGAGCTGATAAAATCCGGGAGAGCGGCCCTAAAGGCAGTGTCGCAACCTGGGGGACGATATATTAAAAGGCCAGAGAAGGTATAGTGATGGCTAAAAGAAATTTTGAAACGGGCACATTCACATCCCGGGAACTGTAGATCTTTCCATTCACAAGGGTAACGGCGCTTCACCGCCATAGCAATTCCACCCCCTCTCGTGCCGCGGTTAAGGATAAACACGGCATAGTCAGGGGGAAAAGCTAAATTTAATATGGAAATATCCGCATCCTGTAGCCAGGTCTTTGTCATAAAGAATACATCCGGGGATTCGTTGGTAAGGAGGTCAAAAATCTCCAGATGATGTTTAGCCAGGGACCTCAAATTTAAGTTGCATATACTGATGGCACTCACCCCAGGCACACAATTCTGCCGGGATGATAGCTCTAAAGAGCAGATACGGGAAGGGGAGGGCAGTAACCAACTGCAACAAGTGCATCGGTATGGGCCGCATAACGGCGCTACTGGAGGCAGGGAACAGGTAGGAAAGCGGTCTCGAATAGTCAAAAGGTCTTCCCTGTAGTACCTGATAGTTGATGCAATCATCATGTACAATGGAGACGATAGAGTTCTGCCGCGCCCCGTGCTTCCTTAGCGCTGACGGGCAGGACTCTGGCGCGACTCAGACGCAGGGAAGGCGCGTCCGCTGCGCTGATCCGCTGCGCGGTTAAGGGAGCTTTAAGTAGGCGTCCCTCGCCTCAGCCAGTGCGCTAGAGTGCTCGACGATGTACTCTGAGCCGAGTATGCGCCACTCCAATATGGCGCCCAACCCCAATCCCACCCGAGGGACCAGACCTGCCAACAGCGGTGGGGGAACCAATTTAAAGTGCAAGTAAGGGGCGTTAAGATGACCCGTTAAGAACAGGGAATAATGCAAATATAAAATAACTAAGATATTACAATAGGGAATATTAAAATAGTAGCGCTGTGCAATGAGCGGTTAACGCTATGCAGCATGCGTGTACCTTCTCAGGCGCTCGCGCTTCTGCTCACCTTAAGTAGGCGTCCCTCGCCTCAGCCAGAGCGCTAGAGTGCTCGACGATGTACTCTGAGCCGAGTATGCACCACTCCAATATGGCGCCCAACCCCAATCCCACCCGAGGGACCAGACCCGCCAACAGCGGTGGGGGAACCAATTTAAAGTGCAAGTAAGGGGCGTTAAGATGACCCGTTAAGAACAGGGAATAATGCAAACATAAAATAACCAAGATATTACAATAGGGAATATTAAAATAGTAGCGCTGTGCAAGGAGCGCTTAACGCTATGCAGCATGCGTGTACCTTCTCAGGCGCTCGCGCTTCTGCTTGCCTTAAGTAGGCATCCCTCGCCTCAGCCAGAGCGCTAGAGTGCTCGGCGATGTACTCTGAGCCGAGTATGCACCACTCCAATATGGCGCCCAACCCCAATCCCACCCGAGGGACCAGACCCGCCAACAGCGGTGGGGGAACCAATTTAAAGTGCAAATAAGGGGCGTTAAGATGACCCGTTAAGAACAGGGAAAAATGCAAACATAAAATAACCAAGATATTACAATAGGGAATATTAAAATAGTAGCGCTGTGCAAGGAGCGCTTAACGCTATGCAGCATGCGTGTACCTTCTATGAACTATTAAAGTGTGTTTTTCTAATCACTTTTACTCTTGCAGTGGACTTGATGGTGTCCCACCCATCTGGGACTTTTTTGTACTAATTTCCATATGTGTATCATGAAGTCAACATATGGTGGGGGACGGAACAAGGATATACATAGCTTCTCATCTTCAGCTGTAAAAATATTGTCTGACAAAATATTTAACACTAACGAGGGAGGCAAATGATCAGCTAAAGCAATCTAAATCATATATCTATATCTTCTTTATATATTGACAGCCTAGATGTAAATAAAAGTAAATCCAAGATGACATGGCACACAGACTCCAGATCCAGGCTTAATTTTGGGGGATTTTCAATTTTAAATGATATACATATATGTGTGTGTGTGTATATATATATATATATATATATATATATATATATCATCATCACAAGAAATCTTCAGACCTCCACTTGCGCGACGAAAGAAGAGGCGGACCCCACGATATCCAGGCAAGTTAATTCCATTCACAAGCCTTCAAAATGCAACGTTTCGAGTACTGGCGTACTCTTGTTCACACACCACATTTGTATTTTTGATTTTCTTTTATGTTGTTGGTTCTGACCCCATCTATGGGCCACACATCCCACACGTGCATCACATGATCCAACCTGCGGCCCGGATTAAGTAATTTAAAGCAACAGTGCACCACTATGTATATAATGAAAATCACAGATGTTGGACAATGTCGCAATAGTACATTTAAAATCAATAGCGATAAACATAATGCCGCTAATGTCAATTCCACCACAGTGAACACTGTTGGGTAGATACAAATATAAATTACTGTATCAATACATTAATAACTTTTTTATCTTTGCTGCCTAAATGCAGAAAATGATCCACTAACTGATTTAAAATGATATGCCTACATGCATAATTCATAACTCAATAAGCTAAATATATAATGGACCAATCAAATGTATAGACATATAATGACATTATAAGCACATTTAAATGCTAGGCCTGACGTAGTGCTGTTGAAACTTAAAACAGAGCTCAGCTGGATTATGTGCAGAAAAGGAATTGCCCCAAAATGCACCTTAGAGTACAACCGTGACTATAAGCTACAGTCCTATATATTTATTAAAATGTATACATTTATAAATTTCATACTTCATAAATATTAAGACCTATTTACAAAAAATGATTTACAATAATAAAAAAGTGCTCCTATATATTCACAGTCTAAAATAACCACCACAAAGTAACCAAATACTATTTAAAAGACCGCATTGTTTGAAAACATAAACAACCAATCTAAAAACGGTAGTAGGACTGCAAGTCACCATACTAGAGTACATTATTGTTTATGTCATAATGTATATCTTGTGGATTACTCATATGTACTCCGTTGTAATGTACACAGTGAAAATTGCTGAAACCTCCAACATGGAGGTATGGCGGCCTGACTGTAGTGTGGATGCGATTGAACAGTAATTCTACAAAAAATTGTGCAAATCCTCCATCGCATTCAACCCATTGGGTTGTTTGCTGTCAAGCTTGATTATGTACTGCGTCTCCAATCTGCGTAGTAATTTATCGCGGTCGCCACCGCGTCTAAGAGGGGCAACAGCGTCCATTACATAATATGTAAGACAAGACAGATCCCTGTTATGTCTGATGTTAAAATGACGCGCCACTGGATACGCCCCATCGTGATTGACAATGGCACGTAGGTGCTGCAATATCCTGACATGCACCTGGGCACCGGTACTGCCCACATAGCGCAGACCGCAGGTGCATGTCAGGACATAAACAGCGAACTCCGTGCAGCAATTGTAATTGCCATGAATGGGTATTTCCGTGTTGGAGAATGGAGTGCTGTAATGGGTGATGTTTTGGCCATATTTACAAGCTCAACAGGAGAAACATTTATGGAAGCCTTTGCCTCCAAACCACTCATTGGCCCTGGGAAGTTCAGGGCTGGATTTGACCAGCTTATTGTGCATACTAACTGCACGTCTGAATGTCACCACTTGTCTATCAGGGGTCCTATCACGAAGAACACCATCTGTCTTGAGTATTGCCCAGTGTTTGTTGACAATGGATTAGATTTGGCGATGTTGCCTGCTGTAAGTTGTTATTAGTCTAACAGTGTCTGCACTGGCGTTGACGTCATGGGGTTTGGGTGCCAGCAGAGAGACTCTTGACCGTTCTCTGCTCTTTTCTAATGCGTTGGATTAGCAACTTTTGCTGTAACCCCTAGCTTGGAGTCTTGCCATCATGGCAACTGCTCCCTCCTCAAATTTCTCCTGAGTGTTGCAAATTCTTTTTAAACGCAACAACTCACCCAGAGGGATACTGGTTATGACGTGTCTAGGATGACCACTGCTGGCGTGTAGAATGCTATTGCCAGCAGTGGGTTTCCGGTGCAATGATGTACCAATCACTGCACCATTAATGCTAATGCAGACATCTAGAAATTCAGCAGATGAAGTGCTGATGTTTGATGTAAAAAATAAATTGAAATGGTTGGTGTTGAGAGCATCAACAAAAATTTTTGCTTTATTTGTATCGCCCTCCCATACACAGAAAACATTGTCGATAAATCGCATCCAGTGCTTAACATGTTCAATACCAGGGACGCTTATGAGATCCCGCTCCTCCCACAGCCCCACGTGCAAGCACGCGTAGCTGGGAGAGAAGCAGGATCCCATAGCAACACCGTGTACCTGTCTCCAAATGTCCTTACCAAACAAAAAATAATTATTGTTAAGGCACCACTGCACCAAGTCACATATCATTTTGTTATGACTGTAGTATGCACAGGATTTTCGAAGAAATGTCTAATTGCCTCAATGCCCTGAGTGTGTTGGATACACGTATACAGTGACTCAATATCTAACGTGATAATGCACCAATTGTCTTGCAACTGTATGGACTCCAGCTTGGTCAAAAAGTCTCCTGTGTCCTTAATATAGCTGGGCAACATTTGTATGTGCTCCTGTAAATAAAAATCAATGTAACGTGAAATGTTCTCACCCATACTTTTAATCGCTGAAATGATGGGTCTCCCCGGTGTTGGATCTTTCATTTTATGCACCTTGGGAATAAGATACAAATGTGGCATAACCGGATGTTCCACCAAGAGGAAAGCACATTCAGTTGCTGAAATCAAGTTGCTTCTTTTATAGGATAACAACATTTTTTTGACGTTATCCTTAGCATACTTGTATTGGACACCATTGCCTTTCACATAGCAATTAACGTCTTCAAGTTGTCTCATTGCTTCCTTGATGTATTGGTTCTTTTGCCACAAAACAATGTTTCCTCCTTTATCAGAAGAATTCACAATTACTTCTTGGTTTTTTGACAGTTTTGCCATCAAATTGTGGTATTGTTTGGTTTGAAAACTGGACATGTTGTTTGTACTTTGGATTTGTCTATTGAGTTTTTTCAAATCCTCGATGATGCACTCGTGGAAAATGTCCACTGCGTCCTTTGGCATAACGGGGACAAATTTGCTTTTGGGTTTGAAGGGGCTGTCACCGGCTCCCTTTTGTTGAATGTCGATCGCTCGCAGCTCACACTGCGTTTCAGGAATGTCCATATTGATTGTCGGTGGAGCTGTTCCCATATTCAGATTGCAAAGTGTTATAAGCGTTCTGGCCTCACTGGCTGCAACCAATGGAGAGACAGTAATTGAATCGGCTCCCCCAGTGGTTGCTGACGTGTTCACATTGGACTTAAATTTAATTGCATAAAACTTCTTGAGTATTAGTTTATGAATGTATAGAAAGACATCAGCTCTGGTGTTGATGTAATCAAAAGAACTTTTGGGGCAGAAATTAAGTCCCAGCATGACGAGTTGTTGCTCAGCCGTTGTTAGCGTTGTGTCAGATAAGTTTATAATGGTACTTGCGCTCATCATTGTTTGCGGTTTTTCTTTTTGTGCCACTTCTTTTTTTGCAGCTGCAGTGGCTTTTGCATGTTTTCTTCTTGCCCTCCGCCTTGTGTTTTTCCTCTTCCTGCATTCCTCGACCGCGTCCGTGGACCTAGAGATTGCAGATGGGCCTCGATTAAAAAATCCATTTCTTCGGCTAAGTCAAGGATGGCGTGTGGTATAATGTCTTCGGGCACGCTTGTCAAAGATCCGCATGTGCTTGATGAGCTAGACAGCGAAATTGTATCCGTTGCTGACATTTCGTAGTTTTCCGGTACTCCAGCTGAGTTTGTTGAGCTACCTGTGCCTGCGTTCTTTGCACAGTGTTCTGCATTTGCCGCTGCTTTTTAGCTTGGTCAAATTTGCGTGCGAACGTGTATATTTGACCTGTCTCATAGTCATTAAGATCTCTGGCAAACTTGTTTATTTTGTGTAGCTTTATTTTGTCTTCATGCTTTTTTAATCGCTCACTGATGTCTTTGCGACCTTTGGCAATGACTGCTTGGGTTTCACTGTCCGTGAATGCATCAAGGTCTATGGTTATTTTTTTGATTTCGTCCAATAGAACGCCACGATCCAAAATTGCATATCTGATTAAGAGCTTAATTAGATTCATGGATGCTCCGAGATTTAGTTCGCCCCATTCACGCAACATATTGGGGTTTGGATCCACAAAACTCGGGCCAGCATAATGCGCAGCCCTCTCGGGACCCGCCCAGCTTCCTCATACTTAGTGAGAGATTTGTGCTCCCACCATTTCGTAATCTCGTACCGAGATTTCTTTTCCAGCAAGCTCAACAATTTTTTGGCATCCTGGTTAACCGCCGTGGCGGCGCTGACTTGCATTTTTCTGCTGCCTGCTCCTCGAGGCACATGTGCAAACAATGCATCGGCCGCCGCCTCCCGCTCCGTTTCCAAACTGGCTGCCATGGTCTCTCGCAATGCTGCCAGGTGGTGTTATTTTGAAGGTTTATATCCGAAACTTAGTAATCGTGAATAGGCAATCCACTAGTGCCTTTCGCGTTTCCGCGTTGCCTGAAGATGATCGCTGCCTCCTCACCTGAAATGACTTGATAATGCAGACCACGCCCACTCCGTGATCCGTAGTAGCCGGTATTCAAACTAGCCACAAACGGCTCTCAGAGTATATGCGTCCGTCTGTGCAATCCCGTGTCAGGGAGCTTTTTGCTATAGTATTCCTCCTTGGAATTCACGTCGAGTTGATGGTTGTAGAAAGCAAAAGCCGCTCTTAGAGGAGGGGGCACCGCCAGCGGAGACAGCCGGCATCCGCAATAATACCACAAGAAATCTTCAGACCTCCACTTGCGCGGCGAAAGAAGAGGCGGACCCCACGATATCCAGGCAAGTTAATTTTATTCACAAGCCTTCAAAATGCAACGTTTCGAGTACTGGCGTGCTCTTGTTCACACACCACATTTGTATTTTTGATTTTCTTTTATTTTGTTGGTTCTGACCCCACCTATGGGCCACACCTCCCACACGTGCATCACATGATCCAACCTGCGGCCCGGATTAAGTAATTTAAAGCAACAGTGCACCACTATGTATATAATGAAAATCACAGATGTTGGACAATGTCGCAATAGTACATTTAAAATCAATAGCGATAAACATAATGCCGCTAATGTCAATTCCACCACAGTGAACACTGTTGGGTAGATACAAATATATATATATAACTCACAGAAAAATGATCCGGCACTCCGCTTGGTAGAAAGAGTTAAATTTATTTAGTACACTGTGATCGCCTACGCGTTTCGAACCAGATTGTTCCTTCTCACGGCAGCGTTAAACAGTTGTCCTACTTTACTTTCATTATTTATGTATATGGGGCATAATAATGCATTCTGGGATTTGCAGTTTTATGCAATTTTATTCTTACATCATGCTGTTTTTCGTACGTGCAGTGTTGTCATTTGTTTACATTGTTTTACAACATGGCATTTGAATTGCTGCCTTAACAAACATTCATGGTTTTGTCGACACTGCAAAGTCATGTGAAACATGTCCGTATTTTCGGCTGAGTGCCCTACTACGAACTGATACAAGCTATTTTTTAGCAGTTCATTTGTGTGGACAGGCCATCTATATATCTAGGGCTGAGTGCGCTTACCACTGCCATGTATCAGTCAACATTGATGCCCAATTAAATAACCATCGATCAAAAAGAGGGATAGTTCATAGTTCTTAGTTCTGCACTACAGTGGCAGTCCAGATCAGTTACTAGTTTTCATATTTTGAATTTATTGAATTTTGAGCAGCACATGATGTTTAGTTGAAAATGTCATTCAGCAGTCTAGAGATGGAAATAAAGTTCCTCATCCCCGTACAATCCTGTGGGTTGTTTTGTTTTGAATCGCATAATTAGTTTAGATTCAAGTCTTCGTAGTTTTAGTTTCCTGTTACCGCCTCGTTCGTGCTGCTGGACAGTTGCCAGTCCCAAAAATTGAATATCCTTCCATGTTTTGTTGGTATGGCTGGTAAAGTGTTTTGCCATGGCATAAGCAGTGATGTCATCAGTGATGTCATTTGAGATGTCATCAGTGATGTCACTGACTATGTCATGAATGATGTAATATTTGACATCATCAGCAGTGGATTGCGGGTGCGCGAAATATAGTTAGTACAACTAACTATATAGGAGCAATTTCAATGGTTTTGTATGAGTGAAATGTCCAGCTAACTCTAACACCCCTAAAACTTATAGTTTTTTGAGTGAATTTTAAAGGTTTTTTAAATGCTAATTCCTAACTATATAAGGCCTGAAACCTATGTTTTTTTTAGTGAATTTCAAAGGTTTTTTATATGCTAATTCCTAACTATATAAGGCCTGAAACCTATGGTTTCTTCAGTGAATTTGCAAGGTTTTTTAAATGCTAATTCCTAACTATATAAGGCCTGAAACCTATGTTTTTTTCAATGAACTTCAAAGGTTTTTTTTAATGCTAATTCCTAACTATATAAGACCTGAAAGCCCACCAGGAATCTCCAGTATGCGCCAGGGGACTGCATTGCAGAGAAGTGTAATGAAGCAACGCCCCTTTTTACACCTCTCTACAACGCAGCCCCCGTGCACGTTTGAAGAGGGGGAACTACTTCCCCTTGCATACTGGGGGCCCCTGGAGGCCAACTAGCACACCTGGAACCTCCAGTATGCGCCGGGGGCTGCATTGCAGAGGTGTAATGAGGCTATGCCCATTGTTACACCTCTCTGCAATGCAGCCCCTTGGCCCGTTTGCAGAGGGGGAACTAATTCCCGTTGCATAGTGGGGGTCCCTGGGGGCCAACTAGCCCACCAGGAGCCTCCAGTATGCGCCAGGGGGCTGCATTGCAGAGAGGTGTTATGAGGCCACACCCTTTTTTACACCTCTCTGCAACGCAGCCCCCGTGCATGTTTGAAGAGGGGGAACTAATTCCCCTTGCATACTAGAGGTCTCTGGGGGCCAACTAGCCCACCTGGAACCTCCAGTATGCGCCAGGGGGCTGCATTGCACAGAGGTGTAATGAGGCTATGCCCCTTTTTACACTTCTCTGCAACGCAGGCCACTGGCGCGTTTGCAGAGAGGGGACTAATTCCCCTTGCATACTGGGGGTCCTTGGGTCATATCTGCCCAAACACCGATATTCCCAACGATTGAAAATGACTTTTCTTGAGAAACATTTGGATTTGGATTATCATGTCCTATACTTTGGAATTTTTTAAAGACTGACTTTGAGGATGCTATAAATTACCCAAGTCTGCCCGAATTGTGTGGGTAAAATTGATACCTAGTCACTTTGAATAAGAATGTACTTACGTGTCGTCTAACATTTGGAAGAAATATCTAGTTATATGACAACAGGATACCAACATAACTTGAAGAAAATGAGAACGCCCTGAAGAAGTTCTGTTGTACAGAACGAAACGCGCGGCTGGCTGTGGTACATAAACATAAGGAAAATAAAAGCATTTGAATATACACCAAGATTCAGCGCTTCAATAAGGACTCTAAGTGATATGATTTGATTGAACTTATTGTGCAAGTGGTGCTGTGCCAAACTTTGGAATATTCTCCACTACTCTCTACTACTTACTCTCTACTACTCCACTACTCTCTAATACTCACTCTCTACTACTCTACTACTCTCTACTACTCTCTCTCTACTACTCACTCCCTACTACTCACTATCTACTACTCTCTACTACTCACTCTCTACTACTCTCTACTACTCACTCTCTACTACTCTCTCTACTACTCACTCTTTACTACTCACTCTCTACTACTCTCTACTACTCACTCTCTACTACTCTCCACTACTCACTATCTACTACTCTCTCCACTACTCTCTACTACTCACTCTCTACTACTCATTCTACTACTCACTCTCTACTACTCTCTCTACTACTCACTCTCTACTACTCTACTATTCTCTCTCTCTGCTACTCACTCTCTACTACTCTCTCTCTGCTACTCACTCTCTACTACTCACTCTCTACTACTCACTCTCTACTACTCTCTACTACTCACTCTCTACTACTCACTCTCTACTGCTCTCTACTACTCACTCTACTATTTACTCTCTACTACTCACTCTCTACTACTCACTCTCTACTACTCACTCTACTATTCACTCTACTACTCTCTACTACTCACTCTCTGCTACTCTCTCTACTGCTCTCTACTACTCTCTACTACTCACTCTCAACTTTATTACTCACTCTCTACTCTCTACCTCTCTACCTCTCTCTACTTCTCTCTCTACTAGTCTCTACCTCTCTACCTCTACCGCTCTACCTCTCTCTACAAGCACACATATACACATATATATATGCATATATATGCAAATGCATTTATATATATGTATGTGTATATGTATACATACATATATAAACATATATAATCTGCATATCTATATAAATACAAATATAAATGCATGCATACATATACATATATGCATACATATGCATGTTATTTACATGAAAGTTTAAAAAACACTAATAAAAGCGAAGCTAAGAAGCCACCTCATTACAAACAGAATGGCTTTAACTTAAACGAGGGCGAGATCTATTGCATTTTCAATGCTTGTTTACTTTGGTTCCATCAAGAAGGCATTCAGATGTGTCACACATTTGCCATCAATTCTGAATGTTAGCACTCTAGTTGCTCATTAGATCACTGTAGTAAAGCTGCTGCTCACCAGGGAAACCTGCTGTTGGTATTCAAAGTGCATGTTTCAGTCTGCATGTCAGAATTATTTAATGAAATAGAAGAGGATTTGAGAAGTCACTCAAAATGTGCCCTAATTTTTCTTTCTGAAGCACTAATCATACTTTCTATGGCAAAATATACCCCCTCATTTTGTTCCTTTTTAAATTAAATGTTTTAAGAGTTCCCACTTTATTCCAATCAAGATGGCTTCAGGTGTGCCAAACCTTTCTAATAAGTAGGACTGTTAGCGCTCTAGTTGTTCTTTTGAACACTCTAGGAGGCTGCAGTAGAACACAAAGGAATCAACTGACAGTCTCTGTCCTTGTTGGATGTACATGTTTTACTGAGAATGTCAGACTTCCTTCTCACATGACTGAGAAAGATAATGTGAATTTACAGAAACTATGCTTTCAGTTTAGCTTAAAGATCCCCTTCCAAACCACTGTGGGAAAAGCATGAGCTAATAGTTTTCTTTCAAACATGATTCATGATATCCCAGCAGAAGGCTTTTTCACATGGTAAAATCACCTTAGAACACACCACAATTCCTAAAATGAGTATGGTACTATCAACAAATGATTTATAATGTAACTAAAGTCCTAAAACCCTCTATTAACTACAATGCTTTTTAATGAGGTGCTATCATGTATATTGGCCCCAAGATGGCTGCCAACACTTCTTGGATGAAGTGCTGACAGCCAATCAGATCTCACGATGAGATGTGTGGTTAGGCTCCGCCCAGATATATATGTATTTTTGAAGTTAATTTTCGAAAAAACCACTGGAGCAATTTTCACCAAATATAGCAAAGGCACATCTGCGTACCAGTCCCTACAATTTTGCAAAGTTTGGCATATTTCCGTTCAGCGGTTCGGGCTGTAGCCGTGTAAGAACGTCCTATGGAAATTAACATGGGGAAAACACGTTTTGGGACCCCCCTTTTTTCTCAGCCCCCACTTCACGAATCCCCCCGAAACTTTCAGGGAAGGAGCGGAGCTGGCCAAAATTTTGGAAAACTACACGCAAATTTCTCAACCGGCGCCAAAGTTATTCCCAATAGAATTTTGCGGATTTCCTATGGTAGCTAGGTCTTAACTATATAGACCTACTGGCTATCACCAGTAGGTAATATATATAGATATATACATGTATATATATATATATATATATATATATATATATATATATATATATATGTAATCTACTGGCGGTCACCAGTAGATAGTTAAAGTTAGGACCTAGTTTCCATAGGAAACTCGTTTTTTGGTTTCCCAATAACTTTGGCGCCAGTTGACAAATCTTGGCAAAATGTTGAAAGTTTCGGGGTGATTCGGCAAGCAGGGGCCGAGAAAAAGGGGACCACAAAATGTGTTTTCTCAATGTTAATTCCCATAGGAAACTTTAGACACGGCAACAGCCCGAACTGCTGAACGGAATTACACCAAACTTGGCAAAAAGGTAGTCCTTGCCTTAGAAAGAACTATTTTTCCTAAATGGTGAAAATCCGTTCAGTAGTTGCTGAGAAAATTTTTTTTTTGATATATAGAGGCGCAGTGGATCCGCGCACCCTGCCAATCACAAGCTTCAGTCTAATTGGCTGTCAACACTTTAAACCAGGAAGTGTTGGCAGCCATCTTGTGCCTTGGAAGAGCTGAGGCACAAGAAAAGAGAACAAGCATTTGCAATGCAATAGGTTTCCATTAGGAAAGTTTGAGCTATAGGTATTGTAAATGACAAATTTTGTATTTATGTGTTGGTTTTGAAGTTAGCTAAATTAATAGCTTTGTCATTTACAATGCCAATAGTTTTAACTTTCACAAATGTGGCACCTATAGCATTTGTAATACAATATGTGTTGTATTTACGTGACTTAGATGTATTGATACTACAAATACCAATGGATTTTATTTTTTTATTAATTATTACTTAAATAAAAGTTATTGTAATTTATAATGGCAATAGCTTAAACTTTTGTAAATAACTTTTTTGAAGATTATGTTTAGTGTATTCTATTGTGACAAAAATCCAAGAACAGAAGTGAAATATTAACATCTTTTTGTGACATTTGTAATACAGCTTGAAACATTGAGAGAACATATTTGAACCAGTTGTTGTTGATAGTGGTTGAGTGTGGTTGAGTGGGGTTGAGTGTGGTTGAGTGGGGTTGAGTGTGGATGAGTGTGGTTGAGTGTGGTTGTGTGTGTGTGGTTGTGTGTGTGTGCGTGTGGTTGTGTGTGCGTGTAGTTGTGTGTGCGGGGGGTTGTGTGTGTGTGGGGTTGTGTGTGTGGGGGTGTGTGTGTGTGGGGGGATTGTGTGTGTGGGGGGGTTGTTTGTGTGGGGGGGTTGTGTGTGGGTGTGTGGGATGTGGGTGTGTGGGGTTGTGTGTGTGGGGGTTGTGTGTGTTTATGGGGGTTGTGTGTGTGGGGGGTTGTATGTGGATGTGTGTGGGGGTTTGTGTGGGTGTGTGTGGGTGTGCGGGGGTATGGAGTGTGTGTTGAGAGGAGGACAATCTGTGCACTGTCCCTTTAAAACAAGAAGAGCAAATATTGGACAACTTTATTAGCATTATATATTTGTCTGACCTAATATTAAAGGCAGAAGGAACAAAAATGTTACATAATTTTGTATGCAGTATATGAACATTGCCCATTCGACATTGTATACATAGTAAACATGTAGAGACTGTTTGCAAGCTGTAGTGGTATATTTGAGGCGTTATGTTCATGTTGCGTGGAGCCGAGCAGCTTGGACGACTAGCATCGATGAGTATAAACTGTAAGTTTTTAGCACAATAATGTAGTGTGTGCCTTGTAGGAAGCAAAAGGTTTGTATTTGTACTTTTAGTATGCGCACATTCGTTTGTGAAAAAAGTATTGCAATATGCGCAAATTGTCTCATGTGATTTAAGTTGTATGAACGGTGTTGTGCGCGTGCTCCGAAAATAGAAACAGGCGCGCTATTACGCTGCCAGAAGTTAATACGCACATTTCCTGTTGTCGGAGTTTGCTGATGACGCTATGTGCGTCCATAACGTTGTGTTTGTGCGCATGGAGATATTCTGTGCGTGTTGGAGGGAGCTGAGCAGCTTTGGGCGACACGTATCAAAAAGTACAATAAATAGTACGTGTTTGTTAATTATAATCATTAAGTATGTGGCTTGAAGCATGTAAAAGCTTTGTACGTGTGTTAGTTGCAATGCTGAACGGAATTACACCAAATTTGGCATAAACGTAGTCCACGCCATAGAAAGAACTCTTTTTCTTAAATGGTGTAAATCCATTCAGCAGTTGCTGAGAAAATAAAAAACAATATGTCGATATATAGAGGCTTGGTGGATCCGTTCAACCTGCCAATCACAAGCTTCACTCTAATTGGCTGTCAACACTTCAAACCAGGAAGCGTTGGCAGCCAGAGAAAAACAAAGGTGCAAAACAAGAAAAGGGTGCAGGGTAGAAACACTCTGACCCCCTAGGCCTGCTCAGGGGGTCCCACAAGGACCCTCAGGGCCAAAAAAAGCATTTTTTTTTTAAACGGCAGAATTTGCGGTAGTTGTGCGAATCCAGCTGTGAAAATAAAAAAAACAAAGCGCAGGCTCTTGCGCTTCGTTTAATTGAAGCCCCCGGTGGGCCAGGTCCCGGGGGCAGTAAAAAACAGGTGTGGGGGGATCCCAATCCCCCCACACTGCCCCGGGGACCGCCACCCCTGGGCTTGCTTTTATAAAGTTGGTGGGGTCTCTGAGGGGTCCCCAAGCCCCGGGGACCGCCACCCTGGGGCTCCCATTAATTATATTTGTGGGGGGCACACTGCCCCGGGAACTGCCACCCCCGAGCTTCTTCTTTTTTAACAAATGTACTGTTTGTTTTTGTGCAGGAAGGTGTCCCTTCTTGCACAAAAACAATCTCCCCATGACACGGACATCTTTGCTCCATGGTGCAAGGGTGACTGTGTCACCGCATGCCTGCAGTTTCTGCAGCTGTGCATAGAGAAGCACAGAGTTGCAACGTATTTATGTACATATGTTACATCCTTGTACTTCGAAAGTACCCCAGCTCGCTGTAGTTAAACAGTTTACAATGTCATGCTGCAGCACTTTCTTATAATTCTGCACTTATGCATTCACCACACAAATTTATTTTTATAGTCAATTATGCACTACACATACATTCATCCCAACTTTCACACACTAGCATACTAGTTTAGATCTTTCTTTAACCAGAGTAGTTAGTTTTTTTCTTTTTGTTGTTTAATTTTTTAGGGGGATTTTTTGAACGACTTTGTATTTTTTTTTGTTTTTGTAAAACAGGGGAAAACATGAGAACTGGTAAAAGAGAACTACAAACTGGGAGGGGAGGAGAAAAGAAATCTAACAATGGTGGTGGTCAACAGCTCTACACACCAGATCCACTGACTGCTCTCCATAAGCTATCAGCCGTCCACATTTTACACAGGTCATTCTAAGTTTCCCAAATTGAGGACGAACATCAGGGTGTGCAGTAGATGTTGATGGTGTCGGTCCACTCATACTCGGGCCTTCTGATGAAGCAGGAAGAGCCTCTCTCAATCTCCTTAACTCCTCCTTTGCAAAGTTGACCGGATGCTTAGATTGCAAATGCTTCCGCATGCTTGCAGTTCCGCATGAGTACTTTTTGTTGGGGTCTCCTCTTGAAAGCACTTCATTGTACCTTTTGTTGCAGTACCCTTTTTTAAGCCTGGTGGAAAGGTGAAAAATTTCCCGACAATGCTGGTATATTTTTGCTTTAGTGGAGGTTCAGAAACAAATTCTTGCTGTGATGAGTTCTCTGAATCAGAGGATGATGGTAAATTAGCAGCCATAGTATCTTTAAAGTAATCTCTTCTTTAAAAAAGAAAGAGCAGCAGATTTTCACAGGAGGTCTATCCCTCAGAAAAGTTGTAATAAGAGTGATTGAAATGGGTGGGGTCCTATAATAGTTTCAATAGGACGTGTAATGAACCAATGAAATCTCTGTTTTTAAAGTCACATGGGGTACGCGTAGGATGTGCGTACGATGTGGACAGTCAATACGCACCCTGCTTGCATCATGCTCGCGTCCAGCGCGAGTTGGCGAAATTGCATTTCAAAGTTATGTACTTTTTAAGAAAGTTAAAGAATAATATTTTTATAATAACCTCAGAAGATATATTCTCTTAATATTTATATTAAATATAAATAAATAACTTCTCCAACATTAAAAAAATAGCGGAATCAGCACACCCATCGATTCCGATATGTATATGAAGTCACGCGCTATTGCGCATCCGTCTCGTCACGTTATCCATACATGTCGCGTATGCGCCAGGCATCAAGCACAGGCCGCATGGCAACGGCATTGGAAAAGTCGTACCCTTCACGCACCCTACTTGGATCCCACACAACAACCGTAAAATGGCAGACACGTTTTGCGCAGTAAACGAGCAGTGTGTTCGTATGGTGTGCAACTCCATAAAATAAGAGAAAAATAAATAAAAATAATTTAAGTATATTATGAACAATATATAATAATGAAAATAATATATTTTTATGTAAAAAAATGTAATTTAAAAAAATGTGTAATGTAATTTAAAAAATAACATCTAAAAATAAAATATAGTTAGAAAATATAAAAAAACAATAAATATATTTACAAATTATGATTTACAAAATCTTTGAAATTCACAAAAAAAACATAGGTTTTTCATATGGTATAGTTACGAATTAGCATTTAAAAAACCTTTGAAATTCACTGAAAAAACCATAGGTTTCAGACAAGTTATAGTTAGAAATTAGCATTTAAAAAACCTTAAAAATTCACTGAAAAAACCATAAGTTTCAGGGGTGTTATAGTTAGCTGGACATTTCACTCATATAAAACCATTGGAATACCCCCGTTATAGTTAGTTGTACTAACTATTCTAACTATAACTTCCGCGCCCGCAATCCACTGCAGTTGATGTCACATATTACATCATTCATGACATGGTCAGTGACATCACTGATGACATCACTGATGACATCTCAAATGACATCACTGATGACAAGCTGATACACCTGATCATACAGTACCATAACTTTTTAACACACATTATAAAATATGGAGTATCATGTTTGAAACCAGTGACACACCAATACAAGTTTCTAAAAACCCACTTAGTGATTCCTACATCTACTCACACATGTAACAAATCAC
This sequence comes from Lissotriton vulgaris, assembly GCF_964263255.1. NCBI lineage: Eukaryota > Metazoa > Chordata > Amphibia > Caudata > Salamandridae > Lissotriton > Lissotriton vulgaris. The sequence continues at coordinate 225,429,639 of NC_141699.1, read as the reverse complement.
GTATACATTCAATCATAAATGCTAAAAAAGATCAATAGAATACTATTAAATATACTTATACACCTAAATCCGACTCACTTATGCAAACAATTGATCATACTTATATATACTAACCTACACACTTATACAAACACCACTTTATTTATTCATATAGTTAGAACGTTATACTTAGTGTGTTATAAAATCACTATTACAAGTATACAGTTATCCATACAGTCACTCATATAATCACTGAGTCTTAGATATACTTATTTATTTACAACAACTGTCACATACACTGCCTTTTGTATTTCTAGTTTGTTGAACATGTATAATTGAGAAATATATGTACTCATCACCACACCCATAAAGAGATTCATTCATCCGAACAACTGTTTCCACATACAGTCTTTACCTCATATACCTACTAAATCAACTATTTACACATCTTTCGGCAGTCACACACCTCCCAGCCAATCACACACGCATTCATTCACTATCCCATACAAATACTGACTTAACTAATTAATAACTAATATAGACTTTCACATAGCTAGTAACCAATGTATGTAGTAGTTTGCACAACAACAGATAGAGTGATTCAGGTATTCACACAGTTTAATCACTATACCATACATTTAGTGAGACACTTTAGATTCGTTATTTAGACAGTCAATCACATTGCTACTAAATTCTCTGTTCAGACACTTATACATCCATTTAGTCTTCAAGGCAGATTGCTATATACATATATAATATTTATTTAAATATCGAACCAAACCCCATTCACTGGATGATGTCATCAGTGATGTCATCAGTGATGTCATTTGAGATGTCATCAGTGATGTCACTGACCATGTCATGAATGATGTAATATGTGACATCATCAGCAGTAGATTGCAGGCGCGCGAGTTATAGTTAGTACAACTAACTATAACGGGGGAATTTCAATGGTTTTAGATGAGTGAAATGTCCAGCTAACTATAACACCCCTGAAACCTAAGTTTTTTTTGTGAAAAAAAATATATATATATAAATATGTAAATTGTTTAAACTTGAAATTTACCTCTCAAATCAGTAAAACTTCAGTTAACTTCCTGGACGTAGAAGTATTCACTCATGAACAGACACTCCACACTAGATTGCACAGGAAGGCTACAGCAGGCAATACCTTGCTGCATGCCACTAGCAATCATCCACAACATTTAATTCGGAGCATCCCCTACGGGGAGATGCTTCGAATTAAACGGATTTGTAGCAGGCAGGAAGATGTGATAAAAGCTCAATCTGCCTGTAGGGAACATTTTCTAGCTAGAGGATACTCGGATAAAACTATTATGGCAGCTATAAGACGCACACAGTTACTGCCTAGAGAAGAGGCCCTAGTTACTAAAGCGATGAAACAGCACAATGTGGAGATCCCTGTTGAGGATACTATAAGACTTATCATTACATATAGTAAACAACATCATGATATCAGGAACATTATGACTTAACACTGGGATCTCATTAAGAACGACCCGGTGTTGAAAATGGGAATGACCACGGCTCCAACCATTACATTTAAGAAAGCAGGCTCCATGCAGACTAGCTTGACTAGTAGCAGCCCCGAAATCCTAGTGAAGACAGATTGGTTAAGTAGCAGGAAAGGGTTTGTCAAATGTTCTAACTGCAAAGCCTGTCAGAATGGGGTCAATAAGAAAACTTATACCTCTCCATTTTTCAAGAAAGAGATTTGCATCTCAAAGTATCTAACCTGTAAAACTGAGTTTGCGATATATGTTCTTGAATGTCCCTGTGGACTCAGATATATTGGTAGCACGAGACTCCCAGTCCATAAGAGAGTACTTCAACATTTAAGAGCTATCATACATTGTGATGAGAGTTACCCTGTTGCCAGACACTTTAAGGAGTATCATAAACAAAACTCCAGCCTATTGAAATATTAGGCAATAGTCGCTGTTATGCCCCTAAGAAGGGGAGGCGACAGGGATGGGGCTCTCCGCAAACTTGAAACTTATTACATCTTGAACTTAGATAGTAAGCATCCTAATGGATTGAATGCAGGGGAAGATCTTTATACATGTTTGTAATGGGAAACATTCATGGGCATTCAACTCATTGAAGTCTAATGTTCTTTATATGGTATTGATTACAGGTTAATGGATAACTCTTTAATCCAGGTTGCAAAAACTCTCAATTATAATGAACTTGAAGTAGGTATCGGATATAACATTTTAATCTTTTCTATCAATATATTTTAGCATTTATTGTTTTAAATGTTATCAATTCATGTTTTGCACTTTTGCACACATACACGGGTTGTATTCTATATTGTTTACATTGCACAGCTTTGCACATTGGAATATATTCCGACATTTATACATGATGCAATACTTTTTAATGAGCGTTTCATGTTGGGATTATATTCTATACTGAAAGACATTTGGGTCTTTGGTTAGAAAACCTGTATTTCACAGTTAGTATCCCTAAAAGGTTTTCCCCAGTGTGACATCAGTTTATAGATAAATTGCCGAAAGTTGCCATATGCTATTATAGCAGCAATATTTTGCACATTTACATGATGTTTTTATATATGATATTTTAATATATTTATCGTATGTATTTATTTGGGGAAGTGTTTTTAACCTTATTTTAAAACAGTATATTTATTGCTGCTTTTTCAAAAAATAAGTATATGAACTTAGAACGCTTGTATAGTATTTTGTCTATATCGATGATGACGTGTATTTTCCTTTGTGCACTGCCACTTTAAATTTTGAACCATCACTCCAAAGCGCTGTCATGCGATCAAGGGTCGAGGAAGACCCGAAACGCGTCATGGCTATGGTGCGGGGGCGCTTTTGCACTAAATAGAATTTGCACCTGAAATTCCTGGGTCCGCTGTCGTCCTTCTGCACGCTGTAAGGCTGACTTCCTGAGTTATATATATATATATATATATATATATATATATATATATATATATATATATATATATATATATATATATATATATATATATATATATATATATATATATATATATATATATATATGTAGGTGATCAAAGCCGGGGCAACCCGGTTGAAACGCGTCATGTTGTGAGAAGCTGAAATAAAAGCACTTTAAATTTTGAAAACCTGTGTGGTGGTCCGTTCCTGGTGAAGGAGTTCGCTTTTTCTGCTCCAGGAGTTGTTTTCCATATATATATATATTTATATATCTGCAAATACCTCGCAGCAGCGCTCATTTCAAGAAACACGAGGCAAGGACCAGCTTTTTCTCAGCATCTTATTTATTCAGCCATTAACCAGAGAGTCATGACGCGTTTCGGCCGTCCCAGCGGCCTTGGTCACATGGCGATACAGATTGCTTTTGCCCTTTTTAAAGTGATATCGTGCAGTCACATGTAAAAGTGATGGACATAAACAAAATACTATATGTATAAATACATTTGCCTGTACTTTCTCATGGTGCCAACACAGAATTGAATTAATAACTGTTTAAATACATAAATTGATCTCGTATTCACCTTGTATAAAACATTATTAAATATATACATTTGCAGCTTCAATTCTCATCTGAAGAGTATTGTCAGTTTTGCACTATTGAATACATAACAGCATAAATGCCTTTTCTATGACTCTTCAGGTTGGTAATGAAAAAAATATACCAATTTAGTCCATCAGATCCATTAGTAAATATTTGTGCATAGTTGGTGCTCACTAATGTGTATTAAATCATAATACAAAATTATAATAATAATCACTACTATTACATGATAGTAGAGAAAGAAAGATCCAAAAAAGGAGAATAACTTAATCTAAGAGGACCTTACAAAAAAGAGAAGAAATGAATTCATAACGAACATGGTACCAGCCATTGAGAACTCGGAAGAACGGGATATAATACCATTTGATATTATTTAGTTCTACTGTTTCATTCCCACCTTCTACCATATTATTGCACCTGTATATTAAAGTGACTCCGTGTCATTTGGAAAAAATATATATATAATTTTTTCCTTAAAGTGACATCGTGCAATCAAAGTGCAAATACAGATAAAGTGGCTGGTGCTGGAGGATTATGCTGTAATGAGGTAGTTGGGGAGGGAAAGTCTAAACTCTACTCATACAGAGCTATACTTCAGTATTCAAGACAAGATATAATCATACATTACCAATGTAGCACATATAGAAAAACTCACACCATAAAAAAAATCTATAAAAAAGAGGGAATCGGTGACATGACTAAAATCAGCTATCACATCAAACAATATATAAATTATACATATTACATTACAATTTAAATACAAATGTGTAAACAAAGTGCAAGGTGCAGACCAACTCCTCTTATAATACAGTATATTGTTATATCATGGTGTTGACTATATGGCTAAAAAGTGACCTTATCGTGAAGTGATCATAAGTATGTATGGAGGTCCTCCGTGGTGTTAAGACCTCCCGGCCACTTTGAATTGAACTCCAAAATATATTTGGTTTCTAGTCTGCGCATACACGCCTCCCTATCGCCTCCTCTTTTGGTAAGCGGGATGGACTCTATGGCGAAGTATTTGAGACACTGAGGCTTGCTGTTGTGACATGCCTCAAAGTGTCTGGCCACAGGATAGCTCTGGTCCTTATTTACAATGGCGCGCAGATGTTGTAGAATACGCTTATGAATTTGCAATTTGCTGCTGCCAATATATTTCAGTTTGCAATCGCATTCCAGTATATACACGCAGTATTCCGTTCTACAGGTTAAATGTTGTTTTATTTCCCTTGTAGTTCTTGGGATTACTGTTGTGTATTTTCTGGTATTGACACCATGTTGGCAGGCCTTACATGCCAGGCATTTGTAGAAACCCCTACTAGTGGGTCGCCATGGCTCCTTGCCTATGTGTTCTTGGCTGTTTTTAGAGAGGATGGAGCCCATACTAAAACTTTTGCGAAAAGTAATGGATGGATTGGGGGGCATCACATCGCCAATCATGGGATCATCTTTTACAAAGTGCCAGTTTCTTCTGACTATACTCCTGATTTCTTTCTCTTGCTTGGAGTAAGTCAGAATAAGTCTAACTTCGTTGGTTTTGTCACATTGTTTCACTTTCTCAATCAACAAGTCACCTCTTCTTTAACCCTGGATTTCTTTATAGCAGTGTTCAATATCTTAACAGAATAGCCCCTATCTACAAATCTTTGAAAACTTTCCTGTTGCTTGACAATCATGTCTTCATGATTACTACAAATACGGCGGATGCGTAGCATCTCGCCGTAAGGTATCGATTTGATTAGATGTTGGGGATGAGCACTCGTGGCATGTAAAAGAGTGTTACCTGCCGTCGGTTTTCTAAAAAGAGTACTGGTAATGATATTATTGGATATAAAAACCTGTACATCTAAAAATGTCACCAATTCCCTGCTTACATCAGAGGTAAAATGCAGATTAAGATCATTTTCATTGATTTCATGTATGAAATTTAAAACACTTTCCTCGGAACCACGCCATACAATAAATAAGTCATCAATAAACCTGAGCCAACAAGTGATATTAGTGGTGCAGTATTTCTCAAATTTACGCATGAGGACCAGTTCCTCCCACCACCCCATAAACAGGCACGCGTAACTAGGGGAGAAACTGGCCCCCATTGCTACACCTTGAACTTGTTGGTACATTTGTCCATTAAAAATGAAGAAGTTATTATTGAGGCAGAATGTTAACATTTCTAAAAGCATTTTGGTATGTTGGGCCAGTTCAATGGGCCTGCGGCTAAGGTAGTACTCACATGCACACAGGCCATCTATGTGCTTTATACATGTGTATAATGAACTGACGTCCAACGTAACCAACAACAAGTCTGGGCTCCACTCTACATTCTCCAATTTTCGCAGAAAGTCACTAGAATCTTGTACATATGACTTTAAAGACTTCATGTGTGGCTGCAAAAAATAGTCAATGTACCTTGAGAGGTTCTCCAACGGGCCACCACACGGTGAGATTATTGGTCTGCCTGGAGGTTTGGAGATACTCTTGTGGACCTTTGGTATGAAATAAATATATGGAGTGAGTGGATGATCTTTTTTAACGTACTTAAACTCATCTCCACTTAGCATACCCAGGCCCTTCCATGCCACCAGGTTTTTACACAAGGCCTCCAGCATTGCCCTGTATTTCTGGGGGTTACTCTTAATGTAGCATTGTGGGTCGTCTAATTGCCTGTGAGCCTCCTCAAGGTACTCCGTGGTAGACCATAAAATAATGTTCCCGCCTTTGTCCGAATTCCGAACTGTAACTTCAGCATTTTTTAACTTGGTGGATAGTTGATTTAATTTTCTTTCCTGGTTCGTGAATTGTCGCTTATTATTGTCAGTCTTTAAGGCCATCTTTTTCACTTGTTGCACCACAGCATCGCTAAATGAGTCAAGACCATCACGTGCCGCTAGCGGAATGTATTTGGACTTAGGCTTAAATGGGGTAATCTGTTTCATTTGACCACTGGATGCCACTATCTCCTGTGTCCCCATAGTCTCATCTATCCCCAGCTGGCACATGTCACGATATAGGTTTAGGTCACTGACTGCCAATTCAGAGGTGCTAGTAGTTGATCTTGTTGGAGCATTTTCTGTGCTGGCTGTCTTATTTAGGAATTGTTTTTTAAGTTTCAATTTCCTTATAAATCTGTAGATGTCTGCCCTCGTGGTGGTATACGAGAAATTGGACTCAGGGCAAAAGCTTAAACCTAAGCTTAGAAGTTGCTCTTCTGCAGCTGATAGTTGTACTGAGCTTAGGTTAATTATGGATTTGGCTTGTTTCTCCTTGCGGGATTGATCTCCATCACCGCTCACAGTATTGGAGGAATCCATGGTGTTGTCTTTGACTAGGCCTGGGGTTTCTTGCTCCTTCCCCGTCCACGGCCTCGTCCCCGCTTGGCTGGCTCGCCTTTGTTTGGCAGCTTTTCTTCTGCCCCTCCTGCTTTGGGACTTGTTTGGGACAATTTTCCCTGGAAGTGCGATCTTAGGGTTGCTTTTCTGCTATCTTTCAAGACCGCCAGCTCTTTCCCCATCGTCAAAACAACATTGCCTCTTGCCCCTTCGTTGTCTGAGCCGCTTTCTGCGGCCGAGCTGTATATGGATATTTCTTCAGATTCTGCCGTCACTGCCCCTGTACTGGCTGTTCCTCTCTTACTTGCTGTGGCTCTTCTTAAATTATCGTAGCGACGTGCAAATGTGAATATTTGGCCGTTCGCGTAGTCGTCCCGGTCTCTTTTAAATTTATATATTTTTCTTGTCTTTATTTTTTCTTCCTCCTTAGATAGTCTTGTTAACATTTCATTCCTCATTTTGGTGGTCTGTGGGTTTTCCTTATCTCCTTGAAGTGCTTTTATTTTCTCCTCAAGAATGTCTATCTTTGTTTGGAGTTCCTCACCATCAATTTCAGCAAACTTCACTAGGATCTGCATTAATTTCCGTGAGGATTCAAGGTTGCACTGACCCCATTCCTCCATCATCAAGGGGTTGGGGTTTTCGTAACTGGGGGCCAGCATGATGCGAAGTCCTCTAGGGACTCTCCCTACATCCAGATATCTTTTGAGGGAGCGAGCTTCCCACCATTTAGACTGTTCATTTCTTTTCAGTTTTTCCAATTCCCTGAACAAGTCTCTGGCGGTACTATTAGCAGCAACCTCTGGCCCCCCTGTCCCCACTTCCTTCTCAGCAGTCGCCTCCTGCTCAATGTCGTCTGAAAACATTGCTTGCGCAGAGAGCTCACGGGCCCTCCGTACATCGCCTGACATATTCTGGTCAATGGCTGTTAGTTAATCAAGTGCTGAATAACGTGTTAAGCAAAACCGCCTTATTACGCTTCAATAGTTTATGTCAGCGGCAGCTGACTCTAGCGGTAAGCCACGTACCTCCTCAATCCGATTTTCACCGAATGTGCTTGTCTCCACTCTGTGCCTCCGGCTGAACTCCCATCAAGGACGCATGTCGGGACCAGCTGCCTGTTTAGTATATCGGCGCCACCCGGCGCCCACAAAGCACGATGATCACTCAAATGCGCCCGTTCTGAAGCAGCCTCAGGGCGAGAGATTCTCTTAGCGTTCTACGGCGTTTCCGTTGTACGCCCGGTGCATAGTCGGATGGCTCCGCTCCTTCCCTTGAATGGGATGTTCAAAGTGCCCCCGGGGTCCCCGCCAAAGCTCTTACACGAGGAAATAGTTCAGAGGGTTGCCGGGCAACGAAAGACTGCTTGCAGCGAAGCCGGCTTTCCGAGGAGGGGGTCCAAAATCGGCAGCAATCCTATGCCGATATTTATCTGCAAATACCTTGCAGCAGCGCTCATTTCAAGAAACACGAGGCAAGGACCAGCTTTTTCTCAGCATCTTATTTATTCAGCCATTAACCAGAGAGTCATGACGCGTTTCAGCCGTCCCAGCGGCCTTGGTCACATGGCGATACAGATTGCTTTTGCCCTTTTTAAAGTGATATCGTGCAGTCACATGTAAAAGTGATGGACATAAACAAAATACTATATGTATAAATACATTTGCCTGTACTTTCTCATGGTGCCAACACAGAATTGAATTAATAACTGTTTAAATACATAAATTGATCTCGTATTCACCTTGTATAAAACATTATTAAATATATACATTTGCAGCTTCAATTCTCATCTGAAGAGTATTGTCAGTTTTGCACTATTGAATACATAACAGCATAAATGCCTTTTCTATGACTCTTCAGGTTGGTAATGAAAAAAATATACCAATTTAGTCCATCAGATCCATTAGTAAATATTTGTGCATAGTTGGTGCTCACCAATGTGTATTAAATCATAATACAAAATTATAATAATAATCACTACTATTACATGATAGTAGAGAAAGAAAGATCCAAAAAAGGAGAATAACTTAATCTAAGAGGACCTTACAAAAAAGAGAAGAAATGAATTCATAACGAACATGGTACCAGCCATTGAGAACTCGGAAGAACGGGATATAATACCATTTGATATTATTTAGTTCTACTGTTTCATTCCCACCTTCTACCATATTATTGCACCTGTATATTAAAGTGACTCCGTGTCATTTGGAAAAAATATATATATAATTTTTTCCTTAAAGTGACATCGTGCAATCAAAGTGCAAATACAGATAAAGTGGCTGGTGCTGGAGGATTATGCTGTAATGAGGTAGTTGGGGGAGGGAAAGTCTAAACTCTACTCATACAGAGCTATACTTCAGTATTCAAGACAAGATATAATCATACATTACCAATGTAGCACATATAGAAAAACTCACACCATAAAAAAAATCTATAAAAAAGAGGGAATCGGTGACATGACTAAAATCAGCTATCACATCAAACAATATATAAATTATACATATTACATTACAATTTAAATACAAATGTGTAAACAAAGTGCAAGGTGCAGACCAACTCCTCTTATAATACAGTATATTGTTATATCATGGTGTTGACTATATGGCTAAAAAGTGACCTTATCGTGAAGTGATCATAAGTATGTATGGAGGTCCTCCGTGGTGTTAAGACCTCCCGGCCACTTTGAATTGAACTCCAAAATATATTTGGTTTCTAGTCTGCGCATACACGCCTCCCTATCGCCTCCTCTTTTGGTAAGCGGGATGGACTCTATGGCGAAGTATTTGAGACACTGAGGCTTGCTGTTGTGACATGCCTCAAAGTGTCTGGCCACAGGATAGTTCTGGTCCTTATTTACAATGGCGCGCAGATTTTGTAGAATACGCTTATGAATTTGCAATTTGCTGCTGCCAATATATTTCAGTTTGAAATCGCATTCCAGTATATACACGCAGTATTCCGTTCTACAGGTTAAATGTTGTTTTATTTCCCTTGTAGTTCTTGGGATTACTGTTGTGTATTTTCTGGTATTGACACCATGTTGGCAGGCCTTACATGCCAGGCATTTGTAGAAACCCCTACTAGTGGGTCGCCATGGCTCCTTGCCTATGTGTTCTTGGCTGTTTTTAGAGAGGATGGAGCCCATACTAAAACTTTTGCGAAAAGTAATGGATGGATTGGGGGGCATCACATCGCCAATCATGGGATCATCTTTTACAAAGTGCCAGTTTCTTCTGACTATACTCCTGATTTCTTTCTCTTGCTTGGAGTAAGTCAGAATAAGTCTAACTTCGTTGGTTTTGTCACATTGTTTCACTTTCTCAATCAACAAGTCACCTCTTCTTTAACCCTGGATTTCTTTATAGCAGTGTTCAATATCTTAACAGAATAGCCCCTATCTACAAATCTTTGAAAACTTTCCTGTTGCTTGACAATCATGTCTTCATGATTACTACAAATACGGCGGATGCGTAGCATCTCGCCGTAAGGTATCGATTTGATTAGATGTTGGGGATGAGCACTCGTGGCATGTAAAAGAGTGTTACCTGCCGTCGGTTTTCTAAAAAGAGTACTGGTAATGATATTATTGGATATAAAAACCTGTACATCTAAAAATGTCACCGATTCCCTGCTTACATCAGAGGTAAAATGCAGATTAAGATCATTTTCATTGATTTCATGTATGAAATTTAAAACACTTTCCTCGGAACCACGCCATACAATAAATAAGTCATCAATAAACCTGAGCCAACAAGTGATATTAGTGGTGCAGTATTTCTCAAATTTACGCATGAGGACCAGTTCCTCCCACCACCCCATAAACAGGCACGCGTAACTAGGGGAGAAACTGGCCCCCATTGCTACACCTTGAACTTGTTGGTACATTTGTCCATTAAAAATGAAGAAGTTATTATTGAGGCAGAATGTTAACATTTCTAAAAGCATTTTGGTATGTTGGGCCAGTTCAATGGGCCTGCGGCTAAGGTAGTACTCACATGCACACAGGCCATCTATGTGCTTTATACATGTGTATAATGAACTGACGTCCAACGTAACCAACAGCAAGTCTGGGCTCCACTCTACATTCTCCAATTTTCACAGAAAGTCACTAGAATCTTGTACATATGACTTTAAAGACTTCATGTGTGGCTGCAAAAAATAGTCAATGTACCTTGAGAGGTTCTCCAACGGGCCACCACACGGTGAGATTATTGGTCTGCCTGGAGGTTTGGAGATACTCTTGTGGACCTTTGGTATGAAATAAATATATGGAGTGAGTGGATGATCTTTTTTAACGTACTTAAACTCATCTCCACTTAGCATACCCAGGCCCTTCCATGCCACCAGGTTTTTACACAAGGCCTCCAGCATTGCCCTGTATTTCTGGGGGTTACTCTTAATGTAGTGTTGTGGGTCGTCTAATTGCCTGTGAGCCTCCTCAAGGTACTCCGTGGTAGACCATAAAACAATGTTCCCGCCTTTGTCCGAATTCCGAACTATAACTTCAGCATTTTTTAACTTGGTGGATAGTTGATTTAATTTTCTTTCCTGGTTCGTGAATTGTCGCTTATTATTGTCAGTCTTTAAGGCCATCTTTTTCACTTGTTGCACCACAGCATCGCTAAATGAGTCAAGACCATCACGTGCCGCTAGCGGAATGTATTTGGACTTAGGCTTAAATGGGGTAATCTGTTTCATTTGACCACTGGATGCCACTATCTCCTGTGTCCCCATAGTCTCATCTATCCCCAGCTGGCACATGTCACGATATAGGTTTAGGTCACTGACTGCCAATTCAGAGGTGCTAGTAGTTGATCTTGTTGGAGCATTTTCTGTGCTGGCTGTCTTATTTAGGAATTGTTTTTTAAGTTTCAATTTCCTTATAAATCTGTAGATGTCTGCCCTCGTGGTGGTATACGAGAAATTGGACTCAGGGCAAAAGCTTAAACCTAAGCTTAGAAGTTGCTCTTCTGCAGCTGATAGTTGTACTGAGCTTAGGTTAATTATGGATTTGGCTTGTTTCTCCTTGCGGGATTGATCTCCATCACCGCTCACAGTATTGGAGGAATCCATGGTGTTGTCTTTGACTAGGCCTGGGGTTTCTTGCTCCTTCCCCGTCCACGGCCTCGTCCCCACTTGGCTGGCTCGCCTTTGTTTGGCAGCTTTTCTTCTGCCCCTCCTGCTTTGGGACTTGTTTGGGACAATTTTCCCTGGAAGTGCGATCTTAGGGTTGCTTTTCTGCTATCTTTCAAGACCGCCAGCTCTTCCCCCATCGTCAAAACAACATTGCCTCTTGCCCCTTCGTTGTCTGAGCCGCTTTCTGCGGCCGAGCTGTATATGGATATTTCTTCAGATTCTGCCGTCACTGCCCCTGTACTGGCTGTTCCTCTCTTACTTGCTGTGGCTCTTCTTAAATTATCGTAGCGACGTGCAAATGTGAATATTTGGCCGTTCGCGTAGTCGTCCCGGTCTCTTTTAAATTTATATATTTTTCTTGTCTTTATTTTTTCTTCCTCCTTAGATAGTCTTGTTAACATTTCATTCCTCATTTTGGTGGTCTGTGGGTTTTCCTTATCTCCTTGAAGTGCTTTTATTTTCTCCTCAAGAATGTCTATCTTTGTTTGGAGTTCCTCACCATCAATTTCAGCAAACTTCACTAGGATCTGCATTAATTTCCGTGAGGATTCAAGGTTGCACTGACCCCATTCCTCCATCATCAAGGGGTTGGGGTTTTCGTAACTGGGGGCCAGCATGATGCGAAGTCCTCTAGGGACTCTCCCTACATCCAGATATCTTTTGAGGGAGCGAGCTTCCCACCATTTAGACTGTTCATTTCTTTTCAGTTTTTCCAATTCCCTGAACAAGTCTCTGGCGGTACTATTAGCAGCAACCTCTGGCCCCCCTGTCCCCACTTCCTTCTCAGCAGTCGCCTCCTGCTCAATGTCGTCTGAAAACATTGCTTGCGCAGAGAGCTCACGGGCCCTCCGTACATCGCCTGACATATTCTGGTCAATGGCTGTTAGTTAATCAAGTGCTGAATAACGTGTTAAGCAAAACCGCCTTATTACGCTTCAATAGTTTATGTCAGCAGCAGCTGACTCTAGCGGTAAGCCACGTACCTCCTCAATCCGATTTTCACCGTATGTGCTTGTCTCCACTCTGTGCCTCCGGCTGAACTCCCATCAAGGACGCATGTCGGGACCAGCTGCCTGTTTAGTATATCGGCGCCACCCGGCGCCCACAAAGCACGATGATCACTCAAATGCGCCCGTTCCGAAGCAGCCTCAGGGCGAGAGATTCTCTTAGCGTTCTACGGCGTTTCCGTTGTACGCCCGGTGCATAGTCGGATGGCTCCGCTCCTTCCCTTGAATGGGATGTTCAAAGTGCCCCCGGGGTCCCCGCCAAAGCTCTTACACGAGGAAATAGTTCAGAGGGTTGCCGGGCAACGAAAGACTGCTTGCAGCGAAGCCGGCTTTCCGAGGAGGGGGTCCAAAATCGGCAGCAATCCTATGCCGATATTTATCTGCAAATACCTCGCAGCAGCGCTCATTTCAAGAAACACGAGGCAAGGACCAGCTTTTTCTCAGCATCTTATTTATTCAGCCATTAACCAGAGAGTCATGACGCGTTTCGGCCGTCCCAGCGGCCTTGGTCACATGGCGATACAGATTGCTTTTGCCCTTTTTAAAGTGATATCGTGCAGTCACATGTAAAAGTGATGGACATAAACAAAATACTATATGTATAAATACATTTGCCTGTACTTTCTCATGGTGCCAACACAGAATTGAATTAATAACTGTTTAAATACATAAATTGATCTCGTATTCACCTTGTATAAAACATTATTAAATATATACATTTGCAGCTTCAATTCTCATCTGAAGAGTAATGTCAGTTTTGCACTATTGAATACATAACATAACATAATATATATATATATATATATTACCTACTGGCAGTCGCCAGTAGGTAGTTATAGTTAGGATCTAGTTTCCATAGGAAATCCACAAGATTCTATTTAGAATAACTTTGGCGCTGGTGGATGAATCGTCGTGAATTTCTCCAAGAAAATGGCTGCTCGGTTCCGCTCCTTCCCTGAAAGCTTGGGGGTGATTCGTCAAGTGGGGGCCGAGAAAAAAGGGGATCCCAAAACGTGTTTTCCCCATCCAATTTTTCATAGGAACCTTTAGCCAGGGCTACAGCCCGAACGGCTGAACGGAATTACACAAAATTTGGTAGAGAGGTAGAGTTCTGTTCGCAGATTGTGCTTTTTGTTAAATGGTGTAAATCCGTTCCGTAGATTCTGAGAAAATTGCAAGTAAAATCATAGCAATATCTAGAGACGGAGTTCAGCACGCGTACTGAAATCTGTTCAAATACGAGCGCGAGCTGCATGCTGATTGGCTGTGAACTGTCTGTCAACACTCGAAACCAGGAAGTGTTGGCGGCCATCTTGTGCTAGAACCGAGTCACAAGAAAACAGTAAAACAAAGTTGAGAAAAAAGGGAAGGGTGTAGGGTAGAGACATTCTGACCCTCTAGGCTTGCTCAGGGGGTCGTACATAGATGTTTAGGCTCTATTTTTTTTTTTAAAGAAAAATTGTGGCGTACGCGTATGGAAATACGTACAATTATGAGCAGGAGCTGCATGCTGATTGGCTGTTAATACTCCAAACCAGGAAGTGTTGGCAGCCATGTTGTTTGTCGGGAGACCAGAGTCAGAAGAAAACAGTAAAACAAAGTTGAGAAATAAGGAAACGGGGCAGGGTAGAAACATTCTGAGCTTATAGTCTTGGTCAGGGGGTGGTACTTGGATCTTTAGGCTCAATTTGTATTTTTTTAAATAAAAAACGGCGAGGTACTCGTGCAGTAGTTGTACGCGGTGGAAAAGGTGAAAAAAAGTGGATGTTTGTTTTATTCATTAGGTCCCGGGAGGGGCAAATTACGGGGGCAATTTTTCTGCATAATGGGGGCTTGTAAGGTGCCCCGAGCACTGGGGAATGGAAGTCCTCTGGTTTTATTTTGAAGTATGCGGGGGGTTACGGTCGTACTCCCCGCAGTCTCTGTGAGCGGCACCCCTCGGGTCTTTTAAAACAAATATGTTTTAAGCTCTCTCTCTCTCTCTCTCTCTCTCTCTCTCTCTCTCTCTCTCTCTCTCTCTCCCCGTACACGTTGTGGGGAACACCACATTTCTGGGGCAGTGATATGTAAAATGACCTTCCAGCTCCGGGTACCTGCATTGTCTAGAGTTTTTTATTAATGTTGGGAGTGTGGGCTTGATAATACGTCCATGTAAATTCCCATAGAAGCCTATGTTCTGGTGTTAACATGGGCTTCTATAGGAAATAACAAGGTTGTATTAAGAAGCTTATTATCGCGGTTTTATCTGCAGTTTCCTGCCAATAAAACGGCGATAATTATAATACCGGTCCTTGATAATATGCACCTATTTTTACTGCTAAAAAAAGAGCAATGGGCCATATTATCAACAAAAGGTGATACATTATTGTCGCTTTTATTGGCAGGAAACTGCAGATGAAGCGGAGATAATGGGCTTGATAATATGCCCTTGTGAATAACCATAGCAGCCCAGGTTAACATCAGAACTTGGGCTGCTATGGGAATTCACAAGGGCCTATGGTTTTTTATTAATGTTGGGAGGGTGGGCTTGATAATAAGTCCTTGTTAATTGCCATAGAAGCCTATGTTGTGGTGTTAACATGGGCTTCTATGGGAAATAACAAGGCGGTATTATCATGGTCATTATCGCCATTTTATCGTCAGTTTCTTGCCAATAAAACGGCGATGATTGTAACACCGGTCCTTGATAATATGCACCTAAGTTTACTGGTCAAATAAAGAGCAATGAGCCATATTATCAACATAAGGCGATACGTTATGGTCGCTTTTATCGGCAGGAAACTGCTGATAAAGCAGCGATAATGGGCTTGATAATATGTCCTTGTGAATAACCATAGGAGCCCAGGTTAACACCAGAACCTGGGCTGCTATGGGAAGTTACAAGGGCCTATTATCAAGCACATTATCGCCGCTTTATCAGCAGTTTCCTGTCAATAAAAGCGGCGATAATGTATCACCTTTTGTTGATGATATGCTCTTTCATTTCTATGATAGTATGTAAAGCTTTCCTTTTTTGTTGGTGTAGCAATTGTACTCTTTTCTCATGCTCAGCGTCGTTTCGAAACCTACCTTTTCTTTTTCTTCAAGTTCAACAAGAAAACCTTTCTTTATATCAGTTAGTAAATCTGTCGCTTTCTTTTTCCGGTTCGTGTGTGTCATCCGCTGCTGTACTTTTGTACAGTAGTAATAGTCATATTCTATGGGAAATAACAAGGCCGTATTGTGAAGCTCATTATCGCCGTTTTATCGGCAGTTTCCTGTCAATAAAACGGCGATAATTTTAAAACAGGTCTTTGATTATATGCACCTAAGTTTACTGGTCAAAAGAAGAGCAATGAGCCATATTATCAACAAAAGGAGATACATTATTGTTGCTTTTATCGGCAGGAAACTGCTGATAAAGCGGCGATAATGGGCTTGATAATATGCCCTTCTGAATAACCATAGGAGCCCAGCTTTAATTTTGAAATGTGAAATATGGAGAAGTGGAGAAGTGTGGCTCATTGGTTAGAGGCGGCAGACCCGGAGGCAGAGGTCGGCCCGGGACCAGGGTTCAATTCCCGACGCGGCCGGGTGCAGGACCAATGTCAGCGGGCCCGATAAAGCTCGCCTCTGTGCCACTCTAACCATGGAGTCCCACGCTGCAACTCTGGGCAATAGCTTGCTTAATCTCCACTCCTGGCCCCATCACCACCGGGGATGCCTGACTGCACCTTGGGGATGCCGAGTAAAGGGACCATCTCACAGGGAAAGCCAGGACGGGTTCCCCAGTGGTACAGCGCTGGGACGCCTCCGGGTAACAATGCGCTCTATAAATCCAACATTCATTTATTCATAAAACTATGTACAACAGTATGTACAAAATATATTATTATGTTAAATGTATGTTTTTTTGCTTTTTTTTTCAATATACCTATTATTTATTACTTTACTCAACAACTAAAAAAATATATTTTTTTTGTGTGTGAAAATAAAAAATGTCAAAAACTTATACATTCACACTTTCTTTTTTAAAAATTAACTACTTACAATTATTTATTCTCTAAATAATATAATAAAAAAATATTAAAAACTGTGCATGGTGTTTTTACTTACTGTAAATTTAAAAAAAATTACCCATTTCTCTAAATTTATTTTTTCAGAAAATAATCCCACTACATTGTACGGTAAATCCTAGTAGATGCTGGACACTGAACCTATTCAATTTACTATTCCAAATCCAATCTACATTTAATTATGGTAGATGCTGGACACTGAACCTATTTAATTTACTATTCCAACTCCAATCTACATTTAATTATGGTAGTTGCTGGACACTAAAACTATTTAATTTACTATTCCAACTCCAATCTACATTTAATTATGGTAGGTGCTGGACACTAAACCTATTTAATTTACTATTCCAACTCCAATCTACATTTAATTATTGTAGATGCTGGACACTGAAACTATTTAATTTACTATTCCAACTCCAATCCACATTTAATTAGGGTAGGTGCTGGACACTAAAACTATTTAATTTACTATTCCAACTCCAATCTACATTTAATTATGGTAGTTGCTGGACACTAAAACTATTTAATTTACTATTCCAACTCCAATCTACATTTAAATATGGTAGGTGCTGGACACTAAACCTATTTAATTTACTATTCCAACTCCAATCTACATTTAATTATGGTAGATGCTGGACACTGAAACTATTTAATTTACTATTCCAACTCCAATATACATATAATTATGGTAGGTGCTGGACACTAAAACTATTTAATTTACTATTCCAACTCCAATCTCTATTTAATTAGGGTAGGTGCTGGACACTGAACCTAATTAATTTACTATTCCAACTCCAATCTACATTTAATTAGGGTAGGTGGTGGACACTAAAACTACTTAATTTACTATTCCAACTCCAATCTACATTTAATTAGGGTAGCTGCTGGACACTGAACCTATTTAATTTACTATTCCAACTCCAATTTACATTTAATTAAGATAGGCGCTGGACACTAAAACTATTTAATTTACTATTCCAACTCCAATCTACATTTAATTAGGGTAGGTGCTGGACACTGAACCTAATTAATTTACTATTCCAACTCCAATATACATATAAATATGGTAGGTGCTGGACACTAAAACTATTTAATTTACTATTCAAACTCCAATCTGCATTTAATTAGGATAGGTGCTGGGCACTGAACCTATTTAATTTCTTAACCACTACCCACCCTTATCCCCTATAAAAACAAAAACTCACTTGCTGCTGTACAGTACGCTCTCTGGGCCATAATAAAAATCTTTGGCGACAAAATTATCGCCACTTTATCGGCAGGAAAGTGTTGCTAAAGTGGCGATAAAGGGTTTGATAATATGCTCTATGGAATTCCAATCGAAGCTCATGTCTGATGTCCTTCACATCTAACATGAGCTTTGATTGGAATTCTATAGAGCATATTATCAAACCCATTATCGCCACTTTCCTGCCGATAAAGTGGCGATAATTTTGTCGCCCAGGCTTGATAATATGGCCCTCTCTCGTTTCACAAATAAAGCTAACACTACAGTTTTACGAGTGCAGTGTACCTGGTATATTTCAGTTGTTATAGTGCCACGTTCAAGTGGTGTCTATATGGAAGTGCCTACTGTGTTACTGATGCCCGTTATGGCAACTTATTTCTAATGCATTCCTATGAAGGCTTTGTATATCCAGGCTGCTGTGCTTACCTTGTATAAAGAGTGCGGCCACCGGAGTTCACCACTCGACTTGAACCCTGCTTCTATACGTCAAAGTATATTCAATACGTTGCAAAGAATTCCATTGCTGTTGCTCGATAGGCCGTAGTTGCTTCTGAACGATGTTTGCTGAAGGAAACAAAAGGACAATTTCAGTAGTCATCGTAAACGGAGTTGCGTAACTACTATCAAAAGTGATTTTTAATGTGGGTGCTTATTATTCTGTAGTTAAGACTGTTGCAGCTCCAGCAAACAAAGAAAGATCAATAAGTTAATAGAGGCCTGGGACAGTCTTGTGACGCAGAAAAACAATACTATCATGGACGGACAATTAATAATAATAGAGGCCTTAGCACGTGGCGTAGTACAGAAATACGACACAGAAATGTATGCAGGCACAATTTTTAAGATTAGAGGTGTATAGGACCTTGTGACTTATAAAGAAATATTTCAATTATGTAAGTACAATTTAAAACCATTGAGGGGTAGGAAAGCCATATGAAGGATAAAAAAATAGTATTATGCATATACCTTGATTTAGTGCTAACGCTGCTCTAGCGCTGCGCGCATAACGCTCCTCATTGCCTGTAAAATTTTAAAGATCTCTTGCTTCGTTTTATGTAATTTGCGCCGAGCGCTTCGCGCTTTTAACCATCATTTATTAACCGCTTAGGGGGAAATAAGGGAGTCTTACCCGCACTATAAACGCCACATACCCACATTTGTGGGATAGAAGGGACTCGGGGGCACTGCAGCATCATCGCGCCGGTTTCGAGCGCCATTTTGGAGTGGGGAGAAGCCCTTCCACTCTCAGCGCCATCTTAGGTGAGGGAGAGACACTCGCCCTGCCAAGACCCACGCATTGGAGGAGGAGGTAATATTAGTAGGACCTCCTACCTCGCTCAGTCTGACCTTGATTTAGTGCTAACGCTGCTCTAGCGCTGCACGCATAACGCTCCTCATTGCCTGTAAAATTTTAAAGATCTCTTGCTTCGTTTTATGTAATTTGCGCCGAGCGCTTCGCGCTTTTAACCATCATTTATTAACCGCTTAGGGGGAAATAAGGGAGTCTTACCCGCACTATAAACGCCACATACCCACATTTGTGGGATAGAAGGGACTCGGGGGCACTGCAGCATCATCGCGCCGGTTTCGAGCGCCATTTTGGAGTGGGGAGAAGCCCTTCCACTCTCAGCGCCATCTTAGGTGAGGGAGAGACACTCGCCCTGCCAGGACCCACGTGACATCCAGCCGGCCATTTAAGATGGCCGCTAGAGAAGTGCGCAGCGACGGTGCGCAGCGGGGGCGCCGTAGGGGCGCCGGAGGTGCGCCAGAGGTAAGCCCGTTTGCGCCCGTTCGCGCAACGGACGTGCTTAGGGCCGCTACCTCTGGCCCATCCGGTTCAATTCGTATAGCTTATACTCGGGCTGAGCTACTTAGACTCAGACCTGGTCAGGCCTCCAACCTCTAGGCCAATCTCCTGTGGTTTGCTTAATGTCAGATCCCTCTGCAAGCACCACATGGAAATAGCCTTCCTCATTGAGTCCGAACAGCTCGATGTCCTCTTTCTCACAGAAACGTGGACTCGGGAGGACTGTGAGGTCGAGCTGGGCCTAGCCTGCCCCTCAGGATTCAAAATTAGCCACTCACCGCGCCCACTTAATCGAGGAGGGGGAATCGGATACATTTATAGAGACTCGCTTACCCTCTCCCAGCTAAAGATTCGAGAGGTACCGGGATTTGAACTGATGGGTTTCACAGTCAAACAGCAGGAGTCGATCTGCTGTTCGGGTGTCCTTTGTTACCGTCCCCCGGGACCAGCACCATCCATTCCTCTTCTCATTGACCTGATTTATGAACTTGCTAGTTCCCACTCCAAGCTATTGGTTCTTGGAGATTTTAATCTGTGGGCAGGCAGCTCGCTAGACAATGCATTTTTCTCTCTCAGCCAAGCTTGTATAGATATCAACTTAGTACAGCTGGTGAACGCTTCCACACATCGGAAAGGCCATACTTTGGACCTGGTGTTTGCGGACCCTCAATGGGTATCATTAGTGGACATCAAGTGCCAATACTGGACGGACCACTCTCTGATTAGGTTTTCCCTTTGTTCGGAGGACCCTACTTCGCGTAAGGCTGGACTACCTCTAGCTAAGCTAGAGAGACCTTGGTCCCGTATCCTTAACATCGCTCCATTGCCGAACATTTTAGGTGAGGACTTTAAGCTTGGCAATACAGTCGAAGAAAGTTATACCCTCTTCTGCCAGTCCATATCTAGCTCGCTGGACAAGTTGGCGCCCCTTCGGAAGTCACGAGGGAGGGTGAACCGAGCCAGTCCTTGGTACACGAGCGAACTACGCCAGCTCAAACTTGACTGTAAACGCGCAGAAAGGGTCTGGAGGAAACAGTACCTAGACTCTGAGAAAATCGCATTTAGGTCTGCTATGCATAAATATAAAGCTCAAATCAAGATAGCGAAAGCGACCTTTCTTGAACTCACTCTAAATCAGGCCCCAAACAAGGCACAGGCCCTTTTTAAAATCGTTAAGGACCTTGCTCACCCCACGTGTGTGGCTAGTGCAGTCCCCTCATCGCAAGCTCTTTGTGATTCTCTTGCGGACGCCTTTGAGGAAAAATCCGTAAAATCCTAGCAGGCCTGCAGGACCCACGGAATTCCACCACTGAGGAGGGAGCTCCGGAGGAGACGGCCAGTCGACCCCTGCAGAGGGTTACTTACCTCTCTCAGGAAGCTCCGGCCACGCCCTCTAGTCGACCCCGACCAGATGAGCAGCCCCCCAGCTCAGGAGCTCCGGCGGCGGAAGCCAGTCGACCCCAGCTGAGTAGCTCATCTTCCCTTCTTTTAGATCAGGCCCTCAGCTTGGGAGCTCCGGCGACTGTGGCCAGTCGACCCCAGCTGAGTAGCTCTTCCCTTTCAGCCCCGGATTCGGCTCTCTGCTTGGGAGCTCCGGCGATTGTAGCCAGTCGACCTCAGCAGAGTAGTCCTCTTCCTTCTTCTGTGGAGCCAGCTCTCAGCTTGGGAGCTCCGGCGAGTGAGGCCAGTCGACCCCAGCTGAGTAGCTCCCCCTCTCCCATTTTGGTTCAGGCTCTCTGCCTGGGAGCTCCGGCGAGTGCAGCCAGTCGACCCCAGCAGAGTAGTCCTTTTTCTTCTTCTCTGGAGCCGGCTCTCAGCTTGGGAGCTCCGGCGAGCGAGGCCAGTCGACCCCAGCTGAGTAGTTTCCCCCTTCCCTCCCTGAAGGAGTTCGGCGACTTAGCCCTGACGATTTCATCTGGTTCGCCTTTGGATCCTCTTCCTCCAAAACTATGGAAGGTGTTTCAAGAGGACCTCTTCCAGCCCCTGCATGCCATCTGCTGCCAGTCATTTGAGACAGCTATTGTACCAAGTTGCTGGAAGAAGGCAGTGGTATCTCCGCTTTTAAAAAAACCTACGCTCGACCCTGCTTGCCTTTCTAATTACCGGCCAATCTCCCTGCTTCCTTTTCCGGTTAAAATCATGGAAAAGTTGGTTACCCGCGCTCTGTCCGGCTTCTTAGAAGGGAACACCTGGTTGGATGAGACGCAATTCGGCTTTCGCCCAGCGCATGGGACGGAATCCGCGCTGGTGACCGTGCTAGACAATCTGCGGGCGCGAGTCGACAGTGGTTGGGCAGCATTCTTGGTGCTGCTCGACATGTCGGCCGCGTTCGACACGGTCAGCCATCCCACCTTGATCTCTAGGCTGGAAGAATGCGGGGTCAAAGACAAGGCCAGGGATTGGTTAATCTCCTACTTGGACTGCCGTCAACAACGGGTTTCGTTACCCCCCTTCAGTTCAGAGGAGCGGAGAGTGGGACAAGGAGTACCCCAGGGCTCAGCCATCAGCCCTATACTCTTTAATATCTACCTCCGCCCTCTAGTCCAGCTCATTAAATCCTTTGGTATCTCCGCATTTAATTATGCGGATGATACCCAGCTGGTCTTCTCCCTGGAGGGACAGGATGCAGTCACACTGGAGACTTTTCACCGGTGCATGCAGGCGACAGCGGAATGGCTCCGTCTGAGCTCGTTACAGTTCAACGGAACAAAGACAGAGGTCTTGCACTGTTCCACCGATCGAGTTCCTCGAGATCTCCCAGTTGACTTCTGGCCTCCGTCCTTCTCAGAGACGGTGTCTGCTGCACAATCAGCGCGCAACCTAGGCGTTACTTTTGGGCCTAACCTGCAGCTGGATCTACATGTAAACAAGACCACCTCTACATGTATGATGCTGGTCCGTATGCTGCGCAAGGTCCTACCTCTCCTCCCTGAGCAAGCCAGACCAGAAGTAGTGCGTTGTACCATCCTAAGTCGACTTGACTATTGTAACGCACTACTTCTGGAGGCCCCGGTAACACTTCTGGGCAAGCTGCAAAGGGTGCAAAATATTGCTGCCAAACTCGCCCTCTCTCGCCCCTACCATAGCTCTTCTACGGCAGCGCTGCGCGAACTTCATTGGCTGCCAGTCCATCTGCGGGTGCGCTACAAAGCAGCGTGTATTGTGTTCAGGGCTATTCATGGCCTGGGCCCCATCCCTTTGCGGCGAATGTTTGCCTGGTATCGTCCATCTAGAGCTCTACGCTCCTCGTCGTCCAGGCTACTGGTAGTCCTGCGATTCCAGAGAGTGAGGATGGGTGGCCGCTCGTTCAGAGTAGCGGCAGCCAGACTCTGGAACTCTCTGCCTATATCCTTGAGAAGCCTTGAAGATCTCTTAGCCTTTAGAAAGGCTCTGAAAACTCACCTTTTTCCCAGGATAGGCTGAGCTACTGTTTTCGCTGGATTATGGGTCAAAGCGCCAGGATGCCCTTGGTGGTGACAGGTCGCGCTATACAAGTATGCCACAATACAATACAATACAATACAATACAATTTACAGTGGAGGCTGATGTTGTGACGTCTTCTCTTACCTTTGTTTTTGTCGTCTTTTATCGTGTCTTGAAAGGCCGTGGTTTCGCTGAGTCTGGGGTGTTTTCGACAGTCTGTGTGTCATCGCAGCAGAGGCAGGCAAAAGAGAGCATGCTCACGTCAGTGCCCGCATTATATGGGAACCGCCGGGGCTGAACAAACCAATCCCAGGGCCGTCATTGGTAGCGCTTTTGCGGTCAGCAAGAATGATGGCCCTGGGGGATATACCATTGGTTAATGTATTGTTTCCAGGCTAAAGGATAGCAAGCATGCTTGGTGGTGGCATGTGTGTAGAGTGGGCGTGCGTGCACAGCGCATGTGCAAGTATGATTGTGTGCACTAACAATTAACAACAGAGAGAGATGGGGGGGTGTTATAATGTACGCAGAGGCAGGCCCAGAATCGGATCTGCAATGAGTCAGCACTTCTAATCATTCTCCTTAGCGCGCCCTGAGATCTGATTTGTCACTGAGAGGGTGATCGCACCATAGTTTGTACTGCTTATCATACTCCGCATGTACCTGCGCATACAGTATGAATATGCTTTGACGTTAGGGGTCGCATTAAAGCTTTGGTGTGACATCATGCACGGCGTTCTGTATGCAAAAGGGGGCAATGTTTCTACTTGGTTTAAAACATGTATGTATTTAATGTACATACTAAGGGCAGACATTTGGGATAACTATGAATTTTTTGTAATACTTGTAATAATCATATATTACTTTTCAAAAGAATTACACAAATCGCGGTAGAACATCATGCGTACTCGTATTGAAAGAGTTGCGCAAGCGCATCATAAGCGTACGCAAAGCCATGTTACTTAAAAAGTAGAGATTTGATTGGTTCATAACTTTTCCTATTGCGACTGTGAAAAGTTCTGTCCCATAATAATTATTCGACTTTGACTTTCTAAGAAGCATTTGTTCTGAGAATCTTCTCAAATAGAAAGAAGATCACAATAATAAGAGCAATGGAGACATCTTCCAGCAGTTCTTCAGAGGGAGATTTCATTCTTGAAGAACCTCCAAAGAAGAGAAAAGAAGCTCTAATTTGGAAGTTTTTCACTTTCCCAAAAGGTCAAATAAAGGTTAATGCTCCAAAAGTAACTTGTAAAATTTGAGAAACAACTCTTTCAAGGGGTGATCCATGTAAAAGATACTCCTTTGGCACAGCTAATATGGTGCGACATGTGAAGAATTTGCACCCCAAGAACTTTGCTCGAGCTGCAAAACGGAGGTTGCACGAGAACCCACCAGCTTCTACACCAAGCACATCAACTGCAGCAGCAGCATTTTCAGCAAGCAGTCCATACCCACATATTGATTCTGACTTTGCTAAAGTTAAAATTCTATGCATTTATTGCCATAAACTTTTGTGTTATGGGGAACAGTCTATAGTCTTGATGGAACGCAGTATGCAGGATCATTGCTGTCTTCGACAGTTGTTCTTTTTTTCATTATTTTGTTCCACTTGGAATTTGTTGAGAAAACACACAAAAAATACAAAACAAAATAATCAGTTCTTTTTAGAACTACCTTCACTGGTCAAAGAAAGAACTATCAGCCAGATTCATCACTGTTCCATTTTGCGAGTCCTTAATAGCGATTATTAAGGAATCGCTATTAAGGACTTGCAAAACGGGATTCATGTAGGAATCGCAAAATAAATTGCAATTCCTACAGCTTCCTTATTTGCAATTAGAAAATTGCTAATCGCAAATAAGGAATGACTCCCCATTCATTCCTATGGGCCTAAAGGCCGTTTCGCAAATAAGGATGCGATTTCAACGGTGCAGGGGTGTCCAAAGGGCACGCTGTAGCACCCCTGAAATGTGAATTTACACTGATGTTGTGCACACACATGTCCAAAGGACATGTGTGTGTGTAACATGCAACTTAGAAAAACGTATTTAAATGCATTTTTCTAAGTTTTCGCTATTTACCACGAGGCTTGACTTTGTGGTAAATAGCGGTCCTAAATTGCGAATTCGCAATTTTTAAATGTTTCATGAATATCATTTAAGAAATCTCTAATAGAGATTCCTTAAATGCTAATCCTCGTAAATTTGCGAATTCTTTATTAGCGATTATTGTATTTGGGATGATGAATCCCAAATGCAAAAATTGCACTCGCAAAGGGCCAGATTCTCAGAATCTGGCCCTTTTGCAAGCGCATTTCGCTTGATGAACCTGGCTGCATGGCCCTTTTGCAAGCGCATTTCGCTTGATGAACATGGCTGCAAATTTCTATGTTAGTTTGTAAAAGTTTGTCAGAATTAATGTATGAATATGTTACTAGTGTATGGAGAATGTGAAAGTGCAGAACTATAAGGAACTGTTACATCATATATCTATAAGGTGTTTATCTATAGTATACTGTAGTATGTCCGAAGCACTTGAAAGTATCATATGTACATAAATATGTTACAAGTCTATGTTTCAATTTGCGCTGCTGGTGAAAGTGCCTGGGTGAATTTGTATGTCTTAGGGGTGGATTTACAATCCCCTTGTGCCTCTTTTACACAGCCGTTGTGTCACTTTTGTGACACAGCGGTGGTGCAAAAGATGTGCCATGGTGTGTGGTATTAACAATGTGACACATCTGGAGGGTGTTTTACATTGTAAAGCGCTGCACCAGAAGAGGGTTTCTTGTGCAGAAGGGGGTGCAGCAAGGCCTCCTAAAAGTGACTGAGCGAAATGTATAACATTTTATTCAGTGACTTTTGAGCTTATGCTGCGTCAAAACCTTGCACATGCTTGAAGCAGGTGTAAGGTTTGATACAGCCTTGTGAGCATAGGGCCCCAAGAGAATTGCTGGAGCTGTGTTATACTTGCAACCGACGTCAAGCAATAATTCATTAAAAAATGACTTTGCAATTTAGTTTTGTTATTATTTTATCATAAGGATATGAAATATAATCTAAAAAATAAAATAAATATAAATATTTATGTTAAAAATATAAGAAATTAGTATAAAAAGAAAGACATTATAATTAATACATTTATAAATTATAATTTACAAAACCTATGAAATTTACTGAAAAACCATAGGTTTCACACACGTTATAGTTAGGAATTAGCATTTAAAAAACCATGCAAATTCATTGAAAAACCATAGGTTTTACACATTATAGTTGGTCGAACATTTCTCTCAAACAAAACCTTTGAAATTCCTCCGTTATAGTTTGCTCAGCTAACTATAACTTGCGCGCCCGCAATGCACTGCTGATGGCGTCACATATTACATCACTCATGACATGGTCAGTGACATCACTCATGACATCACTGATGACATCTCAAATGACATCCCTGATGACATCATCCTTGTGGCAGACCTCCTCTTACTGTAATATAACCTTTGATACACATGATCAAAAATAGAAACTAACATTTTCAAAAAAATGGAGATACCAATTCCAGGTAGAACAACCTATTGAGTAATCCCAAAATCTACATACACATCCACTCATTCACCAACAGTTCTGTATAGTCACTCATACATGTACTCACTCATCATATGTACTCATACACCTATATATCCTGTTATACACCGACACTCTTCTATAGAGTTACTCACACACATACTCACACATGCAAATAAACTATCAAATATCCATTTACTTGCATATACAGCTATAAACCCACCACTACACTAACTTCTACAGAATCGTAGACATACTTACTCTCTTAAGCAATCACTTATAGTAACACATTCTTATTTATACAGGAAGTCTTAGAATCTGTCGCTCTCAGATATACTCACTTATATACATCAATACTCAGATATACTGGTTTAAAACATATGTAGTTACTCAGAAAGATACTATTGAGGCAGTCATTCACTCACTAACACACCCATACACAGTCATTCACCCATACAGTTCTGCACACATACTGTCTTCAAAACACATGCAAACAGTGAGTCAGTCATTCATGCATCTGTCCCCACCGAACCATACAAACACTAATTTTGGTACTCAAAAAACCAACTAATAACCCATATACACACTCCTGTAGCTACTCACCAACCCATGCAGCCACTTATATACAAAGTGAGACACTGATACAGATATTTAAATATTTAAAGATTACTCGCTAGTATACCTATTCAGTAAGATATACTTAAGAAGTCAGTTATACAATAATTTTACTAAAAAAACATCCATTTAGACACTTATTTACCCATTTATTCTTCCATCGACCTTTAGATATACATATATAAAAAAAATATTTTTCAGAAAGACACACATTCACTGGATGATGTCATCAGTGATGTCATTTAAGATGTCATCAGTGATGTCACTGACCATGTCATGAGTGATGTAATATGTGACGTCATCAGCAGTGCATTGCTGGCGCGCAAGTTATAGTTACCTGAGCTAACTATAACGGAGGAATTTCAAAGGTTTTGTATGAGAGAAATGTTCAGCTAGCTATATCGTGTGAAACCTATGTTGTTTTCAATGAATTTGCATGGTTTTTTAAAGGCTAATTCCTAACTATAACGTGTGTGAAACCTATGGTTTTTTCAGTGAATATATATATATATATATAAGTAGTGCCTTTGATCTATGCAATATATTAAATGCCAAACCAGTATTCACCTACCAAAATCCACCATTGACAGTGAGCATCATATCTTTGAAACAAACACATCCTGTGAGCTATTCTATATTTGCTAATAGATAGTCTCTTCTGAACTCCAATTATTAGTACATGTGAAGGCACCAGTTAACATATTTAGCTTGCCTGTAAAATTGTTTTGAAAGTTATTATGTACAAAAGGGAATTACTACTGTATCTACTGAGAAATTAGCTGGGCGGCTCTCTTTTGAAATAATTCTTGAGTATCAGAAAAGCAATCTTCATCATTGTGCTCTTGAAAAATAAGCACTGGCAAAGCAAATAGTGTGTGCCTTAAGACTTATTTGCTTTCTAGTGCCTTTTGATAATGCTATTTGGCATAGGCAAAATAAAAATGCACAATGATGCCGCTGCAGGGGCCGTGCATTTTTCAGACATGTGTGATGATGTGTGCGCATGCCTTTGCATATGAGTCATTACACAAAGAAATAGCGTGAAAGAGTGTATTTTTTGGGCAGAGGGTCCTGCATCAACATGCTGTCTTGCGCTCCACCTTCCCCCAAAATATATTAAAAAAAGAAGATGGGGGGCATAAGGAGCAATAGAGGAGACCGTGGGGTAAGCAATGGGGAATGGATGGGAGAAATGGAATAACTTTACACAAGGGAGAGCTACACACCTGGAAGGGGAGAAGCAAGAAAGCAATATGGAGACAGGAAATTTGATAGCGTGTATGATAGGAGTATCGAAAGTTACATCACACAAACTTTGACCTTAATGGCATCATAGGAAGTGATATTATGACTTTTGACTCAGATTCATCTCAGGAATTGATGTTACATGAGCTAAAAACTGGTGACAGGTTGACAATTGACATCGCTAAAGCTCCGTAATACCTGCATGATTACTATAACGATACATAAAAATCTCCTATTATGGTGCTGACCTGATATGCTATTGGTATATTACTCATTTATCTTGACATGACAGTGTATGTGTTGGTTTGAAGAGAAGAATACAGTGCCACAAAACACAGAACAATATTGGGAACCTAAATTATTTATGCAACACTTTGTCATGATTAACTGTGTACATCAAAGTGAAATGTATTGATAAACTATTGAAAGAGGCAAAAAAGAGATTTAAAAAATAACAATAGCAATGATGTCCTCTACTATTCATTCATATGAGCCACTGGGCCTATCCATGAATGTTAATTTAGTGGTAAACATAAGCTTACAAGTCAATTTACCTCACGAGCACCTTTCTTTGATGGGGGTTAGATCTCTCCTCAATACCTACAGAATCCTCCGCACCCATGAAGGCCCACTCCGGGTGGTATTGAGGGCGTTCCAAGGGGTGATTTGCTTTAGATGTTTCTGAACATCCATTTGTGGGCATTCACAAACCCTTATCATTCCTTACCAACCTGGAAAGAGTCATATTTCTTTCCTCTAGCCAAATGCTGCATTAAATACCTTTTTAGGATGTGAAAGGGAATGGATCACTGCCATGTTTCTGTGGGTTCTACACAGGGAAAAATATTTTCCATGGAGAAAAAAAGAAACAAATAAATGGAAAGGGAAGACCACTCGGTCCCCCCGAACGTATGGATGGGTGCCCCAATCCCCCCGGGAAACCGTTGTGGGCGAGGCGTGTCTCGGCTGGTATGCCCAAAGCGGCGTAGCCGGATCACGCCCTTCCCGCCCAGAAAGGGTTTTCCTAGACACCCGCCCGGAAGTCCGCGCGTGGATGGACGTACCTGAGGCGGGCCCCCGCCCTCCCGCAGATGGATAAATAGAGCGGGAATCCAACGAAGCTTCCTCTTGTTCCAGTGCTCTGAAGGCTGCACCACTGGTCGCTCGTGAGCCCTCGAAGGAACAAGCGGCAATTTTGAGAACTTGTAATCTTTGTTGTTTCTCTTTCAGTGTCTAGCGTGTGGAAACTCTAGTACCTTGTGGATCAAGTCGGACGGAGTAACCGAAAGCATGCCTGGCAAGAAAGCGGGAAAGAGCTCCGAGATGGAGAAGATGCTACGCACCTTGGTGAACCGAGTAGCGGTGATGGATCGGAAAATGGGTAAAGTGGATGCAATCGGTCGGGGCTTAGCGGACATCAAGAAACAGATGGCAGCCCAGAACACCCTCTCGGGGCGGCCAAAAAAGGTCGGATGTCACCCCAGAGGGTAAGGGTAAGAGGAATAAGGGGAGGGCGGGTTCCAGGGAGGTCCCAGTCCCAGAAGTGCCTCTATCGAGCCCGGGTGCAGACAACCCAGTCGCGCCGGTAGATAGCCCGATACCAGGTCCGGATGTGGGTTTACCAATCCCCGTTTTAATAACGCCAGTTGGGGATGACCAAATGCCCCCAGAACTGGCCCTTCAGTTAGCTGCAGTATTACCTTGGCTAAAGAAGAGAGCAGGGGGATCAGTGGCTGCGGGCGATCCGGCTGAGGAAGCCAGACTAATTATTGAGCAGTTGCGGCAGTCAAGGGATGCCAGGACAGCGAATGTACCTTATATTCCCCCACAGGTAGCGACGGGGGTCACGACGGATGGTCGAGCGAAGACAACGGACACGGCGGCTGAACCCGGTAAGAGACCATTGCCATTGGTGGGGGAGAGTTCAGTACCTTCAAGGCGGGAAAGTTTGTCACGGCACATTCCTGCGGCTACGAAAGAAATGATATGGGGGGACAAATACATCAACATGTTTTCATTGTTGATTGACCACGTGAGGTAGAATATGCAAAGACCCAGAAAGATTTGTGGCACCCCAGCGTATGGCGAGCCAAGATGGCGGAGTTCAGGGTCGATGAGACCATGGTGAATTGGGTCAGGGCTTTTTCTATTTTTACGGCAGTAATGGGTGAGCGTAAACCTGAAGTGTTGCCCGACTTATCATGTTACCAGAACAGGATCATGAATTTCTATGCAATGTACGAGGGAAAGGAATGGAAGGGTTATGACGTTAACTTTAGAAAAGCAAAAGAGTTTAACGAGGCTTTAACATGGGATTGTCTGGACACGGTGTCCTGGCATAACCAGCTGTTGCCGGGACCGGCGGGTACGTCGGTGCCAGGCACGAGCGTTTCTGGGACATTTCAACAGAGGCCGGCACAACCCTTTCGGGCGAGCGCCGGGGGGGAGTCACATCCTAGACCCGGCGGGAATGGAGGCAAGCGAGGGGTTTGTTGAGGTTTCAACAAGGGAACCTGTAACAGGCCTCAGGGAACGTGTAGGTTCCGGCATGCTTGTTCGGGCTGTGGGAATTCCTCACACTCAGAAATTAGCTGTTGATCCAAGTCCAATGGTGCAGGAGGAAAAGGGGGATCCAAGCTGGAGTGAGGTGGTGCCTTGGAAGCAAACATCTTCGCCCATTGATATCTTGGCTTTGACTCCCTGGCTGAACCAATACCCAGATCATGTATCCGCCGGGATTTTGAGGAATGGCTTTCTGTATGGCTTCGAAATCCCGGCGGGAAATTTTCAGGGGAGCCCCTTCTGTAAGAACCAACTGTCTATTCAACATAACCCGGCGGTGGCCGCCAAGAAAATTGCGAAAGAGGTCAGCTTGGGACGGGTAGCGGGGCCATTTGCCTGCCCGCCAGTTGCGAAATTTGTGTGTTCACCTTTGGGAGTGGTCCCGAAGAAGGACCCGGGGGAGTATAGACTCATCCACAATTTGTCGGCCCCTAAGGGGGCCTCGGTAAATGAGGCTATTGACCCTGAGGTGTGCTCAGTTCGATACGCATCGTTCGATGATGCCGTTGTTCTGCTGAATCGCCTGGGCCCCGGTGCACTGTTGGCAAAATCAGACATCGAATCGGCATTCAGATTGCTCCCGGTATACCCTCAGGACCAGCGCTTGCTGGGATTCACGTTCCAATGTTCAGCTCTTTTTTGGAATGGGCGTTCACCGAGGCCACAGGGCATAGACAGGTGATGCACTATTTGGATGACTTCCTTTTTCTAGGTCCGGTGGACACTACGGAATGTGCACAAACACTGCAGGACTTCTGCACACTCATGCGGGAGTTTGGGGTCCCATTGGCACCAGGTAAGACGGTGGGGCCAAATACCTCACTGGAGTTTCTGGGGATCGAGCTCGACTCAGTGGAGGGGTGTATCCGTCTGCCAATTGAGAAGGTAGCCAAGTTCAGGGCTTCCTGTATGCAATGTCTCCATAAGGACAAGGTGACCCTACACCAGTTGCAACAGACAGTGGGTCAGCTTAATTTTGCCTTGAAAGTGATACCGATGGCTCGCCCCTTCTCACGTTCCATAGCACAAGCTATGGTAGGCCTCAAAGAAGGACACCACCGCACTAGACTGTCGGCAGAGGTTTGCCAGGACATGCGCATTTGGTTAGCATTCCTGGCAGATTTCAACGGTCGAATGGCGTGGAACAAACCCCCAGCATCGTCTGACGAACTGGGCTTGTGGACCGACTCGGCTGGGAGTGTGGGATTTGGCGCAATCTTTGGTAACCGGTGGTTGGCGCAAACATGGCCGGCGTGGTGGCACTCAAGTGGCCTGACAGGTAACATTGGGTTCTTGGAGCTATTCCCCATTTGGGTGGCTCTGTTGGCATGGCTGGAAGACTTTAGGAACCGCTCAGTGGTGTTTTGGTCAGACAACATGACGGTGGTCGAGTGTATTAATCACCAGGCAGCACGCTGCAAGTGGATCTTGAGACTGTTGAAAGAAATTGTATTGCGATGCATGAGATTGAATGTACAATTCAGGGCAAGGCATGTGCCGGGTGTACTGAATAATGCAGCTGATGCACTCTCTCGTTCACAGATGCAGGCTTTCAGGGGTTATCTACCCACAGCGGAACTAGTGGCGGCACCGTTCCCAGAAGCACTATGGCAGATCGGTGCCCCGGATTACAAGACCTCGTGGCAGCCAGCTTAGCGCCCAGGACGAGAAAAGCTTATGAGGGAGCGTTTCGTTCATACTGCGCCTTTTTAGGGCTGGTAGGGAGACATAGCTGTGGGCGGTAAGAATCCTTCCTCGGGTTTTTGGTGGCACTTCATAAGGAAGGCCGATCGGCAGCAACTGCCAACAGATATAGGGCAGCCATATCATTCATGGCACAGCTCCACGGGATACGGGACCCGACGTGTTCCTTCTTAGTCAGGACGGCGCTCCGCGGTTGGCAGCGCCTGGAAGGTCGCAGACAAGATACAAGGCACCCGATTGGGCTAGACAGATTGTCCTTGCTACTAGCAAAACTGGATGAGACATGCTCCTCGCCCAGCGAGGTAATTCTGTTCCGAGCGGCTTTCGCATTGGCATTCCATGGGGCCATGCGGGTAAGTGAACTCGTAGCAAGGAACAAGAAGGATGTGGAGGGAGGTCTATGCAGGGATCATGTTCAATTACGGGGTGATTCTCTGTTGATCTCGATAGCCAGGTCCAAGACAGACCAGGAAGCTTTGGGGAATAGTGTGGTTTTGCAGCGCGTCCGAGGGAGCCCCAGTTGTCCCATAAGGTATTTAGAGGACTACCTGGCACAGAGGTCGACAACATGGGGGGGGACCCTGCTTAGACACAAGGACGGCACCCCGTTGACGAGATTTCAGTTTCGGAGGGTGCTGGCAATTACGATTGCTGCGGCGGGCTTGAACCCGTGCGATTTTGGGACCCACTCGTTCAGAATAGGGGCCGCTACGGAGGCTATGGCTTGGGGTCTGGGTATGGAAGAAGTGAAACAGTTAGGCCGTTGGTCCTCGAACTGTTTCAAGAGGTATGTGCGACTGCACTTGTTGTAAAAGACTGATGAATTGCACTCACGCTTGTTGTCTTTTGTTTGGATTACAGTTTCGCAAGCCTGTGATGCGGGGCGGAATTTGGGATCGACCCAACACCAGAGGACCAGAGGTCAAGGATCACCGACTGGAGATCAAGTGGTATGGGTCGTGGGCCACTCATACGTGAGGCGTGCTGGGGACGTATTCAAGGCACGTGACGCGACTCACGCATCTGGGGAATACGGGTTCAGAGTGACCTTTCATGGGAAGGGAGGCCTCTGTTTTGACCAATTTCAGACCTTTGTGGAGGAACTCTTAGGGCGGCAAAGGTCACCGCCATCTGTAATCATAGTACATCTGGGAGGCAATGACTTGGTAAGACTGGGAAGACGGGTGTTAGTAGAACACATAATGTCGGCAGTCAGCTGGTTGGCTAAGAGGCTCCCGGGGTGTACGATTGCCTGGTCCCACATGATCCCCAGAAGAATCTGGCGGGTGGTATCTCTGTGACGGCGTTGAACCACTCGGTAAAGAGGGTCAACAACAAAATTGAGAAATTGTTTCGCTCCGCGCATTTGCAAAGCATTCCCCATGGGTGTATTCGGGGTGATCACTGTTATTTGAATAATGGGGTTCACCTGTCCAGGGCTGGGAATGATTTACTCATAGGAGACTTCATAGTGGCATTGAGGAGACATGACCTTTAGGAGGTGTGGGGGGGGCCGGATAGTCGGTCAACTATCCGGCCTGTGGCGGTAAGGTCATGATCGGTGAGCAGTGATTTCAAGGTCCCTAGGGGGGGCGCCACCCAGTACGGATGGGAGCGCCCGGGGGGAGGCGGCCATTGGCCCCTCCCACGGGGAGGTGGCACCCACTACGGATTGGTCGCCTAGGGGGAGACGGCCATAGGCCCCTCCCAGGTGGAGACGGCTATATGCCCCTCCTACGAATTTCCCGGGGGCCGGATATCCGCTCCGGCGGAAGAGAGTGTGGGGAAGGGGGGGAGTCCACGCTGTCCTTCTTACGGATACCTCGCACGAGAACTCGGACGACCTTTAAGATGGCGTCGAGTGAAAGGGGGCCCCCATGACAAGGGAAGTTACAGTTGGCAGCGAGGGTAAAGTCCTCTGCGCATGCGCCACTCACACCGTGAGGGCGGGAATTTGGTAGTAGGGATCTGACACCGGTTAAGACCTTGCCGTTGGCCCTTAATGCTAGGATGTACAATTTTATTTTAGAATGTTATGCATTTTCAGGATGCTAGACTCGGCTAGGAAACCTTTGTATTAGAGATTTGTTAAGGTTAGCCAAAGAACTTGTCTTCATCAAAATGTAATGGAAGTAAAATTGTACATGATTCATGAAACATTTTTAATTTAAAGTTTTAAATTTTGTTTCATATTTTAATAAATACGGCCGGGGGGGTAACTCCCCCCCGCCTTCCAAAAGTTCAAACTTGTGTCTGTCTCCTCCCACGGGGAATTGGTGTTGGGAGGGGGTGGCGGGCATCCCGGCCCATATGTGCATTCCCCGATACAGAGTTCTCTGCCATGGAGCCCTCTGACCACTGGGAAAGGATTATAAATTTCGACATCCGGAAACTATGCGATTTCCCAAGGAATCCGTATAGAAACCTGCACCAGGTGCAGCTTTCCATGCACATTTATGAATTCCAATAAGTAGTAAAACTACATATATCCATAGATTTAAAAGTCTGAGTGGAGTTGTTCCACTTTGTTGTGAATTGGCCCCCATAAATTGAATAGGACATGTTACAACGCATGCCATTAAAACTCGATCATTGCAACGACAGCGTTGTTACTAAGCATACCATTACAACGCCCTGTATTTTTGTATGGACACCTTTTAACCAATAAATGCCGTAAATCTTACCTTTTTTTAATTACTTGTGCAAACAATGTTATGCTTCATACCTTTTCAGTAGTTCTGTTTTAATAATATACCTTGATGGTTTAGTAGAGAACTGACTAAAGTGTTCTTCTTCTAGTAGGATGTTTTAAGTTTAAGGACCATATATTACAAGGAAGCAAAGGGTAGCAACATTTAGATTTTTCTGAATTGGCCTACATTTCAAACATTTTTTTCATAATAGTATTTACCTTTACTGCACATGCACGTGAAATATCCTTTGTTTAATGTATCCTATTCACTAATAACTCAAAATGTTGATCGCAAACTAATAAAATAACCTGTATTGGACCCCACCTCAAATCTATGTAGTAAGAAAGTAATTTGCTCGTTCATTCTGCTAGTATTGTATTACAGCCTTCTTAATGACATGTGCTTAAATATATATTTGAAACTAGTACTTTGAAACATAAAATAGTAATGAACCTCTGGCTGTAAAGAAGGGTGTGCTGCTTTCTCTGGTTGCCTGAATTGTTTTTCTTGGTTCCACCTAAGCCGCTGTTTTGCTTTTCTTGCACATTCTTGTGAGTCATCCCATGCAGTGACAGGTTGGGCGAGACTCTTCCCCCTGTGAAGCTGGGCAGTCTTCCTGCAAAAAGATGGCTCACACCCAAAGAGTTTGTGAGATCTCCCTCAGGCGTGGAAGAGCAAGAGATCACTCGCAGCCAATGTGCTGAGAAATAAATACAAATGCATGGAGAGCAAAACATAAAAGCAATGTCAATTCAAATAAAACAATGGCAGTGCTATGCCGAGGAAAGCAAGATGGGAGAACAATCCCTTTCAGTAGAAAGGGAATATTAACCAATGGTAAAATAGAGCTTTCTTCTATGAAAATATATCAACGGATGGCTTTTACATAACTCACTTACAATACATTTGAAAGGATTGCTTACCTCATCATCATCAATGAAAAATCAAAAATGTGAAGTTCGAGCCTCATGATACTCTTTTTCAAACTCATTTCTATTTCACTACTCCCAAGACTGTGAAAATTCAGCTTATTTGAAGAAGACTGTTTCTGAACTGGCAGATAGATGTGCAACCACAGCAGACACATTCCCGTGCCTTTTTAGGTCTACTCTGACCTACAGAAGATTTCAGGTATGTTCTAGAGCTCACGTGATGAGGAAATATGCAGAGGGAGGGTTTTGGTAAGTCCCTTTCAAGTTGTGTTTGTTGGAAGTTTCATTTGCATTTCGATTAGCCCACAGGAGTGTTATCTCTTCACCGTCATGCTAGTGGCTATTAAGGGAGTTTGTCAGCTCAACACTGCTCCACTACAGCACATGGATGGTCAAGCGTTTGTGTACTGCAATGATGCACATACCTTTGACAACTCACAGTCTATACTAAGTCCTCATTTTAAGCCTTTGGAGGCTCTCATTCCGATTTGTATCATACTCCTTCATATATCCCTACATCTGCTCCCATTACCATATTTGCCCTGTTGCCTTTCCTACCCCTACTTCCACTTTTACATTATCCACTGTTAGTGTCCCACATTCATACTCTCTCATGCTCCAATTCATTCTCTTACACTTATGCCTGCTTACTTTTACCCTTACTCCAAATTAGTTTGTTCTCTCCGAAATATTGGTATTGGCTATGGGGTGTATTAGTCCACCTAAATAGCTTTCAATCAGTCAATCAATCATTTGTAAAGCACACTACATACCTGGGAGTGTCTCAAGGCGCTGGGGGCCGCTACTGATCGAACATCCAAGCCTTGAGTATCCTCCTGAAGGTCAGCAGGTCTTGGGTCTGTCGTAGGCTCAGTCGGAGGGTGTTCCATGTCTTGGCGGTGGAGTGGGAGAAGGATCTCCCACCGGTGGTTGTTCTTTGGATGCGCGGGACGGTGGCAAGTGAGAGGTCGGCGTAGCGTAGCTGGCGGTTGGGGATGTAGAAGGAGAGTCATCTGTTGAGGTAGGCTGGACCAGTCTTGTGGAGTGCCTTGTGTGCGTGGGTGAGGAGCATTAAGGATATCCTCTTGTTGACGGGGAGCTAGTGCAGGTTTCTCAGGTGGGGGTGATGTGGCCGTGGCGTGGTACGGCGAGGACCATTTGTGCCGAGGCGTTTTGGATGCGTTGTAGTTGTTTGATGAGCTTGGTCGGGGCTCCCGCGTAGAGGATGTTTCCGTAGTGGAGCCTGCTGCTGACGAGGGCCTGGGTGACTGTCTTTCTTGTATCTGTCGGGATCCATCTGTAGATCTTGCGGATCATGCGGAGGGTGTTGAAGCAGGAGGAGGAGACAGCGTTGACTTGCTTGGTCATTGGGAGAGTTAAGTCGAGGATGATTCCCAGGTTGCGTGTTCGGGGTGTTCGGGGCTGCCCCCAGTGCCGTCAACCACCAGGAGTCGTCCCAGGCTGAAGGGTTGGAACTGAGGATGAGGACCTCCGTCTTGTCCGAGTTCAGCTTCAGACTGCTGATCTTCATCCAGTCGGCGACGGCCTTCATTCCTTCATGAAGGTTGACTTTGGCTGTGATGGGGTCCTTGGTGAGGGAGAAGATCAGCTGAGTGTTGTCTGCGTAGGAGATTATGTTGAGGTTGTTGCTGTCGGGCTACATGTGCGAGCGCGTCATGTTAATGTTGAACAGCGTCGGGCTGAGGGAAGATCCCTGGGGTATGCCGCAGATGATCTCGGAAGCTTTGGAACGGAATGGGGGGAGAAGGACGCTCTGGGTTCTGCCGGAGAGGAATGAGGTGGTCCAATCCAGAGCCTTGTCTCAGATCCCTGCAGCGTGGAGGCGTGCGCGTAGTGTGCGGTGGCAGACGGTGTCGAAGGCGGCAGAGAGGTATAAGAGGATGAGTGCTGCGCCCTCGCCGTTGTCCAGCAGGGTCCTGATGTCGTCGGTGGCA
This sequence comes from Lissotriton vulgaris, assembly GCF_964263255.1. Taxonomy (NCBI): domain Eukaryota; kingdom Metazoa; phylum Chordata; class Amphibia; order Caudata; family Salamandridae; genus Lissotriton; species Lissotriton vulgaris. The sequence continues at coordinate 225,390,832 of NC_141699.1, read as the reverse complement.
GCAATGAGGGCAGTCTCGGTTCTGTGGTTGCTGCGGAACCCTGACTGGGAAGGGTCCAGGATTCTGTTTTCTTCGAGGTATCGGGTTAGCTGTCTGTTGACGGTTTTCTCGATGACCTTGGCCGGGAAGGGGAGCAGAGAGATGGGCCGGAGGTTCTTGAGGTCTCTTGGGTCTGCCTTAGGTTTTTTGAGTAGGGCGTTGGTCTTGGCGTGTTTCCAGATCCCTGGGAAGGCTGCGGTCTCGAGGGAGAGATTGATGTCGTTGCGCAGGTGGGGAGCGATGGTGCTGCTTGCTCTGTTGAAGACATGGTGGGGGAATGGATCCGACGGAGAGCCGGAGTGGATTGAGCACATGGTCTTGATGGTGTCATCGATGCTCACGCTAGCCCAGGCTAGCAGGGGGTCGTGGTCGATGGTCTGTTGTGTTGCTGTCTGTTGGGGCTGTCTGGGTGTTGAAGCTGTCGTGGATGTCTGCTATCTCGCGGTGGAAGAAGGTGGGGAAGGAGTCGCGCAGGGGGTCGTGGTCGATGGTGTACAGAGGGAATGTTGTGTTACTGTGTTGCTGTCTGTTGGGGCTTTCAACTGCATTGGTGAATTCTTCATGCACTGCAATTGCAGCACACTTCCTTGGCAAATTTCAACCCCTGCCCAGACCCTGTTTTCTCATTTGTCACACCCACTTCAATCCCTATTCTTAATCCCACCCTAAACCTATTCCCTCACCTACGCATATTGCTATTTCTATTCTCACTCTTGACTTTCACTCCTAAAACTCCCACAGTTATCCATACTCCTTCTCCATCTCTGTTACTCTTATAGCTACTCTCCGCTTCTCCTAATCCTACTGAAACCTCCAGTTATACTTACTCCTCTTACGTCCACCTTCATAGTCCTAATCATTTTCTGTTACACTCTGAAGAACTTATCTTCCTTTGCCCCTCCGTATTTATACTTCTTTCCCAAAACAACACCTACTTCTGTTCCTACTCCTGACACACTCCTTTCTTTCGACTCCTCTCCCCTGTATTTATTTCCTCATTGCAGTCAATTGAATTGGCCCCCTGTTCCTCACAGCTCTTTGTCGTGCAGAATACAACCTAAACATCTGGAAACAAAATTATATCTGGTGCTGTTTAGGATGATTTGCTGCAACCTTATGTACACGACTAATTAAGCAAGCTCATGTGATTCATTCTACGGTCCTGAACTTCCTTTACCAAACAACCCACCTAGGAGAGTCTCCATTTAACTTCCACCGTTCCACTCACAAACAAATGCAGCAAAAGGCCTACATCCACCCCACTTCCCTATTCCTACAACCTGACACTCCAACCTTGCCCGAAATACTGTCATACAATCACACCAGCGCCAATAATCTCATCAATATCAAGTCCACTCCAACCTGTAAAACGGTTAGTCAAATCACCAAATCTTAGCTCATCAGCATGCTACTGAATACCAGAGTTTACACCGATTATCATCGTAAAATTTCCAAAATCTTTTATGACCAAGATTTGGACATTCTATCCATCACTGAGTTCCCCCAACCTATGATTGACTTGACTCACTATTTCTGCAAGGACACAGCATCACCTGTGCAGACCAACACATAAATTAGGAGGAAGACTATCAGCCGTCCCTATTGTTGATCCTCATTCAACAAATATATATGCTTCAAAATTCAAAGCCATGTTTCATCTAGGCAGCCACCACAGTTGCACCAAACAAAGTCCCTGTGGCCCAGATTTACTAACGCTTTGCATCAGGTCTACATTACTTTTGTAAAGTAACTGTGCTTCAAGGTGGGGACATTCTATGGGTGCTGAATAGACGCGTCCATGCAATCATCCATGGGTTTTGAAGAATTGTAAACAGGGATTTCCACCAAAATACTATACCTCCTTGAGGCAGGTGCCACAAGGAGAAATGTTTTGATTTATCCTCAGTTTTCCTACTTTGCATGTGTGCTGCATTGCGCAGCACACATACAAAGTGGAAAAAGCTTCAGCCATAGTTTTTGTATTGGAAAGGACATCTTCCAGTACAAAAACTATGCTTTAGAGAACGCAGACACCCTTGCACTATTGGCGCCTGTGTTGGCTTATGGCTTCCAAAATAGCACCAGTACAGGGAAAGAGGAGAACAGTGCCAAATATTAGTAGATATGATGCTGTTCTACTCTCTCCCTTTCATGCAACGGAGAGCAGCTGCTGCACTGCCTTGCATGGCTTCTTACTAAGCCTGGCCCATTTTGAGGTACACTGTGACCACGTTCGCGCCATGCTGCAAGGGTGCTTGCGTTATGGGCAGAACTGTTTTTCTACAGGAAGGGATACCTTCCTGCAAAAGTAATATTTTAAGGCAATTTCCTCTATCTGCATAATACATAGAAAAAGGAAGTAACACGGAGAAATAAAGATATTTCTCATTGCTACACCTCACTGGAGAAGGTGTGGCATTTTGACGCATTGCCAGGTTTACTAGCTTTAATAAATCTAGAAATGTGCCAAAATGAATGGGTGGATGCATGGGAGCGCCCATGCTCCACCCATGGAAATGCTCACAGATGAAGTGTAATGCAATGCAGCACAATTGACTGTACTGCATTGCAGTTTCTTTACCAAGCCACTCAACGAGATGCTTTCTGCTTTGCTACTGTGGTTTATTTCTCTCTCTTGCTGTGGATGAAAATCTGGAAAAATAAATGCTGGTCCCCAAAAATCATCAGTGCTGGTGAATTATGTTTGACCTTGATGGAAAGAACTGTGAAGTCAACCAGGCACTGACAAAGCACTGATATAGCCAGAGCCCACCACCATAAGAATGCGTCCCCAGTCATAAGATATGGATGGAAGGAAAAGGGAGGGAGCACCAGGAATTAAGTCATACTTTGTTCAATATAGTCTTTTCAATATTCTTTATGCTTCTTTTATATAACAGATGACAGGACAACAGCCAACGTGTTTCGTTCCTTTTAAAGGAACTTCATCAGGGCTGAAACTCTCTGGTGAGAATTTTCATTTAATGGGTGCTTTTTAAGTAAATTTTGAATGAGCTTTACCTATGTATTACCATAGTTGTGATTATAAATTTGCGATATATATATTTTTTTAGATTACTTTGGTCGGATCATGCTCACGGTTACTGTTTAGCATTATTTTCATACGTCTGGATCCCTTTGTATACCATTTTATGGTGAGATTTTTTAATTTAACAGGTATTTTTGTAGTAAACTTGGAATGAGCTTCACCCATGCATCAATATGGTGGTGACTACAAATTTGTGACTTGTTCTCTTAGATTATTCTGACCAAATTCCATTGTTACCTCACCCTTACTGTGGGACTTCTACTATTTTCTATACAGTTGGATCGTTTCGCTGATTATATTTAGGTGAGATTTCACTTGGGTTTTAATGATATATTATTTTTGTATTAGACTTTGATTTTTTTGGTGGTATTGACTTTTGTATATAGGTATTGAGACTGGTGTTTTTATCTAAACTAATGTACCAACATACTTGTGACTACAAACTTGTGATACATATATATTCTTTAAGATCACTTGGGCCGGAATCTACTGTTACTCTACCCGCATTGTGGGACGGCCTAATCCTTCTCCTTATGCAGTTGGATCTTTCCGTTTACAATATTTTGATGACATTCCCCTCCACCCCCTCCCCTCTCTTAATGAAATATCCTGTTTACAATTACGGTAAACTTAGAGTCTGTTAGAATATTTGGTTCAGTCTAGTCTCCATAGACAGATTTTTTTCTGACTTTTTCTCTCTCTTTTCTTCTTTGTTCCCTCTTTCCCTCCCCTTGTTTTCTTTCTTTTTCCTGTCTTTTTTTCTTCCTCTTCCTTTTTCTTCTTTTTCCCCCTACTTTTGCTCCTTCACTAAGAAGTGCTACTTTGAAAATCCGTGTTTGTCTTCCCTTTCGCTTTCCCTCTTTATGTACTTATGGATTGGTGTAATTTTTGCAAGAAATCCAGGCAAGATGTCATAATAGGTTGACTGGCTTTTATTCCAATGTTCCATATGTCCTTTGTGCTTTGTCATTTATATTTGTTGTATATTCTTATATATGTTATTTAATTTGTGATGGTATGTTATTGACATTGTACTTGTAAATAATGTCTGTGTAATCTTTCATGTACAGTACTTTGATGTTATGTTTTGTCTTTGTGTGAATAGTATGTTCAATATTTATGTAATGTGTTTATAATTTTGTGTATTATTGTTTTCATGTATCTTATAATGTGGTTATTTGTTTCATGTTTGTTTCAACCCTGATGAAGTTCCTTTCAAAGGAGCAAAACGTGTTGGCTGTTGTCCTGTCATCCGTTATATAAAACAGAATAAAGGATATTGAAAAGACTATATTGAACAAAGTTTGACTTAATTCATGGTGCTCCCTCCATTTTCCTTCAATCTATGTCTCTGGTTTCAAGTGAGACCCAACTGCGTCAGGTCTCGGAGGTTGATTGCACAGGACTTTTTACTAAGAGGGCATTGTGATTGAGGTGCTGAACTTGTGGTCAGCCGCAGTCAGGAGTATCTTTGTATAAGATATGGATGGTGCGCTTCAAGGAACCAGATAACACTGCCTCGGGATCATGGTGTTATGGTGATATCTTTCCTCAGCACAGAAGAGGAGGGGCAATTTGGGAAATGCAAATGCTGGCTCAGGAGGTGATCAAACCTCTCTAAAGATCTGACATTTGTGCAGCACTTTGCTTTTCGAAGTTTGTTGCCTCTAACATCAGGAAGGACACCCCCTAAGGATACACCTGAGGACACCAAGATAGTTTGTGAAGCCTTCAAGGCAAGGCATAAAATACAGGCCAAACTGGGACAGAAAATAGACCCAAGCAGCAAAAAAGAAGTGACCACCATTAGTGAATTAATACCTAAAAATGTGGCCCATGTTTGCAAAGTGGGGTAATTTAAACTTGAAAAGACACACTGTATTAGTTCTGCAAGGTATGGAAGACTGCAAGGATTTGATCTTGCTGCAGAAATATTTGATTTGATATCAGGGACATCAACAGTAAAAACCAGCCCAGCAGACCATAAAACATGCCCCAAAACAACCAACCAAGCATTGGCAATGCCAATAGTTCTGGCTTTAAAGGAATGTTGTAGGGTATTGTGAACCATTGCAAGTAAATTGGAAAGGGGAGACCACTCGGTCACCCCGAACGTATGGATGGGTGCCCCGATCCCGCGGGAAACCGTTGCGGGTGGGGGGGGAGTGTCCCGGCTGGTATGCCCATAGCGGCGTGGCCGGAGCACGCCCCTACCGCCCAAAAAGGGTTGTCCTAAGCACCCGCCGGGAAGTCCATGTACCGAGGGGCGTGACGAGGGCACGGCCCCGTCCTCCCGCTGCTGGATAAAAGGGTGGGAATCCAAGGAAGCGTCCTCTTGTTCCTGCGCTCTGAAGGCTGCACCACTCGTCGCTCGTGAGCCCTCAAGGGAACAAGCTGCAGTTTTTTGAACGTATAATCGTTGTTTTTCTATTTCAGTCATCAAGGCGTAGCTGGAGTTCGAGTCACTTCGGGGAGACAGGCTGAGCTAACGTTGAACGCGGACATGCCTGGCAAGAAGTCTGGAAAGAGCTCCGAGATGGAACATATGCTGCGTACTTTGGTGCCCAAGGTTTCGGCGATGAACCGAAAGTTCGGTAAAGTAGACCAGATTGGCCGCGGCTTAGCGGCCCTCAGGAAACAAGTGGAGGCTCAGGATGGCCCCTCAGGGCAACCTAAGAGAGTCATGGGGCCGGCTTTGCCAAACATTACCCCGGGGAAAAAGAGGAGGGTGAAAGTGGGTCCTAGCGAGGCCCCAGTCCCAAGGGATGTACCACCAACCCCAGTACCACCAGCGGCCAGCCCGGTACCCACACCGGATGGGGGTTTGCCAATCCCTGTGGTCATCACACCGCTGGAGGACGATCAAATTCCTCCTGAATTAGCGCTTCAGTTAGCGGCTGTGTTACCCTGCTTAAAAAAGGGAGCGGGGGGATCCGCGGCTGTGGAAGACCCGGCCGAGGAAGCTAGATTGATTATTGAGCAGTTACGGCAGACAAGGGATGCTGGGGCAGCAAATGTGCCTTCTATTTCCCCACAGGTGGCGAAGGTGGTCCCGGCAGATAACCAGGAGAAGGCGACAGACACGGCTGGAAGTGCGGCGGGAGCCGGTAAGAGGTCGCTACCGATGATGGGGGAGGGCCCGGTACCCTCAAGGCGGGAAAGCTTGGCGCAACATGTTCCCCTGGTCACTAAAGAGATGGTGTGGGCCAATAAATACATTAATATGTTTTCACTGTTGACTGATCATCGAGAGTTAGAATATGCCAAGACTCAGTAAGATTTGTGGCACCCCAGTGTATGGCGGGCAAAAATGGCGGGATTCAGGGTCGAGGAGTCGATGATGAACTGGATCAGGGCCTTTTCTATCTTTGTCGCGATTATCGCTGAACGTACGCCAGAACTGTTGAGTGACTTGGCTTGTTATCAGAGCAGGATCACGAACTTCCATGAGAAAGATGGAGGTGAGGAGTGCAAAGGGTATGATGTGACTTTTAGAAAAGCAAAAGAGTTTAACAAAGCATTGACGTGGGATTGTTTGGATACGGTATCATGGCATGCGCAGCTCTTGCCAGGAGCATCGGGGGGTTCGGGGTCAAGCACGAACGGCTCCAGTGCATTCCCACAGAGGCAGCCACAGCCCTTTCGTCAGAACTACGGGGGGAGACTCAGCCTAGATCAGGCGGGAACGGAAATAAGCGAGGGGTGCGTTGGGGTTTCAATAAGGGAACGTGTAGCAGGCCACAAGGAACGTGTAAGTTCAGGCACCCGTGCTCCGGTTGTGGTAACACCTCGCATCCTGAAACTAGCTGCCGGTCCAGGGCCAATGGCACCGGAGGCAAGGGGGTACCAAGCAGGATTGATACGGTGCCCCGGAAGTCTACATCTTCGCCCGTAGATATCTTGGCTTTGACCCCTTGGCTGAACAGATACCCTGATCATGCGTCCGCCGGGATTCTGCGATATGGCTTCTCATATGGCTTCAGAATCCCGGCGGGTGATTTTCGAGGGACCGCCTCTTGTAAGAACCAACTGTCCGTTCAGCACAACCCGGCGGTTGCCGCCAAAAAGATCACCAAGGAGGTTAGCTTGGGGCGAGTGGCAGGGCCTTTTTGTGACCCACCAACGGCTGATTTTGTATGCTCCCCATTAGGGGTGGAGCCAAAAAAGGACCCGGGGGAGTACAGGCTCATTCATAATCTGTCGGCACCAAAGGGGGCTTCTGTCAACGACGCGATCGACACAGAGATTTGCAGTGTAAAGTATGCATCTTTCAATGACGCAGTGGTGCTGTTGAATCGCTTGGGCCCGGTGCATTGTTAGCAAAGTCAGACATTGAATCTGCATTCAGGTTGCTTCCGGTGCATCCCCAAGATCAGGGCTTGTTGGGTTTTACGTTTCAGGGGAAATACTACATGGATATGTGCATGCCGATGGGTTGTTCAATCTCGTGTGCCTATTTTGAAATGTTTAGCTCATTTCTGGAGTGAGTGTTCGCATAGGCCACAGGGCACCAACATGTGATGCATTATCTTGATGATTTCCTCTTTCTCGGCCCAGCGGGCACTCGGGACTGTGCACGGGCATTGCAGGACTTCTGCATGCTCATGCAGGGTTTCGGGGTTCCATTGGCGCCAGGTAAGACAGTGGGGCCGACTACCTCTCTGGAGTTTTTGGGCATTGAACTACACTCCGTGGAGGGGTGCTTCCGCCTGCCGGCGGAGAAGATCGCCAAATTCAGGGCTTCCTTGTTGCGGTGTCTCCGGACCGAGAAAGTGACATTGCACCAATTACAGCAGACAGTGGGTCAGCTTAACTTTGCATTAAGGGTGATACCGATGGCTCGCCCTTTCTCTCGATCCATTTCCCCGTCCATGGTAGGCCTCAGGGAAAGGCACCACCGCACGAGACTGACGGCGGAGGTTCACCAGGACATGCTCATTTGGCTGGCATTCCTGGCGGACTTCAACGGCCGAGTGGTCTGGAACAAACCCCCAGCCTCATCGGCGGAACTCGGTCTATTGACTGACTCAGCGGGCAGCGTGGGGTTTGGAGCAATCCTCGGAAACCGTTGGTCGGCACAAAGATGGCCAGCATGGTGGCACACAAATGGCTTGACGAGTAACATTGGCTTTCTAGAACTCTTCCCCATCTGGGTGGCTCTGTCGGCATGGCCGGAGGATTTCAGAGACCGCTCGGTGGTATTTTGGTCCGATAACATGACTGTGTAGAGTGCATTAATCAGCAGGCAGCACGCTGCAAATGGATATTGCGATTGTTGAAAGAAATTGTGTTACAATGCTTGAGATTAAACGTACAGTTCAGGGCAAAACATGTGCCGGGGGTACTGAATAATGCAGCGGATGCGCTCTCTCGTTTCAAAATGCAGGCTTTCAGGGATTGTTTACCCTCAGCAGAGCTAGTGGTGGCACCATTTCCCGAAGCACTATGGCAAATCGGTGCCCCGGATTACAGGACCTCGTGGCAGCCAGTTTAGCGCCCAGGATGAGGAAAGCTTATGAAGGGGCGTTCCGCTCGTACTGCGCCTTTTTGGGTCCAGCTGTGGAGCATAGATGGGGGCAGGAGGAGTCCTTTGTACAATTTTTAGTGGCACTCCATAGAGAGGGCCGGTCGGCGGCAACCGCAATTCGGTATAAGGCCGCCATATCATTTATGGCACAGCTCCATAGGATCAGGGACCCGACGGACTCCTTTCTAGTCAGGAAGGCTCTGCGCGGCTGGCTGCGCTTAGAAGGGTGCAGAAGGGATAACAGGCACCCGATAGGATTTGATAAGTTGACCACCTTGCTGGCTAAACTAGAGGAGACATGCTCCGCGCCTACCGAGGTAATACTATACCGGGCAGCGTTCGCATTGGCATTCTATGGGGCCCTGCGGGTGAGCGAACTAGTGGCGGCTAATAAGAAGGATACGGAAGGAGGTCTGCGCAGGGATCACATCCAAATAAGGGGGGATTCTCTGATGATCTCCATAGCCAGGTCAAAGACGGACCAGGAGGCCCAGGGGAATAGTGTTGTGTTGCAGCGCGCTCCAGGTAGTCCCGGTTGTCCAGTGAGGCATGTTGAGGCCTACCTAAAACAAAGGTTGACAACGTGGGGGGGGCCTTGCTGCGACATACGGACGGCACCCCGTTGACAAGGTTTCAGTTTCAGAGGGTGCTGGCAATTACGATTGCAGCAGCGGGCTTGAACCCGAGTGATTTTGGGACTCACTCATTCAGGATAGGGGCCGCTACAGAAGCTACGGCTCTAGGTCTGCAGGCAGACGAGGTGAAACAGTTAGGCCGTTGGTCGTCGAATTGTTTCAAGAGGTACGTGTGACTGCACATGTTGTAAGTTACTGAAGAAGTGCACTCACGCTTGTTGTCTTTTGTTTGGATTACAGTTTCACGAGCCTGTGACGCAGGGCGGAAATTGGGACCGGCCCAGTGTCAGCTAACCACCGCTTCAGGAACACAGAATGGAAGACGAGTGGTCTGGGTCGTGGGCCACTCATGCGTGAGGCGTGCCGGGGACATATTCAAGACAGGTGATGCGATCCACACATCTGAGGAATATGGGTTCAGGGTGTCCTTCCATGGGAAGGGCGGCCTGTGCATTGACCGACTGCAAAGTTTTGTGGAGGAATTATTAGGGCGGCACAGGTCACCGCCATCTCTGTAGTCATAGTGCACATTGGGGGCAATGACTTGGTAAGACTGGGCAGACGAGTTTTAGTGGAGCACATACTGTAGTTAGCTGGTTAGCAAAAAGGCTCCCGGGATGTACGATCGCCTGGTCTCACATGATTCCCAGGAGGGTATGGTGGGGTGGTTTGTCCACGACAGCGTTGAACCATTCTGGTAAAGAGGGTCAACAATAAAATGGAGAAATTGTTTCGCTCTGCGCATCTCCAAAGCATATCTCATGGGTGCATCTGGGGCGACCACTGTTATTCTGAAGATGGGGTACACCTGTCCAGGGTGGGTAATGACTTACTGATAGGGGACATGATAGCTTGGCTAGTGGGTTTGAGGAGACATGACCTATAGGAGGTGTGGGGGGGCCAGATAGTCGGTCAACTATCTGGCCTGTGGCGGTAAGGTCATGATCGGTGAGCAGTGATTTCAAGGTCCCTAGGGGGGGCGCCACCCACTATGGATGGGAGCGCCTGGGGGAGGCAGCCATTGGCCCCTCCCACAGGGGGGCGGCACCCATTACGGATAGGGTCGCCCAGGGAGAGACGGCCATAGGCCCCTCCCAGGGGGAGACGGTTATATGCCCCTCCCCAGAATTTCCTGGGGGCCGGATATCCACTCCGGCGGAAGAGAGTGCGGGGAAAGGGGGGGAGTCCATGCTGTCCTTCTTACGGATACCTCGCACGGGAACTCGGACAACCTTAAGATGGCGTTGAGTGAAAGGGGGCCCCCACGACAAGGGAAGTTACAGTTGGCTGCGAGGGTAAAGTCCTCTGCGCATGCGCCACTCACACGTGAGGGCGGTAATTTGGTGATAGGGATCTGACACCGGTTAAGAGCTTGCCATTGGCCCTTAATGTTAGGATGTACAAATTTGAATGTAATGCATATGCCATGATGTTAGACTCGGCTAGGAAATCTTTGTATTAGAGATTTGTTAAGGTTAGCCTGAATACCTGTCTTCATCAAATGTAATTGAAGTTGAATTTGTACATGATACGTTTTTAATTTAAAGTTTTACATTTTGTTTCATATTTTAATAAATACGGCCAGGGGGGTCGTGAGGCCCCCCCGCCTTCCAAAAGTTTAAAACTGTGTCTGTCTCCTCCAATGGGGTTTGGTGTTGGAAGGGGTGGCGGGCATCCTGGCCCATAAGCATTGTAACGGATATGTATTTGTGTGGAAGCAAAGAACTGTTGAGTAATATTGGTTAAGCTTAAAAGATCAGATGACAGTTGAACTTTCAAACCAGACCTAAACATCTATGTAGGTTAATGACTGCCCAAACCCCATCTGTGATGCTGCCAGTGAAAAAACAACATACATTTCTAAGACACTTAAATAGCTTCACAATGTCATATGTGTGCCTGTAAACCTTTAAACTCAGGCGGCTGGATAAATAAACAAAATGATCACAGCTGCGTGGAGGACAAGCACTTTTTTGTGGAAGCACACAACCTCTGCTCAATCAAAACTAAACCTGGGTGGAGCTGGCGTAGTTGCTCTATGCGGAGCTCCACAGAGTTGGGGAAAAACACAGTGAAGCCTCGCTGAGCTCTGCACCGCGCCTCCACCCCCCCTCAATAAATATTTTTTAAATAAAAATAAAAATTAAGGTAAAAATTAAACACACTTACCTTTATCGCAGTGTCTCCGGGCTGCCCACCTCCACCTTGGCATGGTCTCTTTTGCAAACTGAAACCCCTACGTCAGACTACGTAGTGAGTAGAACTGCACACGCAAATGTGCAGTCCTACTATGACGTACGTCTGACATAGGGGATTCTGCAGGAGAGACCATGGCGAGGAGGAGGAGGGCAGCCCGAGATGCCACAATAAAGGTAAGTGTGTTTTTTACCTTAATTTTAATTTGAATAAAATATTTATTGAGGTGGGGTGGAGGCGGGGAGGGTCCGGGGCTGAACTCAGGTCCGCTGCAGAGTCAGAGTTTTGCATAACCTTCATGTTCTCAGCGGAACGCGGAGTATGCAAAAATATGCAAGCTCCGGAGCGGAGTTCTCTACCCACAGTTAATGAAAACATGCATTCCTGTCTCCCAACATGTGGGCATATCCAAAGCCCCTTCCTAGTGTTCCTCATATAATTTTCTGGCAACAGCTGCTCTGTCAAACCAGGCCATAAAATCCGGCCGGCACCATGACCTATGAGAGCAGTCCATGAGGCTGATTGCCCATTAGACCAGTCCGACCATGATTAAATAATGTGCATGGAGGGAGCAAAGGAGAGATAGTGTCTTCACCAACAGATGGTATTTATCTTTCGATTTGATCAACCAAGCTCAGCTTATAGCCCACATGAATTATTTTTTGAAACATGAGTTTAAACAAAGGCTATACATTACATTACTATACATTGCATGATTTCTTTGATAACACAAGTAAATAAAATCTTCATATGGCACTGATAGAAATGTGATTTAAGAGTGCGTGTTTTGAAAATCAATCACATGCACTCAATTATTAGTGTGCAAATATTCACCCAAAACACTCTTTTTTAACTTTAATAACCGGCCATGAATATTCACCTTATTTGAGACCGGTTGGATCGCACATTTCTTTTCCATGTTTTGCATGTTTTGTTTCAATGGTTCTGGGACAATTTTCAGAGTGGGGTGCTGCCTTCAATATTACATCACTGAAGTTATAAGGATTGTGAAAAATCTAAGCACCACACAAAGAAAAAGTAAAGCAAATGTATTTAGCAAGAGAGTGGTAATGGTGCAGTATGTAGCTGGTGATACATTTTGAAGCACACTGTCGCAAATATGTTACTAAAGCATGGTGTGGTAGCCAACTGTCATTTACAGACAGCACACTTTCCATAAAAATGACCACTGAATATACACCGACGTACAGTTTTACTGATAAAACTATATAGTGCACAAACGAAGTGTGGAAATAGAGTTTCAATGAAATTGTGCATTATTGAGTTTATTGATTTGATTTGTTTTGTTTTCATCACACTATATTCTGAAATATTTGTATAGTTCATTTATAGGTATTTAAATTATTTTGCATGTTAGGAAAAAAATGATATCCTACAGCCTTTACTTTCACACTCCCTTTACCACAGCCAGATTTTTACATAGTTCACTTTACAAAATCCTCTCACTTTGCAGACAGAGAAAGTAAACACTAATCTCCACATGCAAAGAATGAGCAGCAATTTGCCAGAAGACTTAGCTTGACTTTTGAACTCTGTCTTTGAAGCACAGCAAATTTGACAAGATAAAATAAATAAGATATGAAGCCATATGTATTTATTTATAAGATATGAAGGCATATGTATTGCTTATTCACCTTCTGAACTCCAACAGAGTTACTTTGGGGGTGCTGCAGCCCTACTTTCTGCTACTATGTTTTATTTGCTTTCTCTGCCTTATAGCCTCACATGTTGTGTTTGCCTTCGCTGTGTTACATCCAAGAGTAGCCCTACTCTGAAGAAACACACCCACAGATAAATCTGATCAAAAGTCAATATTAGCTGGCAGTCAGAATCTAAGACATGGAGGGAAGCCAGTTTAGGTGGCAGGGGAACAAGAAAAAAAAGTGCCGCAATCTGAGCATGAGCAGCTGAAGGATACTAATAAAAAAGACATTAATCAGTACTTGGTCCATGCTACATTGAAGATATTAACACAGAAAGAGAGAAAGTGAAGCCCCACACTCTAATCAAGGTGAAATAAGGAAATGAGAGTGAAAATGAAGCCAACCAATGGAAAGTAGAGGGCTGGCTTTAATCACTTTTTAGTTTTTTTTGTTAACTAACAATAGACTTGCAAGCAACAGCACATGCGCTGTCTTAGGCGAGACTTAAAATGGAGGTGAAGAGGGAGGCTTGTAGCCTCTTTATTTTTTCAATAATGTTAGTACCACGGCTCAATACTTAATGCGGCACACATTAAGATCATAATTGTTCGATGCATGTACTTTGTTTATATGTCTTTCTATTTACACACTGAAAAAGAAGCTTCTGACCCTATACGGAACCAGCTCCTGGCCTCTGAATATCTTATTGTGTTACTGCTTTAGATTTTGGCATTAGCTGCTTATTTTACTGAAAAAAGTGGCCATTCACCAATAATTCTATGTTAGAATTCCTGGGCTGGGCATGAGTTAAGTGCTTGGGTGACTAAAGGGAATGTTTAATTTCTTCTGCATATTATATGTAAATATATTTATTTAATCTATGCATTTTCATATAGAGCTTCATACCAGGTTTATTCTGCTTCTGCACACTGTAAATGACAGCAGCGACTATTAACTAATTTAATGGCTCTCAATTCACCAACCTTGGACTGATGAGTTGCCTTGGTTGGGGTTCAGATATCACAAAAGATGTCAGTGGCTGAAATTCCCTTACTGCATTATCTTGCTAACATATGAAAGTGCATAACAAGCCTCCTATACCATATAAGTGACAAAGTGAGGTGGCTGTACCAACTCTTTCCTCACAGCACCATCACTTGAGCTTGCATTGTTGACATCTTACTAACAGGGCACGCTATCATCAGATATTCCAGCAGCATCATATATAAAATATGGCAACCAAGACTTGTACTTGGCAAAAAACTGTTGACTCAGTAGCATCATTTGTTTTTCACAAAATCTACTCACAAAGCCAACAGAACAGTGATTAAATGTGTTTAACACTTTTAGGTCCGGCATTAGCTAAGACCTTTTGATTTTACTGAAATTGCATTTATAATACACTTCACTAAAGGGAGTTTCAGCCATCAACTTCATCCATTGGTTTTCTGTTGTGCAATTCACCTTTTGCTTTCACCTGGTACAACATACAGAATGGGGCATTGGGTCAGCCTACAAAACACACTGGTTAACTTCACTTATAGTGACTTCATTTAGCTCTTTCACAAGGAGCACATTCATGTCACAATGTAGTTCTCTTCAGTTAACATATTTATGTTTTTATGTTATAATTACTTTAGTGTTGCCTTTGTGTTTAGAGCCTAATGTGATAGCAGAACACTATTGATATAAGCACAAGACATATTGTAGCCATACCGGTTTCTGTCCAATTTTGTTGTAAAATACTTTAGGTGTATCTTTTATTTATCTGACTGCTGCTATTTCACAGCATAACAGACTGTATCTATTTGAAACTGCTGTGAATTAAGCTGCACCTTCTTTCTTTCCTGCCTTCTTTCTCTCTTGTTCTTTTTTCTTCCTTCCTTCTTTCTTTTTCTTTCAATGTCTTTTTTCCTTCTTTTTCGACTCCTATTTTCTTCTTTTTTCCTTCTGTCCTTCTTTCATCTTTCTTCCCTTCTTCACTTTATTTTTCTTTCATTCTTTCTTTCCTTCCTTCTTTCCTTTTTTCCTTCTTTTTTCCTTCTTTCTTTCCTGTTTTCTTTCTTTCCTTCCCTTTTTTCCTATCTTTCCTTCTTTCGTTCTTTCTCCAATTCCTTCATTTTCCTTCTTTTTTCTTTTACCTTTCTTTCTTTCTCTCCTTTCTCAATTTCCTTCATTCTTTCTTCATATATTCTTTCTTTCTTTAGTTCTTTCTTTCATCCTTTCCTTCCTTCTATTTCTTAGTTTCCTTCTGTTTTATCCTCTTTCTTGCCTTTCTTTCCTTCTTTCTTGCCTTCTTTCTTTATTTCTTTATATCTTTCTGTCTTGCCTTCATCCTTGCTTTCTTTCATTTTAACCTTCATGCCTTCTTTTCAAAGAGAAGAGGCTAGCATCCAGTGCCACACAAATTAGCCTTTTTAGGTTTGTATTAGCCAAGACCTTTTGTTTTTACTGAAATGATATATATAACATAGTTTCTTATAGAGGTATTCAACCAAATTTCATCCATTGATCTGTTGTTGTCATTCACCTTTTCACCCACTACAGCATACATCAAAGGACAACGCGTCAGTCCACTTCAGCTGTTGGCTGACTTTACCCTGAGTTACAGCATGCTTCCCTTTCACAAGGAGCCCATCCATACACAAAGTAGTTCCTTTGAGTGCAATTGAGTACTATGGTAGTGTGTGCTTTTTTGAGACAAAAACATTTTTCACCAGCAGCCAATGTTTTCTTGTCACATTGTTGAGGGCCTGGCAGCTTCTCAAACAATTAGGTTTTGCAAAAACCATGACAAAACAAAACAAGAATTGGCAAAAGACTGAAGGACAATCCCAGACCTATTAGAACAGCTGATATGTGCGTGTTTTACATGTAACTCAACCTTTTACTGTAGCGTTCTAATCTAGGACCCTGATCGATACTGTGACCTTATGCCCCTATTCGGCTATAAATCCAATTATTCCCTATATTGGCATAACCGATCAAATGCAATATTCAGAAACTCATCTCTGGCCTCACACGAACAGAGCCACATTTCAGAATAGCTTTCTCTGCCACTTCCTTTGCAACCAATTAGTGCAATGACATAGCAGAAGTCACTATCTGAGATTCCTAGATTAACACTCCGAGTTCTTCAACAAGATAAAAACTCAGCAAACCTGGAAATCCCCGCTTGCTGTGTTTTGATTAGTAATAGAACTCTAATGAGCACTGATAGACGATCACTTCCTAGTGACATCTTTATTGATGTCTTATGTCCAGCAAACTTACGTCAACCAAGGCACCTTTCAGGTATAAATACTACCAACGTTGCCTTAAGCAATGTTCTGTTGCCCGTCACCTGAAGCTGCTGTTATGCTGATGATATCATAGCTGCTATCGCTACTGCTATCGCTGCTAACTAGCGAAGGATGGTGTGGTGAACTTAGGAGCTGAACAGCCGTCCCCCTGCAAGAGCCCAGCAGATGCAAGCTGCCCGCAGACGCTGCCCCTCCTCAACCTCGACGCGCTGAGAAGAGACGCTGTCTTTCTCCTGCAGAGAAATCCAGCTCCGGCGTTTCTAGTCTACCCTTGCGGGTGACTGGGATATCGAGTTCTGAGGGAGATACCAGACCTCCATTATTCTATTCCAGAGGTATGGTGTTGACTAAACCCTTAGAGAGAATTCTTGAAGCAAACCTTGGCAAAACCAACTTAAACTAAAGCTACTTACTTACTCCCCTCCCAAGTATTAGGCTTAGGTCAGGTACACTGGGGTAGGCGTAGTTAGAAGCACCAGTTGAGTATTTTAGCCTAATGTATATATGACTGTATATATGTTTTATTCATTTTAAACCATTGTATGGCTAAGAAACCATATCAACGCTTTTACAGTATTATTTCGCAATACTTATCTTACTGTACGTACTTTTTATAATAACAAGTCTTGCAATTGTGGCAATTCATTTCTCTTGTACGAGAAGAAAGACTGTTCAATAAATGTTACCCTTTATTGACAAACGCCCGTCTCTCTATTCTCTACATATTGTGAAAGTAAACTGCACAACCACTGACTGAGTAAAATAACTGTCTATTGTTTCACACGACCCTAGAGATTGACTCTTGATCTGAGGAGCAAAGTTGTCATGTTGCACGGTTGTTGGAAAACTGAATCCCTTCTTGGCTGTGCCAGGGAAGCTGATCACTTCCTATTCAGTCAAGAAAGTTTCCAGTGACCTCTGAGCTAGTTGGTAACAAACCCAATTAAGTTTAGCATAGTCAGTGGAGGCCTGGAAGATCCGCACTTCTACGTCGATACTACTGTTTATGTTATTCCAATGTGCAGGGCCTATTGGGAAAATAGGAACTACACTACATGGCGCCCAACGTTTGGTAAGGCGATAAACTAACGCAAGACGTTAGAGTAACTCAGTCATGCATATTTCACACAGACCCCTTTCTCCCGTAAATACTCCAATAGACGTCTGGAGTGGGTGAAAGGTTAAAATCCGCCCGAACTCAGTAGGAAGAGATTCCTATGTAAAGCTCTGGTTTATTCAACGTTGAAGGATACAGTGTTCCAAAATATTGTGCACCTAATCTTTGTCTCCTTGGAGACCTACTCTGCAAACCTCACATTTATACAATGCCAGGAGAAAACGGAACCACTGGGGCCGCAGCAGATGCGACTCAGCAGGGTCCCGACGACACGGTACCGGGTGCAATAATCATCCCGGCACATTTAAGAAAGTCTATAACTTTAAAACTTATAGAAAACGGACTGACACCACAAGGTGGTACAGTAATTTTCGTGATAGAGGCACACGAATATCGGCAGACAGAGGTATTCTATTCATGGATAAACTTTCCAGCGGCAAATGCTAGAACAAAAGAGTTTCACTATTACAAAATAGAGAAACCTCCGGAAGAGTACGCTCCTTTCGAGGAGACTGAAATTCCACTAAAATTCCAAGAGCACCTGCTCTGGTTTAATGGCGCCCTAAAACATAATGATCATATTACCAGGCTCGGTCCACTAGGTAGACCAGGAGCAACGTGGCCGGTTCTAGCCAGCTACACACCACATCCGGACATTGCAAAAATGTCTAGAGAAGAGCTGTTAGTGCAGCTAAAAACATAAATTAAAATACATAGGCAATTAGTCCAATATGTAATGAGGACTGCAACAGTCCAACCAGCTGTTAATGTACCACAGCTGACCCCTCATCAGGGGTACACTAATATAATTACACCACAGAACATACAGTCATGTCTTGGTAAAACACCCGTAAAACGGGAACAAATTCCTTTCTGGTTAGCACAGAAAATCACTCAAATAGAGGCAGTATTTCCGGATACTACCCCTATTGAGAAACACAGAATCTTGACAATCTGCCTTCCTATGGGAATCGCACCACACGTGGAGGACTGTGACACTTAGGGTACAGTCTTTGCTTCCATTTACACAAAAACACATGGTGTTCCGTCTATGGCGGTAATACCAGATGTGCTAAAACAGATTCAGAATGAATACGGTCCAGAGCCCGCTTTAACTCTTGGTATGAAATTACTGAAAGACTTTCAAGCAGGTCTCGGCTATATTATTAGCCAATATAAAGGGAGAAGCAGCATCTGTGGCGATCCGCCAGAAGTTGAAGGAAACAGATATAACAGATCAGCCAGTTGAGCTTGCCAGAATCATAGAAAAATGCTATGAAGAATTAGGTAGAGACAGCTTGGGTGGGAAACCAGTAAAGCCCCAACTGCTCGAAAATCCTGAAAAATTATTTATAAAAAATAATTTAAACACTCCTAAAAAGAGCTGGGATGGAAATAAACAATCCACTCCCAAGGAAAAAGTTTTCCAGTCCAGAGGAAGGTCTCCTCGACGGAGGGAAAGAACTCCGACTCGAGAACACCAGTCTCCCCAGAGGGAGCCCTCTGAGAAAAGATATAACCTTAGAAATAGGGATAATTTGAAAAAACCTGATAGATATCAAAGTATTGATACACGTCCCTCTCGATCTTTCTCGCAGAAATCGGAAAGAAGAGGACGGTCAGACCCAGGAGAGCACACCAAGTCCAAAGACAAGGAACCTGCTCAGAGTAAAAAATCTCAATTTCCAAAAAAGAAGGTAGCCAGTATTAGAATAATCAACCATGCCGAGAATACTGAGGACACAGTTGAAAAACGGGGAGTGGGCACAGACAATGTTAGACAGTGCAGCAGAAATCAGTATAGCCCGCAAGATCTTGGTGAGTCATCTGGAGACAGTGGACACGAATGAATACATTCAGGTTGAAACTGCCGACACCAGACTTAGCGAGCCCCATAAGATATACGAAATAACATTGCGTATAGAGGGTGATAAGACTAAGAAAATAAAGGGTCTATTTTGGGATAAACTCTCAAAAGGCTATGATATTCTGTTAGCTGAAAAAGATTGGCCCCCAGAGTTTGTCAGGGAGTGCCCTCGTGGCGAAGAAATGATTATGCCTGCCTTCTCGAATCACATTCCGATTCACAAAAAATATACTTATGCAAGGAAATGGGCAGTAGCCCAGGCACCGGCATTATATAAAAATCATGTAGGATGGGATGAGGACTCACCTCCTCACAAAATCCAATTAAAAAGTGAACCAACTGCCCACCTGCAGTATCCCATTAAGCAAGAAGCTAAAAAACAAGTCAGGGAGATCTTAGATCAACTTGAATACCAGGGGGTGATTGAAACATGCACCTCTCAAATGAACAATCCTTTGTTTCCTGTCTCCGAACCAGACAATTCATATCGTCTAGTTTTGGACTACAGACACCTTAATGCATGTTGCAAAACATTTGCAGTACAAAACTCGCATAGAGCAGCCCTAATGAATAACATAGTTAGGAAAAAATATAAAACGACATTAGATATATCTAATGGTTTCTTTTGTCAAAAGATTGCACCAGAAAGCAGATACTTGACCGCTTTCTCAGCATTTGGGTCGCAGAAAAATTTCTGTCGACTCCCACAGGGGTTCAAGAACAGCCCAGGACTATTCTCAGCTACGGTAACAGAGTTACTACAAATTTATGATGATGAGGCATTATCTTACGTAGATGATATCTATCTCACAGACGACGACTTGGATACTCACTTGAAAAGAGTGAATACCATTATACTTGGGTTCGCCGCAGAGGGTTACAAATTCAACTTTAAAATGTCTCGAATTGCCCATCTGACAGTACTATTCTTAGGGTACGAATTATCAAGTGAAGGAAAAAGCCTAGCGGACAACTTCTTAGAGAAGTGCGCTGTACTCCAAGCTCCAAAAACGCTGAAGAATATACAATCCATACTAGGTTTTCTGAATTTCGGAAGAACTTACATTCTAAATTACGCAGAGAGGGTTAAACCTCTCTACAAACTAATTAAACCTGATTTTAAACAAATCAATTGGACTCAAAAACACACAGAAATGTTGAGATCACTGCAAACAGACACGTTAGCAAAAACAAAATTAGATACACGTGACAACACACGCGATTTGGTAATCCGAGTCATCCCAGGAAGAAACGGATTCACGTACCTAACCTCTAATGAGGGAGAAAAGGTACCAATTTCAATTAAATCTCACTTGTATACACAAGTAGAAAAAACATTCAGTCACACAGAAAGAACTGTGAAAACAGTGCAAATTGCATTAGCAAGTGAAAGAGAACTAGCACACGGCAAACGGATTAATATCCTCACAGCGGAATCCGCCTTCGAGGCGCTATTCAGCCCAGCAAACCTGCCTACAGTGTCACTGGAACCGAAATGGATACAGTATGTAGATTCTCTAGGAGCGGAAGATGTGAAATACTATTTCGCCCCGCAATTCGAAGAACTGAATGATTTAGAATATGAAGAAGAATATCCTCTGCCAATCGAACTTCTGCCTCTCCCACAGTACGCCTGTATAATCTATACAGATAGATTTGTACAGCATTTCAACGTAGAGAGCAAATCCTACGATGCAGCCTGTGCGATTATTAAAGGTCGTTGGCTGTGCGGTAAATTCAGACCGAAAGTAACAAAAGCTGAAATCAGATCTTTAAAGATGGCGCTTAAAAATGCAGAATGTGAATTCCCCACACTTATTGTGTGCGATTCTCATTTTTGCGTCAACTCTTACAATAATAAACTGCAGAGCTGGATTGAAAACGATTACAAAGATGACACAGGTGCCACAATAAAGCATAAATTGCTCTGGAAACAGGTAGCTCTTTTACAGAAAGAACTACAAAAGACTCACGTGATACACGCACAGAGTCTTCAACGTGATGGTGTTCACGTTGCAGGGAATTCATTGGCTAATACAGCCACAGCGGAAGCAACTAAACCGGCTTCCGTAGCCACAAAAAAGCGTACAGAAAAATACATAGACGGGGAAACCATGCTGGCAGTAAAAACGACCGTAAAAGGCGACTGTGCAGCACTGCCCGTGAACTATCCACTCAATTATGCATACGTAATCGATGCAAACTCTGTTCCTTTTGCTCGAATCCCTGGAGTGGGGGATAGGGTAATTCCAAACACGAACCGGAGAATAATATTAATAGCAGACGCACACATGGGTGAAGGTCCAAGGCACATTCAGATGAGGGAATCTCTGACTGAATTGCAATCAGTATACTGGTGGCCGGGGATGAGCGTGCAACATCAGATATATGTAAAGAACTGTCTGGACTGTGACAGAGATCGCAGTAATGAACCGGTCCTGCCTGTTGCACAGTTACCATTTATAGAAAGGGTAATGATGTCCGCAAGCCATTCAGCGTCCTATTAAATAGTTAAGGCTAAACACACTTAAAAAATGTGGCCCCCAGCGCTCGGCTGACGCTAGAACGGTTATAAAAGATCTGCAAGTCTTTATCGGCACATACGCAATTACCACGTTCCATTCTGACCAGGGTCCTGCTTTTAGCTCTCGAGCTTATAAGGAGGCCATGGCCAGCATGGGAATTGGCTTGCGGTATTCTTGTCCGTCGCACCCCGAAGGGAATAGTGTGGTAGAAAGAAAAAACCGGGACATAAAGCGATCTACAACAGCGAAGGTATTAGGTTCAGGCGCTGGGTGGGTCAAACATTTAATAAGTGTCCAGACCAGTCTTAACAATTTGCCAAGAAATTCTCTAAAAGGTTTCAGCCCATACGAACTATTGTTCGGAATTAGAATGAGAATTCAGGACTTAGATAGTCAGGTATCAGTGGTACAAGAAAAAACAACAGACTTTGACATCAAAGATCGTTTGGCTGTTTTACAGGAACTGAATGAAACAAGAAAATCCTTAAGCAACATAAAGTTAAAGCAACAGCCAGATACCACTGACGAGGCACCACAAGCAACAGCCCCAGCAAGGCCTGTCTGGATTCCAAAGATTGGGGATCTAGTCAGAGAAAAATTCGCGGTGAAGAAGGAATTTGGGCCTTCTTACAGAAAAGCAGTACCTGTCTTGGCAGTCACCGGAACAAGATCAGTAGTACTACCGCCCCTTGCTGGTAAAAAGGAGAACAGAGTTATATCTATCGACCTGGTAAAACCACAGGCATGTGGCCTATAATCAACAGTAGGCCCAGTGGACTCCCAAGAAACAACAGAATACCCAAACTTGCAACAATCCAAGAGGTTCAAACTGAAAGACTAATCACATTCGATCAGCCTGCAGTGCACAGAGAAGGACTATGCAATAATGCCATGGAACTCGTGCCTCTTGAGACACAGATTGAAACAGTTCGTCAAGAAACACCAGTCTACAATAATGTGGCATCGGAAAGTGCTACCGAAAGACAGATTTAAAGAACAATCCCAACAATTGACAGAACTGCCTCTGGTTATTTCATCGACTTCGACAACTTTTCCAAGGATCAAAGTAACCCCGAAGTGATGCCAGAAACAAAAAAGTATTCTAAAGAAAAAGCAACTGAACTCTTTCAACAACTGAAGGAAATCTACTTTATTTCCCCTTGGTTAGAGTTCTGGTTCGGTCTAAGTGTATTTTTCCTCCTGCTTTGGCTCATCATGGTACTTTGTTTGGGAAAATTCATTGAGGAAAAATATAGTACAATGGACACAGCAAGTCAGAACATCAACTTAGTCCTCAAACGACACAGATCATCACACGTGAAGAAAAGAGAACTGTCAACAGTAAATGTCACAGCCATTCCAATACCCGGTGGGGTAGTATGGGAGAAAACTGACTATGAGATCTATGGTACGGTCGAAATCCTGAAGTATCCGCATCAACTGAAGGTTTCCTTAAGTGACTTTGTAAAACATAGTACATTCTCTGATGATTGGGACTTTAACAGTATTAATGACATGATGTCTGATTTAGTAATGTCAGCTAGATTCACAGATCATGATTATTTACAAGGTTCGTCTAGTTATGAACAGTTATTCTGCTACACACATTATGGTGATCATTATTTGCATAGATCTGCACAGCCTAGAAATGTTTTTAAGTATAATCAATGGGAACATTGTGCTACACCGCCTAAAAGCAGTTCTAAAACATTCTTTGAGAAATTCAAGTACTTCTCAGGGTTTAACACAAGTGATGCAGAAACATTTTATTACAAACTGTTAGATAAAACAGGAATGAAAACAATGCTGACAAACACTAAATTAATATATTCAGAAGCATTTTATGAAAAAATGATGACATTTGGTTTTGATTATTGGAAAAATAACATTGAAACAAAAACCATTTGGGGTACGAAAGATTGGCAGGTACAAGGCCTAGAAGCACTATTCAGAACCTGCATGATACCAGAACAAATGATGTTTTTAAATGACACAATTCATCAAACATCCTGTCTTGGCCTAGCTAAGATCATAGACCTAAACAAACCGTCTATTCCGAAGCCAATACCTGATAATGCAACAACAGATATTGAGATAGATGTAACCAAAATTTTACATTTTAACAGAACACATCCTGATTGGAAAAAGTGGTTAATCTGGCCTACTGACACAAACAACTGTCAAGATAGATTCCTGAATAAAACACAGGGGTTGAAAATGACCAGATAAGACCCTAGATACTCCCAGAGACAACATCCAGGGATAGTAACAACATACAGTGTAGGGAAACTCTGCCTCGAATGGCTAGGATCATCCACACTGGCTGAAATTAAGCAACACTTATCTTTACTTAAAGAGGGTGCTGATTTGCGCGATTTTATTATGGGACCACGCAAACAGCGTCAAAAGCGTTTCACAGCGGCCAGCATCTATGCTGCGTACAACGAGGCTTGGAAAGTCACCCAAATTGAAACAGCAGAAAAAATACGAGAAATTGATCGTATTAATTTGGAAAAATCATTTTCTGTAGTGGACAATGGGTTAATGACTCTGTCCTCCAGAATATATTCGTTGGACAATATTGTATCTTCTGCCTTTGACATAATAGACAGAGACTTGCTAATGTTACAGCATGGCCAGTCACAATTACGTTCTATTGTACAATTAGGCTGGACGCTGCAAAATCTTCGTTCAGGCTATGTGCCTTGGCGTTTAATCAACACAACGTCATTGTTTTCCATTTTTAACCTTACTGATAAACAAATCAGCTTGGCACAGTAAGGAGCAGACTATACAATCCTGAGCATCGAAAAACTTGAGAGATTACCATTGACAATGTCAGAAAGTCCTGTCATTGAATGGATAATACACGGAATTATCACTATTCCGATAACAACTTTCCGATTTAAAAAGTGCCTTGAATACATACCTACTGGCCAGTATGAACGATTGGGTAAAGGATATTTTAAGTCAGCATGGAAATTACCATACACACATTCATGCTACAGTGACAGCGACAAAAATGTATTTCTTAGTGGTGAAAACTATGAAAACTGTAAACGTTCACTAAGAGGTATACTTTTGTGCCAGGGTATTAATTTAGACGGAGCTTGTGATGGAAATTCTAACAACCTTTCATGCCAACAGCTTGTCACACCTGCAACTCAGATAGAGCCCTTCTTTATGCAACTTTCGAATGGGAGTTACATTCTAAGAACGGATCACAGATGTTGTGGCCTTGTTCCAGGGAGAAGTTATCTCGTAAGCGTAACATCCATGGTCAAATGCTGTATGCAAACATTGTTCCCGAGCGGGCCTGGAGACATAGAGACTCGCATCTGGCCTCGTCTGAATCTCTATTCTATACGAATTGATACTTTAAGCAAAATGAAGTCTGTGCTTTTGCAGACAACAGTGCCCATAACGTTATCAAAATAGACGTATGATCTCCTAGTTGCAAGGGCAGCTACGGAGGTTCATGACCTTTTATCAACAAATTGCCCCGTGCATTTCGTAGAAATGCTTAGCCAACTCCTTAACATGTCTAGTGCCACAGGCATCCCAGGCATATTTAGGACGATTTTTACGGGACTGCTAACACCATTTCAAGCAATTCTGGGAATTGTTCCAAATTTTGTCCACTCTGTTTTTGGCGGCATACCCCTATTTTTGGAACTTGTAGCAGGGATTTTATTTTTGACCCTCCTGCTTCGTTATGGCAAGCCACAGCTCAGACATGACTCCTATGGGAATGGAAGAAACAATCCTAGCAGTGCGCTACCGGGACAGAATAACTAGAGTCCTTGGATTGGCCAGGCTGAGAGATCTAAACATGACCTGGTTCCTTTCATTCAGACCTATATGGCAGAACTGTATCTTACCGGTACTTCGATGTATGCTATGCGGAGATGAGTGTGTGTTGGACATCTGTCTTTCACTTCCATCAGCAGTACCAATGGATATCGATACTTTGCTAAGTCCGATAACGGCTCACGCATTGTGTTGTCCCCAGCGGCTACCAATCCTGATGACGGCATTCGTTGAGACTCCTGTGCTACGACTAGGTGGTAACAGTGGAGCGAGTGACAAAAGCAACATCACCCAGGTACGACCTTCTGTGAGCATTGCTGATCCCGATTTTGATGACAGCAATCATTCTCACACCTGCCAAGTTACAGCACTATCGAATTTGGTCGAACTGTCACCTGATTTTGTAGACCAATTCTTTGAGAGCCTGTCTGATAAGATGTTCTCACCCGAACAGAAACAATAACTTTTCCGACACACGGCGTTCCCATGAACTCTGAATTCGGCCTTCAGTTTTGAACAACAAAAACTGCTAAAAGCGTTGGAACTCTAATTTCCCCGTTCAAGCATTAATTCTTTTGAATTGAACAATTTTTAATATTCACCCTTTTTCTGGCTCGAAAAATTCTTTGCTTAAAGTAAAAACTATTCTTAGAGAACAGAAGCTTCAACTTCTATTTCTAAACACATCTAGAGACATAGCAACTTTGCACCAGCCTCTAGCACATGTTATTGTAATGCATTTATATGTGATGATTTATCTCGCCCTTTTTCTGTTTCAGAGATATTTCATGTGTAATTCTTTTGCATAATCGTTCATTTATTTCATATGCTATAATTTTTGAATGATTTCTATGCTTCAAAAACGTACAGTACCTAAATTTTCACGTATTACAAATACGCCTATTTCAAATGCATATATGTATTTTGGGGTGGGCAATGTTACACATGCATCTTATTGCTCTAGTTTTAGTAATTTGATGGACATGAATTCGTGGAGTGGGTGTAGCGTTCTAATCTAGGACCCTGATCGATACTGTGACCTTATGCCCCTATTCGGCTATAAATCCATTTATTCCGTATATTGGCATAACCGATCAAATGCAATATTCAGAAACTCATCTCTGGCCTCACACGAACAGAGCCACATTTCAGAATAGCTTTCTCTGCCACTTCCTTTGCAACCCATTAGTGCAATGACATAGCAGAAGTCACTATCTGAGATTCCTAGATTAACACTCCGAGTTCTTCAACAAGATAAAAACTCAGCAAACCTGGAAATCCCCGCTTGCTGTGTTTTGATTAGTAATAGAACTCTAATGAGCACTGATAGACGATCACTTCCTAGTGACATCTTTATTGACGTCTTATGTCCAGCAAACTTACGTCAACCAAGGCACCTTTCAGGTATAAATACTACCAACGTTGCCTTAAGCAATGTTCTGTTGCCCGTCGCCTGAAGCTGCTGTTATGCTGATGATATCATAGCTGCTATTGCTACTGCTATCGCTGCTAACTAGCGAACGATGGTGTGGTGAACTTAGGAGCTGAACAGCCGTCCCCCTGCAAGGGCCCAGCAGATGCAAGCTGCCTGCGGACGCTGCCCCTCCTCCTCCTCCTCGACGCGCTGAGAAGAGACGCTGTCTTTCTCCTGCAGAGAAATCCAGCTCCGGCGTTTCTAGTCTACCCTTGCGGGTGACTGGGATATCGAGTTCTGAGGGAGATACCAGACCTCCATCATTCTATTCCAGAGGTATGGTGTTGACTAAATCCTTAGAGAGAATTCTTGAAGCAAACCTTGGCAAAACCAACTTAAACTAAAGCTACTTACTTACTCCCCTCCCAAGTATTAGGCTTAGGTCAGGTACACTGGGGTAGGCGTAGTTAGAAGCACCAGTTGAGTATTTTAGCCTAATGTATATATGAATGTATATATGTTTTATTCATTTTAAACCATTGTATGGCTAAGAAACCATATCAATGCTTTTACAGTATTATTTCGCAATACTTATCTTACTGTACGTACTTTTTATAATAACAAGTCTTGCAATTGTGGCAATTCATTTCTCTTGTACGAGAAGAAAGACTGTTCAATAAATGTTATCCTTTATTGACAAACGCCCGTCTCTCTATTCTCTACATATTGTGAAAGTAAACTGCACAACCACTGACTGAGTAAAATAACTGTCTATTGTTTCACACGACCCTAGAGATTGACTCTTGATCTGAGGAGCAAAGTTGTCATGTTGCACGGTTGTTGGAAAACTGAATCCCTTCTTGGCTGTGCCAGGGAAGCTGATCACTTCCTATTCAGTCAAGAAAGTTTCCAGTGACCTCTGAGCTAGTTGGTAACAAACCCAATTAAGTTTAGCATAGTCAGTGGAGGCCTGGAAGATCCGCACTTCTACGTCGATACTACTGTTTATGTTATTCCAATGCGCAGGGCCTATTGGGAAAATAGGAACTACACTACATTACAACTATATAAGGAAAACAAGAAAACATTGATATTAAAAGTTCACAACGAGGAGAAGGAATAGTGTTGAATACAATACTTTTGGCATCATACAGGAACACAACCAAAGTTAAAATATATACACAAAGAGAGCAGAAAAAGGAGTCCAAGAAGATGTTGAAAAGTTGAGTCTGTAGGTGCTTCCTGTAAGTGAGGAGGGAGGACTGATTTCTAATTTTTAGCAGTTGGGAGTTCCAGGTTGAAGTTGTGGCACCAGAGAAGAATATTTTCTCTGTGAGAGATTTTTTAAATTTTGAGGCCTCGATTTGTACATAATTTTAACTTTGGAGTTCTCTTAGTGATCACGAGATGTTGAATAATTCAAAAGGACAGGCAGGGTTGTTCAGACACATTGCGGCGTAAACAAGGAGGCAAAGTTTGAAAGCCATTATTCCAAGTAATGTCAGATTCATGCACAGGACATGGCATTATGGTGTCTCTACAGAATACACCACTAATTACATTATTGTATCTTACACAACCACTAGCTGAGCTAAGACAGTTTGCATCCACATTTTCGGCACAATCTCTCACTATTTAGCTAGTTACCAACGTTGCTTAACAGCAAAAGCATTTATGGTGGTATGGTGACCAAACGTCCATCTCTTGATTCACTTCCAAAATCATCTTTCTAATAAGAAGTCAAATGAGCGAACCTCCTTTCACAACATCCATCTCTTCAGGAAGTGACATAAGTTTTCTGCAAAAAGCATATTTATAAGAAGAAGCCAGACAACCAGAACACATTGTGCAGCATTCGTCTCTAGCAGAAGTAACATCACTACAGTTCCCAACATCCATCTCTACAAAAAGTGCCATCATGTGTTTTCCACGAAATCCATCTTTATAAGAAGAAGTTAGACATGTGAACCTCATTCCACATCATTCATCTTTACAGTAAGGGACAACATGGCAATTCATACCATTTATCTCTACAGGAACAGAGTCCACTGTTTCTCACCCAACCTTATGCACATCTATTTAATTATATAGCAAACCCTCCAACTAATGCTTATTAATGCAGGCGATGTAGCACTCCATGCTGCAGTCATCACTCACCTCATCACCTATCACATGATTGACACTCTTCATTATAGAAACTAGGCTCATCCCCACATCCTGTAGGAAACTGGGCTTTTGTTGCAGTTGTCCCCAACTTTTTGCCTCCTTTTTAGCTACTAGATGCTGATTTTTTACTCTGACAGTGCACTGAGACATGCTAACCAGCCCTTAGGGCCAGTGCCCCTTCCCCAATAAAATTTGTTGTCAAATTGTGCTACAATTAGCTAAAGACTTTAGCACCCCTGGAAGATCCTAGTCAATGGTACTCCAGGTACCTAGGGCATGGGTACTAAAGAGGGTCCCTAAGCGCTGCAGCATATCTTAAGCCACCCTAAAGGACCCCCATACAAATTCCACACAGACTGCCTTTGCAGGCTGTTTGACATGGTGCTAACCATGATTGAAAACAGCAAATGAAACACTCCTGTGTGCCATGCCAAAGTCCCTGCATCTAATATATGTAAGTAACCCCTACAGCAGGCCTTTGAGCCCTAGGCAGGGTGCATTATATTTAATGTGAGGACATATCTGCATGAGTAGATATACCCCTGTGAGGTCTAGTTCTATTAATAGATATTGCAAGTGAGAAGTGAGGCCATCCTAAGGTATCTACTGGGCACTGGTCAAAAACGAGTACCCCATCTACATAATGGCTTATAATGGCTTCACTGAAACATATGGTGTTTCCAGTGATAGATTTATTAATACATGCACCCAGATGGTACCTTAGAGGTACATCTTGAGCCCAACTAGTCCTCTTGTTTGCTGGATGACTGGTCCGGTCCAGTCTACAATCACAGATGCGTTTCTGCCCCCCTGGGAGGCGAGAGCCCCACTTTCAGAGAGCAGAAACAATGCTTGCTCTGTCAGGAGGTGTTTACACCTCCTCCAATTAGGATGACTGGTGATCTGCATATCAAGGCAGCAGGCTTCAAAGGCCTGTGCTGCCTGTGATATTTGACCCAAGGCTTCTCCAGACAGGGGAGCTGACACCCACTGCTCAGGACCCACTCCCCTTAACGCCCCTAAATTGAGTATTCAGGGGACCTCTGTAACCAGGACTTCAAATTTCCACGGATACAAAAGAAGGAGTTGGCAAAGAAGACAACTGACCGTTGAACCGATGATCAGGGCCAGATTGGCTGTACCAGGCATTGGGTGTTTCTCCCAGATGCTGGATGGGTGGGCGCTGTTTTTGTAGTGGTGGGGTCCGCATTTGCTATTGGGGGGCCATTTTGCAGTGGTGCTGCAATATCAGCCCCCAGTAACAAAAGCTGCATGCAAGCATTTCCAGCCTTCTGGGGCTAGGCATTTCTTCGTTGGGACTTTTCTGATAATATTGCCAGGGCTGCTTTGGGTTCCCAGTCTGGCCCTGCCGAGGAGCATGACTGACTTAGCTCCTACGCCTGCCCCCTGCACCTGAGCCTTGTGGGGCAACCAACTTGTCCTACCACTGTGCAGACTCCAAGAAACTTAGAGCTCCTAGTGCTTCGCAAATTGCCAGAGAAATCCCCTTGGAGTAGAAGAAATATTGTCCTGCAGCCGCAGACAACAAAAAAGCAACGTCCGGTACCCCGAACTGCTGCTTACTGGGACTACAGATGCAGCAGCCACCCAGGAAGAGGTAGCCATGCTCCTACTGGTCGGATCCATGCTCCCTCCAGGTGTGAGATGCCATTACCAACTGGAGCCGCACAACCAATACCTGGGCACTAGACCCCTTGCAGCAGTCAAGGCTTGATGTGCCCAGATTAGACACCAATACCGAGGAAGACCGACCTGCACATATAGAGACTTCAAGGACACTGAGACCCACATTTGAGTGGCCCCGCTGCTCTGCTTACCCCTCTGCAGCAGAAACCAAGACACTGAGAGAGCCTCTGATTGTCATCTCCCAACACCTCAAAGTACATCTTCACCCGCACCACACAGTCTGAGGGAGGAGACAGTGCTAACTGAGTCCTAAGACCCTCAAAGGCATACCCATTCTTGGGTTTACCAAGACTGGACTTCCAGGCGCCGCCAGCAGCCTATTTCTGCAGGCCCCTTCCAACCGGAAATTATTTCATCACCAAACCCGACGCCAGAAGACTCCATTGCACCTGAGCCCCACAGCCCAAGGAGAAGTGTACCAAGGGTGTCCCTACATGTCTGAGCATCTTATGGGTCCAGCCCCACTGTGGGTTCTCCCAGACTGATCCCCCAATCCCAGCTTGAATCCTCTTTCTGAGCAGACCATACCCACTTGAAGTGAATGGGGTACCCGATGCTGTAACACACCTCTGCCCTCGGACACACCAAAGCCTGTCGAGGTGACCTATTATTGTGAAAACAAAAACACACAACAGAGCAGAACAGGTCTAAAGGGTGGTGCGAGACTATACCTGTGACTAAGCAACAGTAGGATGTGTATGCGAGCCAATGCTGTTGAATGTTATTGGTTACGCAAGGCTAGAAAAATTCCCATCAGACCACCCTCATGGTGGAGTTAACGTCACGTGGGAATTGCTGATCACTCCATACCATAGCCGGCCATATAGTGCTGGTATGGAAAATGGATGTCAGAAGACTAGCCGTGGTATTTACCAAAGAGTGGACTAGATAATGTGCAGTGCTCAGTGTTGGTGAAAATTAAAATTGACTACACTGATTGTAACATTGCGTACATGAGGAAATCTGTGTGTCAAAAGGTTAAAAAACGCCAGGTGGAAAGACTACCCCGTGGCGCTGTGCAGGACGGTCGACATGTTTCAGCCAAAGGGGCAATACCCCGGCTTTCTTCAGGACCCTTAATATGAAACAACTACTGCACCTCTAACATTAAGTGATGTGAGAAATGAAAAGATGACAATGAGTTTACTAATAGACAAATACATATCTAACAGGAACTTTAATACTTAGACGTCCACTGGCGGGAGAGAAGCTCGTCTTCTTCCCAGCCTTGTGTGGGTGACGACCTCACCTCACCCGGCAACCGCTCGGGAGTATGAGGCCCCGCTCTATCCGTCGGTGCCCCCATCCATACGTCGACGAGCTTCTCTCCCGCCAGTGGACGTCTAAGTATTAAAGTTCCTGGTAGATATGTATTTGTCTATTAGTAAACTCATTGTCATCTTTTCATTTCTCACATCACTTAATGTTAGAGGTGCAGTAGTTGTTTCATATTAAGGGTCCTGAAGAAAGCCGGGGTATTGCCCCTTTGGCTGAAACATGTCGACCGTCCTGCACAGCGCCACGGGGTAGTCTTTCCACCTGGCGTTTTTTAACCTTTTGACACACAGATTTCCTCATGTACGCA
Organism: Lissotriton vulgaris; assembly: GCF_964263255.1. Taxonomy (NCBI): domain Eukaryota; kingdom Metazoa; phylum Chordata; class Amphibia; order Caudata; family Salamandridae; genus Lissotriton; species Lissotriton vulgaris. The sequence goes on along the minus strand of NC_141699.1, from coordinate 225,358,229 downwards.
ATGTTACAATCAGTGTAGTCAATTTTAATTTTCACCAACACTGAGCACTGCACATTATCTAGTCCACTCTTTGGTAAATACCACGGCTAGTCTTCTGACATCCATTTTCCATACCGGCACTATATGGCCGGCTATGGTATGGAGTGATCAGCAATTCCCACGTGACGTTAACTCCACCATGAGGGTGGTCTGATGGGAATTTTTCTAGCCTTGCGTAACCAATAACATTCAACAGCATTGGCTCGCATACACATCCTACTGTTGCTTAGTCACAGGTATAGTCTCGCACCACCCTTTAGACCTGTTCTGCTCTGTTGTGTGTTTTTGTATTGATAACAGGGGAGTGAGCAGACAGGTCGGTAAATATTCCCCTTGACCCTCCACACATGTTTATATTGACCTATTATTGTGGCCTTAAACCTTGCCCCATAACCACCTTAAGTCCAGAAGAACAGTCCCATAAGTCGCTGTTAAGGGCCCAAATGCAGTACATGTTTTACACCCACAGGATAACATTACCTCTCCCAAAATTTGCAGTCGACTTTTGAAAACTATAACAATTCATAACTCGATATGCACTTACCTGATTCTGATGATCTTCGTATCTAAATTCATATCAAAGTATGTGTAACTTTTATAAATTGGTATTGGATTTCTTTATTGAGTGTGTGTCTTACGTACTGCCCTCATGTGTGCAATACATGCTTTGTACTACTCTCTGATATGCCTAACTGCTCGCCCACACTACCACAACAGAGAGCATTTGGGGTGCCATTTGTGCCTCTGTAATTTCTTTGAGGTTTTCCTCGAAACGTACAGTGTATCCTAGGTATCTTTGTTCTCATAATCGGCAGCATTCAGTATGCAGGTGGCGTACAATAGAAAAGAGGAGACCTTGCTGTTAGCCACAAGTCCACCTAGTCATGCAAGTGACATTCAGCTCCATGATGCTGATAACATCACACAACTCAATCCACTACCATCCACCTCATCTAGAAGCTTTCTAGACAGGTTAGGACATCATAAGTGAAGTCTGGTGCCTCTTTACTACCTCATTCTTACAACATGCCAATGCAAACATACCATACTGCTGGAAAGACCAAACCCCTCACCATCCTCATTCCGATCACCCTGTTCAGCAACCAGCCAACACACCAATGTCAACCCAAAAGAGTACAGTTCAAAGAGTTCTTCCTTGACAACATATAGTTTGATCTCATCTCTCACCATTTTACCTCCATATACACTGTCAGTATGTGAATTCAGATCAAACCCTTTTATGCCCTGGTACTCACACACAACCATCTGCTGCCTTGTGTTATTCTGGATTTACTAAGCCAATCAGGGACACACAAGGTGGACTTGTGTGGCTTGATACATCTTTTTATATGTTTCGTGCTCCTCTGTGCCCTCTTACGCGGAGCGAGGGTGGCGTAAAACCATTAATAAATATGCCCTCCAGTTGCTATCCTCAACTTCTTTAAAGCTACAGCCTCTGAAGATGATGTCTTACCCTGAAGCCCTCTAGGGTGAAGCTTCTCACCTCTGCTCATCAATGACAATGCCTTCCTCAATCAAGGTATCTTTCCAGAAGCTCTCAAGACAGGCCAGATCCTCCCGATAGACTGTGATGAATTGTCAACTAATAGCCCATCATTCACAGACCATTCATCATCAAGACCATTTAAAAAGCACTCTACATGCAATTGCCAACCATCTCCTGCATGACTATTAATCCAGCTTCAGAGCAAGCTGCACTACGGAGCCAGCTAATTGAAAAACCCAAGATGATGTTTTTTTCACTCCAGGCAAAGGTGACCCCCTGCTCCCTGATATTGTAATACCTGTCAGCCATCTTCAGCTCTGTTGATCATCCCACCCTTATCCATAGTTTGAAGTTGCAACTGGAATGCACAGGAAACATCCTGCACTGGTTCTCCTTAACAAGCCAACACCAGTTTGCTATTAATCTCACCAGGAGGGATGGGATCTTTAGAGGCCCAGCATACAGGCCCCAGATAGCTATAAGAGAAAGCAGGGTATGCCGTTCCTAAGTGGGAGGGGAGGGAAGGGGTCTATTTGATGAAACCAGGTGTTCGTAAGGGGAAGGGAGGGTGGAAAAGAAATACCTCCAATAAGGAGCAAGGGCCCTCACACACCCCGGAGGGTGTCATGCTCCTCGTTGGGCTGGCGTTGTAATGCCCAACTGGCCCCGCAGGGGGGCTGTTTGGCGGAGGTCTTCTCTAGTTGCCGACATGAAGCTAAAAGGTACTAGTGAGGCGTATGTATAATGAGTAGAAATGGGAGAATGTGAGTGTGGTTTAAAAATAGCTACCTGAATCTCCAAAACTCCTAATATTCGATGTCTTCCTGTGCTATGAGTAAAAAAACAACCGACCAAAGAGTCGTCGCTGAAGAGGGGAAATTATACACGCTTGAGCTAAGGGTGATGTATAAGGTGTGCAGGAGGTCGACATGTTTCATGCCCTATGTCGTCCAGGCGGATCTAGGCATTTCATCAGGACCATGAGCTCTTCATCTACTCTAAAGGGGACGGAGTGGGAATGTGTGATAGAGGTCTTGTCTCCTACAGTCTGGACTCGTGCTGTAGTCCTGTATGAAGGTGAATTTTCTTTCAATTTAAAACGAGGTAAAATTATGTATACCTTCTGGAAAACATCTAGAAAGGGGGTCAATTGGTCCCAACTGTGCCGTTCAGGGTACTCGCTGAATGGCAAGAGAAGAGGTACTCGATTCGTTGTTCTCCGAGGCACGGAACCTAACCGCGTCTGGCCAACTCCTGGTGACGGCCAGACGCGTGTAGGTCTATGATGGAAGGGTGCCTGTGTTGGCGCTATGCTGGAAAGTTTAGCACCAACACAGGGGGAAATGCAGGGCTGCACCATATTCTTGTAAATATGGTGCAGCCCTTCGTTTCTGAAGTGGCGGAGTGAGACATTAAGCCAGGAATGCTAACACATCACTCCCCCACTTCTCTTGTAAATATGGCCCCATAGTGTGAGCCAAAATTTAGGAGGTACCATCAGTTACAGTGACCAGCAGCACTACCGTACCAGATAGTACTTTAAATTTTGACTCACTCTATAGTGAATATGTTCCGAATGACTATGACAACTCTTACCCTGGGTATTTCCATCTTTATGTGGCTTTCAAACCCGGTGAGGATCGGATTATTTAACTAACGCCAGTCCCTTTATTTGCTTCGCGCATAAAATGTAGCTGCCGCCAGGTAATTTAAACTCCATTCTGTACTAAAGTATCAAGATGCTTATACTCTCATTCTTCCCTTGTTTGTGGCCACTCCCTCCGACCGTTAACACCTAACTGCCAGATTGGCCACGTTAGGTTCGCACGTGCCATCAGAGCGAACTTCAGTTCTCGGTACTCGACATGCTGACCTGACTAACTCAATGAACCAGAAGACCAAGTTCCTTTATCAGGTGAATCTTTATTAAACACCAGTGGGAAGAAACATTCCGAGGGCCTCTTGAAATGAACAGCAAATTATCGGCCGCAACTGATGTAACAGCTGCAGTCCATTTTTAAGATTGTGTGCGCTGGGTGGGGCAGGGGTAATCAGTGTTTTTGAGCTGGGACCCGACCACAGAAATGTACACAGTAAAACATTTTGGGACCCATCAAACTTTCAACAGACTATATCACTGTTTACGCATCATTTCGAAGTTATATTTATGATTCATGCGTATACATTTATTGCCCTCTTTTAATGGGAGGCGAAGATTATTGTTCTAATTAATTATTTTTATGATGTAGATTGTTTCCTTTAATTTTTCTCTTGGTTTCCCTTATCAGCTTTTGTTAAAGGACCCAAGCAACGTATGGAATGTGTGTTTTGGTTCTGGCTCCAACGGTCGAAGGCCATTTAAGGAGGTGCCTGGAAGGCTCTGTAGTCGGCAGACTGGCCTAGTCATTCCTGGCCAACGCAAGGCGTGTCCAGCTTGGCGTTACTTATTTCCATCTAGAGTCACCGTATACAATTTTCTATTGTCAGCATCCTTAAAGTCTTCCACAGCACCAGCCCTCTTGGGCCAATGTTGGGGACCCAGGGACTATATTGTTACTGAAGTAAAGGCATTACTGTGTGCCATTAATTGTGTTATTCTATGTGGAAAGAGTTTGAGGTGATAGCCAGGTGCAGTCCTAAACTGTCTCAAACTAATACTAAATAACTATATTTTGGAAGATTAAATGCCTTCTTTTTCTGCCCTTTGAAGCACATTGAGTGTGCAGTGTGGAGACATTTTCATTGACAGCATGAGAGTTGGTAATCAAAACTTGAAGGAATTGCTTGTTGAAATGTTATTTCTGGTCTAACTAGAACAATGCAGAGTAAAGCATTAAGTAACGACTGTCATTTTCTACTAAACAAAAACGCATGTGAATAAAGGAAACACCTACATTTTCACTCCTTCCACAGTCCCAGCTTTTCATCCAAGAACGTAATCATCAACTGTGCAACAGGAGCATTGGCACCAGAGCCCAGGAGTGTGAGGGGCCTACTACTCCCCAATTATGCTTGTTGTTTACTACCCAAAAAGTAGAAGGGAAGGTCCATTTCTTTGCACGCGTTAGAGACCATTGCAGTGTAAGGCCACTGGCTGCAGACTTTAGGATACCTGCCATGTTGTGTGTGCCAGACAGAGAAAATCCTGGCTTTTCAATTCAAGGGCTGCAGCAATATTTGGTTCAGTAAGGGCACTAGCCTACTGCTTCCCAATTATGAGTCTCATTTCTTGTTAGATAGGTAGGTGTAGAGATATGCTTTATAGGTTGAGCCAACTAGATACCACAAACAGTATGGTTACAAAAGGACTGCTGATGCCTTATCAAGAACTTACAGGCACATGCGGTTCGTTCATTGCTTACCATTGGTTGACTTCAGGGCTTTAAGTGGGCTGGGTCTCACCGGTGCTGAGCACCAGGAGTTTTTTAAAGGGGGCCTCGAAACAGATCTTGATCGGGCTCTGTTTTGTGCCCTGGCATAGGTGGTCCATTTTTTCCGGACAGCAGGCACATTGATGTGCGCATGCTGACACTCCTCACTTCTCACTGGTGGAGAAGTTATGGCATGACGTCATGCCAGGTGAGCGTTGTAGGGGAAGGGAAATCCTTTGAAGAGTCATTTTCTCTCTGGATTTCCCTTCTCTTTTTGAAACCCAGGAGCATCAACATCGTCCTGGTGTCTGCCACCAGGGCTTTAAGTGGAAGCTTTTTCAATATTGTATACAAGTCATAGTTGCTGCTTATTTATCTTATGCAACTAACAACTATTGACAAAACCAATAGTCCTGACTTGTTGTAGGTATGATGTTACTTGTTGTATCATATATCTGGATACAATGACAGAAACAGCAAAATGCAAGTTGGGTGGTACACTAAGCTGAGTACAGATTTTTAGCTTATGTGTTTTTAACCCACGCCCTTAATTACATTGGCCACGCCCCTTTGTGAGACCCCCAGTTTTTCCATCCCATTTAAAGCCCTGGTTGACTTTATTGTCACTCTCATGTGCTTGTTTCTTATTTAATGATTTTTCTTTGTCCCCTTGTGTTCATCTTGTGTTTGTCCCTCCACTGGAGTATAACCTCTTTATGATCTCTCTTATTAGCTGGTTTGTTTAAGCATTCCATGAGAGTATATATGTTTTCCAGCTCTCTCTCTTGTGTGCTTCTCCCCCAGCCAATTACCCCCTGCACTGTGTTGCTGTATCCCTTGTGCTGCAAGCTCTCTCTCATGTGCTTCTCCTACTTGCTAAACACCCTAATCTGTGCTCTGTGTTGCTTTCTCACTTGTGTGCTTCTCCCCTGCCTCTGTGTTGCTTTCCCTCATGTACTGTGTTCCCCTCCCCTGGCCAGTTCCGTTGCTTTCCCTCACACCGGCTCCTCCATTGTCCACCATCTTTTTGAAAATAAATTAGTTAGCTATTTTAATGGCACAGGAGGACCAGGTAGCAATCTGCTCATCCACCTTAAAAAAGCACTTTGGTGCTGCTTCTTTTTAATTTTTTTAATGTAATTATCCATTTAGAATCGGTAAATTTGACAAAAGTCGGCCATGTCATTTTGTAGGCATGCATGCATACTGAGACACATACTCTCCTACAAAATGGCACGGCCACGTCATCACTCCATTGGTTTCTTTTGGCCATGCTGCACAGCATTGCGCCGATGCTATGATGTACTGCATCACTAAAGGCACTGGTAAAGCCAGTAGGCCCCAAAAGCGAGACCTATTGGCTTTGCTAATGCTTTTTTCTTACTGACATTGCATTAGGCCCACTCCTCAAGACCCTGACTCTGCACAAACACAGGAAAGGCAGAAGATATTTCTTGAGTCGATCGGTCAGATTCTTGAACATACTAGCAGCTGCAACCAATACTCAATTTACTTTTTTACTTGTTTCATCTTGGTTCAAGCACCTTGAGGCCATCTGTTTGCCTTGGTTGCGCTATAATGATCCAATGCAAAAAGGTTCATATCTGAACAGCAGTGATTAAGTCTTCGAGTCTATTGGTTAACTTACACCTTTGATATAGAAATCACTCCTAATCATTTTACAAAATCTATTATTGGGTAATTATCGGAAAATTGATGGTAGAGTTAGCAACAAACATTACTAAAACCATAATTCCTCTTGTTTCCTTACAAACAAAGGTCCAGTTATATTGCAATTATGGGTGTTATTGAAACTGTGGTTTACAAATACGGGCACCCTGGCATTCTATTCAGCTTACAATTATCTCTTGAAATCCCTGGTGGTAGTCGATTGCATTCCCTGCAAGTTGCATGGGTTATGGGACGATCAGAAGCCTCTGTTGTTGGGACAAAATTCAAGGACAACTTTTCAAATGCAGGAGCTTGTTGAAACAGAGACATTGGTTTCGTTTCCTCTCTGGATTCCCTCGACTCTGACTGACTCTAGGAGTGGTCATTTATCTCATGTTAATGCTTGCCCAAGTAGCCCTTCCCAAGACGCTTGTTGCTAACTGCTAAGTCATTCAACTTTCTAAATGCATGATTTGGTTTTACAAGAGGCTTTAATTACTTATGCATGGCATACGTTTGCAAACTCATCACTGCGAATTCTCTAACTCCCAGAACAGGTTTACTTTAAAAGAAAACATTTTGAAATAACCAACTCTTGTTTTTATTCTTAGGTCTATCTTCTGTTTCTGTCTGCAAGATGTAAACCTCGTAACAACCCATGCAGGCGTACAAAGTACCATTGTCATCTATATTTTTTTAGTACTTCTAAAGCACATGGTTAACAAATTGTGTCCTGGCACTAGACCGTGTACACTTACATTCAGAGTAGGAGGGTCCATTACAGTTTAACACTGCCTCTTTTTGGATGTTTCCTACATACCGGAAACTATAGATACATCTACTTTACAAACGTAGCAGGGTTAGAGGCCTCTACTACCTAAAAGGCGAACTAAATGCCCTTCTGCCAACGTTTCTGATCTGATGTGGAAAAGAAAGGTGGAAGTGGAAGCAAGGAACGATTTGGGAGCTTACCAAAAAAAGAATTGTCGAATCAACAGAAGACCTAAATCATGTCGGACAGATGTACTGACCGCCAATTAAGCCTCTACAGGTGGCTTGACTTAGGCTCCTGTTGCAGGAGTTGAAGTAGGCACCGTGCTGTAGCTTTCTGTACCAGCTGCAGGTGCTGAATAGAGTAGGCAGGGAGCCTTAGATACACAGCATTTGCCTGATCTTGCAGAGAACACAGCACCGCAGGCAGGATGGGGTACTGTGTTCTATCTGGTGCAAAAGGAGGTTTGTTTCATAGAATCGTTAGATGACGCAAAAAGGATGAGGTGACTTTGTCTCTGTTTTAAAGGAAAGTTCAAAACAGAATGTTAGCAATTGAGGTTTCTGGTTTACAGAGTATGCCCCTGTCCAAGGACGAGCCACAATCCTAGTCAGGGTAAGTCAGGTACCCAACCTAAATAAACATGTGTTCAACTTAGTTGGCACAGAGCAATCAGGCTTAACTTTAGAGGGAATATGTAAAGTATTTCTGCACACATTAATTACAATAACTCAGTAAAAGCACCAAAAATACTCCACACCAGTTTAGAAAATGAGAGAATATTTATCTGACTAAAACAAGAGCAAAACAACAAAAATCCAATCAGTAGAAGTCCAGATATGATTTTTTAAATTAAATCCATAAACAGCTCTTATAAGTAAACAGAGCTAAAAGGTTATTTGAGGTTGCACTACACCAAATTTTTTGGCTGACCATGATGGAGAGCAGGCTGGCTACAGGACCCATGTAGGTGCCGCTGAAAAAGTACCTTGCGCGGAGCAAGTGTTGGTGTTGAGGTCTAGATGCGTTAGGGCCAATTCATGCAGTCAGGTCGCTGGAAGGGGGGTTGTGGTTAATGTAAAAATAAAATAAAAACACTTACCTTGCTGCTGGGTCCTATGTCTCTGCTCCTGCTCTCCTTGTCTTGACTCGAGGAACAGGAAGCACAGCCAGACTCCCCTGACCAATCACAACACTGCAATGCTGATTGGTAAGCACTCAGCCTCCCCTGACCAATCACAACACAACACTATGATTGGTTTTGAGCGTTCTGTTCGACGCTTAACTAGGGATTGGGGGCCTGTGCATGTTCTCCATGCAGGCTGTAATGCAGCCTGCATGGAGAACGGGGAAAGTATGCATGAATGGTTTGGGCTGCCTGAGAGGGCTGACCAAACAGTCATTGCGCACTTAGGAGTGGGCAAACCACTCCTCCCCTGCCCTGCTCCAAGAACAGACCAGCCCCGCCTGCCCTCAAGCTAAGTAGCACAGAAACATAAAAGGATAATAACAAAGTTATTATCATTATATGTTTTCTTTACGATAACATTGCACTGCTTAAAAGCTGTGAGGCGACATCCCTCTACCATAGTGGAGGAGCCACCACTGCAAGTAGGTTAATTTGCATGGTTGAAATGGCCGTTTAAAACTGCACACACAGGCTCTGCAGTGGCAGGCCTGAGACATGTTTAGAGGGATACTGAAGTGGGTGGCACAATCAGTGCTTCTGGCCCACTAGTATCATTTGATTTACAAGCCCTGGGCACATATAGTGCAATTTACTAGGGACTTATAAGTAAATTAAATATGCCATTTGTGGATAAGCCAATGTTGCCATGTTTTGAGTAAAAAGCATAAGCACTTTAGCACTGGCTAGCAGTCGTAAAGTGCCCAGACTTCTAGAGCCAACAAAACAAATTCAGCAAGAAGGGGAGGAGGAAGGCAGAATGTTTGGGGGTGTCACTGCAGAAAAGGCCATTTCCAACACAACCCCCCTCCAGCCTAAAGCCAGGGTAGGCTAATTAATACCTTGATGGACTTGCCTGCTGAGGGTGATAGAACATGAACCATGACCCTCTAATGTTGGGGCATTTGTCAGTTCTACGCCTCTCTGAACCCAATTGGACCCCTCTGTCTAAACTCTCAGGATCCCTAAACTGACCCACAGGGAACCCTTCTATTCATCTATGGACACCATCTGTGCAGCATCTAACTTTACTTTGCTCACAGATGCATCCCAGTAGGCAGGCAGTACCACCATGACCAACAGTGTGATGTGGCCCAATCCACCCCTTGGGTCTGACTTCTGTCCGCAATCCAGGGAAAACTCTCACCACAAGGACAACAACCAGCAGAAACCACTGACAGCTGTCTGCCAAGAGCTAGGCCAAAGGCCATCCAGGGCTCAATTACTTCTCTGGCTTCTCAAAGTGAGGGCAGTAGCCCCAGGTGCCTTGCACTCTTTTTCGACTTCACCTCCCACCAATTCTGTTGTGGTATTCTGAGACTTGTCACTCAGCCCAGTGCCTGTACCCTGAGACTGAACAGGAGACCGGGGTGGGCTCTCCCTCACCCTGTTCCTCCCTCTGGGATCTTGTAACCTCTGCTTCAAAGTGGTACCTCCAGAGAACTGAACTGTTAGGGCACCTGTAGCAGCCATCCCCACCAGTTCTCCTGAGACACCAGGGCAACTCATTCCCCAGAATGCAGTCTATGGGCATACAGTGACTAACTATGACCCTCCTATGTTCACCTCCCCATCCTACTCTACCAGGGCATTGAATGGAAAAAGTCCTGCCCATGTGCTAGAGTTACCCTACACACCTAGCTGTTGTTCCGCTCTGGGGAAACTAGCCTTTCCACAAACATGTTCTGGCTAACCCGGTGTCACTCAGAGCAGTGACTGCGACCCCATACTCTGTCACCTGGTGAAAGGTATGACTCCCACCATCCGGGATCAGTAACTCACCCTCTGATTCACCTACCAACAAAGGGAGATCACGGCATCGTCTATGACCTGCTCCTAGGGACTACTTACTCCTAAGGCCACATTGGACACCTCTGTAGAGGTACCACCAGTGGGTGGTTTCTTAGGACAGACACAGTCCCCCCGCTTGTGTCCTCGCTGGGAACATTCAAAGTAGAGGGTTTGGAAATGGGACCACCCGGGCCACAGCCAACTAGAACCTCCTCCCCATTTCTCAAAAGGGACATGGAAACTCTTTTCTCCCCCCTTTCCCTGGGTCCTGTCTGTGTCTCTCTTGACCTCTCCCTCACTCTAGCATTAACCAGCCTTCTTGGGGTTCCTTGGGGGGGAGCATTAACCAGCCTTATTGGGGTACCTTCCTTTGGACCCTGGTGCTGATCCAGAGGCCAACCTCCTGAGCAAGCTTCCTGGTGTCTATGAGCTTACTATCAACAAGTTGTTGGCGCAGATCTGAAAAACAAAGACTGAACATATGCTCTGTTGGAAACAAATTATACAGCACCTGATTATCTTTTACTCGCTGCCCTTCACCCAACTTTCGAGTGCCTTGCAAAAAGAATCCATACAGTCCACCCACGTCTGTGGTGAAATACTCTGACTATCCCTGAATTTCTGTGTATATTTCTCTTGGGCCAGACTAAACTTCGTGATTAGGGCCTCCTTCATGGGGGCTACCTCATCCTGTCACTCCCTTCTAGGGCCAGTAGAGTGTCCCTACCCTTACTAGGGATATGTCTCCAAAGACTAGCCCTCTAATCTGTCTCAGTGACCTTGTGCATTTGGAGTGCAATTTTGTTAGGCCTCAAACATCTGTCTATGTCATCTCCCACCCCAAAAACAGACACCAGGCCCTTGGGTATGTGGACCGTCCTGTCAGCGGGCACAGAAGAAATGCTGCCACCGTCGCTGCTGGACTCCGCCTGTCTGGCTCTGATGTCCTGCTCTCTCAGGATCAATTCCTGAGCCAACATGATATTTTTCTCCTCTATAGTCATTCTCTTTTAGCTCTCCTCCATTTCCATTGCTAGCATTTTCTCCTTTAAGGTCTGTTTCTTTTCTTCCAGGGTCTTCTCCCTCTCCAGTTTCAGCTTAGCCAGCTCCAATTTGAACTTTCTCCCATCCATACTGTCCTCCAGCTCCTCTTGGGATAGGCCGGTGGATGACAAATCTGCTCCCTCCTCTGGAAGGAACCCCCATTGCTGGAAGTAAGTTGTCTTCCTGCCCCACAGACAGCAGGCCATGGCCTCCTTTTAGACCCTGGACCAAAGCATCCTCCTCAGCCAGCTGTTCTTTAGCCCCAACCTCCTCTGGGGTCAAATTCCATGCAGCATGGGTTTCTGACCAGGCTCTCAGTGTCTTTTGCAGCCCCACATTCCTGGTGGTGCTCTTTACAGGAAACCCAAAATCTTTTTAGAAATCCTTGAGCCGGGCCACAGTGTAACCCTCAATTTTGACCTCCTCAAACTCCAATTTTTTCAGGTGCAGATGCAGAATCTACAATCAGAGACATGATTTAGAGTAAAAAGCAAACATGCCAATCAGGGAGAATTGAAAAACTTAAAAATGCCAACAGAAGAGTTTAGGAAAAAATGGCAATAGGAATCCGAGACAATGATTCGAATTGATACAGATGTGGGTAGTAATGTACTGTCGGATACTGCACAAACAACTCCTATCCTCACCACTGATCACCTATGTTAGAAGTTAAGGTTTCTAGTAGGCAGAGTATGTACCCTGTCCAAGCAGGAGCCACAATACTAGTCAGGGTAAGTCATATACACAATCTAAATTAACTTATGCTCACCCTCTGGTAGCTTGGCACAGAGCAGTCAGGTCTAACTTAAGAGGTAATGTGTAAAGTATATGTGCACACTTTAATTACAGTAACACAGTAAAAATACCACAAAAAGACTCCACACCAGTTTAGAAAAATAGAAAATATTTATCTAAGTAAAGCAAGACCAAAATCACAAAAACCCAATCAGTAGAAGTCGACATACGATTTTTTAAAGATTGAATCCAAAAACAGTGCTTAGAAGTCAATAGCGATAAAAGGTTACTTGAGGTCGCACTAGACTGGGGTAAATCCAAAGTTCATGCTGACCGCAAAGGAGAGCAGGCTGGCCACAGGACCCAGACAGGGCCCACTCAAAAAGTACCTTGTATTGAGCAAGAGTCGGTGTCAAGGACTCGATGCATTGGTTCTGATTCACACAGTCATGTCGATGCGTCGGGGTTGACCCTCATAGTCAGTGTCGAAAGATCAGCGCTGCGCCAAACTTTGCAGTGGCGTCTTCAGATCGATGCTGTATCATTGTCAAACCCTGCAGTTAGGACCCTCTTATTGTAGATTCAGCACTGAGTCGGCAGGCACAGCATCGGTTTCAATCTGCGCAAAGGGGTCACTGCATCGATTTTTGCAGCAAGAAAAAAGCCGCAGAACCCACTTCTGAGGCCCATGACTGAAGGGGACACTTCAGGCAAGGTTAGGACTCAAAGATGCCAAAGTCCAGCTGCACCAGGAGAGTTAAAAGAAATTCTTTGGGACCCTGAGACTTCAGAGAACAGAAGGCAAGCCAACAAGCCCTCAGATAAAGTTGGGTTCAAGGATGTAGAAAGCAGGTCCAGTCCCTTTCAGTCCCAGGCAAGAACCAGCAGGCCAACACAGCAAAGCAGGTCGCAAAGTGGCAGTCCCTCCTACAGCTCAGACATTAGGAGACAGCAGGCCAACACAGCACACTCACTACAGGGGGGTATGCAGCTCTTTGTTTGGGGATAGGCACAGCCCAATTCAGGTGCAAATGTCAGCTCCTCCTTTCCAATCTACCTCAGGGAGTGCCATCAGCCTGGTGATGGGCCATCAGGATGCATATGTCACAACCCTTCTCCCTTTATGTGCAGAGAGATACAGAAGCACAGAATGGTTAAAGTAAGAAAAGGCCAACTTTCTAAAAGTGGCATTTTCAGACTTACCATTTAAAATCCGACTGCACCATCAGTTGTGATTTTAAATTGTGAGTTCAGAGACACCAAACTCCAAATCGCTATCTTTTTCCAGTTGGAAATAACACTTGAAAGATGCTTTAAGGTAATCCTAATGTTAACCTATGGGAGAGATAGGCCTTGCAGTAGTGAAAAATGAAATTAGAAGCTTTTTCACTACCAGGACATGTAAAACTCAAGACTACATGTCCTACCTTTTACATACACTGCACCCTGCCCATATGGCTGCCTAGACTACCTTAGGGGTGACTTATATGCAATTAAAGGGAAGGTTTGGACATGTTAAGTGGGTTAACTTCCCAGGTCGAAATGGCAGTCTACAACTGCACACACAGCTCTGCAGTGGTAGGCCTGATACATGTTTAAAGGACCACTGAAGTTGGGGCACAGTCGGTGCTGTAGGCCCACTAGTAGCATTTAATTTACAGGCCCTAGGCACAACTAGGGTACTTTACTAAGGACTTATAAGTAAATTAAATAAGGCAATTGCGGATAAGCCATTGTTACCATGTTTTGAATACAGAGCATATGCACTTTAGTACTGGTAAGCAGTGGTATAGTGCCCAGAGTCCTAGAACAAACAAAAACAAATTCAGCAAAAAGGGGAGGAGGAAGGCAAAAACTTTCGAGGTGATCCTGCAGAAAGGGCTATTTCGAGCAGAGAAATTCATTAGGACCGGTTTCGAGGTAACACCTCTCATCAGCCCGGCTAGCTTGACTCCAGTGGTGTGCTCAGACGTGGGTCCCAGGCACTCCACACCACTGGAGTCAAGCTAGCCGGGCTGATGAGAGGTGTTACCTCGAAACCGGTCCGGTCCTCGGACGCTTGATTCCGTTCTGGGAAGGACATGGCTTTTGTAGTTCGGACTGGACTGTTCCCATGGGGCACAGGGTCAGAGCTGATTTGCATATCGCCATTGTCTAACCCAGGGTGGTGTGGAGTGCAAAAAAACGATGGATTTGGGCCCAGATCTTTGGACTGGGGTGAATGTGTGACATTGATCCACATTCTGTCCATCACCTGTTTTGTTTGCAATTGCCGCCATAAGTGCGCTGGGGATGCTCAGACGTGGGTCCCAGGCACTCCACACCACTGGAGTCAAGCTAGCCGGGCTGATGAGAGGTGTTACCTCGAAACCGGTCCGGTCCGGTCCTCGGATGCTTGATTCCGTTCTGGGAAGGACATGGCTTTTGTAGTTCGGACTGGACTGTTCCCATGGGGCACAGGGTCAGAGCTGATTTGCATATCGCCATTGTCTAACCCAGGGTGGTGTGGAGTGCAAAAAAACGATGGATTTGGGCCCAGATCTTTGGACTGGGGTGAATGTGTGACATTGATCCACATTCTGTCCATCACCTGTTTTGTTTGCAATTGCCGCCATAAGTGCGCTGGGGATGCTCAGACGTGGGTCCCAGGCACTCCACACCACTGGAGTCAAGCTAGCCGGGCTGATGAGAGGTGTTACCTCGAAACCGGTCCGGTCCTCGGATGCTTGATTCCGTTCTGGGAAGGACATGGCTTTTGTAGTTCGGACTGGACTGTTCCCATGGGGCACAGGGTCAGAGCTGATTTGCATATCGCCATTGTCTAACCCAGGGTGGTGTGGAGTGCAAAAAAACGATGGATTTGGGCCTAGATCTTTGGACTGGGGTGAATGTGTGACATTGATCCACATTCTGTCCATCACCTGTTTTGTTTGATATTATTTCGGCAGCACCATCTTGAAATTTGTTTGAAGGACAAGTAAACAATCCAGGATCAGGGGAGGGGGAGTCGGCAAGCAATCCCCTTGACCCCCCCTTGCAGACGAACGTCCACGCTACCAAGCACTGTGGTATGACACACAGTGCCAAAGGCTTCAGAGTGGTCCAGGAGGGGTAGGGGAGCAACACTGCCTTGATCCAAGATCATCTATAGTTAATTTTGGATGGTGGCCAGTGCCACACCAGGACCATGAGAGGCATGAAACTCAGCTTGTGCTGTGTTGAGAAAGGAGTTTGCAGTGATAAACTTCACTAACTAAAGGCTGTCAACCTTCTCTCTCAACTTCCCACGTAAGTGTATTAGTGACATAGGGAAGTAATTACTCACATCTGAAAGGTCAAAGATAGAGATATTCAAAAGATTTTTTTCCAGTCTGCAGGAAGAAAGAAGCAAATAATTCACCAATCTGGTGACTGGTGGAGCCATGATAGACCTTCCTAAATAAAATGTTAAACTGCCCAGGGATCACTCAGAGAGCCTGTCTTAATGGCACTCACAATATTAGCCACCTCCTTAGGAGAAACACGACTGAATTCAGAGTCTGTGCATGAACTAGGGTCACATCGCTCTCTGCGTGGGGGCTGAAGATGCCTCCCTGGAGGAGCTTTGATAAATACAGCCTGGGAGGGAGTAGTTTGTTGTTGAGGATCGCTAGACTTGAGAATTCTCTGAAGGTTTCACATATTTCGCACATTACTGTTGGTCAGCAGTTTGTGAGCCATAGTGCCCCGACTGAGCTTGCTTGCCTGACCTAAGATTTATAGGTTCTGAGAGCACTCTTGGAAACCATTTTAGCATCAGGAGGATACTCACTGCACCAGTTTCTGTCATGAAATGTACAGGCTCATGTAGTGGCAGACAAGGGTGGGGCACACTCCAGAGCCGATGGTCTTCTCTGGCAATACGAATTGGCTCGCATCGGAGTTCTCTTATGTAGCTGCAATTCACAAATTGCAATTAGCATTGTTAGTTTCGGCATCCTCCCCAAATCTACATTGGGAGGCGTCTAGCATTAATCAGGTTGCACTTAGGTTGAAGAAGGGTGTAGGAAGACGTGGGCTGGGAGGGGAATGTCTCAAATTTCAAAAGCAATAATAAGACAGAGTGGTCAGACTAGAATACTGGTTGAGTCACAAGATCAATTACAAACTCATTCAACAGATGAGCAATAGAGCAAAGGCGATAGTTGTTTGAAACTGAGCGCGTCTCAAGCTGACAATGATTGGAGGCCGAGGAAGCCAGCTGAGCCAAAATCCCTAAAGCAGCAGTTTTTAAACTGAGTCTCGGACGTCTACTTAGGGATCTGCGACTGTTTTGTAATTAAAAGATATTAACACGTTAATAAAGCATATATACACACAAGAATGCAAAATTGAAAATGTTAAAATGTTCTCTAAATTTAAAGGAATTTGAATTGGAAGTTTAATTTAAATTGATGTATTTAGCTTGACTCGAAGTAGCAAAATTTCAGCAAACACAATCTAGTATGAGCGATTAATGGCCTCAATTGAAGCACTAGTCTGCACTGACAATAAGAGCATGCATAAAGCAAAACAGACAACATAATATGCTAGAGCCTAGCATCTTGCTTCATCTTGTAGAAATACAATTAAAACCTGAAAAGCTCATTACTGACACTCCTTACCCGCAGGGCTTGATCGACACAATGACTCAAATATATTATAATAATCAGTGGTGCCGGAACAATTTTCAGAATGGAGGTGCTGCCATCAATGTTACCTCACTGAAATCAAAGGGACTGTGAAAAATCCAAGCATCACACAAAGAACAATGGTGCAAATGAGCAACGGCCATTCAACAGGAGGATTGTAAGGGTACGGCACGTTGCTGGTGCTGCATTCTGGAGCACAGTGTTGCAAATACATTACAAAAGAATGATATGGTAGCACACTGTAATGTACAGACAGAACATTTTCATTAAATATCCACTAAATTTGCACAGATATACAGTTGTTTAGGTAAAACTATATAATGTTAAAAAGACTAAGGTAGGGTGCCTTGAGGCACAACTACACCAGTTTTTTTTTTAAGTTGCTTGTTTGAATTTAGGAGGATTTGTTGGGGGTCCGGAGCCTTTTTGTTCTGTTGGGACAATTCTTAATATTTATGTTCAAGCATGGTGCAGTTGTGTTAGATGCCCATACCTGAATAGCAGCCATCTTGCTTGGCCCACTATTTCGGAGCGGTTAGCAGATTTCCTCCTGCTACCAGCCTGTATTTAAGTGGTGCGGACGTGCCGTTGGAGTGCCAAAGGTAAGCTTGTCTGCGCCCATCCGCACCTGTACAGGCCCAGAGGCCAGAAATGCTGCCCCTCTGACATTCAACAAAGATTTCTTCTCTGCAAGCCAGTTCAAGTATCTTCACCCTGTCTGTCCAGAGAACTGTTTGCCTTCTTAAGACATGTGCAGAGTCTTACGAAATGTAACCATTTAAACGTGTTGATCCCTTCTACTCACAATTTCCATACTCCCTCTCTTGGAAAGGTAATGCATTGTCTCCTAGGGTCTCTAAGGAAGAGGCCGTAGGTCCATGCAATGTTAACAGTTGCAGCCGTCATGGGTTGCATGTGGTGGGTGTGCAGGGGGGAGGGGGGGGTTTAGCAGTGATAAGAGGGGTTGCAAGGGGTCGCATAATAAAAGAAATCGTATCTTTAGGCCGGGTACCGCGTCTTCTCTGCTCCTGCTCTCCTGCTTCCGCCAGGAACAGGAAGCAGGCAGCCTGGTTCCCTACCCATTGCCAATCACAACGCTGCAATGCAGCGTTGAGATTTGTCTGAGCGCCGTGACACAGTGCTGAAGGGGTGGGCATGTACTCCATGCAAGCAATGCAGCCTGCATGGAGAAGGGGAAAGTGTGCATTACTGGTTTGGGTGGCCCGAGAGGGCTGAACAAGCATTCATTGAGCACTCAGGAGTGGTCAAACCACGCGTGCCCTTCTCCATAAGCAGAGCAGAGAAGCCCCACACACCCACACACACTGAGAGAAAGCAGTGGGACAATGCTCCTCCGCAAGCGGAGGAGGCGCCCCTGAATGCTGAAGGCACTCATTTTTCCTTTAACAACATCAATTGCCAGTCTTCTGCCGAAAACCTCAACTTCACGTTTATAACTTTCTAATTTATAATGCTCCAGACGCATTGTTCCTCACTGAAACATGGCTCCATGATGCCTCATCACCTGAAATCATTGCTGCTTTCCCCTTTAATTACTGCATGGTCAGGCTTGACCGTGCTGACAAGAAAGGATGTGGCATTGCTATTATTTTTAAAGAGAACTATTATATATGATACGAGATCTTCCTATCCCTGATTGAGAAGCTTCATTCTTCTGCATTTGTCTCTCACACAGCTTTAATTTATCTGGCGCTTTGATGTAACGCCCTCCAGGCTATGCGGGCAACTGGTGCAGTATGGTGCCAAACATTATGGGCCCGATTCACAGAACTAACTTAAGACAAAATCCTAAACTTACTACTTTTGTTATTCACAGAAGTTAGGATTTTGTCTTAAATTTGTCTTAAGACTGACTTAAGACAAAATCCTAACTTAAGTCTGTCTTAAGTCTGTCTTAAGACAAACTTAAGACAAAATCCTAACTTCTGTGAATACCAAAAGTAGTAAGTTTAGGATTCTGTCTTAAGTTAAGTCTGTGAATTGTGCCCTATATCTCCTTATAATCTCAAATGTGCCAACTTTATTGTGCTAGGGAATCTAAAATACACTTCGAGCATGCCACACTGTAGCTTTGGGTCCTCCATCACAGAGGACCTTAAAGTCATGAACCTCTATTTAATTAACAAAGTCCATACCATAAGACCGGACATCTACTTGACTTATTATTTTCTAATCTTAAAGGTCAAGCAACTGATTGTCCGAACACGCTATTCTAGTTGGACCATGGTGCTGTTCCCTTTATCCAGCCCTTTGCTGTCATTTCAAAGTCTTTCACTCTGTCCGGAACTTGGTCTAAGTTTGATTTTTTCCTACCCTCAACTCCCAACTCTTAGACACTTTACCCAGTCAAGTTCAGTCCATGGATCTTGTTCAACCTAAGGTTGATGCCTGGATTCAGGACTCCCTTGATCTGGCTTTGCAGGTCAAATCCACCACCTCAGCTAGACTACACCTGCCTGCCCCCTGGTTTAATGAGATCCACTGAAAGGAAAAAGTCGAGCAAACTTCTGGAAAGGTGCTGGAGGAAATCTTCCATGAGGAAGAGAAGCTTAAGTATAGAACAGCACTGAAAGATTATTATACTCTATGCAGTACTGCTCATGGTGCATTCTACTCTGATAAACTATCAAAAAAGCACCATGAGATAAAGCTCAGTGATTTTCTCAGGAATTAAAGCCATTTTAAAGAGAATGTAAACAAGCATTTGCAATGCAATGGTTTTGCCTTTGTTAAAGTTAGAGCTATTAGCATTGCTCTTGACATTTTTTTTTAACATAAATAAATGGCATTGTCATTTACAATAGCAGGGCAGGGCACAGGGAAGGGGGGAGAGGAGAGACGAAGGAGAGCTGCGGGCTCAGGGAAGGGGGGCGAGGAGAGACGAAGGAGAGCTGCGGGCTCTTGTTGTAATGCTTGCATAGATGAGTTGGTGGGTGCATGCATGGGTGCATGCATGGATGGGTGTATGGATGGGTGTATGGATAGATGCATGGATGTGTGGATGGATAGATGCATATATACAGCCAATCCCTCAACAATTTATGCAATCCACCAACCCATCCAACCAACAACCCATCCATGCATCCACCCATACATCCATGCATCATGCATACATCCATCCATCATGCATCCATCCACCCACTGTGTCCCACTCCGACCCCTCTAAATATAACTCATTTTTTCTGTATATAGAGATGGCTGTATTCACTAGTATATGCAGTAGTGTGTGGTGGACTTAGTTTGAGTGTTTGTTTCCTGCACACTCCCACACTGCCCCTACACATTCACACACTGCTCACCCTGCACACTCACACTGTTCACCCTGCACACTCACACAATGTGCACCTTGCACACTCACACACTGCAGTCACTGTCACTCTGCAGTCACTGTTACTCTGCAGTCACACTCACTCTGCAGTCAGTCTGCACTCACTGTCACTCTGCACTCTCACTGTCACTCTGCACTCTCACTGTCACTCTCGCACTTACTCTGCACTCACTGTCGCTCTCCCTCTGCACTCACTGTCGCTCTCGCACTCACTCTGCACTCACTGTCGCTCTCGCACTCACAGGCACTCGCACTCACTCTGCACTCACTCGGCACTCACTCTGCACTCACTCTGCACTCACTCACTGTCACTCACTGTCACTCACTGTCACTCACTCTGCACTCACTGTCACTCTTGCACTCAGTCTGCACTCACACTCACTCACTCTGCACTCACTGTCACTCGCACTCACCCTGCACTTACTGTCACTCTGCACTCACTCTGCACTCACTGTCACTCTGCACTAACTCTGCACTCACTGTCACTCTGCACTCACTGTCACTCTGCACTCACTGTCACTCTGCACTCACTGTCACTCTGCACTCACCGTCACTCTGCACTCACCGTCACTCTGCACTCACCGTCACTCTCACTCTGCACTCACTGTCACTCTCACACTCACTCTGCACTCACTGTCACTCTGAACTCACTCTGCACTCACTGTCACTCTGCACTCTTGCACTCACTGTCACTCGCACTCACTGTCACTCGCACTCACTGTCACTCGCACTCACTGTCACTCGCACTCACTGTCACTGGCACTCACTGTCACTCTGCACTCACTGTCACTCTGCACTCACTGTCACTCTGCACTCACTGTGCACTCACTGTCACTCTGCACTCACCATCACTCTCACACTCACCGTCACTCTCACACTCACCGTCACTCTCACACTTACCGTCACTCTCACACTCACCGTCACTCTCACACTCACCGTCACTCTGCACTCACTGTCACTCTGCACTCACTGTCACTCTCACACCCACCGTCACTCTCACACTCACCGTCACTCTCACACTCACCACGTCACTCTCACTGTCACTCGCACTCACTCTGCACTCACTGTCACTCTGCACTCACTGTCACAAACACGTTGCTCGGGGCATTTCTTGACAAAGCAAACCAGTTCCGTTAAATGTCAAACCTGCTTTAAACAGGTATGGAGCAGGTTTGCTTTCCCATGTATGTCTGTTTTTGAGGTGAGTTGCATGAAAAAGATGCATCACCTTATCAAAGAGGAACTCCAATAGCCCCCAGCACCTCCCTTTGCCAGGAGGATGTGAACTCCTACACAGAAGCAGGGCAGAGTCCTCCATGCTGGGCCCTTGGCCCAGGATAGAAGGAGGCGCGTTCTATGGAGAATGACAATGTGCTAAATGGGGACCCTGCCCCAGACCTGACAAACAACACCTACATCTGACGTCGGGAATTTGTCCTCGGGCCCCAGAGAATAAATCCGACCCTGGCTGAAGCCTTAGGCCGGTCAGCAGGTCGACAGCAGAAGGGCCGTCATCCCATGCGGATGTCAACAGTGGAAGTGCGCAGTTTTTCTGTCGACCTAAACTTCTCCCCCGTGTCCCCTCCACTCCAAAATCTAGGGGGGGAGGGGATAAATCCCTTACGCTTCCTGTTCCCATCAACGAAGATAGTCAGAGCAGTCACAACAGACACACATGGACATGGTCATACACGAGCAGTCACCGAGCAGGAGCTCACACAGACGTGTAGGCGTACACAAACCGGCGGTGTCACCAGCAGCATTGAAGTTTGACAGCTCGTCTGGACATCATTTAACAATAGTATTAGACAGGGGGCTTCTTGCAGACAGTCACAGGGCCTCGAGAAGAACCACCCATAGGTCGCCGACAGACGTTCGTAGTCTTTACGGTCTATGGGGGCGGACATTTCCAGTGTCCTGCGGATCCTGCTTTGGAGGTGTTTATGGGATGGGGAAAGAGACGAACACCCCCCCCCCCCAACCCCCACCCCACCTTCTTTTTTTTATTCAGTCTTGGTACACGCACTCTTCCTGCGCGCTCGGTTTGCCCTAGTTGCCTCCAAGTTATGAGCACGAGGGGCAAATATGAGTGTATCCAGACCATTCAATCCTTGGTCCTTGGCCTCTATTTAGTAACAAGAACCTCCCACCCCGTCCCCCCCCCCCACACACACACACACTTCTTCGGGCAAGAAAGTCGTGCCATTTCCAGGGAATTCCAAGGTTAGGAGACAGAGACGACTGCTGACATGACACCGTGCCAGCCCCTCCGCCTTGCCTCCTCCTGCTCTTCCTCTTTTTACCTCACCGGATCGTACCCGCAAGAACTTTATCTGTTTTGGGAGTCGCTGGGTCTCAACCCTCCGCGCTGCCAGATGGTCCTCAATGCCAATCCCTTGCCTACATGTTTGTTGTCCCTGGCCCTTCGGATTGTGGCAAGCCCTCAGCCCACCCTCCCACCCACTCTCACGTGACCAGCCCCTCTGACCACCCTCCTACCCACCCCTCCAGAACCCAGTTTGTCCGCCCAGGTTCCCAGTCACGTAGCAAGCGTGACGCAAACTATAGCTTAAGTGAAGAACATTGCCTACGTAACGTTTGTTCTTGTGCTGGAGTGTCTGCCTTTTATTGCAGTATTATGCCTCTACTTGTATTTTGTACGCTTTTGTAACCTGCACACATATCACTTTTTTTCTCCTGTAATGCACCGATTGCTACCTCATGTATTTTGTGTTCTCACGAATGTCACTTTTGATCCATGTAACTTAATGTTTGCTTTTTAATTTGTTCCTTGTGTATCATTACTGGTCCTATTGTGAAGCGCTCTGACACCTTCGGGTAAAGTCCGCGCTATATAAAATTGCATAAATAAATAAAAAAAATAATCACCAGTTGCTTTACACACGTACACACTAATTTTGTTATGCACAGGCAGATTAAGTGATTTGCTCAGAATCACAGGCTGTTGGACATCCCTGCCGAGACTCGAACTCTGTTCTACAGCTTCGAGGTTGACCGCTGTAGCCGTTAGGCCACATCCTGGCATCCATGCATGGTAGGGGCATGAAACGCCCCGGTACTCCTGGGTCCCCGTGCTACTGCAGCTGCTGCGCCATTGATAGCTACGCTATGCAGTTGTATCATTTTTTTGCCCCTTCCCGTACTTGAACCCTCAGCAGAGAGCACTGTGGTTCCCACAATTCCGACCTGTTCCCGCATAAACCCCCTGATTGCCCTCCTTACCCGTCCCACTCAGGACGGGCCCTGCCTCACCTGCACCTGCTCCTAAAAGTCGAGGCTTTGAATCCCCCAACAACACTTGTGTGCCCAACCCCGTCCTCCTCCCCTGCTTGTCGGGCAGCCCTCTAAATTCCAGTACCAGGGCCAGCAGCATTCCCGGGCCCTCCATCTCGGCGGCGGTACCCGAGCTCCCCATGGCTGCGCTGCACTGTCTGCCCCGGGAGAGAAACGCAGCCCTGAGCGCTCCACGTCTGAGATAATGCGAGGAGTGACGCACTACACCTGGCAGCCGCGGACGGCACGCCCTGGCCCAGCCCCCGCATCCCAGCGCACCCCGGACACTGCCTGACAGGGGTGCACTCACCAGCAGCACTGAGCTCCGCACCACCTCGGACACGCTCTGCCGCAGTTCGGCCGGGGTGCCCGGTTTGCTCAGCGCCCGGGTGAACTTCCTGGTCTCCATGGAGGCGGCGTGAGACAGGAGCAGGAAGGCGGGTGCCGTCAATGCCAGCCCAGATTCGGGGGCGTTCCGGAGAACAGGCTTTCGGCTGACGTAGCCAAAAGCCAAAAATTCTCGGGAACGCCCCCGAATCTGGTCCGGCATTGACGGACAGATGTGTCTTCCAATGGCTAGCCTCCATTTATGGAGCTAGCCAATGGAAGACAGGGGCGGATTCCCAGCCCCATACTATACTCATTAGGTTTTCGCCTAGCGAAACGATGCTTTCGCATCGTTTTCGCCACGCAAAACCTAAAAATGAGAAAGGAAATGGAGAGTCAACTAAGATAATGCAAGCACACAGATATATAAAGCCTCCATTAAAAAATATCAGAAGAGCCCGGATGAACGACTTTGCTGAGAGTATTAAGCAATCAAATCTCTAAAGTACCATCCACTTTTTTCGCAGTCTTGCAATGGTTAAAGAAAATCCTTTGGATGCTCCCTTTTTCGGTTCAAAGGACCGTTATCCAAGGCCTTGATTTGGACAAACGCATTCAGTTTAAAGCCCTATGCTATGTGCACAAACCTAGGTCAAATGTTGGTCCTCTCTACCTACAACAGTTTGTGGAACATTACGGCCCTAATCGCTGGCTTCGTTTGAACATTCGACACCTCTGTAAGATCCCCAGAGTCAAAAAAGCCTGCATGGGTGGTCGCTCACTTAGGCCTCAAGCTTTGCAACACACTTCCTGATTCACTAAGAAGCTGCCATTCTCCAACCATCTTTCGCAAACACCTCTAAACTTGGATGCTTTGATTCTGTCTTCTTTCTCTGGCTAGTTCCCTCCTTTTGTCCAACACTGGGAAATCATTTTGGGTATTATACAAGACTTTTATAATAATAAGAATGCATGAAAGATAAACTGAGGAAATTGGGTTTCAGGGAATATGTATCATTTACGCACCACCAAGTTAAGTGTCTTGATTTGGTTTTATCCTATTAAAATCTTTGTTTCCGTCACACTTCAGTTCATTTACAGATATTTAGATTTTGTTGTGTGTTAAAAAATGTCCTCCTACAGCGTATTTTTTCACACTCCCTGCACCCCTGCAAGATTGTCAGATACTTCAGTTTACAAAAACTTCTCAATTTGCAGTCAGAGAAAAAAGTAAACACCAATCTCCATGCTGAAAGAATGAGCACCAAATTGTCCTAACATGTGACCTTTACCTTTGAACGCACAGGAAATGAAACGAGATAAAATGGCATCTTTATTGCTAATTTACATTTTAAACCTCAGTAAGGTTATTTTTTGGGGGGGAGAGGGATGTTACAGCACCTCAAATCTACTTTCTGCACCTATGAAAAAAGATAAGCTCTGGTTTAAAACCCGATTAACTCATGCACATCTTCAATCAGTAAAACAAAGGATCATGTGAGAAAGCTCAAGCATAGCTACTATTTGGTGGAGAAGTGTGGCTCACTGGTTAGAGGAGGCAGACCTGGAAGCAGAGGTCAGCCCGGGACTAGGGTTGAATTCCCGGCTCGGCAGGGTCTTGAGTCCTAAAATGTTCATGGACTCGACAATTCTCGCTCCGGTGCCTACTCGATTCACGGGTTCACACTCTGCGACTCTGGGCAATAGCTTGCTTAATCTCCACAACAGCCCCTCGCGGCGGGATGCCTGGCTTTCACCTTGCGGATACCCTGCCGGGGTTATCTCACAGGGGAATACCAGGACGGGTTCCCTAAGCAAGCGCTTAGAGACCAGTTGGTGATTTGCGCTATATAAATACCTGTACATTTACATTTACATACACTTTATTAAAAAAAATCCGTTCTATAAATAGCAACCAGCAGTACTGTGGCTGTTAAATGCGTTGAGCCTCATTTACAAGTCCATTGCGCCGCCAGTATTTCACTTTTTTTGACTCACTGGCAGCGCAATGGGCTTGCCCATATTTACAAGGCCACGTAAAGTCACCCTGCATGACTTTGTCCTGGCCTTGCAAATATGGGCCCTTTTCATGCATTACTCTGCCTTAAAGATGCATTCCATGGGTGTTGCTATGGGTGTTCATTTGCAATATCCATGGCACCTGACACATTCCCAGATTTACAACGTTTTGTAAAGCTGGGAATGCATTAGGAGTGGCACAGCTTTTTTTCTCTCTCTTTTTCTTTTCTATATCTCCCTCTCTATTTTGTTTGAGTTTAGCTATTCTATATGGAGTTTAAAATGAGCTTTTGATTATTTTGTCATGAATATCAGTGGTGTTTTTATCTAATGATATGATCAAATATAGTGTTCAATTGATTACTCATGTTTATGATGTATGGAATCTGTTTTTAAATAACTGTGATGATTATATTCTTATTTATGAACAATAAAAAGGATTTTTAAGTATAGGCTATTGTGACTACAATCAAGGCTGAGGCTAATGAGTAATATTGTTTTGAAATTGGATGTGGAGGCACGTATGTTTGGAAAGTGAGTTACCCAAAGGGAATCATTTTTAGACTGTATAGTCCACTCAGAGCCCTGTCCCTTTGGAGTGTGGGGCCTCTTTCTTTATGGTTTCATTTCACAACGAGGAGAAATACTTATATTTCTCCTTGTTTTTTCCTCTTTCTATGCGTGTTGCATTCTGAAGCATGCATAGAAAGAGGAAAATGCCTTCAATTATTGTTTTTGTGCAGGAAGGTGTCCCAAGGGTGTCTGCGTTGGTGCATGGCTGCTGTTTGTGTGCCGGGGCGAGGGAGATAGATAGGAATGCACTGTATCTTGTTGATACGGCACATTCTGGCCTGCAGCATAATAGGGTTCTTGCAGCAAAATATAGTAAATAAGGCCCTTTGAACTTAATCTACTTGGTGCTTGGAGGAATATTTATCCCTTAATTTTCTCCCCCATAAAGTATTGCAGTTGTCAATGCCAAGAGGGATTTTCCCATTAAGGCAGTCATGACAAATGGCCAGGCCGGGGATACATTATTCATTGGACCTGATAAATGCTGATGCACCCAGGATTGAAATTAATTGTGGCTAATAACTCAAATCAAACGTTTTCTCAAATGGGGTACAACATGGGAATGTTGATGATTTTCATATTTGATGCTTCTTACACATATGTAATACACAATTGAATTCAGAACTTCATGAAGGAAAACCCGGGTAGCAGTTCCATTACAAGTTTTAATGTGTATTTTGTCCTTGGGACAAGTAGGCCCAATCCCCTGCAGCACAAAACCTTTGGCTGCCAGTTTGCAGTAACACATTATGGACATAGGGAAGGGCACTGTCTCCAATTAAGGTAATATTTTTGTCCATATGTTAATGCTGTTCAAACTTGTATATATGGTTGAATAATTGAAAGTCTTTACTATTAGGGTGAGCATTTAAGTAATTCTTATGACCTCTGACTGCACTACTAACAGTGGTTCCAGTATAAAAACGTGTACACCCGTTTCCAAAGTTTAGCAATATGAAGCTATGTATAATGCTCCGAGAATGCTCTTTTATTTGATGCAAATATTTGCAGAAGCTTGAAAGCAAGATTCTTTGCTTTCAAAATAAAATGTTCATAAAAAACATGAAAGCAGATTTTTTTTTTAGCTTAACTACTGTTTAGTTACCATTTCTTTGCAGCATAATTTAGTAACATGTGTTGTTGTCATGCTAGTGTTTCCCAAAAATATTCATAATAGAAAATCAGTGTAAGCAGCTTCAATAAGATTATGGGAAACAAAAATAAACAAGCACTGGCAAAGAAAGTAGGTCTGGAATTGGTGGTGATTTTTTTAGTTTTGTCAATGTGTGAATTGTTTTGCCAGGATTTTTGTAAAACCTTTCTGATGTGGGTGCTGCCGGGCCCTCGACAATTATAACAAATATTGGCAAAAGCAAAAATTGTTGTTGGTCTCAAAAAGCAGACACTGCCACAGTAGTTACTGGCACTGAACACAACTACTTTGTGTGCCAATATGCTCCTTGTGAAAGAGCAGAAGGCTGTCACTCACAGTGAAGTCAGCCGATACAGAGAGAGAAAGCCAGAATTTTATTAAATGCTAAAGGTCTTGGTCATGCCAGACCAAATTAGGAGCCCAATTATTAAAGAAAGTCTCAAAAGTGCATCCATGATATATGTTCTTGCATTAAGTGCAACTATACGGTTTTCGTGAATTCCCAATAATTTACAGAAGTAGGACAAGAAATAGTACTCCTAAAAAATATTTGTGAACTGCATTTTAGCATGAGCAATATTCATGTGTAGATTGCTCATGCAAAATATGAGTGTTTGCAAGTTCACTTTCCCTCCAACTACTTTTTTCCCAACTCTGGAAGAAGGTTTAAATCTGTCGTTGTCAGGAGTAAATTTCCAACATTTCTCAGTATGGAAAAAGATAAGAGAAGAGTTGTTGAAACCTCTTAAAACATGCAAGTTAGTAGGTTTGCACAGACTCAAAAGGGCATTCTAGCCCTGGAACTATTGCTTACCACTACCTGCAGCCCCAGTAAGTAGATCTGTGGAAACATGGCAACATAAGGGAATTGCAAGTATTCAAACATTACTACGGTATGAGCCCTGGCATAATCAGAGAGGCTATATCAGAGCTTTTATATAATGGGATTGCTGCCATAATTGTCGTCGCACTACATGGCACCAAAAGGACAAGTGGATTTTGTTACAGGACAAGTAGATTTATGAAGCAACCTGCTCCATGGACAAGTAGATATTTTATTCAATTCCACAACCCTGTGGGATGCACTTAAAGTTAGACTGAGCAGTCAGATTCTGAGCTACGCTATTGGTAGAGAGGTAACGATACACTCATAGAATGATGAGGTCTATATGCAACTTGCAAGTTTAGAATATTGCCACATCCAAGCTATTTTAAAAAAAAATACCCCACTGAAGCAGTAATGCTTGAATGGCCCTCAACAGTCAAAGCTAAAATCTGGCATGCACATCATGATAAAATGCCTAGGAAATTCAAAGCAAATATCGATATAGCGAGTCAGTAGGAAAAATTCTTGCTGATAGGGCAAAGAAAAATATCACAAGCAGTTATGTTGAGAAAATTAAGAATTCACAGGGAGGCCGTGCTAGTGGGGCTGAAGCAATCATTGAGCTATTTCAATATTTCTATCTCTAGCTATATTGCCAATATCTCATGTCTGAAAACAGGAATACAGGGCTTATATCAATAGATTTAGAGGAGCTTCTGATGGAAGATAGGGAATACCTTAATTCTGCAATATCTAGTGAGGAAATTGAAAGAATGAAATGTCTGTGGTAGCATTACCAACTAGAAAGGCAACCAGTGAAGATGAAATCACACACAGAATTAATAAAATATTTTTACATACCCTGATGCCTTTTCATTAATTCCATTTCAAATAGCTTAACAAGGTCATGTTAAGACTGATTCTTTCTCACAAACAATTGTGATATTGTTTCTTTAAACCAAATCAAACCCCCATGTGGATCGGACTCCTATAAGCCAATCTCACTGATTATTTCCTAGGCTAAAAAGTATTCGAAGGTCTTGGCCACACCCGTGAGCGGAGTCATCACAACATTTGTCTGACTATTGCAACATGGTTTTATAATACCAAGAGGTACATCAGATCACATTAATCAATCAATTGCCCTTTTTAATTTAGCCATGAATTAAGGGGACCAATGGTAATAATTCCGATAAGTATTTGATAGATTACATGGACATATATTTGGCTAACTGTGGCCAAAATGGATCTAGGTGGTAATTTGGTTGCTGTTATTGACCTATTGTATCAACCACCAATGCCTAGAATACACATGATGAACCAACTTTCTGATCAACTAACTATAAGTAAGGGCACTGGCACTGCTACCCTGCTCTCCACTCATCTTTGTATTTTACTTAGAACCATACCTATGTACACTTATAAATGCAACTGCAATTACTCCAATAATCTTCAATGATGTGATTACAAAGGCTTTAGCCTATGCGGACGATGTGTCAGTCATTACGTCCAAGCCAGACAATGCCATACTTGAAATAGAGAACCAGGTAATGATGTTTGGGGCTATTACAGGCTACTACCTAAATAAGCTTTATTTGAATATGTAATGAAAAAAAGCACAGGTGCACCATAAATTGAAAATGTGCTAATACAATACAATTAACGCAAGAGCACAGATAGTGATGTCCAGAGGTCTGATTTCTTTGAATGATTTATTTGTCAATAGTAGAAAAACGAACAGCCGACACGTTTTGTCCCGGATGGAACTTCTTCAGGGCTGTGGTTACAAAAAAAGACATATAGACATACAATTAAAAGCTTGGACTATCATAAAACTCAAAAGAGCAAATAATAGTCACAATATATATATATATTTTTTTTAAACATTATGAATAATGTAATTACAGAAAGACAATCTTGGTTGCTACATCCCTGAATATATCTACCCCAAATTAGATTAAGTAAACATGGGTTTTTAACATAATTGCTGATGGAGTAACTCTTTTAAAGACATAAAAAGCATTCAAAATACATTTTGGAAACAATCTATAGATCTATATTTGAATTGTCATGAAAAAAGATCCACGCAATACAGATACAGTCACATATCTAGGAGTCATATTTCATGTAGATAAAAATAAAATTATGAATAAAAGTTATTGCACCATGCCGGAGAAGGTTAAAAAGGATCTTAAAATGTGGAATTATTTGCATCTCATCCCTAAAAGTTTGTGTTAATCTGATAGAAATTATAAATTTCTCCAAAATGTCTATATTTATTAAGACAAATTCCACTCTGTCTCCTATTTTTAGCTCAATAAGATTGACTTGTATCTATCATGTTTTATGTGGGAGAATAAAAGACTGCGTAGACCTTTAAAATCACTAAACTATATAAAGCTACCTAAAGAGAGAGAATTCTGTAGGCCTTCCTAAAATGAAATGTTATTATCATTCAGCAATGATAATAAGGATGAACATTTTTATCAATCCTGATTTTATAAGCCTGTCAGCTGCAGTTGCCCTAGATTTACCATGTAATATTGGGTAACAGGGCAACAGTTTTTTAATAAAATCTATGACTAGTAACTACAAGAAAATATAGTTCAAGGGAATCAACACTGTAATTTTACTGTGGAAGCAGTGGGCACGTCTTTTTCACTTAGAATTTTGTTTAACTCCTGTCTCCTCCATGTCTACCTGGAATCTTTCATGATGAATATTGCAAGAGATGGCAAGTGGCAGGTATTATTCAAGTGGGCCAATTACTGAAACCAATTCTTCTATCACTTTCGCACCGTTACAAGTATAATTAACTATCTAATCATAATCATTTTTTTAATTTTTACAAATCAGCCATTTTTTATTGAAACTAGATCATACTCAAATTATTCTTGAACAGATCACTTTACTTTAGGTAATATCTAAAAAATCACCACATAGGATTAGAGCATAATATTTGATCTTCTGCTATAGAGCTGAGGAATTTATTCTCCAACAGACTAACCACTGGCAAATACAACTTAATCATTGTTGCAAGTTAGATTGCTGGCAGAAATGTCTGCAATATAGGCATACATTATTTCTATCATCTAAACTCGGGGCAGATTTACAAGAACTGTTGCATCTCTGCATATTAGCAGAGATGCGTCAGCTAAATTGCGTGACAGAAAAAAAGCCTTGCGCCACCATGGATATGTCGCATTTGCAATGTTTAAAAAAGGAAAACATTCAATGTCATAAGCACAAAGATAAAAGGAAGCACACGGAAAAATAATTATATCTGAAAAGGTATTTATATTGAGTTAATCAAGGGATAGTTTACAAGGGAATCAAAAGCAAATAAATGTGGCATGATTATTCTTGGCCGCACTTCTCAGGGACAACCTCTGGGCATAATTACTATTCTTGATGATGGTCTTATAGACAACAGCACTCAAGACCGAAACGTCGACCAAATCATCATCTCCAAAGCTAATCATCGCTACAAGAGTATACCTTTGTTCATGAATGGACTCGGTTACACTATACCAAAGAAAGAAGTTGATGAATGATTATGTACTGATTTGTTGATTTGCGCGTACATCTGTGCATAATTTGCTCTGCTCACATTTATTTGCTTTTGATTCCCTTGTAAACTATCTCTTGATTAACTCAATATAAATACCTTTTCAGATATAATTATTTTTCCGTATGCTTCCTTTTATCTTTGTGCTTCTGACATTGAATGTTTTCCTTTTTTTTTAAACTGTTCCGTTATCCTATGGTTACATTTTGAGTTAGATTCCTGAGAACTAACTTTTTTTGACTGACGCCAACAAATTAACTCAACTCAGTTAACTAAGTAAATCCCTTGTAGCTCTTCCCTACCTTGAATTATTCACTGCCCATACTTACAAGGGTCAATTGGGTTACCCATTATCTCTTCATGCATTTGCAATGTGGCACACTGTGGCGCAAGGATAGACAGATGCGTGATGCATCTTTTGGCAGAAAGGCAGTGCATTGCTGGAGTCATGTCGTAAGCATGACGCAACTCCAGCAATGGTCAGGAATGCCTATTCCCACCATGCGGCGTCTCTCCTTACGCCTGCTTCATGCAGGCGCAAGGTTTTGATGCAGTGGCGTCGTAAAAGTGACTCAGTGAAATCTTATAGATTTCAATACGTCCCTTTTACGAGGCTTCTTTGCGACGGAATGCCCACCCTGTATACATTATACCTGACGCAGGTATAATGTAGTGCAGGGCTTTCCAATGTGACGCATCTCCCTAGATGCGTCACGTTGTAAATATGTTGCATCGTATCGCATTGTTAAGACAACGCTGCGTCACAGCGGCGTAAAGTTGTCACAAGGGGCTTGTAAATCTGCCCCTCAGTATGTAACATTACAGAGCACTATTCCATATGTACTATACTCCATGTAGATTATATAGATGGGGGTTTCAACAATCCTGTCAATGTTCAAGGTGCCAGTAAGAGGATGCTGAAATACAGGCTGTCCTAGTCCTATCTACTTTTGGATCACAGTACTTCAAAAGCTCTCTATCATACTAAAAATCACAATTCGTTATTCAGATCAATTAATAATGCTTTGTATTCATGATATTCACAATCTATCCTGGAGAGATTTTTGTCATGGAATGTTGCGGGGTTGGGGGCAAGAATGATGTCGCAGGATTGGATTGACTTCGTAACCGGGTTTGAAATGTGCCTATTTCAGGAGACATGGGCATGTGAGCCAATCCACTTCCAGGGTTACTTAAACTTCTGCATACCGGCAACAAGAGGCCACAGGGGTAGACCTATGGGAGGCCTTGCAGTCTGGATTAAACAAAACTTAAATGTAAAGGCAAAAACGATTGATCTAGGTTGTAAGGATATCCAGTTACTGAGATTATCTGTAGCCAAGGGTTCAACAATAGATATCTATAATATATATGCCAGGGGCACGAGTTCAGGGAATTCTGTTACCCTAGAAGTACTATCCGCTTCCCTTGAATCCCGGTCACTTGGAAACAGTGTAATTTTGGCAGGTGACTTGAATAGGACATTCGAGCCCCTAGAACATACTGCATTCCCAATAGGACTAGAGGAAGATGCCCTTTGGGACATCCCCAATCTAGACCTCCTACCAGTGAAGCGGTGGACTAACGACATCTTGTTGTTGAATGCATTATGTTTGGAATACGGTTTGAGGGCCCTCAATGGCAGGACAAAAAGTGATCAAGGTGGTAGTTGCACATACGATAATGGACATAATAAAAGCAGGATTGACTATGTCATCTGCAGTCTTGAGTTATGGTGTGGCGTGGGTGACATGGAAATTGTGGCCAGAATAGAAAGCGACCACAATCCTCTCTGTGTCTCCCACTCATGGTGGAAGGCCGCACGAGCCAACTCAGTGTCAGGTAGTGGGAGCGTACCTGTTATGGCCAATGACTCAAGAAGGGTGAAATGGCCATATGTCCTGGCTAATTTGACCACCTTGGAGTCTATTAATTTGGAGGTTGACAATGCCATTGCCGCCATGGAAAGAGTAGACCCTGTACTACCAGGCTCTGTCCAAATAACTGACATACATGAGACATTTTTTTCTCTGTTAAAACCGCATTTCACTAAACCTCTGAAGGCTAATAGGAAAGTACCAATCACAATTCCAACCTGGTTCAACAAACAATGTAGGGTAGCTAGGCTGGAGTTGGGCAGAGCACTCAAAAGCAGGGACAAGGCCTCGATTAAAGCTACAAGGAAATGTTATAATGACAGTATTCGAAAGGCTAAGAAGCAGTGGGATGAGGAGTACTGGGAGGAGCTACTGGAGGCCTCAGGTCAAAGGGACTCCAGAATGTTCTGGAAAATTTTGAAATGGGGAAGAGGGGGCGCCCCCAATAATCCCGACAACAATGTCGATGAGGCATTGTGGGTCGAGTATTTTAAACCCCAGTATGCTGAGTGTAGGGATATAGTGGCTAAAGAACCTATCCCTATGGTATTTTGCAAGGGTGATTTTTTTAACACTAAGGATGCGGAAATTGTAATCTCAACACTGCAGGGGGGAAAAGCCCCCGGGCTGGATGGAATCCCGTCAGACATTTTTAAGCATGACAAGGTTAAGTGGGCAAAATATGCGACTTTGTTGGGAAATGGCTTGGCTAAAGGGGCAAAAATCCCCAATATATGGAAGGGGGCCATAATTATACCGATTTTTAAAAAAGGCGATCGGTCACTCCCAGCAAACTATAGACCAATAAGTTTGCTGGCTACTATACAAAAAGTAGTGGGGAAGATGCTTGTTGACAAACTTATGGCCTGGGTAGATGACAATAATGCCCTATCCCCTTACCAGGCAGGATTCAGACGTGCAACCAGTACGGTCGACCAAATTTTCCGCTTCACCATGCTGCGGTGGGGGACTGTACTCCTGGGTAAAGGCAGCCTTTATGTAGCATTTGTAGATCTAAGGGCTGCCTTTGACTTGGTGCCCAGGTGCACGCTGTGGGAGGTTTTATCCAAAATTGGGGTTCCCCTTGAATTGCTCTCGCTGATAATGCGTCTCCACGAGAGCAATTATGCCAAGGTCCAGTGGGGGAGGAATGGGGAATCCACTACCAACTTCCCGGTTGAGCGGGGAGTGCGGCAGGGTTGTGCAATGGCACCCCTGCTGTTCTCCCTGTTCATCAATGGTATCGTGGACAGGATGTTGGACGCAATGGTTGACGCACCTTCGTTAGCGGGCATCAGAGTCCCAATTCTGATGTTCGCGGACGATACCTTGATTGTGTCCAAGACTCCGTCGGGCCTGCAGAGAGCCCTGAACATTTTTGACGCATTTTGCAAAGAACGGGGTCTTGAGGTGAATGTAAATAAAACCAAGTTGATGGCCTTTGGGCATAAGCGCCAATCTCAACCTAGGGTATTTTTGAATAATGTTAAGTTGGAGCTAGTAAATGTTTTTACATACCTCGGGGTTGAGATCTCAAGCAAACTTGGTTGGGCAAGACACATAGAGAAGGCGCTGTTGAAGCATCGGCAAATTTCAGGAGCCCTCAGGCTTGAGCAAGTAAAATCTAAGACCAGGCCCATAAAACCAGTTCTTATGGTTTATGACGCCAAAGCCTTGGGCGCAACCCTTTATGGGGCCGAAGTCTGGGGCTTTGAGAGTCTTATCAACATTCAAAAATCTGAGAACAAGTTTTTGAGAGGGATAACTAGTCTTCCCCAAAGCACCCCCTTAATACCGCTTGTCCTTGATTTAGGTAGAAAATCGCTCAGGGACCGAGCCCGACTGAGGCCAATCCTTTATTGGAGACGGCTTTGGACAACCATGGAAATAAGGCACTATGCCGAGGGCTTCCTAGCATTAGCCAAATTAGATGTTTTTCGCAAAATTAAATGGCTAAAAACGCTCAAGGACGTTCTTGCGGAACTTGGGCTCTCCAAATTATGGGAAAACCCTCTCGGGGAAGTATTCCCCAGTAAAACCAACATTAAAGAAATATATTGGGATTACATAGATCAGAAATTATGGAGGAGCGCAACCTCGGATTCAATGGGGGGAAGATTCCTGGAAATCAAACAAAGCCCATCCCTGGAAAAGTATTGGGACAGCATAACTGTCCCATTAGACAGGAAATTATTTTTCCAGCTAAGGGCGGGCTCTCTCCCCCTGAGGTGCCTGACGTCCGGCTGGAGAACTAGTGGTGGTTTGTGCTGCCCGTCATGTGGGGCCCCCAATGAGAATATTGCACACTTCCTGTTTATATGTGAGTCCTATGCAATCCCAAGGAAATCATGGTTGGCTCCAGTATGTAGGAATCTTGGTGTCCGAAGCGGTGTGGAGGGGTTGAGAATTATCTGTTCCTCCACTGAAATGCCCATCGTAGTTGGAACAGCTAAATACCTGGGGTGGGCATGGTCCATAAGGAGGCGGGCTCTACTCCCCAATGTGTTTTGAATTCCACATTTTTATATTTGTTTGACTAAACCTTGCAAATATCTACTGGGTGTTGTATATGAATTTTAACTTCAAAAAATGCGGGCAATATGTATGGTATGAGTTTTAATTTGTCCAAACTTTGGGAATGGTCTGTAACGCGGAGGTCCCATACCTCAGCATGCATTTAGTATTCGCATAGTATGAAAAAGCTTATTTTATTCCAATTGGTAAAAATTTTAATGCTTTGGTATTATGTATTTTTAATTATAAATTGTTGTTATAGAATGCTTGATGTTTTAAAATGTATGAATTTATATGCCAGTGCTTTTATGAGTGTATAACTCGAATAAAGCTTTTTCAATCAATCGATATTCACATAGAAGAACAGAAAGCTGTTGTTATGTAGATGATAGGATTATTCAATCATTAATCACAGTTTACTGTCAATGTTTTCCTTTTTCTGACTTCTTTGGTGTTATTTTTGCAGATGTATATAATCTACGAATGGCTGTAAATGACTAAGTAGTATGGTAGTTTGAAATATTCAACCTATCTGTATATGGATTATCCAAGTAGAAGAAGAGGTCTAGAGATCTGGGGTTATGTGGATTATTTGATTAATCAATAATTAGCCATACTCCACCATCAAGGTATTAATTTTTCTGTGTTCTTTCGTGTTATTTTTACAGATATATATAATCTATTAATGGCTGTTATTTGGTAACTGTGACAGGGGGGTGCAATGACGAGCCCTTATATCACGATGCATCCCTAGACATGGCAACAACACCTTGTCTCCTTTATTCATGCAGCAGACGGAGAACTGGAGAAAAACGGCCGACATTCCTTTACCCGAACTGGGAAGCGACGAGGAACACTGCTTCTTTAATTGGGCGGAGTTTGAGCCAAGACCTTCCCCCAGCTATGACGCAGTCACGAAAGTAAAGACGGGGATCTACACTACGCCAGTGTGTTCATCACCCGGAGGAAGTGAAGGCGTGAGGAGTGGAGACGGAGAAATCAAGGAACCGAGTGAAGACGGAAAAGGAGAGGACGCCATTAGGAGGGAGTCGAGAGGTGGAGACCTGAAAGCGGAGGCGAGTCAGCAACTCGAGGAGCCAGGAGGCCAATGACAAGGCGCATCGCCCAGCCACGCTTCAAGGGAAGCGTGGTTCACCCAGGTACGTTCCTGTATCGTAGGCTGGGCGGGTAAAAAGGATTTTAAACCACCCTGAACCTCACTCGACCATTCCCTGCATTTCCCATTCCCTGCACCATCGACACAACGTTTCTCACCACTTTTTGAGTTAAACCACAGTGCACGTGTGTGGAACCTCACTTCTTTCCCCTTTCCACTGTATAAAAGAGAGCACCTGACTGAAGCAAGTCTACCTTTTCTTTTTATTTTGCTTCATACCGGCGGCCAAGACGGAGACGAAGGAGACTACATCACCCAGAAACACCCGGGAAAGGAGAAGAGCCGGACCGGAGTACTGGAAGGAGAAGAATTCTCTGACAAGAAGAGACTCTGAACCCCCTTTGTAGTGTAGTTCCTAGTTTCCCACTAGGCCCTGCGCATTGGAATAACATAAACAGTAGTATCGACGTGGAACTGCGGATATTCCAGGCCTCCACTGACTATGCTAAACTTAATTGGGTTGTGTTACCAACTAGCTCAGAGGTCACTGGAAACTTTCTTCTCTGCATAGGAAGTGATCAGCTTCCTTGGCACAGACAAGAAGGGATTCAGCTTTCCAACAACCGTGCAACATGACAACTTTGCTCCTCAGATCAAGAGTCAATCTCTAGGGTCGTGTGAAACAATAGACATGTATTTCACTCAGTCAGTCTAGTGCAGTTTACTTTCACGAGATGTAGAGAATAGAGAGACGGGCGTTAGTCAATAAAGGGTTAACATTTATTGAACAGTCTTTCTTCTCGTACAAGAGAAATGTATTGCCACAATTGCAATAATTGTTATTATAAAAAGTACGTACAGTAAGATAAGTATTGCGAAATAGAACTGTAAAAGCATTGATATGGTTTCTTAGCCATACAATGGTTTAAAAGTAATAAAACATATATACAGTCATATATACATTAGGCTAACATACTCAACTGGTGCTTATAACTAAGCCTACCCCAGTGTGCCTGACCTAAGCCTAACACGTGAAAGGGGAGTAAGTAAGTAGCTTTAAGTTAAGTTGGTTTTGCCAAGGTTTGTTTCAAGAATTCTCATCTAAGGGTTTAGTCAACACCATACCTCTGAATAGAATGATGGAGGATTGGTATCTCCTTCAGGGGTCTCTCTCGAAATCCCAGTCACCCGCGAGGGTAAACCGGAAGCGCCGGGACTGGATTTCTCTGCACGAGAAAGGCAGCGGCTTCTCTTCAGCGCGTCGAGGAAGGAGGGGGGACAGCGTCCGCGGACAGCTGGAATCTGCTGGATGTCTTCGCAGGGGGACGGCTGTTCAGCTCCTTAAGCGTACTGCACCATAGGTCGCGCTTTAGCGGCGATAATGGTATCAGCAGCTTCACCACCACAGGATAGCAGGCTGCAGCGACAGAGTGCTAGATTTACCAACACGGGGTCGTGCAGGCAGCTGGCTTCAGTAGCTCGTACAACAGGCATTGCTTAAGGCAACGTTGGTAATATTTATACCTGACAGGTGCCGGGTTTGACGCAAGTTTGCTGGACATAAGACGTCAATTAAAGATGTCACTAGGAAGTGATAGTTATCAGTTGCTCATTAGAGTTCTATTACTAATCAAAACATAGCAAGCGGGGATTTCCAGGTTTGCTGAGTTTTTATCTTGTTGAAGAACTCGGAGTGTTATCTAGGAATATCAGATAGTGACTACTGCTCT
Source organism: Lissotriton vulgaris (assembly GCF_964263255.1). Lineage (NCBI taxonomy): Eukaryota > Metazoa > Chordata > Amphibia > Caudata > Salamandridae > Lissotriton > Lissotriton vulgaris. The sequence goes on along the minus strand of NC_141699.1, from coordinate 225,319,096 downwards.
GTCATTGCACTAATTGGTCGCAAAGGAAGTGGCAGAGAGAACTATGCTGGAATGTGGCTCTGTTCGTGTGAGGCAAGAGATGACTTTTCAGAAAATCGCACTTGAACGGTTATGCCAATATAGGGAATAAATGGATTTATAGCCGAATAGGGGCATAAGGTCACAGTATCGATCAGGAACCTAGATAAACACGCAACACCCACTCCACGGGTTAATGTCCATCAAAATTACTAAAACTAAAGCAATTAGATGCATGTGTAACATTGCCCACCCCAAAATACATAAATGCATTCGAAATAGGCGTACTTGTAATACATGGAATTTAGGTACTGTACGTTTTTTAAAGCATAGTAATCATTCAAAAAATTACTGCATATGAAATCAATGAACGATTATGCAAAAGGAATTACACATGAAGTATCTCTGACAGAAGAAAAGGCGAGATAAATCATCACATAAAAATGCATTGTAATAACATGTGCGCTAGAGGCTGGTGTAATGTTGTTATGTCTCTAGATGTGTTTAGAAATAGAAGTGTGAAGCTTCTGTTCTCTAAGAATAGTTTTTACGTTAAGCAAAGAATTGTTCGTGCCAAAAAGGTCAATATTAGAAAAATTGTCCAATTCAAAGAAAATAGATTTCCAAAGCTCTTGGCAGTTTTTGTTGATCAAAACTGAAGGCCGAATTCAGAGTTCATGGGAACACTGTGTGTCGGAAAGCTTCTCCAAAAGTTATTGTTTCTCTACGGGTGAGAACATCGTATCAGACAGGCTCTCAAAGAATTGGTCTACAAATTCAGGTGATAGTTCAACCAAATTAGATAGCGCTGTAACTTAGCAGGTGTGAGAATGATTGCTGTCATCGAAGGCAGGACCAGCAATGCTCACAGAACGTTGTACCTGGATGATGTCGCTTTTGTCACTCGCTCCACTGTTACCACTTGGCTGTAGCACAGGAGTCTCCACGAATGCCGTCATCAGGATTGGTAGCCGCTGGGGACAACACAATGCGTGAGCCGTTATTGGACTGAGCAAAGTATCGACGTCCATTGGTACTGCTGATGGAAGTGAAAGACAGATGTCCAACACGCATTCATCGCCGCAAAGCATACACCGTAGCACAGGTAAAATGCAATTTTGCCATATCGGTCTGAATGAAAGGAACCAGGTCATGTTTAGATCTCTCAGCCTGGCCAATCCGAGGACGTTAGTTATCCTGTCCCGGTAGCGCATTGCTAGGATTGTCTCTTCCATTCCCATGGGAGCTATGTCTGAGCCGAGGCTTGCCATAACGTAGCAGGAGGGTCAAAAATAGAATCCCTGCGACGAGTCCCAAAAATAATGGTATGCCGCCAAAAATGGAGTGCACAAAATTAGGAAAGATTCCCAAAATTGCCTGGAAGGGTGTTAGCAGTCCCGTAAAGACTGTCTTAAATATGCCTGGGATGCTTGTTGCACTAGACATGTTAAGGAGTTGGCTGAACATTTCTACGAAATGCACGGGGCAATTTGTTGATAAAAGGTCATGAATTTCAGTAGCTGTCCTTGCAACTAGAAGATCATACGTCTCTTTAGATGACGTTATAGGCACTGTTGTCTGTAAAAGTACAGATTTCATTTTGCTTAATGTATCAATTCGTATAGAATAGAGATTCAGACGAGGCCAGATGGGAGTCACTATGTCTGGAGGCCCACTCGGAAACAATGCTTGCATACAACATTTGACCATGGACGTTACTTCTATTAGATAACTTTTCCCTGGCGCGAGGCCACAACATCTGTGATCCGTTCTAAGAATGTAACTCCCGTTCGCGAGTTGCATAAAGAAGGGCTCTATCTGAGTTGCAGGTGTGACTAGCTGGTGGCATGAAAGGTTGTTTGAATTTCCATCACATGCTCCGTGTAAATTAATACCCTGACACAAAAGTATACAGCTTAGTGAATGTTTACAACTTTCACCACTAAGAAATACATTTTTGTCGCTGTCACTATAACAAGAATGAGTGTATGGTAATTTCCATTCAGATTTTACATATCCTTTACCCAATTGTTCATACTGGCCAGCAGGTATGTACTCAAGGCACTTTTTAAATCGGAAAGTTGTTATCGGAATTGTGATAATTCCGTGTATTATCCATTCAATGACAGGACTCTCTGACATTGTCAATGGTAATCTCTCGAGTTTTTCGATGCTCAGGATTGTATAGTCTGCTCCTTTCTGTGCCAAACTGATCTGTTTATCAGTAAGGTTAAAACTGGAAAATAATGACGTCGTGTTGATTAAACGCCAAGGCACATAGCCTGAACGAAGATTTTGCAGCGTCCAGCCTAATTCTATAATAGAGCGTAATTGAGACTGGCCATGTTGTAACATTAGCAAATCTCTGTCTATCACATCAAAGGCAGAGGATACAATATTGTCCAAAGAATATATTCTGGAAGACAGAGTCGTTAACCCATTGTCTACCACAGAAAGTGATTTCTCCAAATTAATACGATCAATTTCTCGTATTTTTTCAGCAGTTTCAATTTGCTTTACTTTCCAAGCCTCGTTGTAAGCAGCATAGATACTGGTTGCTATGAAACGCTTTTGACGCTGTTTGCGTGGTCCAAGAATGAAATCACGCAAATCAGCACCATCTTTTAATAAAGACAAGTGTTGCTTAATTTCAGCCAGTGTGGATGTTTTTAGCCATTCAAGGCAGAGTTTCCCTACACTGTATGTTGTTATAATCCCTGGATGTTGTCTCTGGGAGTATCTAGGGTCTAATCTGGTCATTTTTAACCCCTGTGTTTTATTCAGGAATCTATCTTGACAGCTATTTGTGTCTGTAGGCCAGATTAACCACTTTTTCCAATCAGGATGTGTTCTGTTGAAATGTAAAATTTGTGACACGTCTAACTCAATATCTGTGGTTGTATTCTCAGGTATTGGCTTTGGTATAGACGGTGTTTTAAGGTCTTTGATCTTAGCCAGGCCAAGACAAGATGTTTGGTGTATTGTGTCATTTAAAAATAACATTTGTTCTGGTATCATGCAGGTTCTAAATAGTGCTTCAATGCCTTGCACCTGCCAATCTTTTGTACCCCAAATTGTTTTCGTTTCAATATTATGTTTCCAATAATCAAAACCAAATGTCATCATTTTGTCATAAAATGCTTCTGAATATATCAATTTAGAATTTGTCAGCATTGTTTTCATTCCTGTTTTATCTAACAGTTTGTAATAAAACGTTTCTGCATCACTGGTGTTAAACCCTGAGAAGTATTTGAACTTCTCAAAAAATGCTTTAGAACTGCTTTTAGGTGGTGTAGCACAATGTTCCCATTGATTATACATAAAAACATTTCTAGGCTGTGCAGATTTATGCAAGTAATGATCCCCATAATGGGTGTAACAGAATAACTGCTCATAACTAGATGAACCTTGTAAATAATCATGATCTGTGAATCTAGCTGACATTACTAAATCAGACATCATGTCATTAATACTGTTAAAGTCCCAATCATCAGAGAATGTACTTGGTGTCACAAAGTCACTTAAGGAAACCTTTAGTTGATGAGGATACTTCAGGATTTCGACCGGACCATAGATCTCATAGTCTGTTTTCTCCCATACTACCCCACCAGGTATTGGAATTGCTGTGACATTTACTGTTGACAGTTCTCTTTTCTTCACGTGGGATGATCTGTGTGGTTTCAGGACTAGGTTAATGTTCTGACTTGCTGTGTCCATTCAATTGTAATGAACTTCCCTAAAATTAAAACTAAAATTAGGCATAGTAGGAGTATGAAAACTCCTGAGATAATCCAATGCTCAATCAACGGTGAATCCAGATATAGTTCTTTGATTTGTTGAAGGAGTCCTGTTGTATTTTCTTTAGAATACTTTTTTGTTTCTGGCATCACTTCGGGGTCATTTAAATCTTCAGAGAAGTTGTCAAAGTTGATGAAATAACCAGAGGCAGTTCTGTCAATTGATGGGATTGTTCTTTCAATCTGTCTTTCGGTAGCACTTTCTGATGCCACATCATTGTAGACTGGTGTTGTTTCTTGACGAACTGTTTCAATCTGTGTTTCAAGAGGCACGAGTTCCATGGCATTATTGCATAGTCCTTCATTGTGCACTGCAGGCTGATCGAATGTGATTAGTCTTTCAGTTTGAACCTCTTGGATTGTTGCAAGTTTGGGTATTCTGTTGTTTCTTGGGAGTCCACTGGGCCTACTGTTGATTATAGGCCACATGCTTGTGGTTTTACCAGATCGATAGACACGACTCTGTTCTCCTTTTTACCAGCAAGGGGCGGTAGCACAACTGATCTTGTTCCGGTGACTGCCAAGACAGGTGCTGCTTTTCTGTAAGAAGGCCCAAATTCCTTCTTCACCGCGATCTTTTCTCTGACTAGATCTCCAATCTTTGGAATCCAGACAGGCCTTGCTGGGGCTGTTGCGGGTGGTGCCTCGTCAGTGGTACTTGGCTGTTGCTTTAACTTTATGTTGCTTAATGATTTTCTTGTTTCATTCAGTTCCTGTAAAACAGCCAAACGATCTTTTACATCAAAGTGCGTTGTTTCTTCTTGTACCACTGACATCTGACTATCGAGGTCCTGAACTCGCATTCTAATTCCGAACAATAGTTCGTATGGGCTGAAACCTTTTAGAGAATTTCTTGGCATGTTGTTAAGACTAGTCTCGACACTTATTAAATGTTTGACCCACCCAGCGCCTGAACCTAATACCTTCGCTGTTATAGATTGCTTTATGTCACGGTTTTTTCTTTCTACCACACTGTTCCCTTCGGGGTGCGACGGACAAGAATACCGCAACCCAATTCCCATGCTGGCCATGGACTCCTTATAGGCTTGAGAGCTGAAAGCAGGACCCTGGTCAGAATGGAACGTGGTAATTGCGTATGTGCCGATATTGACTCGCAAATCTTTTATAACCGTTCTAGCGTCAGCCGAGCGCTGGAGGCCTCATTTTTTAAGTGCTTTTCGTCTTAACTGTTAATAGGACGCCGGATGGGGTGTAGGCAGCGTTACGCTCTTTCTGACTGGTAGCCGGTAGCAAGGTTCGCTACTGCGATCCCTATTGCAGTTGTCGCAGTTGTTTGCATATATTTGGTGTTCTACACTCATTCCCGGCCACCAGAATACTGATTGTAATTCAGTCAGTGATTCCTTGATCTCTCTGTGCCTAGGACCCAAACCCATGTGTGTGTCTGCTATTAAAAATATTCTCCTGTTCATGTTTGGAATTACTCTGTCCCCCACTCCAGGGATTCGAGCAAAAGGAACGGAGTTTGCATCGATTATGTATGCATAATTGAGTGGATAGTTCACGGGTAGTGCTGCACAGTCGCCTTTTACGGTCGTTTTTACTGCTAGCATGGTTTCCCCGTCTATGTACTTATCTGTACGCTTTTTTGTGGCTACGGAAGCCGGTTTAGTTGCTTCCGCGGTGGCTGTATTAGCCAATGAATTCCCTGCAACGTGAACGCCATCACGTTTAAGACTCTGTGCGTGAATCACGTGAGTCTTTTGTAGTTCTTTATGTAAAAGAGCTACTTGTTCCCAAAGCAATTTATGCTTTATTGTGGCACCTGTGTCATCTTTGTAGTCGTTTTCGATCCAACTCTGCAGTTTATTGTTGTAAGAGTTGACGCAAAAATGAGAATCGCACACTATAAGTGTCGGGAATTTACGTTCTGCATTTTCGAGCGCCATCTTTAAAGATCTGATTTCAGTTCTCTGAACCGAACATTTTCTTACAGATTCAGTTTTTGTTACTTTCGGTCTGAATTTACCGCACAGCCAACGACCTTTAATGATCGCACATGCTGCATCGTAGGTTTTTCTCTCTACGTTGAAATGCTGTACAAAGCTATCTGTATAGATTATACAGGCGTATAGTGGGAGAGGCAGAATTTCGATTGGCAGAGGATATTCTTCTTCATATTCTAAATCATTCAGTTCTTCAAATTGCGGGGCGAAATAGTATTTCACGTCCTCCGCTCCCAGAGAATCTATGCACTGTATCCATTTCGGATCCAGTGACACTGTAGGCAGGTTTACTGGGCTGAATAGCGCCTCGAAGGCGGATTCCGCTGTAAGGATATTAATCCGTTTGCCGTGTGCTAGTTCTCGTTCATTTGCCAATGCGATTTGCACTGCTTTCACAGTTCTTTCTGTGGGACTGAATGTTTTTTCTGCTTGTGTGTACAAGTGAGATTTAATTGAAATTGGTACCTTTTCTCCCTCATTAGAGGTTAGGTACGTGAATCCGCATCTTCCTGGGATGACTCGGATTACAAGATCACGTGTGTTGTCACGTGTATCTAATTTTGTTTTTGCTAACATGTCTGTTTGCAGTGATCTCAAAATTTCTGTGTGTTTTTGAGTCCAATTGATTTGTTTAAAATCAGGTTTAATTAGTTCGTAGAGAGGTTTAACCCTCTCTGCGTAGTTAAGAATGTAAGTTCTTCCGAAATTCAGAAAACCTAGTATGGATTGTAAATTCTTCCGCGTTTTTGGAGCTTGGAGTACAGCGCACTTCTCTAAGAAGTTGTCCGCTAGGCTTTTCCCTTCACTTGATAATTCGTACCCTAAAAATAGTACTGTCAGATGGGCAATTCGGGACTTTTTAAAGTTGAATTTGTAACCCTCTGCTACGAACCCAAGTATAATGGTGTTCACTCTTTTCAAGTGAGTATCCAAGTCGTCGTCTGTGAGATAAATATCATCTACGTAAGATAATGCTTCATCATCATAGATTTGTAGTAACTCTGTTACCCTAGCTGAGAATAGTCCTGGGCTGTTCTTGAACCCCTGTGGGAGTCGACAGAATTTTTTCTGCGACCCAAATGCGGAGAAAGCGGTCAAATATCTGCTTTCTGGTGCAATGTTTTGACAAAAGAAGCCATTAGAAATGTCTAATGTTGTTTTATATTTTTTCCTAACTATGTTATTCATTAGGGCTGCACTATGCGAGTTTTGTACTGCAAAGGTTTTGCAACATGTATTAAGGTGTCTGTAGTCCAAAACTAGACGATATGAATTGTCTGGCTTGGAGACAGGAAACAAAGGATTGTTCATTTGAGAGGTGCATGTTTCAATCACCCCCTGGTACTCAAGTTGATCTAAGATCTCCCTGACTTGTTTTTTAGCTTCTTGCTTTATGGGATACTGCCGTTGGGCAGTTGGTTCACTTTTTAATTGGATTTTGTGAGGCGGTGAATCCTCATCCCATCCTACATGATTTTTATATAATGCAGGTGCCTGGGCCACTGCCCATTTCCTTGCATATGTATATTTTTTGTGAATCGGAATGTGATTCGAGAAGGCAGGCATAATCACTTCTTCGCCACGAGGGCACTCCCTGACAAACTCTGGGGGCCAATCTTTTTCAGCTAACAGAATATCATAGCCTTTTGAGAGCTTATCCCAAAATAGACCCTTAATTTTCCTAGTCTTATCACCCTCCATACGCAATGTTATTTCGTATATTTTATGGGGCTCGCTAAGTCTGGCGTCGGCAGTTTCAACTTGAATGAATTCATTCGTGTCCACTGTCTCCAGATGACTCATCAAGATCTTGCGCGCTATACTGATTTCTGCTGCACTGTCCAACATTGTCAATGCCCACTCCCCGTTTTTCAACTGTGTCCTCAGTATTCTCGGCATGGTTGATTACTCTAATACTGGCTACCTTCTTTTTCTGAAATTGAGATTTCTTATTTTGAGCAGGTTCCTTGTCTTTGGACTTGGTGTGCTCGCCTGGGTCTGACCGTCCTCTTCTTTCCGAATTCTGTGGAAAAGATCGAGAGGGACGTGTATCAATACTTTGATATCTATCAGGTTTTTCCAGATTATCCCTATTTCTAAGGTTATATCTTTTCTCAGAGGGCTCCCTCTGGGGAGACTGGCGTTCTCGAGTCGGAGTTCTTTCCCTCCGTCGAGGAGACCTTCCTCTGGACTGGAAAACTTTTTCCTTGTGAGTGGATTGTTTATTTCCATCCCAGCTCTTTTTAGGAGTATTTAAATTATTTTTAATAAATAATTTTTCAGGATTTTCGAGCAGTTGGGGCTTTACTGGTTTTCCACCCAAGCTGTCTCTACCTAATTCTTCATAGCACTTTTCTATGATTTTTGCAAGCTCAACAGGATCTTTTATATCTGTTTCCTTCAACTTCTGGCGAATCGCCACAGATGCTGCTTCTCCTTTAATGTTGGCTAATAATATAGCCGTGACCTGCTTGAAGTCTTTCAGTAATTTCATACCTAGATTTAAAGCGGGCTCTGGACCGAATTCATTTTGAATCTGTTTTAGCACTTCTGGTATTACCGCCATAGACGGAACACCGTGTGTTTTTGTGTAAATGGAAGCAAAGACTGTACCCCAAGTGTCACAGTCCTCCACGTGTGGTGCGATTCCCATAGGAAGGCAGATGGTCAAGATTCTGTGTTTCTCAATAGGGGTAGTATCAGGAAATACTGCCTCTATTTGAATGATTTTCTGGGCTAACCAGAAAGGAATTTGTTCCCGTTTTACGGGTGTTTTACCAAGACATGACTGTATGTTCTGTGGTGTAATTTTATTTGTGTTCCCCTGATGAGGGGTCAGCTGTGGTGTATTAACAGCTGGCTGGACTGTTGCAGTCCGCATTACATATTGGACTAATTGCCTATGTATTTTTATTAATGTGTTTAGCTGTACTAACAGCTCTTCTCTAGACATTTTTGCAATGTCAGGATGTGGTGTGTAGCTGGCTAGAACCGGCCACGTGGCTCCTGGTCTACCTAGTGGACCGAGCCTAGTTATGTGATCATTGTGTTTTAGGGCACCATTAAACCAGAACAGGTGCTCTTGAAATTTAAGTGGAATTTCAATCTCCTCGAAAGGAGCGTACTCTTCCGGAGGTTTCTCTATTTTGTAATAGTGAAACTCTTTTGTTCTAGCGTTTACCGCTGGAAAGTTTATCCATGAATAGAATACCTCTGTCTGCCGATACTCGTGAGCCTCTATCACGAAAATTACTGTACCACCTTGAGGTGTCAGTCCGTTCTCTATAAGTTTTGAAGATATAGATTTTCTTAAATGTGCCGGGATGATTATTGCATCCGGGTCTGTGTATTCGGGACCTTGCTGAGTCGCATCTGCTGCGCCCCCAGTGGTTACGTTATTTTCTACTGACATTGTATAAATGCAGGTTTTGCAGAGTAGGTCTCCAAGGAGACAAAGATTAGGTGCACAATATTTTGGAACACTGTATCCTTCAACGTTGAATAAACCAGAGCTTTACATAGGAATCTCTTCCTACTAAGGTCGGGCGGATTTTAACCTTTCACCCACTCCAGACGTCGATTGGAGTATTTACGGGAGAAAGGGGTGTGAAATATGCACGACTGAGTTACTCTATACGTCTTGCGTTAGTTTATCGCCTTACCAAACGTTTGGGCGCCATGTAGTGTAGTTCCTAGTTTCCCACTAGGCCCTGCGCATTGGAATAACATAAACAGTAGTATCGACGTGGAACTGTGGATATTCTAGGCCTCCACTGACTATGCTAAACTTAATTGGGTTGTGTTACCAACTAGCTCAGAGGTCACTGGAAACTTTCTTCTCTGCATAGGAAGTGATCAGCGTCCTTGGCACAGACAAGAAGGGATTCAGCTTTCCAACAACCGTGCAACATGACAACTTTGCTCCTCAGATCAAGAGTCAATCTCTAGGGTCGTGTGAAACAATAGACATGTATTTCACTCAGTCAGTCTAGTGCAGTTTACTTTCACGAGATGTAGAGAATAGAGACGGGCGTTAGTCAATAAAGGGTTAACATTTATTGAACAGTCTTTCTTCTCGTACAAGAGAAATGTATTGCCACAATTGCAATAATTGTTATTATAAAAAGTACGTACAGTAAGATAAGTATTGCGAAATAGAACTGTAAAAGCATTGATATGGTTTCTTAGCCATACAATGGTTTAAAAGTAATAAAACATATATACAGTCATATATACATTAGGCTAACATACTCAACTGGTGCTTCTAACTAAGCCTACCCCAGTGTGCCTGACCTAAGCCTAACACGTGAAAGGGGAGTAAGTAAGTAGCTTTAAGTTAAGTTGGTTTTGCCAAGGTTTGTTTCAAGAATTCTCATCTAAGGGTTTAGTCAACACCATACCTCTGAATAGAATGATGGAGGATTGGTATCTCCTTCAGGGGTCTCTCTCGATATCCCAGTCACCCGCGAGGGTAAACCGGAAGCGCCGGGACTGGATTTCTCTGCACGAGAAAGGCAGCGGCTTCTCTTCAGCGCGTCGAGGAAGGAGGGGGGACAGCGTCCGCGGACAGCTGGAATCTGCTGGATGTCTTCGCAGGGGGACGGCTGTTCAGCTCCTTAAGCGTACTGCACCATAGGTCGAGCTTTAGCGGCGATAATGGTATCAGCAGCTTCACCACCACAGGATAGCAGGCTGCAGCGACAGAGTGCTAGATTTACCAACACGGGGTCGTGCAGGCAGCTGGCTTCAGTAGCTCGTACAACAGGCATTGCTTAAGGCAACGTTGGTAATATTTATACCTGACAGGTGCCGGGTTTGACGCAAGTTTGCTGGACATAAGACGTCAATTAAAGATGTCACTAGGAAGTGATAGTTATCAGTTGCTCATTAGAGTTCTATTACTAATCAAAACATAGCAAGCGGGGATTTCCAGGTTTGCTGAGTTTTTATCTTGTTGAAGAACTCGGAGTGTTATCTAGGAATATCAGATAGTGACTACTGCTCTGTCATTGCACTAATTGGTCGCAAAGGAAGTGGCAGAGTCGAATAGGGGCATAAGGTCACAGTATCGATCAGGAACCTAGATAAACACGCAACACCTTTACCCTACTATTGTAGCGTGATTCGCTGCCAGCGTTTATTGAAACCAATAAAACCAGCCGTATCTTCACCTAGAGTCACAGTGAGTTCTTATATCCCGCTACAAGTGGAGGAGAATGCGGGCAGCGGAATTACCATCTGTGATCCAAAGATGGAAGAACTCTTACAACACCTGGTTAAAGGACAGGAACAACTCGGCTGTAGAGAGTAGCAATTAACCTCTGCCCAGGCTGACCAGGAAAACTTTCAGGAGCACTATTTCCACCCAAATAGAGGGGTTACAGAAGCTGATTGCGGACCCCGGTAGCCCTGTCACAAGAGAAACCTGGCCTCCACACCCGACCCCATCCGGGATCTCCCTTCAAAAGTACATACCAGGGGAGGATACTGACGCATTTCTGTCCAATTTTGAGAGGGTTGCTCTAGTATGTGGTTGGCCTATGGACAAATGGCCTTTCTTTTTGGCGCCGCTTCTAGCCAGCGAGGCCCAAGCGGCCTATCAGGTGGCCAATGCTTCTGGTCAGACCTCCTATAACCAGATTAAATCTATCATTTTGGACCACCTGGGCCTAGACACCGAAGCATACAGGGTACGCTTTAGGAAGGAGAGAGGTAACCACGGAGAGAACACAAAGACTCTCTTTTTCCGCCTGAAGATGGCAGCGGATAAGTGGTTAACCCCTCACACAAGCACCAAAGAAGAAATTATGGATAAGATTTACCTAGAACAATATCTAGAAGCCCTGCCATATGGAACACAGAAGTGGTTACGACAACACACGAATCTAACCACTGTCCAAGCCATGGAGATGGCGTCCACCTTTGCCCGAGCTCAGCCCCGGTTAAATCCTGGGGAGCAAGACAAACATCCCAAACTACAACCCCGGTTAGAAAGGCGACCTCGCCTACCCACCGACTCCTCTGGGCCTCAGCCTATGAGGCCTGAGATCCCAAGCTTCAAAGGTCCACAATGCTTCGAGTGCGGTTCCTGGGGACATATAGCACGACAATGTCCCCAGAAAAGAAACACAGAAGAACTCATTGAAGTAGGATACCTACCCAAGGCAATCATGTATACAGCGGAGTTAGGCGGAGCCTATCATGTAAGTGTATGGGTGAATGGGGTGAAAATAAGGGCCCTTCTAGATTCAGGATGCAAGCAGTCGGTAGTGCAAGGGGTTTTTGTACAGTCCCATCAGGTAGTACCAGACACGGTAGTACATATCAAATGTGTCCATGGAGACGTTAAGGGTTATCCGGATATTCCATTGGTACTAACAGAGGGAAGAACACTAGCGATTAAGGTAGGGGTCCTAGAGACACTCCCTGAGGAGATTATTATAGGGACAGACAATCCCCATTTCCTGGACCTTTTTACACAGACTCTACGGCAACCAACCCCTACTGTCATCTCTCATACCCCTGCTATGATCACTTCCGACCCATGGACCACAGACCGTAGCTTCAAGTTTGCACAGTTCAACAACGCTACCCTGTTCAATGCATGGGAGCATGCACACTGTAGCCATGATAACCCCAATCCCAAATGCCTGAGGTTTCTGATTAAAGACGACTTACTGTACACGCAAGGAAACCCCAAAGATCCACTCCAGCTCCTGGTACCCTCCACCTTTAGAGAACAAATAATGCTCTATTCCCATACTCATACCGGAAGTGAAATAACTACCCAGAACGTCCTTCGCTATTTTTACTGGCCAGGGGTATATAAGGATATCAAAATCCACTGCCAGGCTTGTGACGACAGCCAAAGAAAGAACACCCATAGACCATCTGGTGTCCCCCTGCAACCCCTACCGATTATATGAGTGCCATTTGAAAGGGTAGACATGGACCTAATTGGACCCCTTCCGAAATCCAGTCGGGGGAACCAGTATGCGTTAGTCATAGTGGACTACGCCACGAGATTCCCAGAGGCCTTTCTCCTCCGAGCCCCAACAACCAAAGCCATAGCGGAGAAGTTCCTAGAATTGTTTTCACAAGTGGAATTTCCAAAGGAGGTCTTAACAGACCAAGGCACCCCCTTCATGTCCAGACTAATGCGGGAAGTCTGTCAGCTCCTTGACCTTCACCAGATCCGAACGTCAGTGTACCACCCCCAGACAGACGGACTGGTGGAGAGGTATAATGAAGCACTCAAAGCGACTCTTAAGAGAATGCTGACGGTGAATGGGAATGAATGGGACCGCCTTCTCCCCTTAGCCCTCTACGTGATCCGAGGACAAAAACAAAGTAGCTTGGGGTGCTCCGCTTTTGAAATGTTATATGGACGCCTACCTAGACGCCTGCTTGAGATGACCAAAGAAGTCTGGGAATCAGAACAAAAAAGAAAACAAGACCCTGCTAGAGTATAGCCAGACTCTGAAAAACAACCTAGAGAAGATACGAGACCTCGCCTACTCCAATCTCGAGACAAGCCAGAAAAAACAAAAACTGTGTTATGACAAAGGAAAGAAATGGAGACGTCTGGAAGTGAACGACTGGGCCCTCGTACTATTGCCCTCCACTACCAAGAAGTTCCAAACAGAATGGCAAGGGCCCTTCCAAGTGATTAACACCATCGGCAAGACAACCTATGAACTACAGTTGACGTCTAGAAAGACTCACATTTTTCACATCAATGTGTTAAAAAAGTGAATTGGACCCCCACCTAAGATCCACCACCTCACAATAGCCACGGGCTCCAGCCACACGTCCACTTTAGATGGCCTTGTCATCAACGAAGACTTGCAACACATAGACCAAGAGGGTTTACAGAAAACCCTCTGACCTTTTTCCTCCTTATTTTCAGATCTACCCGGGAAGACTACCCGCATAGAGCATCGCATAGAGACACCCGCAGGAACGATTATCAAACAACAACCTTATCGCTTTCCGGCAGCGAAAAGATCTGCCATCCAAAAGGAGGTACAAGAAATGTTCCGGCTAGACGTAATCCGACCATCCAGGAGTGAGTGATCTTCGCCAATAGTAATGGTTTCCAAGCCTGACCGCAGCACAAGATTTTGCATGGACTTCCGCGCCCTGAATTCCGTGTCCTCCTTCGATGCCTATCCGATACCACGTATCGATGAATTAATCGATAAATTGGGAGATGCTAAATATATTAGCACACTCGACCTGACTAAAGGGTATTGGCAGGTGCCCTTAAGCGAGGAGGACAGGAAAAAAACGCCTTTGCAACCCCGTATGGTCTGTATGAATTTAACGTTCTGCCCTTCGGGTTACATGGAGCACCTGCGACGTTCCAACGGTTAATGAATGAGATCCTGAAAGACCATCAAGCCTTCAGCTCAGCCTACCTGGAAGATATTATAATCTTCAGTCCGTCCTGGGAAGACCACCTACAACATCTACAAACGATTCTGGAACAACTACGTGAAGCAGGTCTACATAGCAACTCAAAAAAATCACGGATGGGAGACCAAAAGGTTAAATACCTAGGATACGTGTTAGTACACGGAATGATCGAGCCACAAATAGAGAAGATAAGAGCCATTGCTGATACTCCCTTTCCCAGGAATAAGAAAGAGATGAGGGCGTTCCTTGGATTAATCGGTTAATACCGTAGGTTTATACCCTCCTTCTCGGAAATAGCAACACCCCTCACAGACACACTCAAAAAGGATTATAAACCCCTAGGCTTTCAAGAACCAAACCCGGAGATGTGGAGGGAGTTTAATGCCCTCAAACGTATCATCACCACCAGCCCTGTACTGCCCTCACCTGATTTCACACGACCATTCATCCTCCACACTGACGCTTCTGACTACGGGGTGGGGGCGGTGTTGTCCCAGATTTCAAAAGACGGAACTGAACACCCCGTCCTCTATATAAGCAGGAAGCTATTCCCCGGGAGGTGAAATATCCCACGGTAGAAAAAGACTGCCTTGCCATCAAGTGGGATGTAGATGAGCTACGATATTATCTGGAGGGTCACCCATTCACCCTATATACGGACCATGCTCCCCTAACCTGGAAGAGCCGCAACATCTCCCACAAACCTAGGGTTCTACATGGTTCTTAACCCTCCAACCTTTCTCATTCCAAATAGACCATCGGAAGGGCACGGACAATGGGAGTGCCGACTACCTTTTGCGTTTTCCTCTCCCCGATCTGGAGATTCCAGGGGGGGTAGTGTGTGACAGGGGGGGGTGCAGGACGAGCCCTTATATCACGATGCATCCCCTAGACGT
Source organism: Lissotriton vulgaris (assembly GCF_964263255.1). Lineage (NCBI taxonomy): Eukaryota > Metazoa > Chordata > Amphibia > Caudata > Salamandridae > Lissotriton > Lissotriton vulgaris. The sequence continues at coordinate 225,304,000 of NC_141699.1, read as the reverse complement.
GGAAACAACACCTTGTCTCCTTTATTCATGCAGCAGACGGAGAACTGGAGAAAAACGGCCGAAATTCCTTTACCCGAACTGGGAAGCGACAAGGAACACTGCTTCTTTAATTGGGCGGAGTTTGAGCCAAGACTATGACACAGTCACGGAAGTAAATACGGGGATCTACACTACGCCAGTGTGTTCATCATTCGGAGGAAGTGAAGGCGTGAGGAGTGGAGACGGAGAAATCAAGGAACCGAGCGAAGGCGGAGAAGGAGAAGACGGCGTTAGGAGGGAGTCGAGAGGTGGAGACCCGAAAGCGGAGGCGAGTCAGCAACCCGAGGAGCCAGGAGGCCAACGACAAGGCGCATCGCCCAGCCACGCTTCAAGGGAAGCGTGGCTCACCCAGGTACGTTCCCGTATCATAGGCTGGGCGGGTAAAAAGGGTTTTAAACCACCCTGAACCTTACTCGACCATTCCCTGCACTTCCCTATTCCCCGCACCATCGGCACAACGTTTCTCACCACGTTTTGAGCTGAACCACAGTGCATGTGTGCGGAACGTCACTCCCTTCCCCTTTCCACTACATAAAAGAGAGCACCTGACTGAAGCAAGTCTATCTTTTCTTTTTATTTTGCTTGATACCGGCGGCCAAGATGGAGACGAAGGAGACTACATCACCCAGAAACACCCGGGAAAGGAGAAGAGCCGGACCGGAGTACTGGAAGGAGAAGACTTCTCTGACAAGAAGAGACTCTGAACCCCCTTTACCCTACTATCGTAGCGTGATTCGCCGCCGGCGTTTATTGAAACCAATAAAACCAGCCTTATCTTCACCTAGAGTCCCAGTGAGTTCTTATATCCCGCTACAGTAACTAATATGGAAATTTTAAATCTAAATGACTTTGTTTCTTTTATTCACTTTCATATAAAATAAATACCCAAGCTACATCACTTAAAAATGTTGGTATCCACTTGTGGGAAGAATAAATTGATTAGCATAGAAATTGTAATTCGAACAAAGGCACCCCACCCTAAGCCACACAATGTGGAACTGTTTGCTCCCAGACCCCCATCAAACTCCTTGAACACAATTCTGGGGTGCCCACTTTCTACCCTCCTCTGTGTACTTCTGTTAGAATCTCTCCTTTTAAGAGAAACATAAGCATAGAATAGGTTCAAATGCACTACACTGACTATAAAGTAGGACATTATTTTTTAGCACAATATATTGATAATATACTGCTTCTTCTCTCCACCACTCTCCTGCTAGGAAAATGTCATTAAAGCCATATGTTCAGTGAATTGCTTCATTCACATCACACACCATAACTACGCTACTGTTTTGTTATTGTCATACCCTGCCTCTTTGCACCACAAGAAGACCACATCACTTACAGACCTTTCGAGCTTCACCGGATGTCTGTGCCAGCCCATTTCATCAGCAAGATGAGTTACATCATCTGCAAAGCCATCACAAAGGGGCACCTATGCCGATCTAGCTGAGAACCTCTTCGTCTCTTGTGGCGCTAGGCACATCTGTAGCCAGCACAACAAGATGGGCGGAGTGTTGAAACTTTTCAACCACCCGCCCCCAGTCACAGATCTGGGTTAAATTCATCATTCTTTTACTCACTAAGCCACCCCGTTTTGGACCCAGCCATATACAAATCAGTCTTGACCCTGTTCCTCAAGGGAACCATCCAACCCGAACTACTAGTCCAGGTCCTCCCTGAACTGGAAACAAGCATCCAGGGACCGGTTTCAGGGTATCTTGAAACCAGTGGCACGGCGAGCAAGGGACCAACTTCTGGGCACACCCTTGGCCACTTAGGGCGAACATAGCAAACACAACAAGATGATGGACAGAGTGCTGACCTTTTTCAAGCATCCTGGGACTGGTTTCAGTGTGTTAAGCCTCATCAGCCAGGACACCATTAGATTGAAGATTAGAAAAATTAAAGGGAAAATGAAGCAAACTGCCTTCTCCATTTAACCACTCCGAATCTGGGATGACAGCCTTGCATCCTTCAAGTCAGTCCCTACCCCTCTGAAATTTACCAAAGAGCTGAAGACACACCTCTTTAAAAAACACTTTACTGTGGCACAGCGACTAGTTCATGCTTTCACTCTGATTCTAGTATCCTCTGCCTAGGTTCAATCTCTGATATTATCTCTACTATCAACATTGTACAGCGCTCTGCAGCCTTTCGGTTAGGTTTGCCCTGTGTAGATATAACAAACATAAATAAAAACAAACATTAAAATCTCCCCTTCCCCCTAAAAGGAATAATCCTTAGACTATCTGATTAGCATGTTATATTGCATGGTATATTTTGGGATAAAAGCAATAGAAACACAGTGTCCATTTTAATTTACTGTATAAAGGTGATGAACTGTTAAGCCGTTGGTTCTAAATTCCTATTGGAGGAATGAGTTCATGAAATTGTAAAAAACACTGTTTTCATTAGTTTTAATCAGATTATACATGCACTGATATGAATATGTCTAAGTTTATTGAATGTTTTAAGATGTTGTTTTTTTATGGCTGTTTCATACGAAATGCACATAAACATTGAAATGAAATTGAATAATTATTAGAATATCAATGTAACAAAATTAATGACGAGTTTCCTACTGCCAAGTAAGTACTGAAAAGCAGTAATCTAATTTCAACATCTGCATATTGATAATAAAAGTTTTACTGTTGTTTTAGCACTAGTGCTTGTTTAAGGTATCAACATTTCCTCTTGCACTTGCTTTGCAATTACACTTTCCACAGCTTTTAGTTTGTGTTTACTCCCAGCACAATCCAGGAAAAAAATAAAAGTAGCACGTGTAAATGTATCACAAACAACAATTGTGCACATTATTGCCGATTTTGCACAGAGGAAGTAAAGGTTAAATCAAGCTTGTGACATCTTGTGCGCAAATGCGCAAAAGCTAGGATGACTGATAAAATCAAATTTAAACAAGACATGCTAATGTATTAAAAACTTTCAATTCAAATAAAGGCTACTAAATACTCAAATAAAATCTGCAAGACTCAAAACCCTCAAGTAGAAGTGTTTAGATTGAATAATGCATGACTTCTCTGCCATTAATAAGGTCAATAAATGAGTGCAGCCAACCAAGGCCGCTGCAATAAACTCAATTTATGTTGTTATTGATAAAATAAACACCATTAGAGATTTGATTGCAATGAGCCCAGACATTGCTACCAAGGACACAGAGAGTAACTATAACCAGTTCTGCTTTATTTAACTTTGTTTAAGCCTTTCGATGATGATGTCCTATGGAAACATATGAATAACATCAAATCTGAATCTCCTAATGATATTTGTCCCAATGATAGCATGACGTTGGCTGCCTCATTGTTTCAGATCCTCTGTTTTCAGTACTAAACTCTCCTCGTGCCTCTGGTGGGGTCCTTGAAAATTATAAAAAGGCAGTTGTACCCTCTTTAAAAATAAGTTAAGGATGACACTGCAATTTCTTTTAAAAATGCACCTTGTTTCCCTACTGCCATATTGTTCTAAAACCCTGGAAGGGCACGTGGCAAGGCAGATTAGTACTCACCTGCACCATACTAATTACTTCAATCCATTACAAGCTATTTCCACCCCAGCCATAAAACTGAATTAGTAATCCTGTCCAAAACTGACAATCTGAGCGGACCTTGATATAGGCTTAACTATGACCCTAATATTATTAGATTTATCTGCAGTATTTGACACGGTGGACCATAACATTCTGCTACAATAGGTCAAAGATGCAGGCATTGTGGGGGTTCCCAGGTCGTGGTTTGAGTCATTCATGAAAAACGGGATGCGAGTGGTACAACTGATCCCTTACATGGGGAACAGGATAGAGATTAAATAAGGAGTCCACAAGTTTCTGCCTTAACCCTCACCTTTTTTTATTAGTTTGGCTTGACAGCGCCGCTGTCGCCAGACAATTATGTGGGAATCATCAGGAGAGGAGCTTTAACTTTGCCCACATGTTGGGAGCTAGGAGTACATGTTTTGATTGGGCAGAAGTTGTGGACTTCCACTAAAATGTGCCTTCCCTCACGACATTTGTGCTCATTTTGTTAATTTATTAAGTTGCCTGAGCTTGAACATTCAGGGACATACATGACATTGTAATGCTACTGAAGTGTCTGAATAACTAGTTAATTTATGGTGTTTACTCTGGCAGCAGCACAGAAGGGGAGAGGGCAATCATTAACTTACATGGATGTTTAGGACTGGCTTGACAGTGTAACTGTCAACTTACCTTTTAACCTACACCAATATTATTCAACAGTTCTTTTCTCCCACACAAATATATATCCTTTCCCATGCTAACTTGTAATGTGTCACAGTACCATACAATATTCTGTTAAATCCATATCTATTGGCATTGCCAATGCTAGTTAATATACACATCAGACCTCTCATAAAACTGTTGGAAAAGAGAGGCTGCAGCATTCTTAACTATGCGGAGAACTCTCAAATTTTACTGTGCCTGGACGATAACATCTTGATTCAAAGTACCTTCTAGGATTTCATCAACTCTTGGGATTGGATATGTACCAAACTTAGAAATCGTATTCACTTCCCTAAAGTCAATACAAAAAAAATCAGGTTTTAGAACCAAGACAATATGGAAATTTCATTCACTTGCAGATGGTTCGATGACACCCAACTGGAGCATTGATTGTACCTCCTTTTCTATTGCCATTCGGTGGGCCTCAGGCAGCCTATAGGGTCTCAATCGTAACTTTTCACCTGGGTTGATATTGATAGTGTGTGTTACATCATGTGGGTTCTCCATGGTGTAGAAGAGAATAACTCTTGATATGGTGCTAGTTTTTCTACCAATTCTTGCTTTTAGAGAGGGTTTCATTCAGAGTCAATGCAAGTTATAGGCTGAATGGTTTGTTCTTGGGGCGTCCCAAAACATACAGGGAGAGGTCCTTCCCATTTATTTCAACACATTCATATGATAGACGTGTGTTTCCTCACATCTTTGTTAATATCTACTCCGTAGGTAGCAAGGGGGACCCTATCCAGGATTATGCTTTGCCACTGACGCAACATTTTATTTTCCAAAGAGGGTAGCATTAAAAATTACTGATCTCCTGTGATGAACTCTCTGAGTTTTGCTCGCTTATACATTTGGACCTTTTGGGCGTGTTCAAGATTTATTCTAGTTATTTCTCTTATCTGGCTTAGACGGGTTTTAATCCCGTTACTTATCCAAATAGGGTTATAGAGCTGTCTGTCTCCTGTTCCCATGACTCATTTACCATGTCTAACAATGTGTGAGGTTTTTGACCAAATAAGATCTCAAATGGAGAGAAGCCAGTACTACTTTGCTCCTGACATTTTATGGAGAACAAAGCCAAGTGTAGCATTTGCTCACAGTTTCGGGCTTCACGATCTATACACAGTAGCGGCCAGTGGTGGGAGTGCTTCCGGGTGCTTATGTGGTGCGGGGGAGGGGCAGGGTGGGGGGTAGTAAACTGCGGAATACGGCTGCACAGAGGTAAGTACACATACAAATAAATAAAATTAATATCGTTGCGCGCGCTGCATCGGCAAATGTGATGCAGCACGCGCAACAAAATTATTTTTATTTATTTGTTCTGACAATGCATAACACGATTGTTGTGGATGCCAGCTCAGTGGGTTTGGGCGTGATTCTTCCCCAACATAGAGGACATGCAAGGAAAATGGAGGCATATTTTAGTTTATGCCAGCCAAATTTAGTCACAGGCTGAACGAGCTTACTTGCACCCTGAGAGAGAAAGGCTAGCTATTGTGTGGGCTTGCGAAACCTTCCATGTGTTTCTGCATGGACAACATTTTACGCTTAGTTATCACCAAGCACTGCTCACTATTTTTGGCAATACAAAGGCCAAAATGCGCCCTTGCATCGTGAGATGAACTTGTGACTGCAAGAGTACGACCGCAGCATTGTGCACTAGCAGGGAAAAGATCAAAACCCTGGCAATTACTTTTCTCGAGTGCCTATACAGTGTCTCTGATCCCCCTTCCAAAGGGGCAGGGAACTATGTTAACCTTACCAGCACTCATGTAGCTGTGTCCATGGTGCAGATAAGTGCTTCTACCAATTCAGACAAGAATATGCTCATCCTCAAAGACATTATTATGCATCAATCCTGGAGAACACATGCTCGTCCTCTTGTTCATGACAGTGAATATCAGAAATTTAGGAATGTCCATCCCACAAGAAGGGATTACCTTGTGAGGGTCGAGAATTGTAATTCCTGAAAGTTTATGATAGCATGTCATTGATGTGGCACACGAGGGGCATCGTGGAGTTGTCGCCACGAAGCGAGCCCTTCAGAATGGGGTTTGGTTCCCTCACATTGATGAGCGAATTGAGAGAGGGCTCCAGGCTTGTTATTTGTGTAATTGTTTATCTCCCAAAACAACACAGCACCCTTTGAACATGTTGGATCTTCCAAAACATGTTTGGAAGAAAATTGCAGGTGACTTCTTTGAACCCCTTGAAAAGGGCCATTACCTCATGGTAATTATAGATGAATACTTATGGTTTCGTCTGGTGGACGACCTTTTGTTAATCACTCGTGAGCGAGTAATTGAAAGACTTGATAGCATATTTGCAACCTCGGGTCTATCTCGAGGCAGTAGCTAGTAATGGCCTAAAAAAAGCACAAACAACTTGTATGGAAGCACAAAAGAAAAATTCAAGAGGCTGAATGGATCAAAATCTTTGACTTAATAGCAGGCAATAAACACCAACAGAAAAATGGGTAGCCCACATAATGACCCTCTATACCGTGACCCCAAACAATCCGCAGTGCCAAAATCGCACTACATCACCCCCACAAAATAGAACAGATGCAGCTGAAGTGCTCCCATGCATGAAGGCAGACCAATCAACATCAGACAATCAGATGGTAATTAAGGTACTGAAGAAAATGTGAAAGGACAGGGCCCCAGGGCCCAACAGCCTGCCTGGATCATAATTCATGAAAAAAACACAGTTTTGGGCATCAGTCCTCATCCCATTGTGTTCAGAGTGGAAATTATATGAAAACATCACAGACTCATGGAGGGGTTCCCCACTCCAGCCAATCTTCAAGAAGAGTGTTAATATCCAAAGGGGGAGCCCTATTACTCCAAACGCATCTGGGCACACATAAACTTGTAAATATAAGCAATCCTATTTTGAGAACTGCATTTTGTGTTGGTGATATTCATTTATTTTAAATCATTTTCAGAATTTGTCTCAGTGGGAGGACTAATTGAAATTTTCCTATCCATTTAATTATTACTTCAGTATTTGTTCCAGCGCATTGTTCTTTGTATAAACAAATCTTCGAGAAGCGGACAACACCGACCCCAAAAATTACAGTCTATATGCGCTGGTAAATATCGAGGGTAAATTCTAAGCCAACACAATAATACAAGACCTAGCGAAATGGGTATCTGATGAGGGTTGTCTGCCTTTTCATCAAATGGGATTCTGAGAGGGCTGATCAACCATCAATAACATTGTGGCCCTATCTTATATAGCACATCAAGCAGTAACACAAAACACCTTGCCTGTCTTTGCCTGTTTCATCGACTACTCCGCAGCTTTTGACGGCGTAGCCCATAACATACTTTGGCAGAAACTGAAGACCTAGAATATCCCTCCCAAATTGATGAGGGTCATTATGTCACTCTATACCACGACATTGGTCCGGGCAAAACTCCACAGCAAGACTGCAACCACCAAAATTGCAAAGGATTGAGGGTTAAAACTTAGGCTGTGTGCTTGACCCCTATCTTATTTAACTTGTACATAGCAGAACTGTGCGGTACACTATCTGATGCAAATCTAGCCACTCCAAGGATTGGAGAAAAGAAAATCTTCCTCATGCAATATGCGAATGACCACATACTCATAAATTACACAGAAGTTGGCATACAAAAAGCTCTTAACGCATTGAAGAAATGCAATGTAAAAATTAATTGATCGTCAATGCGAGCGGAACCAAAGTTGTGATCTTTTTCGGTACCATTGTAAACAAGCATTTACAATGCAATGGTTTTGCCTTTGGAAAAGTTAGAGCTATTGGCATTGTAAATGACAAAATTTGTATTTATGTGTTGGTTTTGAAAACAGATAAATAAATGGCATTGTCATTTACATTGCCATTAGCTTAATCTCTCGCAAATGTGAGACCTATTGTACCCTACGGCGAGCTCAGCAGACAGCAATTAATACCACACACACACACCCAGAGCCACACACTCACACCCAGAGCCAGCCACACACACCCAGAGCCACACACACACACACCCAGAGGCACACACACACACACCCAGAGGCACACACACACACACCCAGAGCCACACACACACACACACACCCAGAGCCACACACACACAAACACACACACACTCACACACACCCCCAGAGCCACACACACACCCAGAGACACACACACACCCACCCAGAGCCACACACACACACACACACACACACACAGAGCCACACACACACCCACCCAGAGCCTCACACACACACACACACAAACACCGAGAGCCACACACACCCACCCAGAGCCACACACAACCACCACACACACCCACCCAGAGCCACACACACACTCAGGGGGCAGGTAAGCAAGCACAGCGAGTGGGCAGGGAAGCAAGCACAGCGAGGGGGCAGGGAAGCAAGCACAGCGAGTGGGCAGGGAAGCAAGCACAGCGAGGGGGCAGGGAAGCAAGCACAGCGAGGGGGGAGGGAAGCAAGCACAGCGAGGGGGCAGGGAAGCAAGCACAGCCAGGTGGCAGGGAAGCAAGCACAGCCAGGTTGCAGGGGAGCAAGCACAACCAGGGGAAGGGGAACCAGGGGAAGGGGAACCAGGGGGCGGGGGAGCAAGCACAGCCAGGGGGCGGGGAAGCAAGCACAGCCAGGGGGCAGGGAAGCAAGCACGGGCAGGGAAGCAAGCACAGCCAAGGGGCAGGGAAGCAATCACAGCCAGGGGGCAGGGAAGAAAGCACAGCCAGGGGGCAGGGAAGAAAGCACAGCCAGGGGGCAGGGAAGCAAGCACAGCCATGTTTCCAGTGCTTGGCTATTCTGAACAAACCACACGTGAGGGTGTTACCATCATAAATTGATTACTGCAAATATTCCTCTCATAAATGTATAGCTGCTAGCTCCAGTAATGTGGATGCATATAAATGTTGATATCTTTTAAAAGGAAAAATGTATACAATACATTTTTAACTGTTTTGAATTCTTCCTTGATCAATTCATACTGTGATAACTACTTTTACTTTTATGCCTTTACTAAATGCGAATAAAGTTATTTGACTGATTGATTGACTCAGTTCGTCATCCCACCTTTGTACCAGCGTCAGAGAAACACTCAACATTACCTTTGATACGTAGCTCACACCTGTGACACACCTGGCACATTTCCTCCTTGCCTAGTTAAAATGCCCCCTAAACGCCCATAATGCGTCACTTGATGTCATCATGTGAAACTCAGGGCAACATGTTGCACGCCCAAGTCTGTTCCATGCCAAACACAGTGATGTCAGCATCATAACCATAACATTTGGTGACATTTTGTTCTAATGACATGCTAGGTACCATGTACGCATTTTAATGCACACTGTTCCATGGAGATGCCAACCACAATGACACGCTCAGCTCATTCCAACTCCTTAGTGCGGGGAGGGCGGGAGCAGGAAACCATGAGTCTGGACCTGCGGTGAAAGGAATCGGGGTAGGGCAGGTGAACACGGTGTGAAAAGGTAGGTAAATCTCAGCCAAGAGGTTACCTGTAGCGAGTAAATCCGAGGTGGCTGGGCGGCGAATGATTCGATCCAGTCCACATCAAAGGAGGCAGCTGATGCGAAGTGGGACTGCAAAGAGTAATCGTTTTAAGCGACACCCCCACGCCATTCCGTTGCATTTAATTCCCGGATTTCTTTCTGGGACTTCTGAAGTTGTACAGAAACGTACGACCGTGTGTGTTTTCAATGCATCTGACGATGATGTGGAAATTAGTAATTTGCAGTTAAGAGCACAGAGCTGGAAGTTAAGTGCAGATTGCAAAGTGGCATACTGTTTTATAGCTGTGCCGGTATTTATAGAAATGCGAACCCCTGAGTTAGCACCGTCATTTTCTTTCTGGCATTGTTTTCTTCTGTTCGCATTCCTATATTTGTTATAGATAGAAGTACATGAGCACCTTTCAGAACAGATTTAAAAATATAATGCGCGCCGCATATTTCATGGCAGTAATAAGCAGATTGGTTCTGTGATTTGTTTCCTTTCAGTGTCTGCAGGCAGCCCGCGGGGCTGGGCAGAGCTCGTGTAAATCACACACGAGGGGGAAACCGGCACTACATGGGGAGATGAGATAAAGCTGCGGGAAGCAGCAGCTCTGAAAGTGATAGAATCCCGGAAAGTGCTGATAGCCTCCGGCCCCATGCCGAGCAGCTGCTCGAGGCATTCCATCCATGGCCCCAGATGGGTACAGTATGGATGGAGTCCGAAAGGCCACAGACCGCACAGGGCCAGAGCCTCGACACTGGTTTAGCATCTGCCCAACTAGCGGCAGTCTGCATCGCCACTGGATTCGATGGCCATCTTTGTGTATCTTTCTGGATCTTGGGATCCAGGCTGCACACACCATCGCCATGGCCAACACCACCACCTGCACCCGCTTCACGGACGAGAACCAGCTCTACGAGGAGATTGGCAAGTAAGAGCAGTGCAATCTGTGTCGCTGGACCTCAGTTGATAGCCCTGCGGATGGAGACGCCTCACAATGGAGCGTCGCAGGCTGTGCTTCCTACCCCCGAGGTAAAAATAGCAGTGCAAAGCTGGTGGGGTGTATCTGCCTCTGGCAGCGCAGGGTCCCCGTGTGTTTGGGTTCGGTGGCGCGCTGTCACAGCATAGGAAGGAGTCGTCTCCCGTCACTGGTGCAGTGACCGCTCGGTGCCCACGGCCGGCAGACATGCTCCGGTTTAGAAAACCGGCCCTCCTGGTGCATGAGGCGCTCGGTCTGTGCGGGCACAGGCAGCTGCTCACGCAGCGGTGCAGTAGGGTTTCTTCCTGGCCGCTAGCATAGCACGGGCTCTGTCCTGACTGCTGGTACAGCGCGAGCCTGACTTTGAAGACAATGTGGACTATGTGTACGACGGCATGTGATTCAGAAAAGGGAGTGGTGATGAACAGAGTGTCTGAATTAAGCAGACCACTCTTACCCAGTCCAAGGATCAGGGCTTGATCCATCACCGGTATTTATCTCACTGCACCATCCCAGCTCAGAACCTGGCTATATGCAAATCAGTCTGTCCCTGGCCCAGTGCATCATGGGAACAGGGCAGACTAAACTACCAAGCCAATTCTTCACCAGAAAGGAGACAAGCTACCGGGGACCGGTTTCTGGCATTACGACGGCATGTGGTCAACGGTGCATCCCGGGTTCTTCGCATGCGTGGACGGGGAGCGGGACAGGTGCTGAAATCACTCTCCACCGGGCGCCATCTTAAAAGAAATGACCAAAACAAACGTATTAAATTTTTTTTTAAAAACACCCGCCCACCGCCGCATGACGTGGGCAAAAACCTAAAATTCTCGGGAACGTCCACAAATCTGCTCCGGCATTGACGAACAGATCTCTGTTCCAATGGCTAGCCTCCATTTATGGAGCTAGCCAATGGAACAGAGGGGCAGGACAACACTCACATACTGTAGACATAAGATTTCGCCTGCGCGAAAAGCTGCGCAGTGCGCAGCTTTCGACAGGAGAAACCTAAAAAGGGCCCAGAAATGGTGGCTGGGGTCTCAAAGGCTAGAGTGTGCCTGGAGCTATAACTTGGGGCATGGCTCTGTGAAAGGGAAAAACTGAGCCTGCACCTGCAAAAAATGAAGAATAAAGGAAAGATGGTTGTATATGCGCTCTGCAAACTAAATAGCACCATCAATAGCTCAACGACCAAGGCCATACAGAGGGTGATCACGTCAAAACTCATGCCCTCCATCAACTATGCACAAGCTGCCGAACTCGACAAGATACACTGTATGCAGAATGATGCAGAATGCTTTGATCAGACTAGAATTTGGTCTTGTCATCCAATAACTTGAGTGCATGGTTGCCTTGGCAAACATTTTCTACCAGACAAGAGTTGTCCCTGAGAATACAACCAAGGCGGTCCTAAAAACGATTTTTACAACCAAGAGAAACCCTAGACATAAGCACCTAAATATGACGGTGTAAGAAGCTTCAACTAGCTGTAGAAAACTGGACACAAAACACCATAAATGATTCCATCATTAAAGCCGCAATAAAAAAGCAACTGCATCTCTGCTCATGTGAAACTGACATCAAGGCCTTACTGGATATGGGCATACATGCCTCCCTAATAAAATCCTACTCAACCCAGCCTAGTCAACTGCATCTCCACCACGCATTGGGCAAATGTGGCTTAAAGCTAATTCTATGGGTCAGGCTGGTGCCCCTTCCAATAAGAGAGCTGAAAGCTGAGTAGAAATCGATCCAAGACATCACAGGCTGCAGACTGTGTGATTACAGAAAGGAATCACTGGTCTACTTATTATGCTGCTGTTTAGCCCTGTACAATGCCCATCGCATATTCCTGAGGACAATCTTCTTACATCATAGCATACAATCAGTCACAGGCCCCAAAAACCTTGTATTCTCCATGGAAACAGTGACAGACTTACTCAAACTTGGCAAATTCATTCATCTGGCATGGACATTGCTAAAGGACAGATTGCTGGAAATCACCCCCTGAACGCTGCCTCTCCCCTTAGCATCGAGCAGCACAGTGCACAATAGGCCCTGATTTAGGTCCTTACAGCCTTGCTTAAATCTGCTTTAAGTTTTTTTCATCAAGGGAACTGCAACAAGAATTGTGCATGAACAAATTATTTTATTTACTGTCTTTTGCTTAGTATATAAATTTTGAACTTGCTATTTTTGATATGTTTGTAATCGCTTTAAGTAGACATGCAATAAAGTGATTATTAAGCTATTAAGTAATTTAGTTCACACGCGGTACATCGTGGCATTGTCGCCACAAAGTAAGCCCTCCGGGACCATGTTTGGTTCCCTCATCTTGATGAGCAAGTTGAGAGAGAGCTCCAGGCTTGTCATTTGTGTAACTGTTCATCTCTCAAAAAAAAACACAGTCCCCTTTGAGCATGTTGCATCTTCCAAAACACGTCTGAGAGAAAATTGCAGTTGACTTCTTTGTACCCTTTGAAAATAGCCATTACCTCTTGGTAATTATAAATGAGTACTCCTGGTTTCCTGTGGTGGAAGACCTTTCATCAATCACTCATGATTAAGTAATTGAAAGGCTAGAAAGCATATTTGCAACCTTGTGTGTTCGGTCTATTCTAAAATCTGACAATGGACCACCATTAAATGGTCAGGATTGCAAAGACTTTCTTACTCGTTTGAATATTAAGCATCATAAAAGCACACCTCTATGGCCACAGGCTAATGGCATTGTTGAACGTTTTATGAGCACTCTTAAGGAGGCTGTCCAGCGCAGTGCACTAGAGGGACTTGAGCTCGAGTTAGTTCTTCATTCTACTGTTTGTGCCTATAGATCTACCCCCATTCTACAACCTGCTACAGCCCGGTCACCCTTATCTTTGGGAGAGCCGTGGTTACCAAGCTGCCCCAGTGGACCACTGAAAGAACAATTGATACTCAGAAAGTTGGAATCACTGATTCGTCTCACAAGTCCAGAATGAAGACTTATGCAGGCAAGCATTGATGTGCATTACATTTCAGAGAGGGCATTGTGTCCTTGTCAAGAAGAGGTGAAAATGCAAATCTGATGCTCCATTTGATGCTGATCCATTATAAGTTGTGAGTATTAAGGGACACATGGTGACTACTCACCGTTCTGGAAAGTCCATTATGAGGGATTCCTCACTTCAAGCACCTACCTTGGAATCTGTTGGTTTCAGACATCCGGAGTGAGACTCTTTCATCAGAGGGCCAGGAGAGCCCCAGGACTGTCTCTGTGGCTAGCTCACTGTTACCTGCTGCAGCTATTTCTCCTGTTTCTCCACAGCCTCATACCACAAAATCTGGAAGAGTGGCCTGAGCGCCTCGCAGACTTTTTAAGGAAGTATGATGTTTATGTGTTTTATTTGTATCTTTTTATTTAACACTAGCAGCCGGACCCGGCGTTGCCCGGGGCAGAAGGGGGCTGGGGGCAGCATTTTTGGCTTTTTTGCAGTCCCGCCCGCCCCGACATTGCCTAGACCGCCCCCCCCCACCTGCCTGCCTCCCGCCTCCCGCCCGCCTGCCTCCCGCCTGCCTCCCCCCTCTGCCTTACCTGTGCCGCGCTCCGGACTTGACCGCCACTCCCCGGCCCCCGCCCGCCCCGACATTGCTCAGACCGCCTCCCGCCTCGCCTTACCTGAACCGCCGCTCCTCCCCGAGGTCCGGACTGTACCGCCACTCCTCGCTGCTCGTCACCGCTCCTCCCCGCCTGTCGTCATCACGCACATCTAGGTCGCGGTCAGCGCTACGCCGCAGCCGGCGCTAGTTTTAGGGGACTACTTTGTTTTTAAATTTTAATTTTTTAATTTACGTTTTTTAAAAATATTATGTCGCCTATGTCCATCTACACACCCTGAGGATTCCAACAATGTATTGGGTGTGTGGATTGGCGCTGTGGTTCCTGAGTTTACCTTGCCAAAAGGTTTCTGTTCTCTCTTTATACTAGTAGTATAGATAGGGGAGATGTAGCGTCTTGTGACTAGAAAGTGCAGGACCTCTATGGTCCCTAACGAACTCTGTAGTCTAGTGACGTGAATGATTGGGTGTAGTCGGTAAAATTAATGACGCACTATGTTTCAGTCAATGGTTACACTCCAGAGAATAAAGACGTGTAATATTGAGCTCTGTCTAGGGCTGATTCATTTACATGCTACCGGGCTGGGGAGGATTCTACACCTTGGAAGACAAAAACGCCTTCAAAGTCGTTTTTCACTGTGGCAAGGCTGGGTCTCCCATAGGGAAGCACTGGGTTACATTATAACACCTTATAATGCTCAACTTCAGTTTGGGAGAAGATAGTAAAATTATTCAATTGCTTATTTTAATAGTAAATTTAAATCCAATTTAATGAGCATACCAGATTTTACATCACTATTTTGAAATTACACTTTTAAAAAGTTGTCATTTTCCTGCCTGAGCCAAATGTGACTTTCTGCCAATATTCAGTGTAACCCAAGAGCTGAATGCCTCCTTGATTAAGTGTAAAGTGGTTTGCAGAGCAAAGACAAGGGGAGAGAGGTTCACCTTCCCCTGACAGGACGGCCATCTGGACTGTGCCCAGGAATGAATTAACTTCAAAGGAGGTTATGTTGGATAGGGCCACCCCTGGGACCTTTTACCTCATTTTTTGGGAGTGGCCAGGAGTTCCCCCCAGAGGTAAATGTAGCTCAAATCTGAGGCTGTCCCCTTTATTATCCTGCTAACCACCCAGGCACCAATCCCAGTGGGAGTAGAAACTGCTGTCAAAACTGGTTTTGAGTAACTACAAGGAGAGTCAGACCTCTGGGTGGGCACAGAGAGCTTTACATAGTGGAAGAATGGTTCTGCCATATTGATTTTAGGTTGAGAAAAAACTGTGGGCTTACAGCAAGAGATAAAGGTAGTGCTGCAAAAATGGGCAGGGTCCCCCCGGGAACAATTGACCCATTGGTTAGGGAGTGGCAGGAGTTTTCCCCACCCACAGGCTGGCACTGGGTATAAATGTAGCACACCCTATACCCTCTTCTTCAGAACACCTCTGACCTGTGGAAGACAGAAGAAGGACTGCACCTGGTGTTGTGATCTGTGAGTAGAACCCCAAGGTGTGGACCTCTCCCATATTTTACAAAGACTGAGAAGTAGACTGCAAGTATCAGTTGTCTGGCCTCATATTTAGCTTTAGGACTACAAAAACTGCTAAAAGCCCACATTCCTCAAGAGCCCAGCTAATCAGTGTAACCATGACCTGCGCTGGACCCAGCTGGTGGCTCCTGCTGGAGTGAGTCCTGACTACTAAGTGGAATTATTAAGGTCCTGGTGGCTTTAGATAAGTGCCAGAGTGTACTTCCTCTATCTAACCCTAATCCCTGGGTCTTCTAAATGTTTTTAAGGATATTTGCTTGGAGATGGGGACCAACCTGCCAAGTTGATCTGGCAAAGTTTTTTTCCACGACGCCAAATATTCAGGTTGCTCCTGCTCTGGGCTTTTCTGCACCAGCAAGTTTGTTCAGTGGGGCATTGCAGAGAAGGTATCTAGCCTCTTGGAGTCCTGTTCGGCAAAAGTTTGCAGTCTTGCACCATTGGAGGAATCCAAGCTCCAAACAATTGACCGTAGTCCAAAGGTCGAAATCTACCTGGGCAAAAGCTCCAAGAGTATCCAGCCAGAGATTGACTTGCTTTGGTCAAGAATTTTGAATTTCTCCTGCTCGTAGCATTCCTGCCAAAAGTCAACAGAGATAGATGGCCAATGCCATCTATCTTGGTCGACCTAAAGGGGATTTGGTTCAGTTACACATGGTTCAAAATTCAGCAGCCACACTGGTTCTAAATCTCCCCAGGAAATCTCATACCAGCCCTCTCCTGAGGAAATTGTTCTGGCTTCCAATACAACTAAGAATACAGTTTCAAACCTGTTTGGTATTTGAGGTCATACATGAGCTCAGCCCTAGTTTTGTTTTCAAAAGAGTTCAGAAATACTCTCCCCTACAGACTTCTCAATCCTCTATGGCTTTCTTGCTCAACAAACAGAGATTTAGGACACTTAGATACACCGGTTAAAGATTCTTTAGCCTCGCTCTGGAGAGTGGAATTCTCTTCTTATTTCCTTCAGAAGGACACTGAAGACATGGCTGTTCAAAGAAACCTTCACCTACTCTGTGGTGGATTTATAGCTGACCTGTCTGATCCTCCTGTAGGCTTATCTTGAAAGTTCTTTCTCACTCTGCTATTACTCACATGCAGTGCTTTATTTGTCAGAGATGAATGCTGGAGCCCAATGCTCTGCTCAAAAGCCCACAGCTGGAGCTTTCAAGTGTCAGTGTGCTGAATACCAATGCTGCATCGTCTTAAATCCACCCCAGGCTGCTATAATCCACTGGCAGACATTTCCTGCTCCTTTCAGTCACTCTTGTGACATCCTGCTTTCGCCCTTTGTGAACGTTTTTCTGTCTTTCTCTTCCTGCTTCTCCCCGTTTTGTGTGTCTTTCCCTTTTGCTTTTGTTAAATGTCTGAAGAGGAAAAATAAGTGCCAGTTCTCAAAAATGATTGCTGCTGGCCCCCATCGGCATTCATCGGCTCAAATTAAATAGTGCTCACATGATACTGCAGTGCATTGAAGCCTCTAGGTGTTAACCCCTTCACTGCGGCGGCTATTCCGCCGCAGTGCTAAGGGGGCGGGGCGGAAATGCGGCGGGCGCATGCTGGTGACGGAACCGCTCCGTCACCAGCGTCGGTTGTGCTGTGCTTATGACGGAGCGGTTCTGTCATGGCCCCGCCCGCTCAATAGAACGCTCAGCGCAGGCGCAGAATCCACGCCGCGCAGGAGCGTCGGGCGGGCCATGACCGAACCGCTCCGTCATCAGCACAGCGCCACCGCGGCTGATGACGGAGCGGTTCTGTCATCAGCAGGGGAGGGGTTAAAGCGTGTTATAAACTTTATTAATTTAACAGAAGGCACGAAAACAGGGTTTACCGGAACAAAAGTCATCTGCTGATCTAAATACCCACCTGCCTTCACTCACTTTTCGTTCACTTATAAGGGTTCCATTCCAATTCTGGAGTAATTCCTAATTTCCATTACACCACTTTACTGATATCTCCGATATTTGAAATTTAGTGAGGAGGACTACCGGATTGGCATTCCCTACTAAATTAGAAAGGGGCCCTGAATAGTTGGATGATTGGATCTTTCGATGTTATGTGTTGAGTTTTACAAATTAAATGTGTCATATGACTTGCCACACCCCTTTAATCCAATTTCAAAAAGTTATTAAGTATTTATTTACGTATACTACTGTCGTTTTATTCCAATATCTTTTACAATATTATATTTTTGCCAAATATATTTTATTCTTACAGTATTTCTTTGTTTAGCAGATGTGCTTGTGAACAGTTATTGTAAAATAAACGCTCTCATAATTTAAATATTTTTTTGTTTTTTGTTGTGAACTCAACAGATCATTTGAAATTAAGTATTAATATTAGGATTTTTTTTTAAATAAAAGCCTTCAATAAACAGCCCTAACTTATTTTACTTACCATTTCATTTACAAATCATGAGGCCTATTCACAAACTACTTTGTAGTGTGTTTAGTAGTACTACACTAATACTACTAACATAGTACAAAGTGCCATTAACTAAACTGCATGAGAAGGCCTCTTCCTCGTCTATCTTTTCTATGCAGAGATCTCTGCCTCAATTGCAGAGGTCTCAGCACATGTACACTTCTATTTTAGTAGTAAATATGGGCGTAGCGGTTGAGTGGCTGTAAAACTGAGAATATTTCTACAAAAAGGAAGTGGTCTAGAAAGCAGTAAGGAGGGGTTAAGGGAGAGTTAAGGAAGGAGTTAGAGAGGGACAAATGCCACTCCATAAAATAGTTAGCCCATTGCTAATCACAAAGGACGGATATATGACATTACAACAAGCGCCTTTACCATGCATGCCATTACCACGCATCCTTTACCACATAATGCATTTACCAAACATTGGCTTTACCACATGTCTTCACCCCACATATCGCTTTACCACACATGCCTTTACAAAGAAATGGTAAATATATATCAAGTACATGAAACCCCTAATATTATATATATATATATATATATATTATTATTTTACCAGTAAGTAACTATATTTAGGAACTAGTTTCCATAGTAAAAGTTTTTTTGACTTGCCTATATCTTTTTTTGTATTTAAACTTCTGTTTATTAAAGATATAGTTCAGTACAGTCTAGAAAATGCAGCAATAAAGTATCATCATAGTATTGTGCTAAGACATTCAGCTCCATACAGCTCTAGCACAGTGTCATCTAGTACAAGAACACTATATCATTGTGTCATACATATATAAGCCAAATCTAGATTCTAAAACTCCCAAACTAAGAAGTTAGAGGGACACATAGAAAGCGAACAAGAAGGGAAGGGGGTGGGCTGACTTCCTCAGCTTGCGTTGCATACCCAAGGGGTCAACAAGATCCATCAACATACTCTATTGACATCAGGTCAGCGCACATGAGGGGAGTGGAGGGTTTGCTCTTTTCTTGTGCTAGCAGGTGTAGATAGTTCTGCAAAGGGCCCCAGATATCCCCAGCTCATGACTGTGCAGGCATTAGATTTCAGTAGGCTGTCAGTTGGCCCTGGCAGAACACTGCATCCCTAAGCCAAGCTTCCACACGAGCGACCGGGTGACGGCCCCAACACATCTCACTTCCTCATTTACTATGCAGCAGAAGTGGTGAGTATAATTTCCTGTTGTCTAAGGGGACCTTTCCTACATATCTCAGTAGTGTAGTCAAGGGGGAATGCTCTGATTGCAAATTCACCATTTTTACTATCGCATCAAAGACAGTCCCCCAGTAGCAGCCAATAGTAGCCAATATTGAGACAGTCCCATGACAGGTGCAGGAAACTTGCACAGGGGGCCATGCATCTCACGCAACGCACATCCTCAACCAAGCCCACCCTAAACAGCCACTCGGGCGTCCTATATAATCTATGCAGTAAGCTAAAATTAATCAAATGCAGCCTGTAGTTAGGGGATCGTTCTTGGGTGCAACAGAATGACCACTGTTTTTCTGGAACAGGAGAGCTCAACTGGATCTGTCTTGCCTATATCTTTGGTGCCGTTTGACAAATCTTCACAATATTTTCCCTTTAAAGTGCCCATCTTGTTCTAGTTCTTCATGGAAAGCTTTGTGGTGACCTGTTAAGTGGGGGCTGAGAAAAAGGGGTAGTAAAAGAGAGTGCATTTCCCATGTTACTTCCCATAGGGAGCTTAGGCACGACTATAGCCCAAACCGCTAAACGGAATTACACCAAATTTGGCAGAAATCTAGATCATGGTCCAGAAAGCATGAATTATGTTATTTGGTGTAAATCCATTCAGTAGTGTTGGAGACATTTAAAGAAAAATAAAGATCCTTACCCTGACCACCTAACCCTGGTGCTGGGGTCCCCCCAGTGACCCCACCAGGGACACCGGGCAAAAAATAATTTTTTTTTAAAGAATTTTCCGCAAAATTGTAGCCTGACTGTGGCAGTTTAAACACTGCAATTGAACCTGGTAAATAAATAATTTTGACAGGTCAAAACTTTCCTTTTAAATATTACCAAGTCACCTCTATGTAGTCCTTACAGTCCACAAGACAGGTTACATAGTATTAAAAAGTAGAACATGTAGAAATGAAATATCAACATGTCCTCATGATGACTAGCTCCCTAAAAGCTATGTTTCACTGTGGCAGGCCTAGCTGTACCATGTAAAAAACTAGAGTACAGATTAAAATCCTAATACTGTATTTTAAGAATGGGACTAGCTAGAAAAATAATTAAACAAACATATAGTCAGATTTTTATTTCATATTCAAGAAACATAACTTTTAGAAAGTTACCTTTTGCATGCTCGAAGTACATGAAGGGTAGATTTGCATTTGCTCTACCACTTCTGCCAGCCAGCATTACCTTTCGAATTATTATGAAAAAGGTGTGAAATGCCACTCAGGCTCAAACAATAGGCTGCCTTGAATGGGCAGAGATGACTACTCTGAACTTCACTGATTAGTTAGGGTGGAGGCTGCAAGCATCCTATTTGACATTACAGTGTCAATCCTGCTTGGGTGTCCAAGCCTGCTTGAGCAGTCTGCTTGGTTTACATAAAATACCTTGGTGCACACTTAAAAGGCAGAGAACAGAATTTTAAGACAATTCTTGTGTATCCACTGTCCAGATGATGAAGGACCTGCTTTGTACCACTAGGCTTCTGTCTCTGGGTTTTACATCTAACAATGGATTGCTCTTGAAAAGAAAAGGGAAATGTGCAGCCTAAACAACTCTTGTGCATCAACCATCTGGTTACTGGAAATACCCTACTTTTTTTCTACCAGGAGTCTGTCTCTGGGGTTATTGTGGGTACAGTGACTGCCTCAATCTGGATTTTAGGGTTAGATTCTGGGAGGATACTAGAATTTCCATAGTACACACACACCCAGCCCTCAGACCCCATGTTTAGTGTGGTTTATGACTTTCACCATCTTGCAATTGGTCAAACTGGGTAGGGTTAGAACAGGAACTTTTAAACTATTAGTTAGGGCTTGGCCAGGAAACATTCCCACCCACTAGTTTGTGCCAGTTATAAATATGGCATCTCCAGGCGCCCACTTCAGAGCACCCCTGGACCTGAGGAAGAACAGAAGAGGACTGGACCTGATGTTTGTGACCAGAGAGGAGCCCTGAAGGACTGGACCTACTCTTTCTTGTACCCAGGACAAAGTGTACTCCAGCTATCAGTTTGTTGACCTCCCGTCAAATAACATGGACCCGAACCTGAACTGCATCCTGCTGTTGGTCTCTGCCTGAAATCCTGTCAATCTCTTAAGGCCTCTTAAGGTGGTTTTAGAAGTGTACACCTGTGGTGGACTGGGACTTATAGGACAAAAGTCAGAAGAAAAAATCTTTGACCAGGACAAACCTGGATGCTGTATCCCACACACAGCCCATTGAGGCCAGTGTCAAATGGTGCCTAGGTCCCGGTCTACCACGACTAGTTTCTCTCATTTGGCTCTATATGCTTCTTGATGCTATTCCTACTTAAAAGATTAAAAATTCTAATCTTTTTGTTCCCCTTATTTGATTTTTGTAATTTTGGTATACTGTTGGTTATACCTGTGGTTTTTAATTTGGTTTGCGATTTTAATTTGTCTGCGGTTTGACTGTATTACTCTTTTAGTACTGCATAAATATTGTACACATTGCCTTACGTTAAGCCTGTCAGCTCTGTGCCATGGCTACCAAAGGACTGAGCTCAGATTAAAGTGTCTTTGAGAGTTCACCCACACATGGGTTGTGTTTATTCCTTGAGATTGGTAGTTACCCTCCGATAATATTCTCATTTCTTACACTTACCTAGGCTTACCTTGCAATGTAGTAGTTATGTTGATTTAATGAATGTAATATTTTAGTCATGTCATATAATGCATGCAGTATTGCTAGTAACATAAAAGGACAAAGACAAGAGCAACAGTGAGTGAAGAACACGTCTTGTTTTTCAATTGGTAGGGAAAAGAATATGAAAGTGTGGAGTAGCCTAACAGTTGGTTAAAATGAGCAGTAGGTGAGGGAGGAAGGGGAAAGGCTGCAAACGAAAAGAGACAGAGAAAAAGAAATTGAATTCTTTGAGGGACATAAAGGTGGCATTGAGGAAGCATGGAAGATGTTGTTTCAGGTATGGAAGGCATGCTGTATGGGTCTCCATGATTCGATGATTCGATTGTGAAAAGAAAAAAACTAAGAATAGCCATAGAATATTGGTGAAAGTTGACGAAAGAGAATGGAGCAATTGTTACTGAAGGTAAGGGTGACATGGAGTTTCAAAGGATTTTTTACAGATGAAGATGAATGTCCACCAAAGGCGATAGATGGGTGACAGGTCATGCCAAGGCAAGGTCAAACTGTCTTAGGAAGTTAAGAAAGAAGAATCATTCATGTGATGTGGCACTAAGGAGAGGATGTTATTGGGTAGAAAAGGGAGCACCCCTTTAGATGAAACAAGAATAATGACTCTACATTGGGGCTTTCTGAATGCTTATAACATTTCCTGAAAATGAATATTTGTTTGAGAAAATAAGGAATACCATAGAGCCACAGGCTTATGTGCCACTTACCAAAATAGTTTATAACCTGAGGCTGACATATTTGATTAGATTCATGGTTCTGCAGCTCTTGGGTGGGGGGTGGTCTTTTCTCCGAGGATCCGTCACAATCCCTCTGAGCTGAATAAATTTGGTCAATCAAGTGTTCATCTATTTGTCCCTTAGTACCCGTTATCTTGCTTTTAAGAAACTTCCCAATCCAAAACTAGACCAAGTGAAGTTTGAGAGACAGCTGATGAGTATGATGACCATGATGTAATAATGCACACACAAAATGTGTACCTTTCTTCTCAATATATTCATCACGTCAGCTTCTTTGAGTTCTTTGTTTTGAGAAACAAGGTCCAATAGGCTAACATATTTAGCATTTTTAAAGCAATGTAAGGGGGCAGTCTAATTATGGAATGTGGCAGAATTTCAGTGTTCCCTTTTTTTATTCAGAATTGTAGCTAGTATCAATTTTTCTTTTAAACATCATGCAAAATGGAGTGAAATAGTCTAACTTGCATGGTAGTCAGCCGTCCTCCTCCCTAACAGATGCTATCATTATGGATGACTGCTATAAAAGGCAGTAAGCTAGAGGTACACTCTCAACACAAGGTGACTTCAAGAACAGGGAAACTCCCAGGTGGATCCCTGGACCCTGGTGTGTCAATAAACTCTGTCCATACTTGCAGAGGGTATACTCCCAAAGACCTCCCTCAATGAAGACATTCTTCCTCACACTGCTTTTAAACTGAAGCACCCATTGGTCAGCAGAGGTGTCACATGAGAGTGACCAAGGAGAAATTGACTGTGCACTACTGTAGAGATAACTTCTTCAGGCTGTACGAGAACAACAATCAAATCAAGTGGGGGAATAATGCAGACTAAGCATGCTGTTTGCAAAGCAATTTGCAAACTGGTGCCCATCTATCCAGCCACTTTTTTTCTTTTTTTGCAGATCTATATATAGCGGCAACTCGACCCAAAAGTATTCTAGCGCTTTACATGAGCGCCAGTTACGTTACACAAGGACACATTCATTATTTGGTAGGAGCGGAGAGATTAAGTGATTTGCCCAGAATCACAGGATGTGGAGCCGACACTGAGGCTTGAACCCAGTTCCCCAGCTCCAAAGTCAGCAACTTTAGCTGTAAGGCTACATCCTCCCTCTTCGCCACCAAGTCCCCATGAGCTGACCAGATAAAGAAAATGACCACATTCACAAAGTCAGACATTTGTCTCTCATAGGGGGTTCTCTGGTTCTCCATGTTGACTGATAGGGTTTATTGACGATTCATCAACTCAATAGGTGGTGAGGGCTAGGGGGTGTGCGCACTGGTGTGTAATAACGGTTAGTTGATTAGGTAGTTCATCCACACTTAACTTTCAATGGTCCCACCGCCACTGGGCCCCTAATCAACAAGAATTCATAACCTATCCTGAAAGGAGTGCCTCGGTTCACAATGTTTGACAAATCTATTATTCAAGTAATGGTTTTGTGCAAAATAAAAGGTTCATAGGCAGTCGCTGATGAATTTCAAACTCTGTGGTTTATTTCAAAAGCCTTTCAAACTGTTAGATCCAAACAATATAGTAACAAATCAATCAGCCAACAGGTTTCATCCACACTTGGATATAATCAAGGCTCAAAATTAAAATTAAACACACTACATCAATGAACAAATTACTGGTGTTCCAGTTTTTCAAAAACAAGAATACATCAGTGTCCCCACAATTATTACATTAACTCAATTCTTAAACAGTAATGACTGCCTATATCCAATCTTTGAAGCCTCCCTGGTTCCAAGGGTATAACATTCCCTTGTACCAACATAACAATAATTATATACCGTGCACCTGAAGCCCTTGACTGCCTCGTGAGAACATATCATGCTTTCACATCCCATCTTAATACAATTCATTATAATCACAGTGGATCAGAACCCATTCAAATATGTATTAAAAGTCTTAATAAAAATTCATTATAATTGCAGTTAGTCAGAACCCTTCAATTCCATCTCCCAAAGTTGAATATATTAATAGTCTCCCATCACTCCCCTCCTTCAATGTCAATGGTCCTGTCTGATCCAATTCACTAATCCACCTCCCAAGCGCCTGTAACCAGTACCCTAAAATTACTGATACTGAAAACATGCCTCCAAATTATGTATTGATAATCTGCTCCGAATTTCCTGTTTCATCCATCCCATTGATGAGGAAGTTTTCAACAAAAAAAAATATATATTGCACAATATACAGTAGAGCCCTAGGGGCACTTCAAACCATTTACTAAAATAGTGGTATAAGGATGTCACGTTCCACCCTGGGTTAACCAAGCAAATGAGGAATGTGTGAGTGTGAATGAAACACTGCATCGCCCAGAATGCTTAGAGGCGATGTCCTTTCTCTTCTCTTTCCTACACTTAAACTCCTCCTAACTCACAGTCCGGTGCTTGTCACCTGACATTAGGAGTAAGCTGTGATTCTTGCAGCTCTAAGTCGCCTTGGATTGTTTCACAGTCACCCCCGTTTGGAACCTTGTTACTTGCCTCATTTTGAACTTCGCGCATTGGGTGCGCTTCCTGCCACCGTACAGTACATTTACCAACGTACTCGTTTTCACCTGTATGAGGCAATACAGTAGTGAGGCGAGTGACTTCCTCCTTGCTGTTCCCTGGGGTAAGTCTTGAATATCTGAGATATTCCCTCATGACATTGCTTGTGCTAATCTACATCGCCTAATACTGTGTTACCAAGGAAAATACGTTCATTATTTCCGGAGGAACTTATGGTGACTAGACTTATAGATTCCTGAGTGTCTTGCTAACTACAGGATTTGTGCTTCTTTTCTTTTATGCTTTATTTTTCTCTTTTTTAATGTTTTCTATGGAACTCATGCGGCTATGTAAAACTGTAAATTACTTACACACATAGTGTATTGATCTATATGATTAGAAATCTTGAATGTATGTATGATTCCTTGTTTCTCCCTCTGCAGGGTCCACCACCAGAGATCAGGGAGGTTTATACTTCGTACATATATCCGAACATACCTACCAGATTATTTTGAACGGCTGCAACTTTATTGTTTCCTTTGTCCCTTTTTCCCCTTACCTGGTGGTGATACCCTCTGTGGAGTTTGCTACATACTCACAGGGTGTGCTATTGCGTGGGGATAGGGAGAATTAGCTACGTTCATCGCTCCTGCTATACCCGGCTGAACAGGTTAGTGAAACCTGCATGGAATCACGACAAAGGGCCACGTCACGAACAAAGGATAGGCCTAGGGCCTAGGGAATCGCTGGGGCTACACTGTACTACCAAAGGATAGGAAGTAGGAGGCCCACGGGAGGTGTGTGCAGTGTCTTTACACACACGCAAGTTACCATAGAGTTAGAATGGGAACGAAAGAAATGGAAACTAGTTATTTTAGGTCACTTCCGGATGGACTAGGAGAAAGCTACAGAAAACTGGGACACTAGGATAGTTAATACCCACAGGAGCATCGGAGTACTCGCGTTACCTCACCCACAGGAAGCGGGTGCATAAGTGTCAAAGTGTGTCGGGTTTTGTCGCTGAATCCTATGGAGCCTTGAAGAAAGATGCTGTAGGCGACCAGGAGAGAAGTGTCCGGTTGGATCCAAGGGCGGATCGAGGATGAAGAGTACCTGAAAGCAGAGGGGACAGAGTCTGGGTCACAAGCCAGTGACCAGGAAGGAACCAGGCGATGTTGCAGAGCAATCAGGTGATGTCGTGAAGCTTATCTCTGCAGTCACGTGGACCAGGAGGTGTCGATGAAAACCAGGAGCTGGACACAGACTGTGCCACGAAGGATCCCGCTGTCGGCCATGTCGGCTTCCGGATTGGAGTCAACAAGCCTTGGCTAAGGCAACCCAAGCAGGAATTGAAGATGGCTTCTGGATCAGACCAGCAAGAACTGATGGGCTTCTCCTTTTCAGGGAAGCAAGGGCCAGCCTGAAGCAATCAGGCCAGCAGTGGAAATTCAAAGATTAGTCGTCACAGAGGCCACTACCTAACAGGCAAGTGACCGGACAGACGTGTCGAGCAGGAAAAAGCAAAAGGGCCCCACGTGGCACTCGTGGAGTGTGGAGGGCTGGTCTTTGGTGCAGATGATGCTCGGGGCTAGGGCTTCTCAGTCCCCAAAGCACAACTTCGAATGTTCCTCAGAAGTTGCACGGAAAGCAATTCGCTGGTTTTCCAAGATGGCCAGTCCCACGTCTCGCGTCGTGTCCATGGGTCTCAGCTTTGCTGTGGCTGTGGATCGGGCTAAAGGAAGTCTGGAAGTCCAGGTCTTGTCAGGCTCTGAGTTCGGGCTCCAGCGGGAGCAACAACAAAGCAAACCATTGATCACTTGATGGTGCCTGCTTGTGCATGGTGGTCACTCCTTGACCACAAGGGAGATTCTTCAGTCTTCTATTTTCAAGTAGAACGTCGAAGGTCCAGAGTTTCATTTCAAGTTTCAGTCAGGATAAATCTAAAGTCTCTAGACTCAGCTCCTACCTATATACTAATCTAAGGGGCTGGATTACCTGCTTGGTCCCTCCTTTGGGTGGGACATGGGAAGGGGGTGGTTACACCCCTTTCCCCCTGTCCAGTTTCGCGCCAGAGCTGGGGCCGGAGTTCCCCAGCAACTGGTTTGAACCGGGCTATGCATGGGACACCTTGTGTGCCCCAGGCAGTGTCTCATTTCATTCAGCCCTCCCTGCCCCAATACACTATGACCTGTCTGGGGTGGTGCTAGCACCTCCCAAGACAGGAAACCTATTGGCCAAGCCTCCCTCGCTGGAAGGACTCCCAGCAGCAGGAGGTCAGACTTGTGTCTGTGGCAGCAGAATCCATTTTGTGATGCTGAGGCTCTGGTTAACATTAACCGGGTTTAGTGGGAACAACATGTCTTCTCCCTCTAGAAGGGTGGAATGCTACCCCCGGTGCCAGAACTGGCGAGAGGGTAGTATTCCAAAGCGTATGACACCTTACACGACATGTTTTGATAAAGCCAAACCAAAGGTAACATTCAACTGCGAGGATTATAATGCACTTAAGAGTATATGGTATGGCTATATCATAGAACAGCTATAAGGACATGGTTCCGAAAGCTGCAGACAGGCTCAGCTCATGCTAGAGCCTCTCACATAAAACCAAGCACTCTGCCTCCAGGATTGTTAAGGCCTGCCATAGGAGTGACTTATAGGCATATATGTGTCTATATGTAAAGGTAGGTATAGGGATGCTACACCTAAGCAAAGGGTTATTACACAACCTTGCCCCAGCTAAGTGATCAGTCAGTTGTGTCAATGTGAGTGGCCAGCCAGGGGTGGCATAACACATGCTGCAGCCCCTGGTAAGCCTTGGATGCACCTATGCCCTGGGTACCTAAGGTACACTATACACAGGCTCATAAGGTGACCCAATATCCAATTGGAGATGTACCTAAAGTACATGGAGTCCATTTTACAGTGAGAGCAGATAGCCTGGGGCCCTGATTAGCAGGATCCCAGGCCAACTAAGTTGAAAACCAGCTAAACACTAGGCAAAAAATCTGGGGTAACCATAGTCAGGTATCCACCTTCCTACGCAACCCACCCCCCCCCCCAAACGAAAGGAGATAAGACTATCCTTGACCAGGTAAGCCTATATTGCCTAAGTGGCCATATAATGAAGTACCTGCACTAGCATGGTTACCCCCTGTCTCATGGTCCACTAAGCAATCACTTACCCTAAGGGTATCATAGGGTCTCCACCATAGGGAATCTCTACCACAACCTATTCCTCGAAGAAACTGGAACAAAATCACCACCGACCAACTCTTCACATCACTTAACCAAAACCCCCCGCCATATCATCGGACCCAAACCAAGCTGCCACCAAACTCACACAATGGATCACCCACAGCGCTGACGAATTAGCACCCTTGAAAAACCACCAGATCAAACAAGGTAGCAAAAAGGCCCCCTGGTTCAATGATGACCTTAAGAAATCCAAGAAATTATGTCGTACCCTCGAGAAAACCTGGAGAAAAAACCCAACCACTAACAACCTGACCACCTTCAAAGACGCCACCCGCAAACACCACCAATTGATCCGATCCACCAAGAAATCAGCATTCAAGGATCGACTCGACAACAACGCCCAAAACAGCAAGGAACTATTCAACATCGTCAAAGAATTTACCAACCCCACCGCCGGCACCAACGACATCACTCCCTCCCAAGACCTCTGCGACTCTCTATCCTCTTTCTTCCACAACAAAATCGCCGACATTCATAACAGCTTTGAAAACCTGTCCGAAGAACAACCCACTCCACCCACCTCCGAACCAAAACAGCAATCTCACAACCTTTGCGCCTGGAACCCAATCACTACTGAAGACATCATCCGTCTGATGAACTCCATCCACTCAGGTTCACCAACTGACCCATGCCCCCACCACATCTTCAACAAAGCAGACTCCATCATCGCACCCCATCTCCGCGATGTCATCAACTGCTCCCTCAACTTCACTACCTTCCCAGAAAGCTGGAAACATGCCGAACTCAGCGCCCTTCTGAAGAAACCCACAGCGGGCCCCTCTGAACTTAAGAACTACCGCCCCATCTCACTCCTACCCTTCCCAGCCAAAGTCATCGAGAAAGCTGTCAATAGCCAGCTCGCCGCCTTCCTTGAATCCAACAATTCACTCGACCCCTCACAGTCCGGCTTTCGAGCTAAACACAGCACCGGAACCGCCCTCATCGCTGCTACGGATGACATCCGAACGCTACTGGACAACGGAGAATCAGTTGCCCTCATCCTACTTGACCTCTCCGCCGCCTTCGACACAGTCTGTCATAACACCCTCATACAACGCCCCAGCAACGTCGGAATACAAGGAAAAGCGTTGGACTGGATCATCTCGTTCCTCGCCGGAAGAACACAGAGAGTCCGCCTCCCCCCATTCAAATCAGAGGCCACCGAAGTCATCTGCGGCGTACCACAAGGATCATCACTCAGTCCCACCCTCTTCAACGTGTACATGAGTCCCCTCGCAACCATCGCGCGACAGAACGACCTCAACATCATCTCCTACGCTGACGACACCCAGCTAATCCTCTCCCTCACCAAAGACCCCAACACCGCCAAAACCAATCTACACGAAGGAATGAAAGAAGTAGCCGAATGGATGAAGAACAGCTGTTTAAAACTAAACTCGGACAAAACGGAAGTCCTCATCTTAGGATCGTCCCCCTCTGCATGGGACGACTCATGGTGGCCACCGGCTCTGGGCACAGCACCCATACCTACAGATCACGCACGGAACCTGGGCTTCATCCTAGACTCCTCCCTCTCGATGACCAGACAAGTCAACGCCATTTCATCATCATGCTTCAACATCCTACGCATGCTCAAAAAAATCTTCCGCTGGATCCCCACCGAAACAAGAAAAACAGTCACCCACGCACTAGTCACTAGCCGACTAGATTATGGAAACACCCTTTACGCCGGTACCACAGCCAAACTACAGAAAAAACTCCAACGCATCCAAAACGCCTCAGCCAGACTCATACTGGACATCCCCCGTCAAGCCCAAATTTCCGGTCACCTGAAAGATCTCCACTGGCTTCCCGTCAACAAGAGAGTAACGTTCCATCTCCTCACCCACGCACACAAGGCCCTCTACGACCTAGGACCCGAATGCCTCAACAAACGACTGTCCTTCTACACACCCACCTGCCAACTACGTTCATCCAATCAAGCCCTCGCCGCAATTCCGCGCATCAATAGATCCACCATGGGAGGAAGATCTTTCTCCTACTTAGCGGCCAAAACATGGAATTCTCTCCCCACTCACCTCCGCCTTACACAGAACCACCTCTCCTTTAGAAAGCAGCTAAAAACCTGGCTATTCGATAAGTAATGCACCCACCCTCCCCCAAGCGCCTTGAGACCCTCTGGGTGAGTAGTGCGCTATACAAATTACTGAACTTGAACTTGAACTACCTGTGGTGTGTTTTGGCAAAGTAAAAGACTGGTGTTGAGATGGAGTACTGAAGTGAGACTCCTCTAATTTAGGGCTCAGCTTCCTCCAATCATCTTCCACCATGTGTGCCTTTCTTTCCAGGACTGAGTTGCTCTCTGGGTCAACCTCTGGCTTCCTAAAGCTGGCGGCTGGGTCCCTTTTGTTGGCTTACTGGAGGGACAGGTCAGGCTTGGGGCTCCAAGGTCCCAGGTTTGGCTGTGCCCAACAGAATCCATCTGGGGGAGGTTCCTAACTAAGTGTGAGGGAGATCCCTCAGGAGTTTTTGAAATGTTCACCTTGCTAGGGCTGCTAGCTTTGGTGCCCCTAATCTGCTCATGGGGTGGTTCTTGTGGACAGGGGGGCCTTTGGGGTCCATCACTGGCCTCCCTGACCTCTGCAACCCTGGGCTGACTGAGGCAGGGTAGAGAGGGGCAGGTTACCTGCTCCAGAATGGGGCCCACCTTGGAAGGGTCCACTGACATCAGGGACTCTGCCAGGCTAGGCCTGACTACCTCTGGGGCAGTTCCTTCACAAGGGGTAGGGTCAGTTCCCTGAGGAGGCTGACTCTCACCTAATGTCTGGTGGGAGGGAGACTTTTCTTCCTCCCCAATGCTCTCTGTCTGAGTGGAGTGATCCATAGTTTCAGGCTTCACAACACTAAAATCTGTTTGAGTTTGGGCTGTGACCCTCACAGCCCTACCAACCTTTTCAGGAAGGAACTCTGTTTGGGTGTGGGCTGTGACCATCACAGCCCTGCCAATCTTTTCAGGGAAGTCTGCCTGAGCTTGGACTGTGACCATCACAGCCCTTCCAACCTCTTTAGGGAGGGATTCTGCTTGAGCTGGGACTGTGGCCATCACAGCCCCACTAACCTTTTCTGGAAGGCCTACCATTTTGGAATGGGTTTCTTGTTCTACCCCAGCCCAGGCTGAGATCTCTAGATCATTCCCCAGTAGACAATCTACAGGCAAGTTTGTAGACACTGCCACTCTCTTGGGGCCAGTGGCACCTCCCCAGCTGAGATTAACTACTGCCATGGGATGATCTTTCTGCACTCCATCAATGTTGATCACTTGATGGGTGAACCCAGGTAAAAGTTGTCCTGAGGGGACGAGACTGTCAGTCACCATAGTGATGCAAGCCCCTGTGTCTCTATAGGCTTCAACTTTCTGGCCATTGATGTGGGGCTCCTGCCTGTACTTGCCCAAAGTGTTGGGACAAGCAGTGAAGTTGGCAAATCCCATACCATTTTCACAGACACGAGTAGCTACATT
Organism: Lissotriton vulgaris; assembly: GCF_964263255.1. Taxonomy (NCBI): domain Eukaryota; kingdom Metazoa; phylum Chordata; class Amphibia; order Caudata; family Salamandridae; genus Lissotriton; species Lissotriton vulgaris. Next base: position 225,271,799 of record NC_141699.1, on the reverse strand, counting down.
AGGGGACCTGGTTAGGCCAGAGTCCTCATGAGTTCCCAAGGTAAACCCAGCCAAATTCTTGTGGGCACTCCCACCACCTGGGGGATTACTACTAATAGTAACAGGAGGTCTGGGAGTATTACTTGGGGGATGGTTTTCCTTATTGTTGGCCCTTGGGCAACTGCTGTCAGTCTTCCAGTGGCCAGGCTGTTTACAGACATGGCAATAAGGTTTCTTATGGTTAGAGGAAGTGTTTTGGGACCCACCCCCACCATTGGAGTTTTGGGGCCCTGTGGAGAACTTGTCTTTTGATTTATCCCCACCTTTCTCTTGAGGTGTGGTAAAAAAAAATCTGGTCACTACCCTGATTTTTAGGCCTAATCCTGGTTCTGACCCATTTGTTCTGCCCTCTTACCCAATTCTTGTGGAGAGGTCAGATCTGAGTCCACCAGGTGCTGGTGTAGAAGCTGGTTTTGACAATTACTAAGGATCTGCTCCCTCATAATCAAATTATACAATCCTGTATAGTCATGTACTTTGCTTCCCAATAACCAGCCCTCAAGAGCCTTAGTAGCACAATCTACAAAAACAGTCCAGTCCTGAGTCTGTGTCTTCTGGGTATCCCTGAACAACAACCAATATTGTTCAGTGGTTAAGCCAAACCCATCAATTAGAGCACTCTTCAGGGCTGAGTAGTTTTTAGCATCCTCATCACTAACTCTGAGGAGCTTATCTCTACCTTTTTCTGAAAAGGAGAGCCATAACATTGCTGCCCACTGACTTTGGGGTACCTGCTGTACTTTGCAAGCCCTCTCCAAAGCAGTTATCCATTTGTGGATGTCATCCCAATCTTTGTAGGGGGCACAATCTTGCTTAGGTTTCTATTATCATAGGACCTATCTTTATCCTTAGGGATATTGCTGCCACCAGTGGGTTCTGACCCACCCAACTTCTGCTCTCTAGCAAAAGCAAGTTTCTCTTTAGCTAGGGCAAGATCCTCTCTCTCTATTCTGAGATTGACTTCCCTCATCCTAGCCTGGTGTTCTCTTCTCTCAGGGGAAGTCATTCCCCTCTGAGAACCCCTTGAGGCATTGGAGTGGAGAGATTCCCCTGAGTGGGATCTTTCCCTCCTGTACCTCTGGTTAAGTCCACTTGTAGGCCTGAATGGGGCCGCCCCATTCTCAGCCCCAAATAGGCTTAGGTTAGCCTGGCTAACTCTCCTAACTTGGGCCTGGCTGTCTACCTCTTCCTCAGAATATTCCTCAACTTCATCCTCATCATCTTCTATGGCTGCAGGATCAGTGGCATCATCTGTAGAGGGTAGGACCTCATCTGCATTACCTGTAGGGCCTGTACTAGAGGCCTTAAGAACCTCAGATTCTTCTAGGAGTTCTATCAGGTGCTGAAGGGTAGGGTTGGAACCCTGTTTCAACTTCCTTGTGGTACACAAGTGTCTCAGCTCTCTGAAGTTGAGTATATCAAATCTGAGGGTGCCCTTGGAGGGTCACCTCCCACAGGTAGAGACACACTAGATTCACCTGTGGCAGACATGATCTAGTGAGGTGTGGTGTGTGCACCTACCTAAACTGAGTGCTTCCTACTAAACCTCTCTAGGAGTTGTAGTCAGGGTGTGCTAGGCCCTTTGGTCTACAACAACTAAGTTCAGTGGAACTTAAGTATTATAAGTCTTGTTATATGTACCTATAGGTACCTAATGTGATCTTTCAAATGATATCTCAAAGATTACAATTCGTAAAACAACAGCAAGCTCTTATCCCAATCGCTGCACACCAATGTGAGAAGTTGGCCTGATATGTGATGTTCACTATTCTAGTGGGTACCCTGTATCAGTCCAAACAACCCTTATGGTGATGGTTGTAAAGTCAACCTTATATACCAGCTATCCTAGTGGTAGCATGGACAAAGCAGTCTTAGGCTAAGCTTAAGAGGGCATGTGAAGCCAGCTGTTTTACCATATCTAACCCCTTTAATACCAAATGAAAGGACACCACAAAGGTTATATATAAAATATATATGTATTTATTTCTAACACAACCCCTCTGAACTCTTTATGAGGTCAGAGGCACAAGCACATAACAAGATACTTAAGTATCAATCATCAATCAATCATTGACACTTATAAAGCGCGCTACATACCCGTAGGGTCTCAAGGCGCTGGGGGGGGGGGGGGGGGGTGCCGCTACTGCTCGAACAGCCAGGTCTTCAGCTTCTTCCTGAAGGAGAGGTGGTCTTGGGTCAGGCGTAGGTCGGTCGGGAGGGAGTTCCAGGTCTTGGCAGCCAGGTAGGAGAAGGACCTTCCTCCTGTAGTCGCTCTTCGGATGCGGGGGACGGCGGCGAGGGCGTGGTTGGCTGATCGGAGGTGGCGTTTGGGAGCGTAGAAGTTGACTCGGCTGTTGAGGTAGCTCGGGCCTTGGTCGTGTAGGGCTTTGTGTGCGTGGGTGAGGAGGCGGAAGGTGATTCTTTTGTTGACGGGGAGCCAGTGAAGGTCTTTCAGATGTCCGGAGATGTGACTGGTTCGTGGGATGTCGAGGATGAGTCTGGCTGAGGCGTTCTGTATACAATAAGTTGCACAATATACAGTAGAGCCCTAGGGGCACTTCAAACCATTTACTAAAATAGTGGTATAAGGACCACGTCACGAACAAACGATAGGCCTAGGGCCTATGGAATCGCTGGGGCTACACTGTACTGCCAAAGGGATAGGGAGAATTAGCTACGTTCATCGCTCCTGCTATACCCGGCTGAACAGGTTAGTGAAACCTGCATGGAATCACGACAAAGGGCCACGTCACGAACAAAGGATAGGCCTAGGGCCTAGGGAATCGCTGGGGCTACACTGTACTACCAAAGGATAGGAAGTAGGAGGCCCACAGGAGGCGTGTGCAGTGTCTTTACACACACGCAAGTTACCATAGAGTTAGAATGGGAACGAAAGAAATTGAAACTAGTTCTTTTAGGTCACTTCCGGATGGACTAGGAGAAAAACTGGGACACTAGGATAGTTAATACCCACAGGGGCACCGGAGTACTCGCGTTACCTCACCCACAGGAAGCGGGTGCATAGGTGTCAAAGTGTGTCGGGTTTCGTCGCTGAATCCTATGGAGCCTTGAAGAAAGATGCTGCAGGTGACCAGGAGAGAAGTGTCCGGTTGGATCCAAGGGCGGATCGAGGATGAAGAGTACATGAAAGCAGAGGGGACAGAGTCTGGGTCACTAGCCAGTGACCAGGAAGGAACCAGGCGATGTCATGGAGCAATCAGGTGATGTCATGAAGCTTGTCTCTGCAGCCACGTAGACCAGGAGGTGTTGACGACAACCAGGAGCTTGGCACGGACTGTCCCACAAAGGATCTCGCTGTCGGCGGTGTCGGCTTCCGTATTGGAATTAACAAGCCTTGGCTAAGGCAACCCACGCAGGAATCAAAGATGGCTTCTGGATCAGACCAGCAAGGTCTGATGGGCTTCTCCTTTCCTTTCAGGGAAGCAAGGGCCAGCCTGAAGCAACCAGGCCTGCAGTGTAAATTCAAAGGTTCATCGTCACAGAGGCCACTAGCCAACGGGCAAGTGACCGGACAGACGCCTCGAGCAGGAAAATGCAAGAGGGCCCCACGCGGCACTCGTGGAGTGTGGAGGGCTGGTCTTTGGTGCAGATGATGCTCGCGGCTTGGGCTTTTTAGTCCCCAATGCACAACTTTGAGGGTGCCTCAGAAGTTGCACGGAAAGCAATTTGCTGGCTTTCCAAGATGGCCGGTCCCACGTCTCGTGTTGCCTTCACGGGTCTCAGCTTTGCTGTGGCTGTGGATTGGGCTAAAGGAAGTCTGGAAGTCTGGGTCTTGTCAGGCTATGTGCTCGGGCTCCAGCTGGAGCAACGGGAAAGCAAACCATTGATCACTTGATGGTGCCTGCTTGTGCAGGGTGGTCACTCCTTGACCACAAGGGAGATTCTTCAGTCTTCTATTTTCAAGTAGAACGTCGAGGGTCCAGAGTTTCATTTCAAGTTTCAGCCAGGATAAATCTAAAGTCTCTAGACTCAGCTCCTACCTATATACTAATCTAAGGGGCTGGATTACCTACTAGGTCCCTCCTATGGGTGGGACCAGGGAAGGGGGTGGTTACACCCCTTTCCCCCTGTCCAGTTTCGCACCAGAGCTGGGGCTGGAGTGCCCCAGCAACTGGTTTGAACAGGGCTATGCATGGGACACCTTGTGTGTCCCAGGCAGTGTCTCATTTCATTCAGCCCTCCCTGCCCCAATACACTATGGCCTGTCTGGTGTGGTGCTAGCACCTCCCAAGGCAGGAAACCCATTGTCCAAGCCTCCCTCGCTGGAAGGACTCCCAGCAGCAGGAGGTCAGACTTGTGTCTGTGGCAGCAGCATCCATTTTGTGATGCTGAGGCTCTGGTTAACTTTAACCGGGTTTAGTGGGAACAACATGTCTTCTCCCTCTAGAAGGGTGGAATGCTACCCCCGTCGCCAGAACTGGCGAGAGGGTAGTATTCCAAAGCGTATGACACCTTACACGACATGTTTTGATAAAGCCACACCAAAGTTAGCATTCAACCGCGAGGATTATAATGCATTTAAGAGTATATGGTAGGGCTATATCATAGAACAGCTATAAGGACATGGTTCTGAAAGCTGCAGACAGGCTCAGCTCATGCTATATCCTCATCTCACATAAAACCAAGCACTCTGCCTCCAGGATTGTTAAGGCCTTCCATAGGAGTGACTTAAAGGCATATATGTGTCTATATGTAAAGGTAGGTATAGGGATAATACACCTAAGCAAGGGGTGATTACACGACCTTGCTCCAGCTGAGTGATCAGTCAGTTGTGTCAATGTGAGTGGCCAGCCAGGGGTGGCATAATACATGATGCAGCCCCTGGTGGGCCTTGGATGCATCTATGCCCTGGGTACCTAAGGTACACTATACAGGGGCTCATAAGGTGACCCAATATCCAATTGGAGATGTACCTAAAGTACATGGAGTCCATTTTACAGTGAGAGCAGATAGCCTGGGGTCCTGATTAGCAGGATCCCAGGCCAACTATGTCGAAAACCAGCTAAACACCAGGCAAAAAACCTAGGGTAACCACAGCCGCGTAGCTAGGGGGGGGCGAGGGGGGCGGTCCGCCCCAGGCGGCACTGTTTTTGGGGCGGCCACGGCCGTGCTACTCTGGTGCATTATCTGTATGCGGCTGCGGGAGTAAAAAGAAGTGCATCTCGGCATTGCGCGTGTGAGAAATATGACTGAAGGTGAGGCAGCGGCCTATCACTCTTAGTCTCAAGTCTCGCGCGCGCAACGTAATGACGCAGTGACGCACTTCTTTTTACTCCCGCGGCCGCCATCCAATAGCCCTTACAGGGAGATAGGCCGCAGCCTCACACTGTCCTAGAGTCAACTTAGTGTCACAGCATAATGAATCATGAAAGGGGTGGCTGCGGTAGCCGACGGCTGTGGATCACGGCAGTCGTCGCCCTGCTCGCTTAATGTTGGGCCAGAGCTGAGTTCCGCTGCTATCAGGGCTACCTGTGGCCAGGAGATACACTGTGAAAATCCAAGGCGGCAGAGACCCAGCCCCGGGAGGCCTGAGGAGAGTGCGGGTTCATTGCAGCAGCGTGACATGTTGCACCGACCGGCACTCCTGAACACAGTCGGACGCCGAGGAGCGACTGAGAGGGCAATGGGATTGAAAACGAGGGGCTGGCTGCCAGTTACATGCTTCACTGGCCTAATCCATGTGCCGACGGCGGACAGACAGCGTTATCAGCTGTTTGAACTCCGTTTTCCATCCAGGTAAGCCAGACAGATGCCCCCTGCTTTATCATTTACTATTTCTTTTGCGAAGTTTTTAATTGTCAGTAAAAAATGTATTTTTTTAACATTTAGGTAAACTTTAGTCTAGGGAGTGCTGCGTGATTTAAAAACGGCATGCATTACTGGGACTGGGCCTATGCAAGCAATAGTAATAGTAATGCAGCTGATTTTGGCATGTTGTTTCTTTTCACCAGTGGGTGCATTTACATGAAAACAACATTCTTTTCATTTTTCCCTTGTCACTTTACCAAGTTGCCGTCGTGCACAACACTTACGCTGGTCTGTGCAGTGCTGTGATTTTGAGTTTGTGGGCTCGACGCAGGATGTTAACTCTAACTGCAGCCTCTCCCCACCCCATCGGGACATAATTTCAGGCTAGACGGATCTGAACTTCACACTTACCAGTGAAGCCCTCCAGTCATGTGCATTTGTGACAACCTGGAGGAGAGGCCCTGATTGCATCCCTAACATAAAGGTTGTCTGTCACATGACAGCGCTAGCACCAGCAAGCAGCCCTGTAACACTTTCAGAGAGCAGAGCTGGCAGAGAGGATCCGAGACTGTGTGAATCGCAGCTAGGGTGCGAGGCCATCCCTGCTGTGTCAGTGTGCAGTGGCCTGGAGACTGCTGTTGTGGTGCACTTCATGAGCTCTTTTAGTTCAATATTAAACCGGTTAAATCGTACTGGTAATTTTGCATTCATTTATCACTACGGGCCCTCGTGTTGAAGTTTGTGCCCTTCCATTTGTGCAGAAGTTTTAAGATCTTTTAAGAGTTTTAAGAGTTTTTTTTGCGCAAATTGGTGTCATTTCTGATATTTACATTTCCCTCATCTTCATTGCTTGATTTTACACACAAGAAAGTGTCACTCATAGTCACTGTATGCTGTCATAATTACATTGAAATTATGAAAATGTCACATAGCAATCTGAAACCTTTGCAGCTATGCACAGTTTCATAATTAGTGCTTGTGTCAGCGCCGCACAGTCTGATAATTTCTGATAAATTATTTCAGTCACACACAATCAATTTAGTTTAAAATCTGCAGGCAGGGCTGCTCTGTCTCATCATCCTTCTGAGTAAGCCTGGTTAATCAGCAGATCTGATTTAAGCATCTGATGTGTGGATTGGAACTGCAGGCATTAGAGTGAAGGGAAGTGTAGGGGGGCATGTTGTGGCACTGCCGTACAGTAGGGTGAGGTGGACACGCCAGGCAATGCTGCTTAGGGGGGACAAGGTTGATGTGTTCCGTACTGCTGCAGCAAGATGGATGTGTTCTGACACTCCCTAAAGTGAAGGGTGAGGAGATGTGTTCTCATGCTGACCCAGCAACGGCATGGATTGGTGTCAAGGGTGTTAAGGGAGATGTGCTCTGCCCGCATCGTGTCATGGAAACATGGGGGCGTGCTCTTATTTGGCATACATAGATATATATTTTCCATTTCCGTGTTTGATTTCAGGTGCCTTTCCGCTACGGCTCTGCATCCTGATTGGTGCTGGTAAGGCAAGTTGGCGGGGCCTGGGATTCTCAAGGAATGAGAACACATTGGTTAAGAAGCCGGCACTGTTGATAGGCCTGGATGCTTTAGTGGATGGTGATGCTGTAAACCTGCAGAGTCGTACTTTGTTGTTGCTATAGTGGCTTGCTGCTGTGGTGGGCCACTAGTGCAACTCTCAATTAATGCAGGCTGGTACTAGGTTGGTGACAAGATACTCACGTCTTAGAAATCTCCCTTGACTTGAATTGAACTTAGCTTTTGCACACACTCCAACTTAGATTGGCACCAAGCAGTAGGCACTAGGAGTTTGGCAGAAAGTCTCTGGCTGCAATGGTGTGGGTCTGATTGTTGAGACTGGTGTGACTCTGTTTTAAGGCCAGGCTATATGTGTACCACCCTGCCCCCACCTCCCCTCAGTAGTTCATGTTGTTCTGAGTTTTTCATTGCATTATTGTACCTCAAGTCAGAGCACATCACGTTTGTGCATGTCCCCAATGCTTTAATGGGGGGACCATGATGTTTGGTCATTTAAAGTCAGCTGTAGATGATGGATACCCGAACAGTGTCATGTATGTGTATGTTTGCATTGTGCTAAGGGGATTACCAGGTAATCGTTCATGCATCTCTCTGATGGATGTCGCATGCAGTGTTTCTGAGTCCCCAGATAGATTTTGCAGTCTGTGTGTTCTCCTTTGTACTGCCGGTCACCGGTGTATTCAACTGTGTAGCCTTGGACCGTGTCATGTATGTGCATGTAACTTGCATGATTGATCAAGGTAACTATTAGCGGCAATACTACGTGTCTCTCGGACCTCTTTCAAGTGCTCGCCGTACTTATTCCCCAGCACCCCTCCCCCCCACCCTCAGGGGCGGCAACCTGTGGGATAGCCCCGGGCGCCACAAGCTCTAGCTACGCCCCTGGGTAACCATAGTCAGGTATCCACCTTCCTACAGGAGGTATATTTTCAATATCATTAATTTTAAGGGTACTGGTTACTGGAGCTTGGGAAGTGGATTAGTGAATTGGATCAGACAGGACTATTGACACTGAAGGATGGGAGTGATGGGAGACTATTAATATATTCGGCTGTGGGAGATGGAATTGAAGGGTTCTGACTAACTGCAATTATAATGAATTTGTATTAAGACTTTTAAGACATATTTGAATGTGTTCTGATCAACTGTGATTATAATGAATAGTATTAAGATGGGATGTGAAAGCATGACATGTTCTCACGAGGCAGTCATGGGCACCAGGTGCATAGTATAGAATTATTGTTATGTTGGTACAAGGGAATTTTATACTCTTGGAACCAGAGAGGATTCAACGATTGGATATAGGCAGACATTACTGTTTAAGAATTGAGTTAATATAACAATTGTAGGGACACTGATGATTTCTTGTTTTTGAAAAACTGGAACACCAGTAATTTATTCATTGATGTATTGTGTTTTCTTTAAACTTACAGTTAGAAGAAACTTTTCTGCAAAGTAGGTGAAACTGCTACTCGGCTAAATGCAATGGTTAGCCTATATTTACTATCAAACATTATCTTCCTCAGTTTTCAGCACACTTTAGTCATTCCACATTCATCAAGACAGGCCTAGAAAGTTTTGAAACCTATCAACTTCTGAAATACATATCAGATTCCCTACAGTGTTTAGCTTTTAGAAATATTAACAACCCACAATCCAGATGGTCACTAAGGCAAGTGGGCTTCACAGTACCTGTACTGGTGACTCTTTAAGATGGCATGCAATTGACAATGCAGGAGGACCGAATGGCAGCCAAATCCTGCTGTATCAACCTGTGGTGGTCAATACTATTAGGCCAACTCTATGGACCATTAGCTCTTCCTCAAGGTCTTAACAACATCAGCTGCGAAGAAAACTGGTGGGCTTTCATTCATACACTTTCAGACAACCACCTTTGCTCGTTTTCAAGCATGATCAATCCTACAGAGATGTAGAGTCCCCAGCGGCTAGTCTGCACATTCAGCCATTATCCTTTCTATTAAATATAGCTGAAGTACACAGTTTCATTTCCCTGAATTACAATCAAGCACCTACCAACTACTAGAGGGCCAGTTTCTCTGCAGTGAACCAGTGGACACCTGGAAACTGTCAGAATACAAATGACACAAATGAAACTAAGATCTAGGTGCATGTGCGTGCAGACACGTAGGAACTTTGGTCCTCCCTATTTTGACCTTCATGTCTTAGCCGTTCTCACATCCCTAAAACAGATTTGAAAAACCTGTGATTCTTGTTTAACAATGAACTATGACAGACCCCCAACATGAAAACACTTATTCCAGTTCAGACATGGCTATATGCAAATCAGTCTGACCCTGTGCCTCATGGGAACAGTCCAGCCCGAACTGCAAAGCCATGCCTTCCCTGGACCAGAAACAAGCTTCCGAGGACCGGTTTCTGGCCTTCCAGCCGTCTTCAGCCCGGCTTGCTTGAATCCAGTAGCAAAGTGAGCAATGGACTCATGTCTGAGCATACCCTGCCACACTTATGGCGGCCAAAAGCGGTACAAAAGGAGGTGGTAATGGACGGAGCATCTGAACCAATCAAACACTCACACCCACTCAAAGGATCTGGGTTTGATCCATCACCATTCTTTAGCCCACTCTGCCACCCCAGTTCAGACATGGCTATATGCAAATCAGTCTGACCCTGTGCCTCATGGGAACAGTCCAGCCCGAACTGCCAAGCCATTCCTTCCCTGGACCGGAAACAAGCTTCCGAGGACTGGTTTCTGGCATTCCAGCCGTCTTCAGCCCGGCTTGCTTGAATCTAGTGGCTAAGTGAGCAAGGGACTCACGTCTGAGCATACCCTGCCACACTTATGGCGGCCAAAAGCATTCAAGCAAGCCGGGCTGAAGACGCCTGGAATGCCAGAAACCGGTCCTCGGAAGCTTGTTTCTGGTCCAGGGAAGACATGGCTTGGCAGTTCGGGTTGGACTGTTCCCATGAGGCACAGGGTCAGACTGATTTGCATATAGCCATGTCTGAACTGGGGTGGCAGAGTGGGCTAAAGAACGGTGATGGATCAAACCTAGATCTTTTGACTGGTTGTGAGTGTTTGATTGATTCATATGCTCCGTCCATCAACACCCCCTTTTGTAAGGCTTTTGGCCGCCATAAGTGTGGCAGGGTATGCTCAGAAGTGAGTCCCTTGCTCACTTTGCCACTGGATTCAAGCAAGCCGGGCTGAAGATGGCTGGAATGCCAGAAAACGGTCCTCGGAAGCTTGTTTCCGGTCCAGGGATGACATGGCTCGGCAGTTCAGGCTGGACTGTTCCCATGAGGCACAGTGTCACACTGATTTGCATATAGCCATGTCTGAACTGGGGTGGCAGAGTGGGCTAAAGAACGGTGATGGATCAAACCCAGATCTTTTGACTGGTTGTGAGTGTTTAATTGATTCATATGCTCCGTCCATCAACACCCCCTTTTGTACCGCTTTTGGCCGCCATAAGTGTGGCAGGGTATGCTCAGAAGTGAGTCCCTTGCTCACTTTGCCACTGGATTCAAGCAAGCCGGGTTGAAGATGGCTTGAATTCCAGAAAACGGTCCTCGGAAGCTTGTTTCCGGTCCAGGGAACACATGGCTTGGCAGTTCGGGCTGGACTGTTCCCATGAGGCACAGGGTCAGACTGGTTTGCATATAGCCATGTCTGAACTGGGGTGGCAGAGTGGGCTAAAGAACAGTGATGGATTAAACCCAGATCTTTTGACTGTGTGTGAGTGTTTGATTGATTCAGATGCTCCCTCCATCACCACCCCCTTTTGTACCGCTTTTGGCCGCCATAAGTGTGGCAGGGTATGCTCAGACGTGAGTCCCTTGCTCACTTTGCCACTGGATTCAAGTAAGCCGGGCTGAAGACAGCTGGAATGCCAGAAACCGGTCCTCGGAAGCTTGTTTCTGGTCCAGGGAAGACATGGCTTGGCAGTTCGGGCTGGACTGTTCCCATGTTCCATGTTCCGCCACCTTCCCGGAAAGCTGGAAACACGCCGAACTCCGCGCCCTCCTGAAGAAACCCACAGCAGACCCCACTGAACTTAAGAACTACTGTCCTATCTCGCTCCTCCCATTCCCTGCCAAAGTCATTGAGAAAGCTATCAACAGTCAACTCGCCGCATTCCTCGAATCCAACAAATCCCTCGACCCCTCACAGTCTGGCTTCCGAGCCAAACACAGCACAGAGACCGCCCTCATCGCAGCAACAGACGACATTCGAAAACTATTGGACAATGGTGAAACAGTTGCTCTCATCTTACTCGACCTCTCCGCAGCCTTCGACACAGTTTGTCATAGCACCCTTATACAACGACTCAGCAACATCGGAATTCAAGGATTAGCACTGGACTGGATCATCTCGTTCATCACCGGAAGAACGCAAAGAGTCCGCCTCCCCCCTTTCAAATCAGAGGCCACCGAAGTCATCTGCGGCGTACCTCAAGGATCATCACTCAGTCCTACCCTCTTCAACGTATATATGAGCCCCCTCGCGACCATCGCACGCCAACACAACCTCAATATCATCTCCTACGCAGAGGACACCCAGCTAATCCTTTCCCTCAGCAAAGACCCAAACACCGCCAAAACCAACCTACACGAAGGGATGAAAGAAGTGGCAGAATGGATGAGGAACAGCCGCCTAAAACTGAATTCGGACAAAACGGAAGTCCTCATTTTAGGATCATCCCCCTCCGCCTGGGATAACTCATGGTGGCCACCGGCGCTAGGAAACGCCCCCACTCCTACGGACCACGCACACAATCTGGGCATTCATCCTAGACTCCTCCCTATCGATGACCAAACAAGTCAACGCCGTCTCCTCCTCTTGCTTCAACATACTACGTATGCTCAAAAAGATCTTCCGCTGGATCCCCACCGAAACTAGAAAGACAGTCACCCACGCTCTGGTCACTAGCCGACTGGATTACGGAAACACCCTCTATGCCGGAACCACCGCCAAACTACAGAAAAAACTCCAACGGATCCAAACCGCCTCAGCCAGACTCATTCTAGATGTCCCCCGCAGAGCTCACATTTCCAGTCACTTGAAAGACCTCCACTGGCTGCCCGTCAGCAAGAGAATCACATTCCGACTCCTTACCCACGCACACAAAGCCCTATACGATATAGGACCCGAATGCCTCAACACGCGCCTTAACTTTTACACCCCCACCCGCAATCTTCGATCATCCGATCAAGCCCTCGCCACGATCCCACGCATCCACAGGTCCACCATGGGGGGAAGATCCTTCTCCTACTTAGCGGCCAAAACCTGGAACTCCCTCCCCACCCACCTCCGACTCACTCAGAACCACCTCTCCTTCAGAAAACAACTCAAAACCTGGTTATTTGATTAGTAACTTCCCCCCTCCCTCAAGCGCCTTGACACCCTATGGGTGAGTAGTGCGCTATATAAATGCCAAACTTGAACTTGATGAGGCACAGGGTCAGACTGATTTGCATACAGCCATGTCTGAACTGGGGTGGCAGAGTGGGCTAAGAAACGGTGATGCATTAAACCCAGATCTTTTGACTGGGTGTGAGTGTTTGATTGATTCAGATGCTCCGTCCATCACCACCCCCTTTTGTACTATATCTGGTCAAGGCATTGAAGCACAGTCTCCAATTGGATGAAAAAAAATCGACCAATTGAATTCCTAAAATATAATCAGCACCACAGCAACAAGCTGAGGTCCTCTTTCTTCTTCTGAACTGTGTCTAATGTATAATGCAATCTTGGGAAGACCACTCACACTCCAGTTTTCTGTGTACCCTTCAATTGTAACATTTTACTACCCTCTATCCCCCGTTGCTCTCTGAAAGCTATGGGAAAAGTTAATTTACCACTAATCACAGCTATATATAGAGGCAGTGAATTAAGCACAATGGCGTAGCTCCAGTGGCATACCAAGGTCCAGTGGTACCCGGTGCAGAGCTTGACAAAATGGCAAAAATATGTGTTTATAACACACATTTTTGCCATTTTGTCACCCCCTCAGTGATGACACCCGAGGTGGCCCACACCCACCGCACTCCCTTCCTACACCAATGCGTAAGGGGCGAAGCCGAGGGGGTGGTAGGGGGTCCACCCTGGACATCAATCTTTTTGGGGTGGCAGAAAGCTGCGAGTGCAAGGTAAGTTTTGTTTTTTCTTTATTCTCCCTCATCAGCGTTGCTAGACGCCACGCCCACTCATTGTCGTCTATCACCCACACCACTCACACCCTTACCGCCAGTGGGCGGCCAACTAAAGGATTGCCCCAGGCAGTCAAAAGCTCTAGCTACGCCACTGAGGAAGCATCCACTCTGTTGAGGACTCCTCCGAGTCAAAGCACCACTCCAGAACAACACCTCAACAAAAGAGTATGTCATAGTGATTTACAAATTACCAGTCACAATGCCGCATCACACTGCCTCCTTCCAACTGTGTCTACTAAGAAAACTTGAGTTGAATTCTCATCCCTCTGACTTCAAAACAGCTGTATAAGCCTTGGCTCTCTCACGCAAAGACTGTGGCTAAGCTGTATTAGCTACCCCAAATAAATCTGCTCTACTACCTACTACCTCTTATTTGGACATTCAACTGCACCCCTCATCAGTTGTGCATAGAAATTGGATCACAGCAGCCCTATCCAGAGAGGCCTTCACTGGCGTCACCTTAAAGCCAGAATTTGCAGCATATAACAATCACAAGACCTCACATCCCAGCCTTCCCTGCGATCTGAAGAATAAACTCTGCCCCACCTTTGGAAGAAGCAAGATCTTACCTCCTACTTAAAATCCCAAAAGCTAAAAAGTCCAAAACACTGAATCAGGCCTGTGTTTGCATTGCACCAAGAATATGGAAACATTTACAAGACCGATTCAGTCCTAACTGGCAATCATTCTGCAATGACCTAAATACGGAGGAGTTTATTTACATGCCCCTTGCGGCACATTGCGCCACTGGACAACACTTTTGTGGCGCTCCGGAGGCACAGTGTGCAGACCCATATCTGCGAGGTCATGAAAAGCCACTTTGCATGGCTTTCATGGCCTCATAGACATGGAGTATGGTAAAGCAGCACAAGCTGCTGCCTTGCCTCACTCTGCATCAAAGAGGTGTTCCATGGGTGTTGAGTGGGTGTTCCTTCCCAACACCCATGGACTTTGAACTGCCCCTGGTTTACAATATCGTGTAAAACCTGGGGCAGTGCCAAATCCTACAGCCTCCATAGAGCAGGCATAATGAGGAGAAATGTCTACATTTGTTATCGGTTTTTCCTCTTTCCATTTGTGCCGCATTGAAGGAGGAAAATGCCTCTCATGATAGTTTTTGTGGAGGAAAGTGCCCCTTCCTGCACATAAACAATCACTCTAAGAACGTGAGCACCCTTGCACCATTGTGCAAGGGTGCCTACATTGGTGCACGCCTGGGGCCTTATTTATGAAGGCCTTGCGCCACCGGTGCGTCACTTTTTCCCATGTTAAAAGTGACGCACCGGCGGTGCAAGGCCTTCATAAATAAGGCCCCAGGAAATTAAGAGCCTGTGCTGGCTGAAAGGACAGGAATGCCCTGTATCTTGTAAATATGCTATATTCCTGCCCTTTCTAATTGGCGTAGGGCAGCGCACCAAAATGACTTGCTGTCAAGACCGGACTGGCCTTAGCGGGCACTGGGCGTTTCCCCGGTAGGCCGCTAGGGTGGGGTCGGTTTTGGGCCCCTAAGGGGGCCGTTTTTTGTTACCGGGGCTCGGCAACATCGGCCCCCGGTAACAAAATCGGCCAAAAACGGCCCTCGCAAACTGCTCAGCCGCACTCCCCCTCACCCCAGGGGGAGGCAGCTGAGCAGTTTGCCAGGGCCGGTTTCGGTTCCCAGTCCGGCCCTGCTTGCAGTCACTATGGTCTGTGTTGTCTGTGTTGTATACAGTCACTGACAAAAGGCATGGCCACCTTGGGCTTCAGATTAATGATCAAGTGGGACCTCAGCCTCTGAGCCTCTCTGGACGGACCTGGACCACATGGTCGGTCTCATCTACATGCACATAAACAACAGACAGACATCAGATGATGTTAAAGACTGCAGTAAGTGGATCCAGGTGTGTCTTACCTTGTTATTTTCCAGTGGCTGGCACTACCCCATTTGTGACCACATGCAGAAGTAGGGAGGTGGTTGGCCCAGGCAGACAATATGGCAGCGTACAGCAGCTTTTTTTGTTCCTTGTCGCTCCCACTGGCATCAAGTGCAGACAACTGCTGGCTCTGTCCCACACTACTGTTTTGGGAACTTTTTGGCTGTAGAAACTTCAGAAGGGCGGCTTGTGAACAGCAATTAGCTTACACTTTAGTAGGTGGGTGAATATCTCTCCCTAAATCCCCTTCCTAAGCCGATACTTACCCTCCACAATTCCCTCTCATTTAGTAGTAAGTATGCCCCTTTTTCTAGCCGTTCCCTGGTCCCTCCCACATTCACCACTACATTGTAAACGTGCATGTGTGAGGGCCTCCCCACTGAAAAGATGGGAGAGGAGGAGGTCGAGATTTGCAATTGTAGGGTTGTGAATTGCATCTTGTAGTAAGTAGTACTACTGTAGCACTACTTCAAAATGCATTCAGTGAATCGGGAACCGTGTGAGGGGGGCAGCCCCTTTGAAGGGGAGGGTTTTGTGACCAAACAAAATACAACAGCTTGTGGGGCTGATGCTGTTGTGTTGACGAGATTTAAACACCCACGATAGACATTAGCTGTGTAAAGCCTCCCACCAAAGATGTGCTGGAAATCCTTAAAACCAGTTTTATACTAGGGTTTCCAGCTCACATTTACTGCCACTATGTGATAGCAGTTCTTTAGCAGGTGACCCTGTGAAGAGAGCCGATATCTTATGACAAATGATGGCAACATGTACGGTGGAAGACTGGCAAATAGTTCAATGGGAACCAAGACAATATCTCACTGAGTGCATTAAGTTGTTGAATTGGTGTCAATGACTGACACACAATGAGCCTTGTAACCTTAAGCCATGTGACACTGCATTATGAGAAGTGTGCACTGTCTCAATTTGCACCGCAGCATACCTTTAACTCGGAGAACCAGGCACAAACAGGGGCAGTGCACCCTATCACAACTAATGCTCTGCCCCAAGCACAGCCATGAACCTGTAGCTGCACTGGGAGCAGCGCATTAGTGAAAGGTGAAGTGGCTATTTGAAGCAGCCGCTCTGTGTTTCATAGTGTAGGCAGTAGCCGGACTGCAATTCAAAGGGAAGACAGAGATCCGTCTGCAGGCTGCCGCGGTGAGTGACTGCACCCACCTACAGCGAGATGTCTGGGACGTCCCCGGGAACCCTCTTCTGCACTTTTGTATAGCGCACTCTCTTGGGCCTCACTAGCTGTGCCCCATCTCTTTGTGGAGCACAGTCAGTGCATCTTCTAACAACCTCTTTGCCTCTGCATCCATACTACGGATCAGCCACAGAGGCAAGGTAGTTTCTTCAGTTCCATGGAGACTCTCTTCCATGCAAATAAGAGAACACCCTCTTAAGTTTGTGTGGCACTACCTATATTACAGAATGGTCTAAAAGAAAAAAGAGGAAATTAAAAAATGAGAGTAGGTTCCAGCGAGTGACAGGAGGGAAGCAAGGTGAAGGTTGGGGGGAAAAGTAATGGAACGTTGGGCAGCCAGGGAAAATGCAATGGGAATGGGGGGCTGACGGAGAGAATAAGCAACTGGAAGGGAAGGCGGTCAGGAAAAAGCTTGAAGGAGGGAAGGGGAGAGCAGCACATATGAAAGAGTGATGAATGTGGAGCCCGGGCTGGGGGCGAGAAGCCCATAGCAAGAGATCAACTTGAATCTTGGTTAGGAGAAACACACAGGCAACAAACCAGCACAGGGGAAGGAATTAATATTACAGAGGTGTTGCGAGGGAGTATATAAGGGAGAGAGCTCAAAAGAACATGCACTCACATTGAGGGGCATATTACCAAGGGCCTTATCGCCGCTTTAGCGGGAATTTTTCCCGCTAAAACAGCGATAATTTTATCGCCCTATTACCTAGCTGTCGCTAACACCAGTTAGCGACAGCTAGTAGGAGATCGCGATCATCTTGGGGCCCACTTTGCATGTCAGTGATATTTATCACTAATGACATGCAAAGTGGGCGTGCCAAGATGTTAGCGAATGGAAACAGTCGCTAACATCACTATCTCCTATTACCTACTTTTGGAAATATTCACGCTAAGCGCAAATATCTCCAAAAGCTAACGCCTGCCCAGAGCAGTTCTTAGTCTTGTTATCCAATGGTAGGTGGATAACATGGCTAAGAGCATTAGCTCGGTAATGCATGAATATCGCTGACTTTTCAGCGATATTCATGCATTTCGGCCGATTTTTATCGCTTAGGAGATAAACCTTGATAATAGCAAGGTTTCAAGCGATAAAAATAGGCGAAGCACTGCGATAAAATTATAGCCGCTAACCAAGCTTAGCGATAATTATTGCTTATTCTTGGTAATATGCCCCACAGTCCTTAAACAAAGTGAGCAGTGGAAGGACACACATAAGGGTTCCATGCTCCAGGAGAGGGACAAACCCAAGAAAAGGGCGTGAAGTCCACATGCACTAACAAATTAGAAGCAAGCAAACAAATGAGAACCACAATGGAGCCTGCTAATAGTAAGCAATGGACGGGCAAAAGCCCACCGTATTCTAACAAAATGTCTTGCAACAGGCAGCAAGTGTACACCTTTACATTACTTTCAGGAAAAACTGTGCAATGCCTGTAAAACCGCATAAAAAAGGCGCTTTAAATACCTACTAAACAGGCTATTCAAGATTTTATAGCTTGATTTTTAACCCACCCAAACCAGCAGCTGTTAATCTTTTAGGGCAGGCAGGTTTTCATTTGCTTACTTCAAAGCCATTTTTGGTCCAAGATTTTCTTGTAATCTTATTCTACAAGGCCAATTGGGCACCTATCTAAAATCTGTAACATTGTGTGCTGTATTGTTTTCGGTATTGAATTCTTAGTAGTAAGCTAATGTGCGTGTGTGCAACAGTGTGACATTCTGTTCTGCAGACTGCAAGTTTGTATTTCCTCCTCTTTTGCCGTGTAGCACTCAGTGTTGTTGTCTTGCCGCTTGTAGTCACTCATGTGTTTAATAGTTAACCTGTTTATTTTCCGGTTTGAAGGTTACATTGCTTCCCAATAGTCAGCATTGCAAACGGTTTTATAGAAGGGAATGTTCTTGGTAAATAGTTTCTGCATTGATATGTTATAGTTCACAATCGGCTGCTGAGTGAGTTGCAATTGTAGTTGTCTTGTCAACCTGTATTGCACTTATCACTCTCTATTGAAGTTATCAGCCTGAACATGTAGCCGGCATTCAGTACTATTAAGAGGCCACGAGAGTCATACAATTCTCTATCCTAGGTATTTAGGAATACTTATGGATTTGCCAAACTTGCACATTAACCACAGTCTGCTGCATAAAGTTCATATTTCAGTTTTAAAAGTTTCTATGACAATCTGGTCCTAAGTTATCAAAACAATGCAAGTGGGGTGTGGCACTATGCCAGGCACTCGTGTGACTTTCTCCTCGCTGGCCTCCGCAAAACCCACATTTTCCCTCTAAACTCCATCCTCGACTCAACGGCACGTTTCGTCTTTGGGGCCAAAAGAAATGATCATGTTACTCCCATACTGTTTTCTCTTCACTGGCTTCCCATTCAAGCTAGGTCAATCTACAAGACTGTCTGCATCCCCCATAAAGCCATACAGACCTCCACCCCTTGCTACCTGGCCAACAAACTCAAACTATCAGGCGACTCCAGACCTTCCAAGAAATTACGAAAACTTACTGCTCGAGCCTCCTACTTTCAAAAGGAAAAGTTTAAGGAGGAATCCTTCTTAGGTAATGTGATGTGAATTTGAAACTTGTTTCCTCCAATCCTTTGGACCACTGCCTCTTTTCTGTCTTTCAAAACCGTCTCTTCCAAAGACACATCCGGGAATAATTCAACCCTTGTCATGACCCTCATGATCGCATGAAATTCACATGAGCTCGATTTTGCAAATATGTATTCTACACGTGTTTAATCCCAAATATGCCACCTTCCATTTGTATAATCGTGGTTGTATATATAACTTGTTAATGACAAAACGTCATCATAAATACCATATGTAACTTGCTTTGCTCTATTGTGAAGCACTCTGACACCTTTGGGTAATGTTTGCGCTATATAAAATTGTATTAAATAAAATAAATGAATAATAAATAAAAATAAATTATATAAACTACTGCGAGAACGTTTGATCGACAAAATGAGTGGGTTAGGGTTGCTTGCTCAGTGAGCAGAGATCATAAAATCTAAAACAAATTAATGCAAATCTTCAGACAGTATTATGAAATCAATTTTTTGGCCAAAGACCTCTTCCTGTGAAAGGACGGACCCTCACAGAGCTGGTATAACACATGCCAGACACAAAAAAACTGGTTTATTTCATAAAAATAACAAAGGCATTACGCAGAATACCATATTGTTAGAACTGGGGATCTCTAGTTGCAGAGGTAGACAAAATAGTCCGACGTCCGTGCAGAGAACTCTGTAACTTTGGAGCCGTGACAGGCCCTGCAACACGCTTCTCCTGTGATGCGACGGCGACCCTTGCGGTGGTGACACGCTTCTCTGGAGATGCGACGGCAAACAGATGCGATGAAGACACGCTTCTATGGTGATGCGGCCTCTGCGGCAGCGACATGCTTCTCTGGCGATGCGACGGCAACACGCTTCTTCTCATTGAGTCGTGCTTTCAGCTCCCAGCGGCATGCAGGCTTCTGCAGACAGAATTCCCAGGAAGTAAATTCAGAGGGGAGCTGGTGGTGAAGTCTTGTAGCCCTGAGACTTCAGCAGGAGGCAAGCACAAGTTCAAGCCCTTGGAGAAATATTCTGCAAGATGATGAAAGTTCCTTAAAGTTCCTTCTCCTTTCCTTGGCAATGAAGACACCACTGCAGGCCAACCCAGCAAACAGCACACTGGCAGAGGGGCAGTCCAAACTCCTGCAGCTTCCTTGTTTCTTCTTGGCAAAGGTTTGTCTTGTTGTTCCAGAAGTGACCTAAAGTCTTGGGGTTTGGGCCCCAATATTTCTACTGCAAAATCCTTTGTCCTCTGAATGCAGAAGGTCCTGTACCTAGTCCAAACCGGTTTTGTGCAGTCCTGGAGCACTTTGTTTACAGGACTACTTCTTTCCTTTGTCGGGGTGGGCCAGGGTCCTCAGACACACCACAGGAGGGGGAGCCAGCATTGTGGAAGGCAGGCACAGCCTTATTCAGGCCCATTAGCTACTCCTCCCACCACTCTACAAGCAGATAGTTCTAGTCAGCCCTGTGCCGACTTACCCTGTCTCCTAGAGCCTCCCCAGCCCCTGTCACACACAAGCTAGCAGAGGCAGGCTGGATGGTTAGGTAAGAAAATACCCACATTCTAAAAGTGGTATTTTCAAACACAAAATGTTAAAACCAACGTTACCAAAAGATGTATTTTATCATCCCGAGTTCAGGCACACTAAGTTAGAATTTCTACCATGTACCCTGGGTCAGTTAGGATTATAAGATGTTATAATCAAACTGCCCATTCTGGCCTATGGGAACAGGTAGCATTGCAATAGTGAAAACATAAAATGGCTGTAATTCACTATCAGGACATGCCACACACATCAGGGCATGTCCTACCTCTTACATACAATGCACACTGCCCCTGGGCCTACCTTAGGGGTGTCTGATATGTAGAAAAGGGAAGGTTTAGGGACTGGAAAGTGTGTGCACTTGCCAGGTCGACATGGCAGTCCCAGACTGTACACTGGCTCTGCAATGACAGGCCTGAGTTACACTGTACAGGCTGCTTCTGTGGGTGGCACAATTAGTGCAGCAAGCCCACCAGCAACCTTTGATTGACAGGCCCTAGGCACACGTGGTGCACTGTACTAAGGTCTGACAAGTAAATCAAATAAGCCAATCGTGGAGTCACTAATCAATACATCAATTTAACATAGGGAGCACTTGCACTGTGGCACAGAATAGCAGTGGCACAGTGCCCAAAGCATCTAAACCAGCAAAACATATCACAAACAGAGGAGGCAATCAGTGAAAAAGTGGAAGGGAGACTATCTCCAATGGTACCAGGTCTAACAATTATTTAGACCTCTCAAAGACCAAGTTATTTTGCTATACTTATGTATATGATGTAAGTCAGAGCCCAAGGATTTGATCGCATCTGAATCAATGTGATAAAAGTTATTATTATAATGATGTACCACAATCATATTACGGCGCCCTAGAACAGATATGCAAAGTACTTGATGAAACAGGGAGTCGCTTGGCACTAGTCACATTTTTGGAGAACTTTAAAGAAATTAGGGTAGCAGCCAAATCACCCATGGCCCTTCTCTTTCTTGATGAGGTCATTAGAACAACAAAGCTCCTGAGAGCGGGGAGGGATTTGAGATAATTGTAACCCTCCCACACATCACATCTGTCCTAACAGAAGACGGTTTACCTCTAGGAAGGAGATTTTTTCACCTGGAGAACTGGACACTCAGGTGAAACAGGACCCTATGATAAGGCTAACCACGAAATCACCCAAGTGGAGAAAAATATACTGCTTCTGAGGTTGAATACACGGATGAGGATCTTCAACTGAGACGTTCACACCTTTCCAGTACCTAGTTTTTGTTTAATTTTCCGTAGTACTACCAGCCAAAGGACGATTTGCAGATGTAATTTTCCTGGGGTTATCCCTCTTCTTCTTCACCGGAGTGGAGAGTGGAGTGGCAAATCTAGTTTACAGTCAATAGTTAGAGAGGTATTAGGTACACATAGCTTTGTGCCAGCCTGAGCAGGGCATGCAGTAATAGAGGCATCTCTTGGCATACTAAAGAAACAGAAAGCCTGTAGAATCTACCATTGTGTTCTTTACAGCCCCCAATCTTTACTCCCCGACATCTTTGAATATGGCTCCCATGGTACCAGTGAGGAAATTTCCTATTGAAGGATCAGCATTCAGAGTCTTACCGTGAGAAGTGGTGGTAACATTCCTTTTCCCCATTGTGTCAAATGCTCCAGCCTAGATTGGTGGTCCAGCACAGCCTCCTCCAGGCTCTGACGGACGCAGATGGACCTGCCTTTGGTTTGTGCTTTGCCCGAGCGTGGCCTGTGCAGCAGGAGTTGTAAAAGAGCTTTATAGTGTTGGTGTTGTGGGAGGGGCCTCCTCCCCCTCCTGTTGCTGAGGCTCATGTGGCTTTAAGTCCCTTCAGCAAGTTATTTGTTGACGATCTGCATTGCAGTTTAAAGTCTGAATTGTATTCACCAGTCTGTCTTATAGCTGCTGCAGCTCTGTGATCTGGAGGGGATGTCCCGGCACACAGAATGCTGTCTAGTTGTTGCAGCCATGTCCTGTGCATCAGAAGCTCCACCCCTCCGGATGTCTGCTCTCCTCGTGGCAATGGTTTTTGGACCTGCCAAAGTAAAACAAGCATTTACAATGCAATGGTTTTGCCTTTGTTAAAGTTAGAGCTATTGGCATTGCTCTTGACATTATTTTTATTTATGTTTTTTTTAACAAATAAATGGCATTGTCATTTACAATAGCAGGGCAGTGCACAGGGAAGGGGGGGGCGAGGAGAGACGAAGGAGAGCTGCGGGCTCAGAGAAGGGGGGCGAGGAGAGATGAAGGAGAGCTGTGGGCTCAGGGAAGGGGGGCGAGGAGAGACAAAGGAGAGCTGCGGGCTCTTGTTGTAATGCTTGCATGGATGAGTTGGTGGATGCATGGATGGGTGCATGCATGGATGGGTGTATGGATGGGTGTATGGATAGATGCATGGATGGGTGGATGGGTGGATGGATAGATGCATATATACAGCCAATCCCTAAACAATTTATGCAATCCACCAACCCATCCAACCAACAACCCATCCATGCATCCACCCATACATCCATGCATCATGCATACATCCATCCATCATGCATCCATCCACCCACTGCGTCCCACTCCGACCCCTCTAAATATAACTCATTTTTTTCTGTATATAGAGATGACTGTATTCACTAGTATATGCAGTAGACCTTTCTACTCTAACATTCCTATGTGACTCTTGCAGTACATCTATTCATATCCCTTCCATATGTATATAGAAATATAACGAGAATCAACAGTCTCTTCTTTGTGTGACTACATCTAGTATATTTCAATTGTTTTCCTGTTTGTATCTTTTACTTAACGCATGCAAATCAAAGTCCTTAGGTTTGGCAACTGGTTCTTATGTAAAGCGCTCCGACACCTTCGGGTAACGCGCTACATAAAATCACATTAAATAAAACTTTACCCTACAAATCCAACCATCCATTTGTGCATAGGCTTACATTTTACGGCCTCGAAGCACACAGAGAAGGGGCTATTTACTAAGTCGAGGCTTTGTAGGGTGCATGGCAGGGGACAGGTTTAGGCGCCAAGGGAGGGTAGGGAGCAGAGTCAGAGTACTTCACGGAGGTAGGGGGCAGTTTTTTATGGTTCAGAGCAGGGGGCTGCGGTACTTTTTGGAGCATGGCCTTATTTTAAAGGGCTCAGTTCAGGTGGAGGAACGGCACAAAACACCAGGCAGAGGGAAGATGGACACAAAAACGAGGGGGGGTGATTGTAACGGAGGGCAGAATGGCACAAATCACGAGGCAGACAGAGGGCAGAAGGACACAAAAAAGAGGGGGGGTGATTGTAATAGAGGGCAGAACGGCACAAAACACCAGGCAGACAGAGGGAAGAAGGGACACAAAAACGAGGGGGGATGATTCTAACGGAGGGCAGAACAGCACAAAAACGAGGGGAAACAATTATAACTGAGGGCAGATTGGCACATAACACCAGGTAGACAGAGGGAAGGAGGACACAAAAACGAGGGGGGGGGATGATTCTAACGTAGGGCAGAACGGCACAAATCACGAGGCAGACAGACACAAAAACGAGGGGGGGTGATTCTAAGGGTTGGCAGAATGGCACAAAACACTAGGCAGACGGAGGGCAGAAGGACACAAAATCGAGGGGGGGGGATGATTGTAACGGAGGGCAGAACGGCACAGACACACCTGACACCACACTTCACATTCCAGAATACCTTAGAAGGACACACAATGAGATGGACACAAAGCAGAGGACAACACCAGACCCATCAGTGAAATCATTTTAAAACAGGACACTTAGTTAATAAATCATGTTAAGGACATGTACCATATCCTGCAAAGTAATCATAAGGTCAAAATCTAGAACCCAGCCAAGCCATCGTCATAAAACCACATTCAATGCAGAGAATCCACCTAAATTCCCTTTAAGAACCCACCTAGCAAACATCCTAATAGCAAGCCGCAGAACCAGCCAGGTAATCATCCACACGACAAGCACGGGATTCAGGCCCACTGTGATCTGTAGCACTAGAACCCAAACAATCACCCCAGTTACAAGTCAAAGCAGGCTCTTAACAAAAATGCGGCTGTCGTTGGAGCCCCCCCTCTGGGGGCTCGACATCACCAAGGTGCCCGCTGAGCCCCTCTGGGCTCTCTGTAAATGAAAATGCCCCCGGAGCCTGTCACAAGGCTCTTAAAACAAACAATGCCCTACGTTGGTGGAGCGGCCCGCTGCCACAGGGCCGCTCGTCTGCTGCCGTTACGATGGAGTCCCGCTCGGGGGACTCAGGAAGAAAAGGGGCCTCCTGTGGGAGCGGCCCTCTGACCAGACGGTGCCGCTCACCTTGCCTGCCAACACTGTGCCTCTCGCAGGCACCACAGCGTCACCAGAGCTCCCCCCAGCCCATATCACTCACCGGGCGTTCTCCTCGGGGACTTCGCTCCTCTCCTCGGCCGCTTCTTCTCCCTGCAGCCTTCCAAGCAGGCAGGGCTCCACCGCGACACGGGAGCCTCGCAGGACCTTGGTAGTGACTTCGCCGGTCTCCCTCTCCACACTAGTGTTGGGTTCTGCATGCCTTAGGTGCATACTGTAGCCAATCAGAAACCCCATTTCTCACACTAAGCTACTGTGGGGCACATGAAGCAGTTTGCAGTAATGTCATGCCACAAGCAGTGCCATTCTTACCTAGCCCCAGTGCTTGTGTAAAGTGGTTTTAATCGCTTATTAACACCACAAGCGCCGTTTAGAACGCCATATGCCCTAGTTCTAGCCCTCTCACCTACCCCATGCAGCTACCCACCAACCCCTCCATTCCATAACACTCACCTCCCACTAGCCCCAATACTCCACCAGTGGGATGGAGATATTCAGTGGGTGATTCAGGAGAGTTGTGGGAGGTGCTTTGGTGACTCTAGAGATGCCCGAAAAGGTTCTGCTAGGGAGACTACCTTATAGGCATAAAAGGGGGGGCCACCGCTCCCGAATTCAGCGATAACGAGGGAGCTAAATACAATTCCGCCCAAGCCAGGTCACTACCGAACAAAGGCCGACCCTGGTGTACGGCCAGCGGCGGAGGGGAGCAGCTGGCCAGTAATGTCTGCCCGCATAGTGGTTAGGGGTGAAACTTGTGAACGTTTTTCACATCATGTCGTCCCTCGCACTGACTAGCAGAAACTGCAGGCCAAGTCGAAAATTACATGTACTAGTGTTTGCGTGGATGTGGCATCATCACTGCCAGCGACGGGCAGTGCCGCGAGTATCATACTTCGTGGTGACAGTACAGGGTGCCAAGTCGAGGCAGGAAGGGGCGGCGCTTCTGAACACTGCTCCAGGCAGTGAAACCTGGCCTGCCTCACCTGCCCAGCAGCTTTCTCGAGTTACAGTACCCAGAGGGGGCGCCCTGTGCTCTTGTTCGAAGCTGGGACGTCAGAAAGGGGTGGGTGGGGGCGATAAGCGCCTGTCAGCAGACCGTCACAGCGCCATGATTCTCCGCCAGACAGATGAAGCCGCAGCCAGGGAATAAGAGGGCTGAGAGTACCAGGGTTCAGCCACACGAGGCCCTATCCATGCACCTAGAGGCCACTGATGCTGATAACCGGACACCTCAGCCTGGGTATACTTCTAGGCAGTATTTAATTTGTGAAAGAAAGTGCCGGTACCCAAAGCTCTGCTGAGAAGCCGGCGGTATTCAACATAAGCACAGGGAATACCAAGGCTGATAGTCTCGTCCGCTACCACACACGCCCATGCATTTCTCGCTCTTACAGGCTTTTCCCTTTGAGAGAGGGAAAGGTTGCAGAACCATCCCCGATTTTCTGATCTTTGCACGTTTCTCCTTTCTTGCACCTACTAATCCATCCACTCAGCCTTCCACCTATTCATCCATCCGCTCACACATCCATCCGCCCACTCATCAATCTGCTCATCCTTCCACCCACCCATCCGCCCGCTCATCCTTCCACCTATTCATCCATCCACTCATCCTTCCACCTACTCATCCATCCATCCACCCACTCATCCATCCGCTCATCCTTCCACCTACTCATCCATCCGCTCACTCATCCATCCGCTCACTCATCCATCCACCCACTCATCCATCCGCCCACTCATCCTTCCACCCACTCATCCTTCCACCCACTCA
This sequence comes from Lissotriton vulgaris, assembly GCF_964263255.1. Classification (NCBI taxonomy): domain Eukaryota; kingdom Metazoa; phylum Chordata; class Amphibia; order Caudata; family Salamandridae; genus Lissotriton; species Lissotriton vulgaris. The sequence goes on along the minus strand of NC_141699.1, from coordinate 225,244,885 downwards.
TCCATCCGCTCATCCTTCCACCCACTCATCCATCCGCTCATCCTTCCACCCACGCATCCATCTGCTCATCCTTCCACCTACTCATCCATCCGCTCATTCTTCCACCTACTCATCCATCCACCCACTCATCCTTCCACCTCCTCATCCATCTACTCATCCTTCCACCCACTCATCCATCCGTTCATCCTTCCACCTACTCATCCTTCCATCCACCCGTTCATCCTTCCACCCACTTATTCATCCGCTCATCCTCCCACCCACTTATTCATCCGCTCATCCTCCCACCCATTCACCCATCCGCTCATTCTTCCCGCCACTCATCTATCAAAGCATGCGCCGTTCATCCATCCATTCATCAGCTCATGTGTCCATCCCTCCATCCTTCCGCTGCCTGCCTGTGGGAAGAGTCCAAGCCCGGGCATGTCCACCTCCCAGTTCCTCATGCACAGCCCCCCTCTGTTTTTGCTCTTCTCGCGGTGGGCGGCTCCAGGCCCTCGCACTAATTTGCTGTTTGGGCCGAGAGCGCCGGGAGTAATGAGGGGGCGTGAGAGGCGCCTTCATTACTGCGGCGCTTCCACGCGGGTGCAGCGGGGAGCGGTGCCTCGTGGCTGCATGTCTTGGGAGATCTCAGCAGTGCAGATGGGGCTGGACCAGGGCCGGCAGCACCCCCTGGGCAGGTGCAAGGGAGCGTGGGATCTCACCGGGGCCGGATTACACACAGGAACAAGGCACCCAGGCTATATCCGTCCGCGCGCTGCCCCCGGGGGATGTCCTGAGCGATACAGCAGTGTCCCGGGGCACGCGCGCACGCCCCCCCACACACACTGTGTGTAATATGGCCCCTGGTGTTCGCACCCTCTTCCTGCTATTCCTGGAAAGCAGTGGCGCAGAAGGGCTTCAGGTAGATCCGTCTACCTACTGACAGCTGCCACGTGACCTCATGTCATGTGCGTGACACCTTCAGCCAGTCCCGATTTTCACCCAACAGCGCTTTCTTTGCATTCTTGGGCATCTAGGCACAGCCCTGAAACTCCGAGCCTCAGAATGGAAAGTGTTGGGCAGGACATTCAGAACTGCTCGAAGTAAACACTTGATAAATATGGCAAGTGTACAGGTATGTGGGAAGCATCAAGCATGGGTGAAGTGATTACAGACATGTCAAACTGTGGGAGCTCACGTGCTCGCTCTTCCTATAAATACAGTTCTCGTATCCCCATGGAATTATCTGTGGATTACTGTTTTATTGCTAAAGAACATATCCGAGAAGTTAGACATCTGATGTGAGTGCATTAATAAACCAAGCTTTCCAATCGGAACAATTTATTTACCACTGTTTTACTTGTGTGTATTACTCATTTTATATAGTTACCCGTAAATGAAATGCCTAAAATAGAATTACAGTGCATTTTGTTATTTTAGCCACATCTCTGACCTCCCTTCCAGAGTCCTCCCCCGTCCTACTCACCATTGCTGTTACCATACCCTTTAGATTCGACCGCTGATCTCAACCCCCTGCTTGTTTACTTATGAGACGTGGAAAAGGTGCCATTCGCATCTGTTATTTCCAAACGCTAGTGCACCCCGTGATTAGCAGGCAAGTAGTGGTGTACAGACCTACTACATTGTGTAAGTATATGTACAATTGAATAGAGTAAAAGGTGACATTAAAGTTGTTTGGGCTTTGCTGTCAGAACGAAAGCCTTTACTGGTTTCCACAAAGAAGGCAATTACAACTGCCTGCGTTGCAATCACTGACAGTCACCCGAGGACAGATCTGACACCGCCGTACTCTAACGAACCTAGCCCCACACCAGTACTGTGTTTAGAAAAGGCCAGGCCGCAATCCTACCGTTACGTCCATAAATCGGGTAGCATGAGCCTTGTAAGCAAGACTGCTCGAGAAATGTAAAGAAAACAAACAGTACATAGGAGAACTTTAAAACAGGCAAAGGGCCGGAGGCGCAGCTTCTCGCACAACTGCCTGGTAGGAAATGGATCCCTGGTGGTAGGTATTGAGCTCTCCTCACCTGCTGCCTCTGCTGATGACACGAAGGTGAAGTCCCCGTTGTGAGGTGGGTATGCAGGGGGCTGCATGATGTCCTCGGGCTCCACGGCCCCTCTCTACAGCTGGGGGCTCGTCTGCCTCCCTGGCCCTGCCTCTGTTTTCCGCCTGCATTTTCGTGTCCACGTAGCGACAATATATTTGGCTTCCTAGTAGTATATAAAGGTATTTTGGATGATGAGAGATTTAGCATATGTATTATAGCCTTTTGATAATTAGTTATAATGTGATAGATATTTTTAACATACACTATTCCTGCATTGATCTATGTAAAGCGAAAAGAAAAAAAATCACCTTTCATCACACATTGGATTCATTTATACTGACTTATTCTTTGCTATGTACTCCACCCGTTCCGATGTGCGACTGTATGCACCACTTAAAGGTGGTCGCGCTCATACGCTACATGAATCGCGCTGTCCGTTTTCCATTTCACTGGCGACCGAGTGTCACTCACGTTATTCATGATTATGTGTGCCTTCAAAATCAGTGTGCTTCTTGTTTGAAAAAAAGTTTCTTTTTGATAGCTCGGACCTTTACGAAAGTGACTTTGTTAGCGAGTCATCACTTGTCTGTTTGTCACAATATAAACAAATTCTTTGTCGGCGATCTTGAGCAGGAAGGCGGGTGCCGGCTCAATGCCGGACCAGATTTGGGGGCGGTCCCATGAACAGGCTTTCGGCTGACGTAGCCAAAAGCCAAAAATTCTCGGGAACGCTACCGAATCTGGTCCGAGATTGACGGACAGAGCCTTCTCCCAATGGCTAGCCTCTATTTATGGAGCTAGCCAATGGGAGAGTGGGGACAGTCCAGTCCCCACACACAGAAATCATTAAGTTTTTCCTAGCGCATGCGTACTTCGTACGCATTGGCTAGGCAAAACCTAAAAAGCTGTGTTCGGAAGACAAACACTGCCTGCTCTACCCTAACTCAGACCTGTACTTACCGGCTACATTGTTTTCACATACCATTTACATTTGATTAGGAAGAGTGTGTTTTTCGAAGACTATTGTTTCAAATTTTCTCCTTTGATTTGTTCTATTTTTATATTAATTTTCCATGATTCAGCCTGTAACATTTGTTTGCCCCAAAAGCTGGAAGTGTTTTAGAGAATTATTAGATAATTCCCCAACATAGATCATGGTAAATCGTTCCCTTGACTGATATATCAGGTAATTAAGACAGACCCAAAAGGGTGACTATTTTACAATAGGCATTGTCCCCAGGAAATCTTACCTGCTTCCATTATTATTTTTTTATCTCTAAGAGTGACTGTACTTCTAGGTTATTTTCTCCCTAACTAGAGCTTAGTTGGGAAAGAGGCATGTTTTAAGTAAAATGGATATTAGGTAACTGTGTTATTCGTCAAAGACCATGTGTTAGGAATACCTGATAGTTTACACATTCTCTTTTGTTCTGATAGACATATGTACATTCTACTAGTGACCTGAGAGGGAACCAGTGCAAAGTACCTACTCTAAGAAGTGCTAGGCTGAACAGGGGATGTTACTCTTTTTCCTTTCTCACTACACTTCCCCTTTCTCCTGGGGGTTGGCACAACATGAATCTTTTGACAGAATTCGGGCAGTGTCAGTGTTTGGGTGGCATTAGGAACTCGTTTCTGGAATCACATCTTGCTCCTACAAGATCTCACAACCTAAAGAAAGAAACAGGATAGTGCTCTAGTGTTACAGTCTGTGTTAAGAGTTGTCAATTTATATTTTTGACTTCAGTCTGCATTGAAACAGTTTAGATTACAGCTGGTAGTCTGTATGTATATATTAAGACATGTATTTATTGTAGATGGAAGGATGTATTGTACCTGTATATCTGGTTTGATGCTGGTCTCCTGTAATAAATATAAGGCTCTATATTTTAGTCAAGCAGTCTTTTTGTGGTTGGTAGATAACGTATTTAAAAGTTGTAGGGTTGTGTGTCAGTCTGTACTGGAGTTGGTAGTCCGCAACTTAGCCAAGCAGTTTGTGCAGTAGTGTGGCCATCTCTGTTGCTGCTGTCAGTCTGTACTTTATATGCATAGTCTTTATTACAGAAGTCTGTCTGCATTGTTGTTGCCAGTTTATAGCTGTCGGTCTGTGATGCATAATATTAGACACTTTGTTCTATAGCCAAAAGCCAGTACTGGAATTTTCCTGTGCTGGAGTTGATATGGCAGTCATTAAAAGATAATGTCTACTGTAGTTATCAGCTTCTAGGCAATAATCTGATCATCTGCAATGCAGTAGACACTCTTTATTTTAGTTTGACTATCTAATTTGTAATAAGTAATTTAGTTGGCAGCAACTTTCATTACTGTCATTATTGAATAGTCTGGCAGTGTCTGATGTAGTTTTAGGAGGAATGTATGACGTTACAACGCATACATTTACAATGCATGGCTTTATAACACAGTTTTTACATCGCAACATCTTTTACAACGCACTCTTTTACATAGCATGCTATTACATCGCATTTTCAGAAACTACCTTTACAATGCATTCCACTACATCTTATTATACCTTTACAACGCATACCATTACAATGCATACCATTACATTGAATTTAAGGTAAGTGTTGAAAAGTGTAGGGGTAATAATTACTATACTAACTCCTGTGAGTGCAACAGTAGGGTAAGTGTTGGATAGTGTACGGGTAAAAATTACTATTCTTACTCTAGTGAGTGCAACAGTAGGGTAAGTGTTGGATAGTGTAGGGGTACTAAGCGTTGTAGTGGTATGCTTTGTGATGACTTGCGATGTAATGCCTGCGTTGTAGTGACATGCATTGTAATGACAGGCATTGCAGTGACATGCAATGTAATGGCTGTGTTGTAATGACATGCGATGTAAAGGATGTTGTGATGTAATGACTGCTATGTAAAGGTAGTGCGATGTAATGACTGCGTCGTAAAGGTTGTTTCCCTTGAGGAGAGGCACCTTGGTAGGGTGGCAGTCCCTTCTTTTAATGATTTTGTATACTCACTCCTAAAGATAGTTCCTACGACGGGTCTTAGCGAATTCAGGTTGATGCGTAACATCTATGTCCCAAATAGGGGTTTGTTTAATGATGCTATTGACCCTGCTCTGAGTTTGGTAAAATATGCCTCTTTTGTGCAGGAACTAGCAAAGTGAGGTCTTTAGAAAACAGGGCGCTTATTACATAGCTGGTCATTGAGTTCACTTTCCACCTACTGGCAATGCATTCCAATTAATTCCCCCTCCTGGTCTTCTACTTTGAGGGTGATTTCCTCTATCACAAATGCATGCAGTGTTCAGTGTCCTGCTCCTACTTCGAAAAATTAAGATCCTTCAAGGAATGGGTTTGTAGCTAGGTCTCGCAGGCAAACAATGTCATCCACTATCTAAATAAATTATTGCTTTTAGGCCCAAACATCTTCAACAAGTGTGAAAACTCATTATCTTCACCCACAAAACCTATGGCAAAGTTTGGGGTACCTCAAGCTGGAGAGAAATTCTCCAGCCCAGACATGTGCCTAGTATTCCTGGGGATTACGATTGATTCTCAGACCTGGGAGTGCTGGCTGCCGCAGTGAAGACCGTGGGGCATATTACCAACGATTAGCGATATTTATCGCTAACTAGGCTTTGCAACGATTGTATTATCGCTAAGAATACAGCGATATTCACGCATTAGCGACGAAATGCTCTTAGCCATGTTATCGACCTCTCATTGAATAACATGGCTAAGAACTGGTCTGAGCAGGCGTTAGTTTTTGGCGACAGCGGGAATATTTCCATTGCTACGCCCGCCTTGCTAATAGGCGATAGCGGCGTTAGCGACTGCTTTCAGTCGCTAACAGCTTGGGTACGCCCACTTTGCATGTCATTAGCGATAAATATCACTGACATGCAAAGCGGGCCCCAAAACGTTCGCTATCACCTAAAAGCTGTCGCTAACATCAGTTAGCGACAGCTTGCTAATAGAGCGATAGAATTATCACCGCTTAGCGGCCGAAAACGGCCGCTAAACCGGCGATAATTGCCTATCGCCCCCCCTTGGTAATATGCCCCCTAGACTTTTAGGGACTCTTTACTGTCCTGTGTAGAAGCATGGAAGGTGACACTACTCCAACTCCAAGTTCTTGTGGGGCAATTGAACTTTTGCCTTGAGGATTATTCCAATGTGCCACGTACCTGCAGAGGTAAAGCATGATCGAAGGATCTGGTTGTCATTCCTTGAGAATTTCAATAGGACAGTGGTCTGGCCTGCCCGTGTTAAGTCCAGTCAGGAGTTTGGCTTCTTTGTGGATGCAGAATGCAGCATTGGCTTCTGTGCCTTTTCAGGGTCACAATGGTGTGCTCAGCCATTGACCAAGCCATGGTTTGAGTGAGTTCAGTCAGGCTTGTCCCCGTCCTAGAGCTCTTTCCTATTCCAGTGTGGCTACACATATGCTTCGGCCATTTTTGTCATACTCTGATCAGATAGCCTGTCTGGTGGGATCCGTTAATTTACCGTATGCCCAGTGCAACATAGTACTGAGACTTCACAAAGAAATTGTGTTGATTTGCTTGAAGAATAATGATAATGTTGTGTTTGTAGCTATCCATGTCCCTGGTGTTTTGAATAATACAGGTGATGGACTATCTTGTTTTAAGTTTCAAGAATTTCTGCATTTCCATCCCAGGGCAGTGGGTGAGGCCACCCCTTCACTGAACAGCTATGGAAGTTCGGTGCCTAGTCCTCATTGCACCTAGCTTAGCATCCAAAGACAAGGAGGGCATACGAAGGGGGCTTCTAGGTTTATTTACCATTTTGCAGCAACTTATGCTCAGGGGTGCTCCTCAGTGTTGCTGGGCTCTATTGGGTACTTGAAACACATGTACCGTGAGGGCAGGTCAGCAGGGTTTACGCACAACCATATATCTGCTTTGGCTTTCTTCTCCAAGATAGCTAGGGCCCCAGAGCATTCACAGTTATTCCTCATTGGCAGCCACTAGATGAAAGTTACTAGTATATGGTCTGGTCTACTGTGTTGTAGTTTGACAGCCTGTTCTCTGGCTTGATAGTCTGCATTGCAAGTGACAGCATAAATTGTAGTTGGCTGTTTTCAGTTCACAAGCTGTATTGGAGTCTGCTTGTCTGTATTTATGTTGACGGATTTTACCCAGTTTCAAGGCCTGTGTTGTACCCTGACCATATTCAGTGCAGTAGACAATTTGCATTTCGGTTTGACGGCCTGTATTGCAGGTTGGCTGTCTGTACTGTAGTATAAGAGTTTCTACTGCTTAGCAGATAACAGCACGTATTATAATTGGCACAGTAAGTTTGATAAAAGTATTTTTTTTTAGGAGGCCGCCATGTCTAAAGGAAGAATGATGTAGTGTATGTAAAGTATTTCTTGTTGAATCTGTGTGTTTATTTTTGTGGACCTCCGCAGGAGTTCCATATCAAAATAAATTAAACTGAACTGAACTGTAGTTGGCTGTGGTTCACAAGGTGTAGTCTGGCGCTCTGTGCTTGTGTGGCAGTCTGCATTGCAGGTTGTTGTTGTCAGTAATGTACTGTGTTTATTCAGCAATCTGGGAGTCTCTATTCTGATTATGGGTGTATTGTAGTTTATCAGCCTCTACTGTAGTATGACAGTCTGTATGGCAGCCGCGAGGGTGGCTGGCAGGCAGCGTCTAGCTCCCAACTGTATTGAAAGTCCTTCGCCGTGTTTTTTAGCTGTTAGTTTTTCTGTAGTTTCAGTGTCTCTACTGTAGATGATTTCTCGGTTGGATTTCACAGGTGGGAAGCGGTGACTCGCGTCCCAGCACAGCTCCTTGGCCCCCGGGCCTGGGAGGGGCCGGCTGCAGAGGAGGAGTGCCTCCTCTCGGCCTGATTGGCTGCCTCCTGTTTAGGGGAAGCCTCTTCTGTGGGCACTCACATGGAGCCGAGCGGTGACCTTCCTGGTGCCAGCCCCAGAGCCGCGTGCACAGCAGGGTCACTCCGAGACACCCACGGACCCCGGGACACTTGCCCCAGAGCCGCTGCAGTCATGGTGAGCGGTGCCCAGCCTGCCCAGGAGCCCGCCCAGAGCACGGGAGACGAGAGTCAGGAGGGAGCCTGTAGCCAAGGTAGGACTCTCGGGCACAGCGGGGGCATGGCAGAGTCACTGCACTGTGTGTGTGAGGGTCAGGGGCAGACTCGGGTCTGAAGTGGGTGCGGGGGCTCTTAACGAGTGTATGTTGCATGGATGAAGAGAGTTTTGAGGCACAGCATTCTGTGCGCTAGCTGGTGCAAGAGGTCATTGGGGCATAATTAATAGGAGCTATTTTAAGTATAGACGGGTTGGAGGAAGCTCTCTGATGGATCGGCTTCTAAGAGCTGTTGGGCGCACATCACTCGAGTCTAGGAGCTCCTGGAACCGTAGGAGCTCTTGCGGGTATCGGTGCTCTTGCTCTCGAGGGCATAGGTGGAGGAGTCCTGGGTTTTTCTGGCCCAAGAAAGCCACGAGCCCTCGAAAGCACAGTTGCCCGAGAGTTGTCTGGAGTGTAGCGCTCAGTGAGGTTCATGGGTCATGGCACTCGAGGAACTCCCTATTCAGTGAATTACAGTAGCGCTTTGAGACCTAGGAGGCTGAGTTATTTGGTGCGCTACAGTCAAGCTCTCGGGCGAACCGCGCCATAGCAGCTTTATCGGGCACTGCATTCTAGGGGCTGTGTGGGGCATTGCCTGTAGAGTCTGTCTTGGGCACAGGTTCAACATTAGAAACCCAAGGGGCTCTGCGTGGCATATTGGTTGCTGCAGTTTAGAGGTGTTTCTGAAACTCCAGGAGCTCTCTGGGGTACAGGAACACACCGGGGCACAGACACACAGGTGCACACGAGTCACCTAGGGAGTTCGGGGCACAGATGCTGCCTCGGCACATGCTGGTAGGAGCTCTGGGGGGTAGAGAAGGAGCTAGCGGAGTCCATGTGCTGCACTTAACTGTCGAGGTTGAACCTGAGAGTAAAGCTGCGCACACCTGGCACCGCCAGAGAACTTCGAACTGTGTTATAGTAAAGAATGGCACGCACGGGGCACCGTAGATGTCATTTGGAATCCCGGACGTCCCCGCGCCGGCATTCCCTGGTGGATCGACTCCCAGTGCTCGGCAGTAAGTAAACATTTAAGAAATTGCCGTTCTCTACAGTTTAGTGATTAAAGCTGGGGAGCTCGTTATCACCCACGGCCCTGCCCTGCGCTGCCTTGCCCTCTGTGTGAAATGTGACACCCTGCCGCCAAGAGCAGAGGCTTCAAAGGACAGCCCGGACGGGGGTAGGCGAGGGCGACATGCCCTGCCCTGCCCTTCACGGTCCGTCCGGGGTGCCTGCCATCCAGAGATAGGCAGGGAACGGTAGCCTTCATACCACAACTGCCGCTACAGGAGAGAGAAAACGGGACACTATTAACAAATCTACTCGAAATGACTGTTGACTCAACCCCAGACGGATCTTTTTTGGGGGAGCCCGACCTCTCACCCGTTTGTCCTCCGCTGGCCTCTGCCACAAATATTTGGCTGTTTTTCACTTTTCACTGGCGCCCGTGAAGCCTGCGCCTATTAGTAGATTAATCAGTCTTTTCGAAGAAATTCGCCCCTGGGCGCATTTCTTAAATGTTTCCCAACCTCGGGGCGCACAGAGACAGCCGGCTCACGAGCGTGCATGTGCGCAGGCCGCACTCACAACAGGGTGTTTTACTTTAAGGAGTGGAGCAGCCAAACAACTGAGTCTGGCTGCACCAGGTGTGAGCTAGGGTGGGGTGCTTGGGCAGGGTGTAGGGGAACAGGTCAGACTGCAGGTGCAGGCATTGTTTTTTCCCCATGTGGCTCTGTGTACATAAGCTGCAAGGCGACCTTTGGCTGAAGGGCTCCGTGCCCTTCACCATCAGTCCAATGTCAACAGAGGGCTGCTGAAAACACAGTCAATTTATTTATTCATTTTTAGGTCGAAGCCTAAAAGGCAGCGCAGCCGAATAGACTGATGCATGTTATGGAGAAAATTAAGGATGTGTTGTCTCCCAGATAAAATGATTTTAGCCATCATGCAGTTATACACGCACACCTAGATCCAAGTTAAACTAGCTGAAGTCCCAAGCTTGTCAAGGAGAATACCCACAGAAGTAGGGCTTGTACAAGGCCGTGTTTTATCCTGCACATGTTTAATCTGTTTATGGCAAATCTGTTTCCAAGACTCACCAGGTAAACTCTCACGCTCCACGACTGGGCCCTTTAAGCGTGACACAGCTATCCTATGCAGACGACATAGTCTTACTCAGCCAAACAAAAGAGGATCTTCAAAGAGCACTCAGTGAGGTAGCAGACCCTGCAC